>NC_092339.1:292365000-293040000 GCF_046630445.1 Rutidosis leptorrhynchoides | reverse complement strand
GTGTATATACCAATAGTACATACATCTAAAAGCTGTGTATTGTACGAGTACGAATACGGGTGCATATGAGTAGAATTGTTGATGAAACTGAACGAGGATATAATTGTAAGCATTTTTGTTAAGTAGAAGTATTTTGATAAGTGTATTGAAGTCTTCCAAAAGTGTATAAATACATATTAAAACACTACATGTATATACATTTTAACTGAGTCGTTAAGTCATCGTTAGTCGTTACATGTAAGTGTTGTTTTGAAACCTTTAGGTTAACGATCTTGTTAAATGTTGTTAACCCAATGTTTATAATATCAAATGAGATTTTAAATTATTATATTATCATGATATTATCATGTATGAATATCTCTTAATATGATATATGTACATTAAATGTCTTTACAACGATAATCGTTACATATATGTCTCGTTTAAAAATTATTAAGTTAGTAGTCTTGTTTTTACATATGTAGTTCATTGTTAATATACTTAATGATATGTTTACTTATCATAGTATCATGTTAACTATATATATATCCATATATATGTCATCATATAGTTTTTACAAGTTTTAACGTTCGTGAATCACCGGTCAACTTGGGTGGTCAATTGTCTATATGAAACATATTTCAATAAATCAAGTCTTAACAAGTTTGATTGCTTAACATGTTGGAAACATTTAATCATGTAAATATAAATCTCAATTAATATATATAAACATGGAAAAGTTCGGGTCACTACAGTACCTTCCCGTTAAATAAATTTCGTCCCGAAATTTTAAGCTGTTGAAGGTGTTGACGAATCTTCTGGAAATAGATGCGGGTATTTCTTATTCATCTGATCTTCACGCTTCCAGGTGAACTCGGGTCCTCTACGAGCATTCCATCGAACCTTAACAATTGGTATCTTGTTTTGCTTAAGTCTTTTAACCTCACGATCCATTATTTCGACGGGTTCTTCGATGAATTGAAGTTTTTCGTTGATTTGGATTTCATCTAACAGAATAGTGAGATCTTCTTTAGCAAAACATTTCTTCAAATTCGAGACGTGGAAAGTGTTATGTACAGCCGCGATTTGTTGAGGTAACTCAAGTCGGTAAGCTACTGGTCCGACACGATCAATAATCTTGAATGGTCCAATATACCTTGGATTTAATTTCCCTCGTTTGCCAAATCGAACAACGCCTTTCCAAGGTGCAACTTTAAGCATGACCATCTCTCCAATTTCAAATTCTATATCTTTTCTTTTAATGTGAGCGTAGCTCTTTTGTCGACTTTGGGCGGTTTTCAACCGTTGTTGAATTTGGATGATCTTCTCGGTAGTTTCATGTATAATCTCTGGACCCGTAATCTGTCTATCCCCCACTTCACTCCAACAAATCGGAGACCTGCACTTTCTACCATAAAGTGCTTCAAACGGCGCCATCTCAATGCTTGAATGGTAGCTGTTGTTGTAGGAAAATTCTGCTAACGGTAGATGTCGATCCCAACTGTTTCCGAAATCAATAACACAAGCTCGTAGCATGTCTTCAAGCGTTTGTATCGTCCTTTCGCTCTGCCCATTAGTTTGTGGATGATAGGCAGTACTCATGTCTAGACGAGTTCCTAATGCTTGCTGTAATGTCTGCCAGAATCTTGAAATAAATCTGCCATCCCTATCAGAGATAATAGAGATTGGTATTCCATGTCTGAAGATGACTTCCTTTAAATACAGTCGTGCTAACTTCTCCATCTTGTCATCTTCTCTTATTGGCAGGAAATGTGCTGATTTGGTGAGACGATCAACTATTACCCAAATAGTATCAAAACCACTTGCAGTCCTTGGCAATTTAGTGATGAAATCCATGGTAATGTTTTCCCATTTCCATTCCGGGATTTCGGGTTGTTGAAGTAGACCTGATGGTTTCTGATGCTCAGCTTTGACCTTAGAATACGTCAAACATTCTCCTACGTATTTAGCAACATCGGCTTTCATACCCGGCCACCAAAAATGTTTCTTGAGATCCTTGTACATCTTTCCCGTTCCAGGATGTATTGAGTATCTGGTTTTATGAGCTTCTCTAAGTACCATTTCTCTCATATCTCCAAATTTTGGTACCCAAATCCTTTCAGCCCTATACCGGGTTCCGTCTTCCCGAATATTAAGATGCTTCTCCGATCCTTTGGGTATTTCATCCTTTAAATTTCCCTCTTTTAAAACTCCTTATTGCGCCTCCTTTATTTGAGTAGTAAGGTTATTATGAATCATTATATTCATAGATTTTACTCGAATGGGTTCTCTGTCCTTCCTGCTCAAGGCATCGGCTACCACATTTGCCTTCCCCGGGTGGTAACGAATCTCAAAGTCGTAATCATTCAATAATTCAATCCACCTACGCTGCCTCATATTCAGTTGTTTCTGATTAAATATGTGTTGAAGACTTTTGTGGTCGGTATATATAATACTTTTGACCCCATATAAGTAGTGCCTCCAAGTCTTTAATGCAAAAACAACCGCGCCTAATTCCAAATCATGCGTCGTATAATTTTGTTCGTGAATCTTCAATTGTCTAGACGCATAAGCAATCACCTTCGTTCGTTGCATTAATAACAACCGAGACCTTGCTTTGATGCGTCACAATAAATCACAAAATCATCATTCCCTTCAGGCAATGACAATATAGGTGCCGTAGTTAGCTTTTTCTTCAATAACTGAAACGCTTTCTCTTGTTCATCATTTCATTCAAATTTCTTCCCTTTATGCGTTAATACAGTCAAGGGTTTTGCTATTCTGGAAAAGTCTTGGATGAACCTTCTGTAGTAACCAGCTAGTCCTAAAAACTGGCGTATGTGTTTCGGAGTTTTCGGGGTTTCCCACTTTTCAACAGTTTCTATCTTTGCCGGATCCACCTTAATACCTTCTTTGTTCACTATGTGACCGAGGAATTGAACTTCTTCCAACCAAAATGCACACTTTGAAAACTTAGCGTACAATTCTTCCTTCCTCAATACTTCTAACACCTTTTTCAAATGTTCACCGCGTTCTTGGTCATTCTTTGAGTAAATAAGTATGTCATCAATGAAAACAATGACAAACTTGTCAAGGTATGGTCCACACACTCGGTTCATAAGGTTCATGAACACAGCTGGTGCATTAGTTAAACTAAACGGCATGACCATAAACTCGTAATGATCGTAACGTGTTCTGAAAGCAGTCTTTGGAATATCATCTTCTTTCACCAGCATTTGATGATACCCGGAACGTAAGTCAATCTTTGAATAAACAGACGAGCCTTGTAGTTGATCAAATAAGTCGTCGACTCTCTGTAGTGGGTAGCAGTTCTTGATGGTAAGTTTGTTCAACTCTCGGTAGTCGATACACAACCTGAATGTACCATCTTTCTTCTTGACAAACAAAACAGGAGCTCCCCACGGTGATGTGCTTGGTCGAATGAAACCACGCTCTAAAAGTTCTTGTAATTGGCTTTGCAGTTCTTTCATCTCGCTGGGTGCGAGTCTGTAAGGAGCACGAGCTATTGGTGTAGCTCCTGGTACAAGATCTATTTGAAATTCAACGGATCGATGTGGGGGTAATCCCGGTAATTCTTTTGGAAATACATCGGGAAATTCTTTTGCAATGGGAACATCATTGATGCTCTTTTCTTCAGTTTGTACTTTCTCGACGTGTGCTAGAATAGCATAGCAACCTTTTCTTATTAGTTTTTGTGCCTTCAAATTACTAATAAGATGTAGCTTCGTGTTGCCCTTTTCTCCGTACACCATTAAGGGTTTTCCTTTTTCTCGTATAATGCGAATTGCATTTTTGTAACAAACGATCTCTGCTTTCACTTCTTTCAACCAGTCCATACCGATTATCACATCAAAACTCCCTAACTCTACTGGTATCAAATCAATCTTAAATGTTTCGCTAACCAATTTAATTTCTCGATTCTGATATATATTATCTGCTGAAATTAATTTACCATTTGCTAATTCGAGTAAAAATTTACTATCCAAAGGCGTCAATGGACAACTTAATTTAGCACAAAAATCTCTACTCATATAGCTTCTATCCGCACCCGAATCAAATAAAACGTAAGCAGATTTATTGCCAATAAGAAACGTACCCGTAACAAGCTCCGGGTCTTCCTGTGCCTCTGCCGCATTAATATTGAAAACTCTTCCGCGGCCTTGTCCCTTCGTGTTCTCCTGGTTCGGGCAATTTCTAATAATGTGGCCCGGTTTTCCACATTTATAACAAACTACATTGGCATAACTTGCTCCGACACTACTTGCTCCACCATTACTCGTTCTGACACCATTTGTTCCTTTCGTTCTATTAACCCCCTGGTCCGTAGACCTCACACTTCACCGCGCTATGACCATTTCTTTTACACTTGTTGCAAAATTTGGTACAGAACCCCGAGTGATACTTTTCACACCTTTGGCATAGCTGCTTCTGATTGTTGTTGTTGTTGCGGTTATTATTGTTGTTGGGATGATTATTGTAGTTGTTGTTGTTGTTGTTGTTGTTGTTGGGCCGTTTGTTGTAGTTGCGATTGATGTTGCGATTGTTGGGATAATTGTTGCGATTATTGTTGTAATTGCTGTTGTTGTTGTATTGGTGATTCTTATCACCATTTTCCTCCCACTTTCTTTTGACTTGCTTCACATTGGCCTCTTCAGCAGTCTGTTCTTTAATTCTTTCTTCAATCTGGTTCACTAGTTTGTGAGCCATTCTACATGCCTGTTGTATGGAGGTGGGCTCGTGTGAACTTATATCTTCTTGGATTCTTTCCGGTAATCCTTTCACAAACGCGTCGATCTTCTCTTCCTCATCTTCGAATGCTCCCGAACACAATAGGCACAATTCTGTGAATCGTCTTTCGTACGTGGTAATATCAAATCCTTGGGTTCGTAACCCTCTAAGTTCTGTCTTGAGCTTATTGACCTCGTTTCTGGGATGGTACTTCTCGTTCATCAAGTGCTTGAATGCTGACCACGGTAGTGCGTACGCATCGTCTTGTCCCACTTGCTCTAGATAGGTATTCCACCATGTTAACGCAGAACCTGTGAAGGTATGCGTAGCGTACTTCACTTTGTCCTCTTCAGTACACTTACTTATGGAAAGCACCGATTCGACCTTCTCGATCCACCGTTTCAATCCGATTGGTCCTTCGGTTCCATCAAATTCCAAAGGTTTGCAGGCAGTGAATTCTTTGCAGGTGCATCCCACACGATTTCCTGTACTGCTAGATCCAAGATTATTGTTGGTATGTAGTGCAGCCTGTACTGCGGCTATGTTTGAAGCTAGAAAAGTACAAAATTCCTCTTCATTCATATTCACGGTGTGTCGAGTAGTCGGTGCCATTTCCTTCAAAATAGTCAAATGGAACAAGTTAATCATACAGAATATTAAGAGTAGTTAATAGTATTTCGTAGCATAATATGAACTCATTTATAAAAGCTTTTTCTTCATATTAGCGTTTTATAAGTTTAAATTCGGGTAGTACCTACCCGTTAAGTTCATACTTAGTAGCTAATATACAATTCAACTACTACAATTCTATATGAAAAACTGATTATAATAATATTTCGCGTTCAAACTTTTACACAATATTTTACAAACTTACAATACCGCTTATTTTACATATAGCATGAAATATAGCACACAATAAATTTGATACAAGATGGTTGTGAAGATAATTCTAGCTAGTACACAAGTCGTTCAGCAAAGGCAATAAAGACACGTAATTCATACGTCCAGAAACAAGTCATGCATTCTGGTTTTACTAGGATTACTTCCCATCCTTGGTCTTGTGGAACATAACCGTTATGGCCGTTGATAAGACAGCGTGTTGTAACGTCGTCAAAGGGACGAGGGTAACGTAATGTCCAACAGTCCCGTAACAATCTAAAAACCTCATTTCTTACCTCAATTACCGACTCCGTCACTTGTGGGAACGTTTTGTTTAATAGTTGTAGCCCGATGTTCTTGTTCTCACTTTGGTGAGAAGCGAACATTACTAATCCGTAAGCATAACATGCTTCTTTATGTTGCATGTTAGCAGCTTTTTCTAAATCACGAAGTCCAATATTCGGATATATTGGGTCAAAATAATTTCTTAACCCATCGCGTAAAATAGCATTTGGGTTCCCCGCAATATATGCGTCAAAGTAAACACATCGTAACTTATGGATTTCCCAATGTGATATCCCCCATCTTTCGAACGAAAGCCTTTTATAAACCAAGGCATTCTTGGAACGTTCTTCGAATGTCTTACAAACTGATCTCGCCTTAAATAGTTGTGCCGAAGAATTCTGACCGACTCTAGACAAGATTTCATCAATCATGTCTCCGGGTAGGTCTCTTAAAATATTGGGTTGTCTATCCATTTTGTGTTTTTATACTGTAAAATAGACAAGAGTTAGATTCATAAAAAAAAAATACTTATTAATACAAGCAATTTTTACATATATCATAAAGCATAAGCACACTATATTACATATATTACACCACACGAATACAACTATCTTATTCCGACTCGCTTGTTTCTTCTTCTTCGGTTTTGGTTCAATTTGCCAAGTTTCTAGGGATATATGATGTTCCCCTAATACGAGCCGTCGTTTTCCACATTGGTTTAGAAAAACCTGGTGGTTTAGAGGTTCCCGGGTCATTGTTACAACTTAAGGACTTCGGGGGTTGACGATACATATAAAGTTCATCGGGGTTGGAATTAGATTTCTCTATTTTTATGCCCTTTCCCTTATTATTTTCTTTTGCCTTTTTAAATTCAGTTGGGGTAATTTCTATAACATCATCGGAATTCTCGTCGGAATCCGATTCATCGGAGAATTGGTAATCCTCCCAATATTTTGCTTCCTTGGCGGAAACACCATTGACCATAATTAACCTTGGTCGATTGGTTGAGGATTTTCTTTTACTTAACCGTTTTATTATTTCCCCTACCGGTTCTATTTCTTCATCCGGTTCCGATTCTTCTTCCGGTTCCGATTCTTCTTCCGGTTCCGACTCTTCTTCCGGTTCCTCTTCGGGAACTTGTGAATCAGTCCACGAATCATTCCAATTTACATTTGACTCTTCATTATTATTAGGTGAGTCAATGGGACTTGTTCTAGAGGTAGACATCTATCACATAATATCAAACGCGTTAAGAGATTAATATATCACATAATATTCACATGTTAAAAATATATAGTTTCCAACAAAATTTGTTAAGCAATCATTTTTCAAGTAAACACGGTCGAAGTCCAGACTCACTAATGCATCCTAACAAACTCGATAAGACACACTAATGCAAAATTCTGGTTCTCTAAGACCAACGCTCGGATACCAACTGAAATGTCCCGTTCTTATTGATTAAAAACGTTCCATATTAATTGATTTCGTTGCGAGGTTTTGACCTCTATATGAGACGTTTTTCAAAGACTGCATTCATTTTAAAACAAACCATAACCTTTATTTCATCAATAAAGGTTTAAAAAGCTTTACGTAGATTATCAAATAATGATAATCTAAAATATCCTGTTTACACACGACCATTACATAATGGTTTACAATACAAATATGTTATAACAAAATAAGTTTCTTGAATGCAGTTTTTACACAATATCATAAAAGTATGGACTCCAAATCTCGTCCTTATTTAAGTATGCGACAGCGGAAGCTCTTAATAATCACCTGAGAATAAACATTCTTAAAACGTCAACAAAAATGTTGGTGAGTTATAGGTTTAACCTATATATATCAAATCATAATAATAGACCACAAGATTTCATATTTCAATACACATCCCATACATAGAGATAAAAATCATTCATATGGTGAACACCTGGTAACCGACATTAACAAGATGCATATATAAGAATATCCCCATCATTCCGGGACACCCTTCGGATATGATATAAATTTCGAAGTACTAAAGCATCTGGTACTTTGGATGGGGCTTGTTAGGCCCAATAGATCTATCTTTAGGATTCGCGTCAATTAGGGTGTATGTTCCCTAATTCTTAGATTACCAGACTTAATAAAAAGGGGCATATTCGATTTCGATAATTCAACCATAGAATGTAGTTTCACGTACTTGTGTCTATTTTGTAAATCATTTATAAAACCTGCATGTATTCTCATCCCAAAAATATTAGATGAGAAAATGAGAAAAATTATCCAATCTTGTTTGGAATAGATTTGTTACCAATTTTCACGTAGCTAAAATGAGAAAAATTATCCAATCTTGTTTTACCCATAACTTCTTCATTTTAAATCCGTTTTGAGTGAATCAAATTGCTATGGTTTCATATTGAACTCTATTTTATGAATCTAAACAGAAAAAGTATAGATTTATAGTCTAAAAAATAAGTTACAAGTCGTTTTTGTAAAGGTAGTCATTTTAGTCGAAAGAACGACGTCTAGATGACCATTTTAGAAAACATACTTCCACTTTGAGTTTAACCATAATTTTTGGATATAGTTTCATGTTCATAATAACAATAATTTTCTCAGAATAACAACTTTTAAATCAAAGTTTATCATAGTTTTTAATTAACTAACCCAAAACAGCCCGCGGTGTTGCTACGACGGCGTAAATCCGGTTTTACGGTGTTTTTCGTGTTTTCAGGTTTTAAATCATTAAGTTAGCATATCATATAGATATAGAACATGTGTTTAGTTGATTTTAAAAGTCAAGTTAGAAGGATTAACTTTTGTTTGCGAACAAGTTTAGAATTAACTAAACTATGTTCTAGTGATTACAAGTTTAAACCTTCGAATAAGATAGCTTTATATGTATGAATCGAATGATGTTATGAAAATCATTACTACCTTAAGTTCCTTGGATAAACCTACTGGAAAAGAGAAAAATGGATCTAGCTTCAACGGATCCTTGGATGGCTCGAAGTTATTGAAGCAGAATCATGACACGAAAACAAGTTCAAGTAAGATCATCACTTGAAATAAGATTGTTATAGTTATAGAAATTGAACCAAAGTTTGAATATGATTATTACCTTGTATTAGAATGATAACCTACTGTAAGAAACAAAGATTTCTTGAGGTTGGATGATCACCTTACAAGATTGGAAGTGAGCTAGCAAACTTGAAAGTATTCTTGATTTTATGTAACTAGAACTTGTAGAATATATGAAGAACACTTAGAACTTGAAGATAGAACTTGAGAGAGATAAATTAGATGAAGAAAATTGAAGAATGAAAGTGTTTGTAGGTGTTTTTGGTCGTTGGTGTATGGATTAGATATAAAGGATATGTAATTTTGTTTTCATGTAAATAAGTCATGAATGATTACTCATATTTTTGTAATTTTATGAGATATTTCATGCTAGTTGCCAAATGATGGTTCCCACATATGTTAGGTGATTCACATGGGCTGCTAAGAGCTGATCATTGGAGTGTATATACCAATAGTACATACATCTAAAAGCTGTGTATTGTACGAGTTCGAATACGGGTGCATATGAGTAGAATTGTTGATGAAACTGAACGAGGATATAATTGTAAGCATTTTTGTTAAGTAGAAGTATTTTGATAAGTGTATTGAAGTCTTTCAAAAGTGTATAAATACATATTAAAACACTACATGTATATACATTTTAACTGAGTCGTTAAGTCATCGTTAGTCGTTACATGTAAGTGTTGTTTTGAAACCTTTAGGTTAACGATCTTGTTAAATGTTGTTAACCCAATGTTTATAATATCAAATGAGATTTTAAATTATTATATTATCATGATATTATCATGTATGAATATCTCTTAATATGATATATGTACATTAAATGTCTTTACAACGATAATCGTTACATATATGTCTCGTTTAAAAATCATTAAGTTAGTAGTCTTGTTTTTACATATGTAGTTCATTGTTAATATACTTAATGATATGTTTACTTATCATAGTATCATGTTAACTATATATATATCCATATATATGTCATCATATAGTTTTTACAAGTTTTAACATTCGTGAATCACCGGTCAACTTGGGTGGTCAATTGTCTATATGAAACATATTTCAATTAATCAAGTCTTAACAAGTTTGATTGCTTAACATGTTGGAAACATTTAATCATGTAAATATCAATCTCAATTAATATATATAAACATGGAAAAGTTCGGGTCACTACAGTGCAAAGATTACAAACACCATCAGCAGCACCAGCAGCATAACCAGTACCGCCAGTAACATCAACATCGCAAGCCTCAATACCCTAAGCACCAGCAGCATCACCGGCATCAACGGTATCACCATCATCAACACCAACAGTATCATTACCACCATCAACAATCACGTCCGCATCACACGCCTCAACATCACAACATGTACCTCAAATATCAATATCACATGCACCATAAATACCAAGGAGTACCAACAACAACAAACGATGAAGTATTGATCGGAGAAACATTCTGTGGTGATTATGTAATCTCTAAAGTCTTAGAGATTATCTATTTCAGCCTTATCCATAAATCAGATAAGTAGACAGAAATGATAGAAAGAAGAATCGAAACCCTGACAAGAATGGTGTGCGATTTACAAACTAGACTTGTTATACCAGCATCATCAGCACTAGCAGCACTTATAACATATAAGCTCCGCCAGTTCAAGAAATTACTCTGGATATCATCACAAATCAACAACACGTATATTGTATCAACGAGTTATGAAGTATTAACACATTCTTTCTGAAGAATTTATAGATATTTATATATATGAATTCTGAAACTATAATAAATATTTCGTACTAAGCTATTGAGTATGAATTAAAAAAGGGTAGATACTACTCGGTTAAATTCATATTACTAATATGCTATGATGTACATCCTTCGTTAACAACCTAACCATCGTTAACTACAATCTCTGCTTCAATTAAATGAATTCAGTTTCATAATAAGCCAAGTGTATCATTCAACAACATGTTTGATTTTACACTTTCATCTTCGATGCACTCAAAACTTTCTAGAAAACAACATTCGTATCTTGCGAAGTTAGCAAGAGTTCTATGAGCATCAGCATAGTTCACTAAGGAAATATCTATAAGAATAAATAATGAAGTATTAATCACAGTAGTGAAATACTTTGTGAAGATTATGTAATCTCTAATGTTTTAGAGATTATTCATTTCTAATTCAAGCCGAAAATCAAATGAGCTTAATATGATATTAACTCATTAAATTTGTATTACATCGAAAGAAAATATACATATATTTTCATAAAGATTGTAATAAAATTCTCTGGTACAAAACATTACTCGTGAATTTTTTTTTAACGGGTAGGTAATACCCGAGAGATATTTAAATTCACAATTAATATGTTACATTCTTCGATTCTGATTCAACAATCATCAACTATACTCCCTACTTTTACAACAATACACATTCTTTTATAGAAATCAAAACAACCATACTCATTCGAATCTAATTACATATTCTGATTTTAAAATTTCAGAATTCAATTCGAGAAATAACCGAAATCATCACTCTTAGATTCCTGCACCTATCAAAACTATACTTTGACTTCAAAACTGTACTAGAACATCATTTCTATTCATAGAACCCAGAAGAATAATTGTAAAATTCAAAATCCTAGAACATCATATGTGTTCAAACCCTTCGAAATTCCTGAAGACACGCGAGATGATGATCCAACCACACATTACCCACTGTCATGCACCTGAAAAGCTCTTGAAACCAAAGTTATAGTTTAACACGTATCCGTGTCAGACCCTTTGACATTTATTACCAAATATAAATTTTCCACATCTTTCCAAAGTAGACAGTTTTGTCACGGCTCCAGCAAATCACCTTCAATTGTTTATACAATTACCCCTTCATCATTGTTACCGGGGAACCTTTTATATCTCGCCACATTAGCAGTAAACTTATCAACAACTTTAATAAACTTCAACTTAAACCTCTCTGAAAAGTCATTATACTTATTCATTGAAACCCCATCATGTACTCACCTACATCCTGTAACAATAATTGTCATACCAACTACTGGGAATCAGTAATCAGTATTTTGAAATTCGCAGCGATTCTAAGCTAACAGTTATATGTATACATATAACGCCTAACGCCAATACTTACATACTTTGAATGTGAAGTTTCTGAAAAACACCCTGAATTACGAATTAGTTCTCAAAATGTTGATGAAGCAGCAAAAACTGTAAACGACTTTAACAGTCAAAAGTTTGATGATAAAGAATGGTATGGTGGTAAAGCTGAGAAAAAGAGAAGGTTTGGAACTGAAAAACGGATTGAGTAGACCATGAAGGAGACCAAGGACAAATACAAGGACCAAACACTGTATTTAAAGAATCCTGATGATTCTGTTTCTGATGAAGTCATTAACGAATACCTTGCTCCTTACTCTAAAACCTTTGTGGACAATATTCTTCATCATCATCTTATCTTAAATATTCTAAGATATCATCATATCTTCCATTATAAATATCCTCCATATTTCTGAAGATATTTCCATAACTATTCTTACCTGAAACCATTACCTCTTCATGCTATCTGTGTTATATCATAAAAGAAACTATTTTAGTTCTAAATGCCGAAATCTTCGAGTTTAAAATATGAATGTTTTGAAGTAGTGTTGGGAACTGAAGCATGAGTTAGTATAATATAATGACACTTGATCAACGTGATTATATTACAGTAAGTCATGCTGAGTTTTTAATGGAACGTGATGATTCACAGAACATACCGTCATCATGTGCCATTTACACGACTCTTACATTCTACCCAATTTCCAAAAATATTAAGAACATATCTTCTTGACAGTTCTATCTTTTCGAATATTCTGGTAATTTACCAAATCAAGATCTTGCAATTACGATTTCCTTCTTAAGAACATTAACTATGTTCATTTCAAAATCCATACCTACGAATTCCGGACCATTATTCGCTTGACTTGAAGTCGGGAAGAGGAGACAAAAGTATGGAACTCTTGAATATAAAAGAAAATATAAAGCTCGACAACAACACATAAATTACAAACCGTACATATCAATACGTATTGTCACGTAAAGGCACGGGAAAATTAAAAACACTATAACCCCAAGGTAATCGTAGAAGTGAATAAAATCCTCCGGTGGTAGATGAAAGAGAAGAATGACAGATATGAAATTTAGGAGTATATCAAGAATCAGTACTGGATGGAGCATATTAATGAATGTTTAAAGAATGAATTGAGGAGAAAGAATAGAAGATGTTAGATATGGAAAATAAGGAAAAGAAGGGGGTGGATTTATAGTAAAATATCCGACAGGTCAATCAAAACAGATTATTGCATTTAATCAAAGAAGATCCTGATTTCCTAAATCGCCGAAGAACCAAATCTTATTACGAAGATTTTCTTTAAATCGCATGAATTCTGGAAATCAATCATAACTACGTCATCAGTTAAAACGATTCTACATTTACTCATTTCACTCTCTTGCGATAGCTTCACTTATACTCTTCGTATAATCAAATTGCTTTATCTATATTACTCAATGATGATGAAACTCTATTTTCAACTCATATTCGCCATGAAAACATTTTTATAGTTAGCCATGACGACCTCGACGAAATTTCTTTAACGGGTAGGTACTGTGATGACCCGAAAATTTCCGATCAAATTTAAACTTTAATCTTTATATGTTTCCGACACGATAAGCAAAATCTGTAATATTGAGTCTCGAAAGTTTTGAAATATATATTCATGTAATCAATTACCCTTTGACTATGCTCAACGATTCACGAACATTTATGTGTATACTGATATGTATATATAATATATACTTATTAATTGAAAACATTAACAAAGTATTAGATATAAAATACTTTACATAAAAGTATTTGTTTCAATATGTTTATCGATGGAATTAAAAGATAATATCATATGATTAAATTATCAGATACATTGAATTATGATTACGAGTCTCTGTTATGAGGTCCACGTTGATTTGAGAAATCATTTCTTTTTAGCGGTATTCGGAATATTTGGTAATGTGATTTACAAGTAAGAACAAAAGTTTCATTAACGAGAATTAGACAAAAGTTAGTGGAGATTCCTGCTTAACTTTCAATGCATGCTTTACAATGATTGTCTCGTGTCTTTTGGTAAGATAATGATTAGTTTTCATAATATTGAAAATGTTTTACGATATAGATAAAACCTTTTTAAAGGATGATTTGGAATATAATTAATTTTGGAAAACCAAATTTATAAGTACTCGATTTAGTTTCAAGCGTACAAAAACGTTTTCAGTTTAAAAAGAACTTTATTATTAAAATGTATATAACTTTGATAAATATCTAGAACCACTTTTGACAACTCATTACTTAACCAGTATGATAAAGATAATGATATTTATATTTTATTTTATTAAATATATATATAACGATTTAAATTAATACGCGTATTATACGTACATAGTTTTATACTTTTACTATACTATAACTTTACCTTTACTTTACTTTTACTTTACTTTAACTTTAATAATTCATACTTTAATAATTCACTTTAATAGTTCATACTTTAATAATTCACTTTAATAATTCATACTTTAATAATTCACTTTAATAATTCATACTTTAATAATTCATACTTTAATAATTCAATTTAATAATTCATACTTTAATAATTCACTTTAATAATTTATACTTTAATAATTCACTTTAATAATTCAAAAATCTATTATAAATAGAATTCAATAGATTTCATTATTTCATAGAAACTTGAAAATATATTTCTCTAAACTCTCTCAATCGAATTACGTATATATATTTACTTAGTATTATTTCAAGATATTATTAGTATACATAAAATACTACGACGGAGTTATATTCAGACGATTTCAAAATAAGTTTTCAAACGGGATAGAGCTAAGGAAATTATGGGTTATAGCTATGGAGGTTATGGATATTGTTCGAGGGTATTGCTCGTCTGGTCAACCTAACGTTTATTATTTTCGTTGCGTCTACGTACTTTCCTGCAATATTGAATCACAATATTGATACGTTCGTGAATCCGAGACAAACCCTGCACTTGTTCAGTGCCGTCATATACATAATTGCTACGAAATACAGTATTGTGAGTTTCATTTGCTCCCTTTTTAATTGCTTTTGCAATATATATTTTTGAGCTGAGAATACATGCGCTGTTTTATAAATGTTTTACGAAATAGGCACAAGTACTAAAACAAATTCTACGTGGGTTTAAACCAGAAATATACCCTTAGCTTGGTAACATTAAACTACTTGTCTATGTACGGTAGGCGCGAATCCTAAAGATAGATCTATTGGGCATGACAAACCCCATCCTGACTATGGGATGCTTTAGTACTTCGAAGTTATATTAAACACACCTGGTCTGGTGTACTTCAGAGGGTAAAACATGAACGTTAAGGCTTGTTACCGGGTGCCTACAACTTATAGAATACTTTTATACACTTGCGAGTGTACGGATATTTATGGAAACTGAAATCTTGTGGTCTATTACTATTACGGAAATGATTGATTATGATAAACTAATGAACTCACCAACCTTTTAGTTGACACTTTAAAGCATGTTTATTCTCAGGTATTAAAGAAATCTTCCGCTGTGCATTAGCTCATTTTAAGGATATTACTTGGAGTCATTCATGACATACTTTGAAAGACGTTGCATTCGAGTCGTTGAGTTCATCAAGATTAATATTAAGTCAATTATAGTTGTATGTAATATGAAATGGCATGCATGCCGTCAATTTTTGATGTAAAGAAAGTTTGCCTTTTAAAAACGAATGCAATGTTTGTAAAATGTATCATATAGAGGTCAAATACCTCGCGATGTAATCAACTATTGTGAATCGTTTATAATGTATATGAATGGGTCCTTTCAATATTACATATTAATACAATACATATATATTCATTTTAACATAAGGGTTATTACGTCGTTAAGCGTTACATATATATATAATGTTTCGAAACCCTTAAGTTAGTAGTCTCATTTTATATATATAACCCATTGTTAATATACTTAATGAGATACTTAATTATCATATATTCAAGTTAGATATAATCCATATATATCCATATATATACATAAGTATATAATTAATACAAGTTATGACATTCGTGAATCGTCGGACAAATGGATGGTCAACTGTTTGTATAAAACTCATTTTTAAAAGTTTTAAAACTTGTCAAAATTCATTGCTTATCATGACGAAATCAAATAGAGAATTGGTTTAAAATAATTTAAAATTTTCCGGGTCGTCACACCTGGTAACCGTCATTCACAAGATGCATATAAGAATATCCCCTATCATTCCGGGAAATCCTTCGGACATGATAAAACAACATCGAAGTACTAAAGCATCCGGTACTTTGGATGGGGTTCGTTAGGCCTAATAGATCTGTCTTTCGGATTCGCGTCAATTAGTAGACTGGTTTACTAATTCTTAGGTTACCAAGTAAAAGAGGCATATTCGGCTTCGATCATTCAACCATATAATGTAGTTTTGATTACTTGTGTCTATTTTGTAAAACATTTATAAAAGCGCATGTATTCTCACTCCTAAAAATATATATTGCAAAAGCATTTAAAAAGGGAGCAAATGAAACTCACCATATTGTATTTTGTAGTAAAAATACATATGACGATATTGAACAAGTGTAGGGTTGGCCTTTGATTCACGAACCTATATCATTTGTATATCTATTAAAACATATAATCGTAATCGAACAAATTTAATAATTTGTAATCGAACAAGTTTATATATATTATTATTAATAATATACTTGTTATCTCATATGTTATATAGATATCGATAAATTTAATATATTTAGTTTATATATTTATATAGCTAATATAATAATTTATTTTAGGGTTTATACATGATAAAAATATATATTTATCTATAAAATGTTAATATGTAGTTATATGAGATGTTAATATCGTTATAGTATATGTACTAAATATATTTTGTATAAAAATATTTATTTGTTAAAAAATGATAGTTTTTATATTAATGAGTTACTAATAATAATAACTTTATTAATAATGATAATACTATTAATAATAATGATATCGTTAATAATGATAATAATAATCCTAACCATGTTAATAATAATAACACACATATTAGTAATGATATTAATTTTAGTAATAACAATATATATCATCATTGTAATTATAATCGTATTAACAATAATTTATATTTACTACTTGTATTAGTAATGCTAATAATAATAGTAATAATTTTAATACTTATACAAGTGATAATAATAATAATCTTTATAACACTAATAAAAACAATAATAACAACACTAACAATAATAATAATAATAACAATAATAATAATAATAATAATAATAATAATAATAATAATAATAATAATAATAATAATAATAATTATAATAATAATAATAATAATAATAATAATAATAATAATAATAATAATAATAATAATAATAATAATAATAATAATAATAATAATAATAGAAATGGAAATAAAAATATATATACCCTTTTAAAACTTCCACCAAAAAGAAAAGCCCACAACAGGACTCGAACCCGCGACCTCCCGCTCACCCGTCAATCCCCTTAACCACTCTTCTGTTTCCTTTATTTCTGATTAAATGTTACAAATATTTTTATTTAAATCGTGAACTCGTCAGTTCTTCTTCTTCTTCCACTAAAGCTCAAACAGACAACCCATTTCGTTACCAAATCAATTATATGATTTTTATCTTTAGAAAACAGAATTGAACATAACTCAAGGAGTAATTGAGTTTACTAAAATAGATAATAAAAATTTAAATAAAACTGAAATCAGACCGCTGAGTTCATTTATGAACTACAAATTCATCCTCGGATTCTAGATCGTTTCTGATAAAAATTTTAACATGAAAGAGGTACTAAATCATCCTTAGAAACTTTCTAAACCCTTAATTGGTCCAGAAACATTCCAACAAATTCAAATTTTACAATGATCAAAAGCTTTGACTTTTTAAAACGAACTTTGACTCCCAAAATTCACAATGAATAACAGGAATTGGAACTTGTAAATTTGTAGAAAGTTTAAGTAAAGGAATCCTAACAAAACTACATTTCTACTTTTTGGAATTCGTTGAATAATCAAGCTTTTTGAAATTTGGAACCATGAACAGGGGTAGCGAAACAGAAGATGATTTTCTTGATAAATTTTTGATAATTAGGATGCTGTAAAGGGTGTTTGTGATTGATTAAAACTGTAGTAAGTTGAATGATTTAAACATTAACAGAAATTGATTGACATTTGTTTGTATCCTGATTTTAGTCGACAGAATTTTTCACTGGTAAACAGAATAAGAGATTCCGAAAGTGATATCAAAATAATTACGCGTAGGTATCAGCTTTTATATAAAATATAATTAGTCTTTGATATCTTTATATATATATATATATATATATATATATATATATATATATATATATATATATATATATATATATATATATATATATATATATATATATATATATATATATATATTTGTATTTATCTATATTTGTATACGGGTATAACTGTATCTATATGTTTATATCTCAGTATTTGTACTTACGTACATATATTCTGTATTCTATCTGTATATAACTATATATATGGAGTATAACTGTTTTACATTTTTATACGGAGTATATATGTATTTATATAACTGTTATATTAAATAAATTACTGATATTAATTTATTAATAAAATCCATTAATATTAATAATTTTAATAAGAATACTAATAATAATAATAATAATAATAATAATAATAATAATAATAATAATAATAATAATAATAATAATAAAAATACTAATATTAATAATGGTAATAATAATTCTATTAACAATAATTATATTAATAATAATAATAGTACTAACATTATTATTACTAATGATAATGATAATAATTATTATGAAGTACTCCCTCCGTCCCATTACAAGTGTCCAGTTTGACTTTTCAGAGTCTTTTTAGTTCAACTTTGACTCTAAATAATTTTGTTTTTGTTATGTAACTTTTTACGAAAATGATATGAATAGACTGTTTTTTAATTGTATTTTAAATAGATATAAATTTCATCAAATATTACATAACACAAATAAAATTATTTAGAGTCGAAGTTAAACAAAAAAGACTCTGAAAAGTCATACTGGACACTTGTAATGGGACGGAGGGAGTATATAACACTAATAATTTTAGTAATGTTTTTAATAGTTATAAATCTACGTATGATAATAATAATAATAATAATAATAATAATAATAATTGTAATGATATTAATAATACTAATATTGATAAGGATAATAATAATAATCAATATTCATTAATAATAACTAAAATTTGTAATTTTACTACTAATTATGATATGAATGATAATAACAATAACACTAATGAAAATAGTAATACCACAAATCGATTGTATTAAATTTCTTAATTAGGTATTATACATATCAATAATAATATCGTTATTAATATTAAATACTTATTCTAATAATATTAATGAAAGTAATAATAATAATATTAATAAAGATGACAAATTAACTGCGCTAAATTTCATATATATTATCTATAATTATATAACTAATACATAGATTTATTATTAATATTATTTTTAGTATTAATAGAAATGAAGAAAGTAATAATAATAATACTATAACAACTATCTTTTAACTTGTTAATAATCTATTACTAGTTATGTAATATTTAATAATCATATAATAACATAGATTTAATATTTATTATTTATACATTTTAATATATTACAATATATATATCCTTATCAATTATATATAAAAAATCATATATTTTTATATATAGACTTATTTTAAGTTACACCTAATTAGTTGGTATCTTATTTTACATATTTAATTCAATGCTTAAATTATATTTTATAGTTTTAAATTTATATACATATACTTACATTTACATATACATATTTATTTACAAATAATTGTTCGTGAATCGTCGGGAATAGTCAAGGTCAAATGCATTCATGAAAAATAGTTCCAACATTTTGAGACTCGGTTTAATAGACTTTGCTTATCGTGTCGGAATCATTAAAAGATTAAGTTTAAATTTAGTCAAAAATTTCCGGGTCATCACAGTACCTACCCGTTAAAGAAATTTCGTCCCAAAATTTGAGTGAGGTGATCATGGCTAACAATAAAGATGTTTTCATGACGAATATGAGCTGATAAAATAGAGTTTTATCATTATTGAGTAATATGGATAAAATAATTCGATTATTCGAAGAGCACGAATGAAGCTACCACAAAATAGTGAAATGAGAAAATAATGTTTCGTCATATCCTTTGACGTAGATATGGTTGATTTTCGGAGTTCGAGGGATTTAAAGAAAAACTTCGAAATCTAAAAGATTTGATTCTTCGGCGAATAAGGAAATTAAGATCTCTATAAATATATACGGTGATCTACCTCGATTACTCTGTCTGATATTTTCATTATAAATTAAACTCTTCCGTTCCATTATTCTCATCATTCCTATAATTTCTTTCTTAGTTCATATATCCAAAAGATTGTGAAAATGCTTAATTCTGTTCTAATCCTTGATATTTTCCTAATTATCACTTCTGTCATCCTTCTTTTCAATCTTCCACAAGAAAAATCTGTTTACTTCTACTATTACCTTGGGTGATACTATTCTTAATTATACCGTGTCTTTGTATTGCTATTCGTATTAATATCCACAGTTTATAATCTCCGTGTTGTTATTGGGCTTTATATTTTCTCTTATATTTTGGAGCTCTTTTGCCTTTTTATTCTCTTCTTGACCTCTAGTAAAGCGAGTAATGGTCCAGAATTCGTAAGTATGGAGTTTCGAATGAACTTAATGTTCTAAACGAGAAAGAACGTAATAGCACGATTTGATTTGTCAAATTACCAGAATCACTGAGGATAGAACTATCAAGAATATATTTTCTTGATATGTTCAGAAGTTAATCAGAATGAAAGATTTATGTAACATGACACATGATGACGTTATAATCTGTGAATCATCATGTTCCATTTAGAAACTCAGCATGACTTACTGTAATATAATCACGTTGATCAAGTGTCATTATATTATACTAACTCATGCATCAGTTCCCAACATTACTTCAATAATATTCATATTTTAAGCTCGAAAGTTTACAGAATATAGAAACTAACAGTTTCTATATGATGTAACACTGATAGCACGAAGAGATTAATGATTTCAGATAAGAACAATTATGAAAATATCTTCAGAAATATAGAGGATATTTATAATGAAAGATACGATGATATCTTGGAATTTCTAATATCGAAGGATGGTGAAGAAAATTTGTCCGCAAGAGTTTGGAGTCAGAAGCAAGGTATTCGCTAAAGATTTCATCAGAAACAGAATCATCAGAATTCTTAATGTACAAGTTTAGTCCTTGTGATTTGTTCAGAGACTCCTTAGTTTGCTCAATCAGTTTTTCAGTTTCAAACTTTTTCTGAGCTTTGCCAACATACAATTCTTTATCATCAACTTTTGGCTGTTGAGGTCGTTTACAGTTTTTGTTGCTCCATTCAACTTTTCAAAATTCAGAGTATTAATTCGCAGACTGTGTGCTTTTCAGAATTTCAGAATGGAAGATCATAGTTCTAAGAGATAAATGTTATATGGATACATATAACTGTTGATGTGAAATCGTTGCAAGACTCAAAATACAGATTTGCTGATTCTTGGTAATTGGTATGGCACTTCTTGTTACAAGATGCGGATGTGTACATGATGAGACTTCAATAGATAAATATATTGATTTGTCGGAGGGATTTAAACCAAGGAGTGACGAGGTTGCTGGTACATCTGCTGGTAATATGGTGGAATATAAAAGGTTCCTCGGTAACAATAAAAATGACAAACGTATATCAAAGTTATAATAAGGCTATTCCGAATGAAAATCGAAGTTGACTTGTTGGAGCTATGACAAAATTGGCTAATTTGTAGAGGAATTGTAAAGTTATTTTCGGTAATAACAACGTCAATGGAGCTAGCACGGATACGTGTTAAACGTTTACTCAGGTTCTGAGTGTTTTCAGGTGCATAACTATATACATCAATCTTTCCTTCCGTAGATGAAGTGCGGTTAGTTCATCCTCTCGCTTGAGGTGTTTTCAAGAATCATGAAGGGTTTGAATGCAGATAGTAATCGTCAAGATATAAATGAGGTTTAAGACGAAATCAAGTGGCAAACTTGAAGAAATGTTTAGTTTCATATGTTATAATCAATATTTTAATTCATTTTAATTGTCCAATGATATTAGTCCACAGTCGATAGTCCACAGTTAGCAATCCAATAATTCATATATAGTTTAATATATAATATTCGAATTAATTAATACGTATCGTGACCCGTGTACATGTCTCAGACTCGATCACAACTCAAAGTATATATATTATTTGAGAATCAAGCTCAACCTTGTATAGAGAACTCGATCATTACTGCATATAGAGTGTCTATGGTGATTCCAAATAATATATATAGATGTGTCGATATGATATGTCAAAACCATGTATACGTGTCCCGATATTTAAAGTGCGTAAAATAAATAACAGAAATTAAATGACGATAAATAAAATTGCGATAATTAAATTGCGATAAATAAAATGTAATCAGTTAGCTAGGAACAGTTAGCTGGAAACAGTTAGCGTGGATTCTTAACAAAAAATTTCATAGTTAATTTGTTTGTTTCTATCAAATTTTTATTTCGTCAAATGTGTTCTTCATTATGCCACTTGTTGGATTCTGATAGATTAAAATCCAAATATGAAATTGAATGAAAATGATTATTCTGTGGTGAATCAGATTCGTATATCTGTGGATGTAAGTAGGATGGTAATTGACCGTTGAATCATATTCGAAGAATGTACAGTGTAACTTATTAATGTGAAATCTAAATATTCCTCGGGTATTACCTACCCGTTAAAATATTTTCATCATTAATAGTTTGTACGAAAGAATTTTTAATTACAATCTTTATGAAAATATGTATACATATATATTTTCTTCAGATGTAATCATGGATTTAATGAGTCAATATGATATTAAACTCATTTGATTTACCGTTAGAATAAGAATATATAATCTCTAAAACATTAGAAATTACATAATCGGCATGTCAAACGAAGATAAATGATGTAGAACGATTCGTAGGACGATGATTATACTCGAGGTACATAATGAGATGTTGAGGCATGGATTGTTGAAACTTGGGTTGTTGGTGGTACTGGTGCCATTGGTGCTGAGGCTGGTGATGTTACTGGTGTTGGTGATACTGCTGGTGCTTGTAAATTGTATACCGTGCTCTCTAAAGTTAATACTCGAGCTCGGAGTTCTCTAACTTCTTCTACTAACCCTGGTTGATTATCAGTGTGAGGTAGAGGTCGGATATCTTCTCTAGTTCCGTTAATGGTAGCTTCAAGACGAAAAATTCTTGCAAATAGGGTATAAACGGTGTTGCGAACGGGTTCGCCGGTGAGCGGGTCAAGTACTCCAAGGTTAGGTGGTAGATTCGATTCATGATATGGAGTACCTTCTTCCCTTTTTCATAGGGTGAGTATATCGCGAACCCACCCCCATTTTTGTGATGACCCGAGAATTTCCAACCAAATTTAAACTTTAATCTTTATATGTTTCCGACACGATAAGCAAAGTCTGTAATGTTGAGTCTCGAAAGTTTGGAAATATGTATTTATGTAAACAATAACCCTTCGACTGTTACCGACGATTCACGAATAATTGCTTGTAAATAAATATGTATATATATGATATAAATATAAATATAAGTATATATTTAATGTTTTGAATTAATAATATTAATATTAATCTAACTAATATTATTAATAATATTATTATTAGTATTATTATTAATTATTACTAAAATCTATATTTTATTATCGTTATCATTATTATAAATATGAACTTAGTTATCAATAGGATTAATATTATTATTAGTATTATTTGGATATTATTAATTTATATCCTTATTATTAGTTATAATATTATTGTTACTACTAATTATTTAACTCTATGATAATTACTAAAAAGTAATTACAAAAATTAAGTAAATTTACATAGATAGCAGATATGGATCAAAATTCAATCCCCATCTCCATCTAACTGTATCCAACCCTTGTCCTTGTCTCCAATCTGTTAGATGTTTACATCAAGTGGCAAAACAATACAAATTTGGTAAACGAGTAAATCTCCTTTCCCTATTCTGTTTATATTTTTTTATTTGCTGATTTAAAATCCATGTACTTCCTGTCTATCAGGTTGTTAAACATCCACATCACAAATTATTTGAGATCAAATTTAACTGATAAAGTACTCACTCTTTCTTCTCTCTCTTGATCCCGTTTGAAAACAATCACAAAACACCAACACCATCATCTATCCTTCATCACCATCAAATCTCTAACTCACATACCATCACTTGAACATCACCTCACTAACCCATTTACTTCTTGTTGTTGTTGACGACAAACGAAGACATAAAAAAAATACAATGAACCACATCATATATCTATTTTCTGTTTGAACACCCTACAACCATCGAACTCCTTTAGCACCCACAACCACCAGTGAACCACCACAACCTAATCACAATTCACCTTCAACTATACATTTTTTTTATAACAACCACCCTCATCCGCCACCAATCCAACACCCATAAGAAACAACCATTTTTATTATCATGTTGCTACTGTTTTTGTGTCTTTTTAGAATCAACAAACCATCTTATGAAGCCTACAACGAAACCAACAACAACCTATTAAAACCATTCGGTTATATCAGTATTTTTGTTTCGAAATAACAATCGTCAACCTACTGTTTCCATTCCAGTTCCTTTTCCATTACAACACCACAAAAATCGAACACACCTG
This sequence comes from Rutidosis leptorrhynchoides, assembly GCF_046630445.1. Classification (NCBI taxonomy): domain Eukaryota; kingdom Viridiplantae; phylum Streptophyta; class Magnoliopsida; order Asterales; family Asteraceae; genus Rutidosis; species Rutidosis leptorrhynchoides. The sequence goes on along the minus strand of NC_092339.1, from coordinate 293,015,071 downwards.
CAACACTAACCCATAACGAGTATTGCTATCCTTTTCCTTTTCTGTTCCTATTATTTTCGCTGAAACCACCATTGTAAACGGCTCCTGTTTACTATATTTTAATTCATTTCAGACGACACCCAGATGAACATAAACGTTGCTACAGTGATACCATGCTTCTATTTCGTTTCTATTTCGTGATATAACAATGATGATGAAGATGATGACTAGTAAACGATAAAGATAAAATGATGATGGTGGAACCCATTAAAAACCCTCGATGGTGAAGATGAAGATTACTTTGATAAGTAATATGATGATGATGGTAAACAGCGTTTATTTTCCTTCTTTTATCTTTGTTGATCACGGTTGTCGAAGATGAGGGGACCAGGAGACAAACCGAAACCCTATTAGATTATTATATAATGCAACTTGATTCGATTAGATTTCTTTTCTACTGCCCGTTGGACTATTACCCAACCAAACCCATTAAAGGGTTGTTGAATCGAGCCATTGATGGGCTGCTGTGATTCGGTGCTCAATTGGGCCGTAACAGTTGTTGGGCCGAAATAAAACTAGGCCGGGAGATAATAATACGGTTTAAATATTATTAGGTTTGGGATTAGATCAGAAAAATACTCATGGCAGAATGGTTAGGGGGTGACGTTGGTTAGCGAGAGGTCGCGAGTTCGAGCCTTGTCTAAGGCATTTTTATTATGGAAAAGCTTAAAGGTAGTCTCCTTTTTCTATTATTTTTATTATTACAACTATTATTATTATTATTATTATTATTAACATTATCGATATTATTATTGTTATCATTAATTAATAAAGATATCATTATTAGTAAAAGTATCATTTTTATTATCATTATTATTATGAACATCATTATTAGTAATATTATTATCATTATTATTAGTAATAAGATTATTAGTATATTAGTTATTATTATTATTATTATTATTATTATTATTATTAGTATTACTATCATTTTTATAATTATTATTATTATCATTATTATTATTATTACTATTATGAACACTAATATATTTATTAACAAGTATTATTATTAAGTATAATTAGTATTAAGAAATTTTATCAAAATTAGTGTTTTTATTGTAAAAACAATACTACCTTTTTATTTTATTATTATTATTATCATTATTATTATTATTACTATTATTAACACTAATATATTTATTAACAAGTATTATTATTAAGTATAATTAGTATTAAGAAATTTTATCAAAATTAGTGTTTTTATTGTAAAAACAATACTACCTTTTTATTTTATTATTATTACTATCATTATTAAATTTTTTATATATTTTATCATTAATATCCTTTTAATATCAATAATTAACATTATTATTATTATTATTATTATTATTATTATTATTATTATTAATATTATTCCTATTAATTAAAATTATACGAATAAATATTAATTATATATAAAACTATACTTAATACATATTACATAACTATATTAATAGTGCATATAACAAATTATTGTTTTTATTATAATACCAATTACAAAAATATATAGATTGATACAACTATATGTATAAATATTAATTAGTTTACAAAATATATTTGCTACATAATATATTAGTATTACATAAAAATTATAGAATAAACGTATTAACACGAATTATATAAATATTTACATATAATAAATTATTGAATTTCAATATAATATTAATCACGTAGTTATATATAAAACTATCTAAATATTTATTATTTTAAATGAATATGCAAACTAAGTATACAAGATATATAATTTGAGATATAATATATAAATTTGTTCGACTACAATTATGTGTGTTAATATATACATAAATGATATAGGTTCGTGAATCCGAGGCCAACCCTACATTTTTCCGTTTTTCAATATTGTAATATGTATTTTTACTACAAAATACATTAGGTGAGTTTCATTACTCCCTTTTTAAATGCTTTTGCAATATATATTTTTGGAACTGAGAATATATGCGCTGTTTTTATAACTGTTTTACGAAATAGACACAAGTAATTGAAACTACATTATATGGTTGAATAATCGAAATCGAATATGCCCCTTTTAGTCTGGTAATCTAAGAATTAGGGAACAGACACCCTAATTGACGCGAATCCTAAAGATAGATCTATCGGGCCCAACAAGCCCCATCCAAAGTACCGGATGCTTTAGTACTTCGAAATTTATATCATGCCCGAATGAGGATCCCGGAATGATGGGGATATTCTTATATACATATTGTGAATGTCGATTACCAGGTGTTCAATCCATATGAATGATATTTTTGTCTCTATGCATGGGACGTATGTTTATGAGAAATAGAAATATGAAATCTTGTGGTCTATTAAAAATTATGAATTGATTATTTATGATAAACTAATGAACTCACCAACCTTTTGGTTGACACTTTAAAGCATGTTTATTCTCAGGTATGAAAGAAATCTTCCGCTGTGCATTTGCTCATTTTAAAGATATTACTTGGAGTCATTCATGGCGTATTTCAAAAGACATTGCATTCGAGTCGTTGAGTTCATCAAGATTATTATTAAGTCAATTATAGTTAGATATATTATGAAATGGTATGCATGCCGTCAATTTTCGAAGTAATGAAAGATTGTCTTTTCAAAAACGAATGCAATGTTTGTAAAATGTATCATATGGAGGTCAAGTACCTCGCGATGTAATCAACTATTGTGAATCGTTTATAATCGATATGGACTTCGTCCGGATGGATTAGGACGGGTCTCCATAGTTGGTATTAGAGCGGTGGTCTTAGCGAACTAGGTCTGCATTAGTGTGTCTGACTGAGAAGTCGTTAGGATGCATTAGTGAGTCTGGACTTCGACCGTGTCTGCATGTCAAAAGTTTTGCTTATCATTTTTGTCGAAAATCATCTGCTTATCATCCTTAGGAAATTACCTGCTCATTATTCTTAGTCTAGACACGTTTTACTGCATTGACTGCATGAATAGTGTATAGACAAAAATTCATATCTTAGTGTATCTGTTACTGTAGACTTTATCCGACACGTTTCCTTAATTTTCTCCGTAATTCACGGGATCTTTGGCAGCATGTATAGATATTCTATATAAAATTAGAATATCATTCGATATTCAAAAATCATTTCATATCAAAACCCTTTAACTGATCATGAGAGATGGATCCTACACCTAGCTTGGATTCCATTAGTTCCGGAAGCGATTTCGAGATGTATATTGAAGCAGACCCCGAAGTCAATGAACCAGAAGTGCCTCAACTATTTAGTTATTTTTCTTTCTGGAGGATATGGGGGTGGGTCCGAGACTTACTCACTCGATGGAGAAATGAAGAAGGCGAGCCCTACCGAGAACCAAACTTACCTCCTAACATCGGAGAAAACGATGTACTCACCGGTGAACCTATGCGCAACACTGTATTCACCCTTCTTGCTAAAGTTTTCCACCTTGAAGGTCGCATTACTGCAATCTCAGAAAATATTCAACCTCTACTTCCGAATACCAATCGAAGGGGAATATTAGAAGAAGTTATGGAACTTCGAATTGATAGTCAAGATCTATCAAATCAGATGAGTGGATGGATATAAATAATAGAGGGTAGGATAGAAAACTTGACAAGAATGGTACGTGATCTACAAGCTATACTTACTACACCAACATCATCACCAACCTCAGCACCAACAACACTTGTAGCACCGACAACAACAGTACCACCATCAGCAGCACCAGCAGCATAACCAGTACCAACAACAACAACATCATCACACGTCTCAACCTCGCAATCTATACCTCAAGCATAATCATCGTTCTACGAATCGTTCTACATAAACTATCTTGTCCTTCATGGCGATTATGTAATCTCTAATGTTTTATTCTCAGGTATGAAAAAAATCTTCCGCTGTGCATTTGCTCATTTTAAAGATATTACTTGGAGTCATTCATGGCGTATTTCAAAAGACATTGCATTCGAGTCGTTGAGTTCATCAAGATTATTATTAAGTCAATTATAGTTAGATATATTATGAAATGGTATGCATGCCGTCAATTTTCGAAGTAATGAAAGATTGTCTTTTCAAAAACGAATGCAATGTTTGTAAAATGTATCATATAGAGGTCAAGTACCTCGCGATGTAATCAACTATTGTGAATCGTTTATAATCGATATGGACTTCGTCCGGATGGATTAGGACGGGTCTCCACAATTTTCTCCAGTAATCACGGTAGTTGATTGGTTGGTGTGCTCCTGTCACGCTGTCTTCGGAGTCAGAGGAACTTGGTCGATTCGTAGAGGCCATCTGATAATGCTAAAAACGAACATATATTTCATAGCATTATTCCTCAAGAAAGACAAGCTTTTAGCTGCAATTGTTCTATTTACTAGTGATATTCGTTTAAATAATAAAAGGTGAAGACAAAAGGCAGATTCAACGAATTGAAGACGCAAACGATCAAAAAGCTCAAAAGTACAAAAGACAATCAAAGAGGTTCCAATTATTGATAAGAAACATCTCGAAATTACAATAGTACAAGATTCAAAACACAAAGTACAAGATATTAAATTATTCGCAAGGACGTTCGAAAATCCGGAACCGGGACCAGAGTCAACTCTCAACGCTCGACGCAACGGACTAAAAATTACAAGTTAACTATGTATATAAATATAATATAATATATAATTAATTCTTAAAATTAATATATATATTATAATATATTTATAATTCGTCGGCAAACAAAGAGCCAAAGCTGAGTGAGCTGTAATTTCAAACTCCACGACTTGCGGAGTTTGAAGAAGGAAAATGCCGCGAGTCGCGGAGTTCCCCTGGACTCAATTCCCTATAAAAGCCAACGCAGTTCGACGTAAAAAATATATCCATAATATCAATCTCTCTATCTATATACGTAGTATATATTTATATTTATATTTTAATTTTAATTTTAATTTTAATTCTAATAATAAGGGTATGTTAGCGAATGTTGTAAGGGTGTAAGTCGAAATTCTGTCCGTGTAACGCTACGCTATTTTTAATCATTGTAAGTTATGTTCAACCTTTTTAATTTAATGTCTCGTAGCTAAGTTATTATTATGCTTATTTAAAACGAAGTAATCATGATGTTGGGCTAATTACTAAAATTGGGTAATTGAGCTTGTACCATAATTGGGGTTTGGACAAAAGAACGACACTTGTGGAAATTAGACTATGGGCTATTAATGGGCTTTATATTTGTTTAACTAAATGATAGTTTGTTAATTTTAATATAAAGATTTACAATTGGACGTCCCTATAAATAACCATATACACTCAATCGGACACGATGGGCGGGATATTTATATGTACGAATAATCGTTCATTTAACCGGACACGGGAATGGATTAATAGCCACTAGAATTATTAAAACAGGGGTGAAATTATGTACAAGGACACTTGGCATAATTGATAACAAAGTATTAAAACCTTGGGTTACACTCAGTCGACATCCTGGTGTAATTATTAAACAAAGTATTAAAATCTTGTTACAGTTTAAGTCCCCAATTAGTTGGAATATTTGACTTCGGGTATAAGGATAATTTGACGAGGACACTCGCACTTTATATTTATGATTGATGGACTGTTATGGACAAAGACCAGACGGACATATTAAATAATCCAGGACAAAGGACAATTAACCCATGGGCATAAAACTAAAATCAACACGTCAAACATCATGATTACGGAAAGTTTAAATAAGCATAATTCTTTTATTTCATATTTAATTTCCTTTATTTTATATTTAATTGCACTTCTAATTATCGCACTTTTATTTATTGTTATTGTATTTAATTGCAATTTTAATTATCGTACTTTTTAATTATCGCAAGTTTATTTTATCGCACTTTTATTTATCGCAATTTCATTATCGTTACGCTTTAAATTAAGTCTTTTATTTATTTAATATTTTACATTTTGTTTTAACTGCGACTAAAGTTTTAAAATCGACAAACCGGTCATTAAACGGTAAAAACCCCCTTTAAAATAATAATATTACTTATATATATATTCGTATTTTTATAAATTAAACTAATATAGCGTTAAGCTTTGATTAAAAGATTTTCCCTGTGGAACGAATCGGACTTACTAAAAACTACACTACTGTACGATTAGGTACACTGCCTATAAGTGTTGTAGCAAGGTTTAAGTATATCCATTCTATAAATAAATAAATATCTTGTGTAAAATTGTATCGTATTTAATAGTATTTCCTGCTAAAATTTAATAGTATTTTATACCGCTTAGCTTTAACCATCAAGTATTTTTGGCGCCGCTGTCGGGGAACTTAAACGCTGAAAGTGCAACGCTAAATATTAAAAAAAAAGATTTTTATTTTTAGTTTACTTTTATTAAAATACGCTTTTGTAAAAATACGTTTTAAATATTCGAAAATATAAAAAGAAAACAAATATATAAATATTTTTAAGAGTTTGTGAAATATTTAAGTTTTATAAAGTTTCTTTATTTTTATTTTATAAAAATATAAGTTTTATTTAAATATTTTGTTTTTATTTAAAACATAAAATCAAAAACCGAAAAAAAAACATTTATAAATCTAGTTTTAAGAGTTTTATTTATAAAATTATAAAATATTTCTATTTTTATTTTAGGTTTTAAAATATAAGTTTTATTAAATTTATATAAATATATTTTATTTAAAACAGAAAAATAAATAAATAAAATATAAATAAAACTGACCTGTTGAATTTTGACCTGCATCTCGTCTGAGCCTGAACCCTCCGCGACTCGCGGAGTTATTGAACCGGACCAACCGCGACTCGCGGAGCCGTCTGACACGGGCCACACAGGAACCCTAACAGCATTAATTACGGGATAATTATTATTATTATTAATTTTAAAACCTAATTAGGGTTTGATTAGTTAATTAATTTTAATTAATTTAGTTTTATTTATTTAATTTGTAATATTAAGTTTATTTAGTTTTATTAATATATAAAAATTAATAGTTTTATAAAATAAATAATATAAAAATAATATTTTTATAAAAAATTGTATTTTTTTACAACCTTTAGTATATTTTTATATTTTGTCCCTTTTTATTTGTTTTTAGCGTAACTTTTGTGTTTTTCACTAGTTTTTAGTTTTAAACTTAATTTTTGCCATAGTTATTTTTATTTATAGATTTTTAGGCTTTGTCGTAAAATTCCTTAAGTGCTTTTTCTTTAGACTAAGATTTAGGTGATTTAAGATTTTGCGACGCCTTTTTAAGTTTTAGTACCTTTTTAAGATATTGCCATTTGGGATATAGATTTACTTGTAAGCTTTAATATTTTTAGACGCCTTTTACCTATGTATAAATTATCATTCCAATTAGTAATCTCAATTTGCGATTATAATTTTAAGTTAGTGGTAGTAATAAGGTTGGGTTAGTCGAGTGTTTTTAAGTTTTAAAGTCATTTTTTTCTTTAGTATTTTTCGACGCCTTTTATTTTTCGACCTTTTTCGACGCGCTCTTTTTCTTTCTTATTTCTCGTCATTCTAGTTTTTAGGACTTAGAATTTTTTCTACTTCTTATCTATACTTTTTAAAATTACGAAAATTTATTTTAAGTGGTTAAATTGATAGACATCAAAATTTTCTGGTTCGTAGTAATAGTTGGATTTGTACGTGGACGGGTTATTGGAGCCAAACAGTCCTCAATTATATTGAGACCAAATGAATCCTGCCCATCTGCTGCATCTTTTGGCTATTCGAAACGTGGGCAAAATCGGAAAAGTCTATTAATTGGATAACTTATATAATTTTTCTTTCCTTTTAAAAACTAATAGGATATTCAGTGAATGCACCGAGCAAGACTTTCACCACCTTTTATACGTTCACCACCTGTAACTAGATCAAGACATCTAGCAAATATTACCGCCGTTGATTTTCCTTTAGAATCGTCATCCAGTCGACCAAGTACTCCAATTCAAATTTCCGATAATCCATTTTTTGAACCCGACCTCACAATTGAGAATCCGGATAATATTCAGGGACAATTCATGGATCCTGAACTATTAAATTTTCCTCCGGAACCACCAATCATTCAAACATAGATTGTTGAGGAACGAATCATTAAATCAGAATCCTCTAGTGATTCGGATTCAACAAATTCAATCATGGAAAATCTGGAACCTTTAAGTATGGAAGACCGAATGAGAGCTAAACGCACTGGCCAAGGTCACGCAATTACTCATCCAGACATTAATGCGCCAGATTATGAAATCAAAGGACAAATTCTACATATGGTGACTAATCAATGCCAATTTAGTGGTGCGCCGAAGGAAGATCCAAATGAACATCTTCGTACCTTTAATAGGATCTGCACACTATTTAAAATAAGAGAAGTTGAGGATGAACAGATATATCTCATGTTATTTGAAATGTCCCGTTCTTATTGATTAAAAACGTTCCATATTAATTGATTTCGTTGCGAGGTTTTGACCTCTATATGAGACGTTTTTCAAAGACTGCATTCATTTTAAAACAAACCATAACCTTTATTTCATCAATAAAGGTTTAAAAAGCTTTACGTAGATTATCAAATAATGATAATCTAAAATATCCTGTTTACACACGACCATTACATAATGGTTTACAATACAAATATGTTACAACAAAATAAGTTTCTTGAATGCAGTTTTTACACAATATCATACAAGCATGGACTCCAAATCTCGTCCTTATTTAAGTATGCGACAGCGGAAGCTCTTAATAATCACCTGAGAATAAACATGCTTAAAACATCAACAAAAATGTTGGTGAGTTATAGGTTTAACCTATATATATCAAATCATAATAATAGACCACAAGATTTCATATTTCAATACACATCCCATACATAGAGATAAAAATCATTCATATGGTGAACACCTGGTAACCGACATTAACAAGATGCATATATAAGAATATCCCCATCATTCCGGGACACCCTTCGGATATGATATAAATTTCAAAGTACTAAAGCATCCGGTACTTTGGATGGGGTTTGTTAGGCCCAATAGATCTATCTTTAGGATTCGCGTCAATTAGGGTGTATGTTCCCTAATTCTTAGATTACCAGACTTAATAAAAAGGGGAATATTCGATTTCGATAATTCAACCATAGAATGTAGTTTCACGTACTTGTGTCTATTTTGTAAATCATTTATAAAACATGCATGTATTCTCATCCCAAAAATATTAGATTTTAAAAGTGGGACTATAACTCACTTTCACAGATTTTTACTTCGTCGGGAAGTAAGACTTGGCCACTGGTTGATTCACGAACCTATAACAATATATACATATATATATCAAAGTATGTTCAAAATATATTTACAACACTTTTAATATATTTTGATGTTTTAAGTTTATTAAGTCAGCTGTCCTCGTTAGTAACCTACAACTAGTTGTCCACAGTTAGATGTACAGAAATAAATCGATAAATATTATCTTGAATCAATCCACGACCCAGTGTATACGTATCTCAGTATTGATCACAACTCAAACTATATATATTTTGGAATCAACCTCAACCCTGTATAGCTAACTCCAACATTCACATATAGAGTGTCTATGGTTATTCCGAAATATATATAGATGTGTCGACATGATAGGTCGAAACATTGTATACGTGTCTATGGTATCTCAAGATTACATAATATACAATACAAGTTGATTAAGTTATGGTTGGAATAGATTTGTTACCAATTTTCACGTAGCTAAAATGAGAAAAATTATCCAATCTTGTTTTACCCATAACTTCTTCATTTTAAATCCGTTTTGAGTGAATCAAAGTGCTATGGTTTCATATTCAACTCTATTTTATGAATCTAAACAGAAAAATTATAGGTTTATAGTTGGAAAAATAAGTTACAAGTCATTTTTGTAAAGGTAGTCATTTCAGTCGAAAGAACGACGTCTAGATGACCATTTTAGAAAACATACTTCCACTTTGAGTTTAACCATAATTTTTGGATATAGTTTCATGTTCATAATAAAAATCATTTTCTCAGAATAACAACTTTTAAATCAAAGTTTATCATAGTTTTTAATTAACTAACCCAAAACAGCCCGCGATGTTACTACGACGGCGTAAATCCGGTTTTACGGTGTTTTTCGTGTTTCCAGGTTTTAAATCATTAAGTTAGCATATCATATAGATATAGAACATGTGTTTAGTTGATTTTAAAAGTCAAGTTAGAAGGATTAACTTTTGTTTGCGAACAAGTTTAGAATTAACTAAACTATGTTCTAGTGATTACAAGTTTAAACCTTCGAATAAGATAGCTTTATATGTATGAATCGAATGATGTTATGAACATCATTACTACTTTAAGTTCCTTGGATAAACCTACTGGAAAAGAGAAAAATGGATCTAGCTTCAACGGATTCTTGGATGGCTCGAAGTTCTTGAAGCAGAATCATGACACGAAAACAAGTTCAAGTAAGATCATCACTTGAAATAAGATTGTTATAGTTATAGAAATTGAACCAAAGTTTGAATATGATTATTACCTTGTATTGAAAGTGAGCTAGCAAACTTGAAAGTATTCTTGATTTTATGTAACTAGAACTTGTAGAATTTATGAAGAACACTTAGAACTTGAAGATAGAACTTGAGAGAGATCAATTAGATGAAGAAAATTGAAGAATGAAAGTGTTTGTATGTGTTTTTGGTCGTTGGTGTATGGATTAGATATAAAGGATATGTAATTTTGTTTTCATGTAAATAAGTCATGAATGATTACTCATATTTTTGTAATTTTATGAGATATTTTATGCTAGTTGCCAAATGATGGTTCCCACATGTGTTAGGTGACTTACATGGGCTGCTAAGAGCTGATCATTGGAGTGTATATACCAATAGTACATACATCTAAAAGCTGTGTATTGTACGAGTACGAATACGGGTGCATACGAGTAGAATTGTTGATGAAACTGAATGAGGATGTAATTGTAAGCATTTTTGTTAAGTAGAAGTATTTTGATAAGTGTATTGAAGTCTTTCAAAAGTGTATAAATACATATTAAAACACTACATGTATATACATTTTAACTGAGTCGTTAAGTCATCATTAGTCGTTACATGTAAGTGTTGTTTTGAAACCTTTAGGTTAACGATCTTGTTAAATGTTGTTAACCCAATGTTTATAATATCAAATGAGATTTTAAATTATTATATTATCATGATATTATCATGTATGAATATCTCTTAATATGATATATATACATTAAATACCTTTACAACGATAATCGTTACATATATGTCTCGTTTAAAAATCATTAAGTTAGTAGTCTTGTTTTTACATATGTAGTTCATTGTTAATATACTTAATGATATGTTTACTTATCATAGTATCATGTTAACTATATATATATCCATATATATGTCATCATATAGTTTTTACAAGTTTTAACGTTCGTGAATCACCGGTCAACTTGGGTGGTCAATTGTCCATATGACACATATTTCAATTAATCAAGTCTTAACAAGTTTGATTGCTTAACATGTTGGAAATATTTAATCATGTAAATATCAATCTCAATTAATATATATAAACATGGAAAAGTTCGGGTCACTACAGTACCTACCCGTTAAATAAATTTCGTCCCGAAATTTTAAGCTGTTAAAGGTGTTGACGAATCTTCTGGAAATAGATGCGGGTATTTCTTCTTCATCTGATCTTCACTCTCCCAGGTGAACTCGGGTCCTCTACGAGCATTCCATCGAACCTTAACAATTGGTATCTTGTTTTGCTTAAGTCTTTTAACCTCACGATCCATTATTTCGACGGGTTCTTCGATGAATTGGAGTTTTTCGTTGATTTGGATTTCATCTAACGGAATAGTGAGATCTTCTTTAGCAAAACATTTCTTCAAATTCAAGACGTGGAAAGTGTTATGTACAGCCGCGAGTTGTTGAGGTAACTCAAGTCGGTAAGCTACTGGTCCGACACGATCAATAATCTTGAATGGTCCAATATACCTTGGATTTAATTTCCCTCGTTTACCAAATCGAACAACGCCTTTCCAAGGTGCAACTTTAAGCATGACCATCTCTCCAATTTCAAATTCTATATCTTTTCTTTTAATGTCAGTGTAGCTCTTTTGTCGACTTTAGGCGGTTTTCAACCGTTGTTGAATTTGGATGATCTTCTCTGTAGTTTCTTGTATAATATCCGGACCCGTAATATGTCTATCCCCCACTTCACTCCAACAAATCGGAGACCTGCACTTTCTACCATAAAGTGCTTCAAACGGCGCCATCTCAATGCTTGAATGGTAGCTGTTGTTGTAGGAAAATTCTGCTAACGGTAGATGTCGATCCCAACTGTTTCCGAAATCAATAACACAAGCTCGTAGCATGTCTTCAAGCGTTTGTATCGTCCTTTCGCTCTGCCCATCAGTTTGTGGATGATAGGCATTACTCATGTCTAGACGAGTTCCTAATGCTTGCTGTAATGTCTGCCAGAATCTTGAAATAAATCTGCCATCCCTATCAGAGATAATAGAGATTGGTATTCCATGTCTGGAGACGACTTCCTTCAAATACAGTCGTGCTAACTTCTCCATCTTGTCATCTTCTCTTATTGGCAGGAAGTGTTCTGACTTGGTGAGACGATCAACTATTACCCAAATAGTATCATAACCACTTGCAGTCCTTGGCAATTTAGTAATGAAATCCATGGTAATGTTTTCCCATTTCCATTCCGGGATTTCAGGTTGTTGTAGTAGACCTGATGGTTTCTGATGCTCAGCTTTGACCTTAGAACACATCAAACATTTTCCTACGTATTTAGCAACATCGGCTTTCATACCCGGCCACCAAAAATGTTTCTTGAGATCTTTGTACATCTTCCCCGTTCCAGGATGTATTGAGTATCTGGTTTTATGAGCTTCTCTAAGTACCATTTCTCTCATATCTCCAAATTTTGGTACCCAAATCCTTTCAGCCCTATACCGGGTTCCGTCTTCCCAAATATTAAGATGCTTCTTCGATCCTTTGGGTATTTCATCCTTTAAATTTCCTTCTTTTAAAACTCCTTGTTGCACCTCCTTTATTTGAGTAGTAAGGTTATTATGAATCATTATATTCATAGATTTTACTCGAATGGGTTCTCTATCCTTCCTGCTCAAGGCATCGTCTACCACATTTGCCATCCCCGGATGGTAACGAATCTCAAAGTCGTAATCATTCAACAATTCAATCCACCTACGCTGCCTCATATTCAGCTATTTCTGATTAAATATGTGTTGAAGACTTTTGTGGTCGGTATATATAATACTTTTGACCCCATATAAGTAGTGCCTCCAAGTCTTTAATGCAAAAACAACCGCGCCTAATTCCAAATCATGCGTCGTATAATTTTGTTCGTGAATCTTCAATTGTCTAGACACATAAGCAATCACCTTCGTTCGTTGCATTAATACACAACCAAGACCTTGCTTTGATGCGTCACAATAAATCACAAAATCATCATTCCCTTCAGGCAATGACAATATAGGTGCCGTAGTTAGCTTTTTCTTCAATAACTGAAACGCTTTCTCTTGTTCATCATTCCATTCAAATTTCTTCCCTTTATGCGTTAATGCAGTCAAGGGTTTTGCTATTCTGGAAAAGTCTTGGATGAACCTTCTGTAGTAACCAGCTAGTCCTAAAAACTGGCGTATGTGTTTCGGAGTTTTCGGGGTTTCCCACTTTTCAACAGTTTCTATCTTTGCCGGATCCACCTTAATACCTTCTTTGTTCACTATGTGACCGAGGAATTGAACTTCTTCCAACCAAAATGCACACTTTGAAAACTTAGCGTACAATTCTTCCTTCCTCAATACTTCTAACACCTTTCTCAAATGTTCACCGTGTTCTTGGTCATTCTTTGAGTAAATAAGTATGTCATCAATGAAAACAATGACAAACTTGTCAAGGTATGGTCCACACACTCGGTTCATAAGGTCCATGAACACAGCTGGTGCATTAGTTAAACCAAACGGCATGACCATAAACTCGTAATGACCGTAACGTGTTCTGAAAGCAGTCTTTGGAATATCATCTTCTTTCACCCGCATTTGATGATACCCGGAACGTAAGTCAATATTTGAATAAACAGACGAGCCTTGTAGTTGATCAAATAACTCGTCGATTCTCGGTAGTGGGCAGCGGTTCTTGATGGTAAGTTTGTTCAACTCTCGGTAGTCGATACACAACCTGAATGTACCATCTTTCTTCTTGACAAACAAAACAGGAGCTCCCCACGGTGATGTGCTTGGTCGAATGAAACCACGCTCTAAAAGTTCTTGTAATTGGCTTTGCAGTTCTTTCATCTCGCTGGGTGCGAGTCTGTAAGGAGCACGAGCTATTGGTGCAGCTCCTGGTACAAGATCTATTTGAAATTCAACGGATCGATGTGGGGGTAATCCCGGTAATTCTTTCGGAAATACATCGGGAAATTCTTTTGCAATGGGAACATCATTGATGCTCTTTTCTTCAGTTTGTACTTTCTCGACGTGTGCTAGAACAGCATAGCAACCTTTTCTTATTAGTTTTTGTGCCTTCAAATTACTAATAAGATGTAGCTTCGTGTTGCCCTTTTCTCCGTACACCATTAAGGGTTTTCCTTTTTCTCGTATAATGCGAATTGCATTTTTGTAACAAACGATCTCTGCTTTCACTTCTTTCAACCAGTTCATACCGATTATCACATCAAAACTCCCTAACTCTACTGGTATCAAATCAATCTTAAATGTTTCACTAACCAGTTTAATTTCTCGATTCCGACATATATTATCTGCTGAAATTAATTTACCATTTGCTAATTCGAGTAAAAATTTACTATCCAAAGGCGTCAATGGACAACTTAATTTAGCACAAAAATCTCTACTCATATAGCTTCTATCCGCACCCGAATCAAATAAAACGTAAGCAGATTTATTGTCAATAAGAAACGTACCCGTAACAAGCTCCGGGTCTTCCTGTGCCTCTGCCGCATTAATATTGAAAACTCTTCCGCGACCTTGTCCATTCGTGTTCTCCTGGTTCGGGCAATTTCTAATAATGTGGCCCGGTTTTCCACATTTATAACAAACTACATTGGCATAACTTGCTCCGACACTACTTGCTCCGCCATTACTCGTTCCGACACCATTTGTTCCTTTCGTTCTATTAACCCCTGGTCCGTAGACCTCACACTTCGCCGCGCTATGACCATTTCTTTTACACTTATTGCAAAATTTGGTGCAGAACCCCGAGTGATACTTTTCACACCTTTGGCATAGCTGCTTCTGATTGTTGTTGTTGTTGTGGTTATTATTGTTGTTGGGATGATTGTTGTAGTTGCTGTTGTTGTTGTTGTTGTTGTTGTTGGGCCGTTTGTTGTAGTTGCGATTGATGTTGCGATTGTTGGGATAATTGTTGCGATTATTGTTGTAATTGCTGTTGTTGTTGTATTGGTGATTCTTATCACCGTTTTCCTCCCACTTTCTTTTGACTTGCTTCACATTGGCCTCTTCAGCAGTCTGCTCTTTAATTCTTTCTTCAATCTGGTTTACGAGTTTGTGAGCCATTCTACATGCCTGTTGTATGGAGGCGGGCTCGTGTGAACTTATATCTTCTTGGATTCTTTCCGGTAATCCTTTCACAAACGCGTCGATCTTCTCTTCCTCATCTTCGAATGCTCCCGGACACAATAGGCACAATTCTGTGAATCGTCTTTCGTACGTGGTAATATCAAATCCTTGGGTTCGTAACCCTCTAAGTTCTGTCTTGAGCTTATTGACCTCGGTTCTGGGACGGTACTTCTCGTTCATCAAGTGCTTGAATGCTGACCACGGTAGTACGTACGCATCGTCTTGTCCCACTTGCTCTAGATAGGTATTCCACCATGTTAACGTAGAACCTGTGAAGGTATGCGTAGCGTACTTCACTTTGTCCTCTTCAGTACACTTACTTATGGCAAACACCGATTCGACCTTCTCGGTCCACCGTTTCAATCCGATCGGTCCTTCGGTTCCATCAAATTCCAAAGGTTTGCAGGCAGTGAATTCTTTGTAGGTGCATCCTACACGATTTCCTGTACTGCTAGATCCAAGGTTATTGTTGGTATGTAGCGCAGCCTGTACTGCGGCTATGTTTGAAGCTAGAAAAGTACGGAATTCCTCTTCATTCATATTCACGGTGTGTCGAGTAGTCGGTGCCATTTCCTTTAAAATAGTCAAATGGAACAAGTTAATCATACAGAATATTAAGAGTAGTTAATAGTATTTTGTAGCATAATATGAACTCATTTATAAAAGCTTTTTCTTCATATTAGCATTTTATAAGTTTAAATTTTGGTAGTACCTACCCGTTAAGTTCATACTTAGTAGCTAATATACAATTCATCTACTACAATTCTATATGAAAAACTGATTATAATAATATTTCGCGTTCAAACTTTTATACAATATTTTACAAACTTACAATACCGCTTATTTTACATAAAGCATGAAATATAGCACACAATAACTTTGATACAAGATGGTTGTGAAGATAATTCTAGCTAGTACACAAGTCATTCAGCAAAGGCAATAAAGACACGTAATTCATACGTCCAGAAACAAGTCATGCATTCTGGTTTTACTAGGATTACTTCCCATCCTTGGTCTTGTGGAACATAACCGTTATGGCCGTTGATAAGACAGCATGTTGTAACGTCGTCAAAGGGACGAGGGTTACGTAATGTCCAACAGTCCCGTAACAATCTAAAAACCTTATTTCTTACCCCAATTACCGACTCCGTCACTTGTGGGAACGTTTTGTTTAATAGTTGTAGCCCGATGTTCTTGTTCTCACTTTGGTGAGAAGCGAACATTACTAATCCGTAAGCATAACATGCTTCTTTATGTTGCATGTTAGCCGCTTTTTCTAAATCACGAAGTCCAATATTTGGATATATTGAGTCAAAATAATTTCTTAACCCATTGCGTAAAATAGCATTTGGGTTCCCCGCAATATATGCGTCAAAGTAAACACATCGTAACTTATGGATTTCCCAATGTGATATCCCCCATCTTTCGAACGAAAGCCTTTTATAAACCAAGGCATTCTTGGAACGTTCTTCGAATGTCTTACAAACTGATCTCACCTTAAATAGTTGTGCCGAAGAATTCTGACCGACTCTAGACAAGATTTCATCAATTATGTCTCCGGGTAGGTCTCTTAAAATATTGGGTTGTCTATCCATTTTGTGTTTTTATACTGTAAAATAGACAAAAGTTAGATTCATAAAAAAAATACTTATTAATACAAGCAATTTTTACATATATCATAAAGCATAAGCACACTATATTACATATATTACACCACACGAATACAACTATCTTATTCCGACTCGCTTGTTTCTTCTTCTTCGATTTTGGTTCATTTTGCCAAGTTTCTAGGGATATATGATGTTCCCCTAATTCGAGCCGTCGTTTTCCACATTGGTTTAGAAAAACCTGGTAGTTTAGAGGTTCCCGGGTCATTGTTACAACTTAAGGACTTCGGGGGTTGACGATACATATAAAGTTCATCGGGGTTGGAATTAGATTTCTCTATTTTTATGCCCTTTCCCTTATTATTTTCTTTTGCCTTTTTAAATTCAGTTGGGGTAATTTCTATAACATCATCGGAATTCTCGTCGGAATCCGATTCATCGGAGAATTGGTAATCCTCCCAGTATTTTGCTTCCTTGGTGAAAACACTATTGACCATAATTAACCTTGGTCGGTTGGTTGAGGATTTTCTTTTACTTAACCGTTTTATTATTTCCCCCACCGGTTCTATTTCTTCATCCGGTTCCAATTCTTCTTCCGGTTCCGATTCTTCTTCCGGTTCCGACTCTTCTTCCGGTTCCTCTTCGGGAACTTGTGAATCAGTCCACGAATCATTCCAATTTACATTTATCTCTTCATTATTATTAGGTGAGTCAATGGGACTTGTTCTAGAGGTAGACATCTATCACATAATATCAAACGCGTTAAGAGATTAATATATCACATAATATTCACATGTTAAAAATATATAGTTTCCAACAAAATTTGTTAAGCAATCATTTTTCAAGTAAACACGGTCGAAGTCCAGACTCACTAATGCATCCTAACAAACTCGATAAGACACACTAATGCAAAATTCTGGTTCTCTAAGACCAACGCTCGGATACCAACTGAAATTTCCCGTTCTTATTGATTAAAAACGTTCCATATTAATTGATTTCGTTGCGAGGTTTTGACCTCTATATGAGACGTTTTTCAAAGACTGCATTCATTTTAAAACAAACCATAACCTTTATTTCATCAATAAAGGTTTAAAAAGCTTTACGTAGATTATCAAATAATGATAATCTAAAATATCCTGTTTACACACGACCATTACATAATGGTTTACAATACAAATATGTTACAACAAAATAAGTTTCTTGAATGCAGTTTTTACACAATATCATACAAGCATGGACTCCAAATCTCGTCCTTATTTAAGTATGCGATAGCGGAAGCTCTTAATAATCACCTGAGAATAAACATACTTAAAACGTCAACAAAAATGTTGGTGAGTTATAGGTTTAACCTATATATATCAAATCATAATAATAGACCACAAGATTTCATATTTCAATACACATCCCATACATAGAGATAAAAATCATTCATATGGTGAACACCTGGTAACCGACATTAACAAGATGCATATATAAGAATATCCCCATCATTCCGGGACACCCTTCGGATATGATATAAATTTCGAAGTACTAAAGCATCCGGTACTTTGGATGGGGTTTGTTAGGCCCAATAGATCTATCTTTAGGATTCGCGTCAATTAGGGTGTATGTTCCCTAATTCTTAGATTACCAGACTTAATAAAAAGGGGCATATTCGATTTCGATAATTCAACCATAGAATGTAGTTTCACGTACTTGTGTCTATTTTGTAAATCATTTATAAAACCTGCATGTATTCTCATCCCAAAAATATTAGATTTTAAAAGTGGGACTATAACTCACTTTCACAGATTTTTACTTCGTCGGGAAGTAAGACTTGGCCACTGGTTGATTCACGAACCTATAACAATATATACATATATATCAAAGTATGTTCAAAATATATTTACAACACTTTTAATATATTTTGATGTTTTAAGTTTATTAAGTCAGCTGTCCTCGTTAGTAACCTACAACTAGTTGTCCACAGTTAGATGTACAGAAATAAATCGATAAATATTATCTTGAATCAATCCACGACCCAGTGTATACGTATCTCAGTATTGATCACAACTCAAACTATATATATTTTGGAATCAACCTCAACCCTGTATAGCTAACTCCAACATTCACATATAGAGTGTCTATGGTTGTTCCGAAATATATATAGATGTGTCGACATGATAGGTCGAAACATTGTATACGTGTCTATGGTATCTCAAGATTACATAATATACAATACAAGTTGATTAAGTTATGGTTGGAATAGATTTGTTACCAATTTTCACGTAGCTAAAATGAGAACAATTATCCAATCTTGTTTTACCCATAACTTCTTCATTTTAAATCCGTTTTGAGTGAATCAAAGTGCTATGGTTTCATATTGAACTCTATTTTATGAATCTAAACAGAAAAATTATAGGTTTACAGTCGAAAAAATAAGTTACAAGTCGTTTTTGTAAAGGTAGTCATTTCAGTCGAAAGAACGACGTCTAGATGACCATTTTAGAAAACATACTTCCACTTTGAGTTTAACCATAATTTTTGGATATAGTTTCATGTTCATAATAAAAATCATTTTCTCAGAATAACAACTTTTAAATCAAAGTTTATCATAGTTTTTAATTAACTAACCCAAAACAGCCCGCGATGTTACTACGACGGCGTAAATCCGGTTTTACGGTGTTTTTCGTGTTTCCAGGTTTTAAATCATTAAGTTAGCATATCATATAGATATAGAACATGTGTTTAGTTGATTTTAAAAGTCAAGTTAGAAGGATTAACTTTTGTTTGCGAACAAGTTTAGAATTAACTAAACTATGTTCTAGTGATTACAAGTTTAAACCTTCGAATAAGATAGCTTTATATGTATGAATCGAATGATGTTATGAACATCATTACTACCTTAAGTTCCTTGGATAAACCTACTGGAAAAGAGAAAAATGGATCTAGCTTCAACGGATCCTTGGATGGCTCGAAGTTCTTGAAGCAGAATCATGACACGAAAACAAGTTCAAGTAAGATCATCACTTGAAATAAGATTGTTATAGTTTTAGAAATTGAACCAAAGTTTGAATATGATTATTACCTTGTATTAGAATGATAACCTACTGTAAGAAACAAAGATTTCTTAAGGTTGGATGATCACCTTACAAGATTGGAAGTGAGCTAGCAAACTTGAAAGTGTTCTTGATTTTATGTAACTAGAACTTGTAGAATTTATGAAGAACACTTAGAACTTGAAGATAGAACTTGAGAGAGATCAATTAGATGAAGAAAATTGAAGAATGAAAGTGTTTGTAGGTGTTTTTGGTCGTTGGTGTATGGATTAGATATAAAGGATATGTAATTTTGTTTTCATGTAAATAAGTCATGAATGATTACTCATATTTTTGTAATTTTATGAGATATTTCATGCTAGTTGCCAAATGATGGTTCCCACATGCGTTAGGTGACTCACATGGACTGCTAAGAGCTGATCATTGGAGTGTATATACCAATAGTACATACATCTAAAAGCTGTGTATTGTACAAGTACGAATACGGGTGCATACGAGTAGAATTGTTGATGAAACTGAACGAGGATGTAATTGTAAGCATTTTTGTTAAGTAGAAGTATTTTGATAAGTGTATTGAAGTCTTTCAAAAGTGTATAAATACATATTAAAACACTACATGTATATACATTTTAACTGATTCGTTAAGTCATCGTTAGTCGTTACATGTAAGTGTTGTTTTGAAACCTTTAGGTTAACGATCTTGTTAAATGTTGTTAACCCAATGTTTATAATATCAAATGAGATTTTAAATTATTATATTATCATGATATTATCATGTATGAATATCTCTTAATATGATATATATACATTAAATGTCTTTACAACGATAATCGTTACATATATGTCTCGTTTAAAAATCATTAAGTTAGTAGTCTTGTTTTTACATATGTAGTTCATTGTTAATATACTTAATGATATGTTTACTTATCATAGTATCATGTTAACTATATATATATCCATATATATGTCATCATATAGTTTTTACAAGTTTTAACGTTCGTGAATCACCGGTCAACTTGGGTGGTCAATTGTCCATATGAAACATATTTCAATTAATCAAGTCTTAACAAGTTTGATTGCTTAACATGTTGAAAACATTTAATCATGTAAATATCAATCTCAATTAATATATATAAACATGGAAAAGTTCGGGTCACTACATTATTTCCCTGGACTTTAAAGGGAGAAGCCAAAGATTGGTTGGAATCGTTACCTGAAGGGGCGATTGATACATGGGACGTTTTAGTTGAAAAATTTCTTAAACAATTCTTTCCGACATCTAAAGCCGTAAGACTTCAAGGAGAAATTGTTACGTTCACACAGAAGCCAAATGAAACTTTATATGAGGCGTGGACAAGATTTGGAAAGTTATTAAGAGGATGTCCGCAACATGGTTTAGATACCTGTCAAATAGTACAAATATTCTACCAAGGATGCGACATCACTACAAGGAAAGACATAGATATTGCAGCTGGTGGTTCCATTATGAAGAAAACCGAAACTGATGCTTACAAAATTATTGATAACACTGCTTCCCACTCACATGAGTGGCACCAAGAAAAAGATATCGTTAGATCATCTAAAGCAGCTAGAGCCGATTCTAGCCATGACTTAGATTCCATTTCTGCAAAGATAGATGCTGTCGAGAGACGAATGGAAAAGATGACTAAAGATATCCACTCAATACGAATTAGTTGTGAGCAGTGTGGAGGACCACATTTGACAAAAGATTGTCTCAGTATTGAATTAACAATGGAACAAAGAGAGAATATTTCATACATAAACTAAAGGCATGGAAATAATTATCAGAATAATTATCAACCGCCAAAACCGATTTACAATCAAAACCAGAACTATAACCAAAATATTCCATACAACAACCAACAAGGTCCTAGCAATCAACAAGTATCCAATAATACTTACAATCAGCAAAGACCTAATTTTCAAAACAAACCACCACAAACCGATGATAAAAAGCCGAATTTGGAAGATATGATGACGAAGCTAGTTGAAACTCAAACGCAGTTTTTCACATCTCAAAAATAAACTAATGAACAAAATGCTCAAGCATTTAGAAATCAACAAGCTTCTATCCAAAACTTGGAACAAGAAGTAAGTAACCTAGCAAGGTTAATAGGTGAAAGAAAACTGGAAAGTTTACCTAGTGATACAAATGCTAACCCCCAGAATGAAACAGCTAAAGCCATTACCACAAGAAGTGGTACAACACTTAAACCACCTAAAATACCTGTAACTTCTGATGAAGCTATTCCTACTCCACAAGAACCACAACCTGATCAAGATAAGGAAAAAGAACCGGTAGTTGAAAAGGTTAATGAAGATAACACAGCTAAGGATAAACCTTATGTTAAACCATACCAACCACCACTTCCTTACCCGAGTAAAATGAAGAAAGAGAAACTTGAAGCCGAGCAATCTAAATTCTTGGATATGTTTAAACAGATAAATGTAAATCTTCCTTTCATTGATGTGATTTCAGGAATGCCTAGATATGCTAAATTTCTGAAAGATCTAATATCAAATAGAAAGAAAATGGAAGAACTCTCGGCCGTTACTATGAATGCTAATTGTTCAGCAGTGCTGTTGAATAAGATACCAGAAAAATTATCTGATCCAGGAAGTTTCACAATTCCATGTTTTCTGGATAGTCTTAGTTCAATAGAAGCATTGGCAGACTTAGGTGCTAGTATAAATTTATTGCTGTATTCACTATACGCTAAACTAGATCTTGGAGAATTGAAACCAACAAGAATAAGCATACAACTAGCCGATCGATCAATAAAATATTCTAGAGGGATAATGGAGAACATGCTAGTTAAAGTTGGTACCTTAGTATTTCCAGTAGATTTTGTTGTTCTGGACATGGAAGAAGATTCTCAAGTTTCTCTCATATTAGGAAGACCATTCTTAAACACGGCTAAAGCAATGATAGACGTGTTTGGTAAGAAACTGACCCTAAGTATAGAGGACGAGAGTGTTACCTTTTCAGTTGATAGAGCAATGCAACAACCGCAATCTGCAGATGATACATGTTATTATATTCAAACTATAGATTCACATGCAGAATTGTTAGAAGAATTTCCAGAATTACAAGGAACAGGAGAATGTTCTTTAGGAGAAGGTAATGAACCAATTGATGAAGCTGAAATATTAGCTACACTAATAGCTAATGGATATGAACCAACAACAGAAGAAATTCAAATGCTAAAAGAAGAAGACAGATAGCGATATAAATCATCGATAGAAGAACCACCGACATTAGAATTAAAGCCACTTCCAAACCATTTGGAATACGCTTATTTACATGGTGAATCTGAATTACCTGTAATAATATCGTCTTCTCTTACTAAAAATGAGAAATCTCAACTCATTTCTGTGTTGAAAGCTCATAAACCAGCCATTGCATGGAAAATTCATGATATTAAAGGAATAAGTCCTTCGTATTACACACATAAAATCCTTATGAAAGAAGGTCATAAAACGTATGTGCAACACCAACGAAGACTAAATCCGAATATGCAAGATGTAGTTAAAAAAGAAATTATTAAACTGCAAGATGCAGGTTTAATTTATCCAATCTCTGATAGTCCATGGGTAAGCCCAGTTCAATGCGTGCCTAAGAAGGGTGGCATGACTGTCATTACAAATGAAAAAAATGAGCTTATTCCTACAAGGACTGTAACAGGATGGCGTGTATGTATTGATTATAGAAAATTAAATGACGCCACCAGAAATGATCACTTTCCTTTACCTTTTATTGATCAAATGTTGGAAAGATTAACCGGAAACAGTTACTATTGTTTTCTTGATGGATTTTCCGGATATTTTCAAATTCCAATAGCACCCGAAGATCAAGAGAAAACCACATTCACGTGCCCTTATGGTACTTTTGCTTATAAACGCATGCCATTTGGACTTTGCAACGCCCCAGCAACCTTTCAAAGGTGTATGATGGCAATTTTTCACGACATGATAGAAGAATGCATGGAAGTTTTCATGGATGACTTTTCAGTCTTCGGTGATACATTTGAATCATGTCTGGTTAATCTTGAACGAATGCTGATTAGATGCGAACAATCAAATCTAGTTCTTAATTGGGAGAAATACCATTTCATGGTTAAAGAAGGCATCGTTCTTGGACATAAAATTTCAAAAGAAGGAATTGAAGTGGATAGAGCTAAAGTAGATGTAATTGCTAAACTTTCACATCCCACCAATGTTAGAGGAGTTAGGAGTTTTCTAGGGCATGCCGGTTTTTACCGACGTTTCATAAAAGATTTTTCTAAAATTGCCACTCCTATGAATAAACTTCTAGAAAAAGATGCTCCATTCATCTTTTCAGATGAATGCATCAAATCTTTTAATATTCTTAAAGAGAAACTCACTAATGCGCCGATCATGATAACACCAAATTGGAATCTACCGTTTGAACTAATGTGCGATGCAAGTGATTTTGCAATGGGAGCCGTTTTAGGACAAAGGATTGAAAAACGATTTCAACCTATATATTATGCTAGTAAGACGTTACAAGGAGCACAAACGAACTATACAACTACTGAAAAAGAACTCCTTGCTATTGTCTTCGCTTTTGACAAATTTCGTTCATATCTCGTTCTAGCAAAAACGGTGGTCTATACCGACCATTCTGCTCTTAGATACCTATTTTCGAAACAAGATGCCAAACCAAGATTAATCCGTTGGATCTTACTCTTACAAGAGTTCGATATTGAAATCCGAGATAAAAAAGGAGCAGAAAATCTCGCCGCTGATCATCTTTCTCGTCTTGAAAATCCCGAATTAGAAGTTCTAAATGAATCGGCCATACAAGACAACTTTCCCGATGAATATCTATTGAAGATAGATTATAATGAAATACCATGGTTTGCAGACTATGCAAACTACTTAGTATGTGGATTCCTTGAAAAAGGATTATCGTACCAAAAACGAAAGAAATTCTTCAGTGATATAAAACACTATTTTTGGGAAGATCCACATCTGTTTAAAAGTTGTCCCGATGGAATAATACGCCGATGTGTATTCGGAGATGAAGCTAGTAAAATTTTAAACCATTGTCACACAGGACCAACAGGAGGGCACTATGGGCCTCAACTAACAGCAAGAAAAGTTTATGATGCTGGATTCTATTGGCCTACAATTTACAAAGACGCACACCTTCTTTGCAAATCCTGTGATGCTTGTCAAAGGGCCGGAAAAATAAGTCAACGTGATGAAATGCCACAAAATATCATCCAAGTATGTGAAGTATTTGACATTTGGGGTATTGAATTTATGGGTCCATTTCCAAAATCTCATAATAATCTCTATATTCTCGTAGCCATTGATTATGTATCTAAATGGGCGGAAGCACAAGCTCTCCCAACTAACGATGCACGAGTTGTAGTCAACTTTTTAAAACGTATTTTTGCAAGGTTTGGAATGCCGAAAGCTTTAATAAGTGATCGGGGTACTCATTTCTGTAATAATCAACTTGAGAAAGTTCTCAAAAGATATGGAGTAACTCATAAAATCTCCACCGCATATCATCCACAAACAAGTGGACAAGTTGAAAATACCAACCGAGCTTTAAAACGTATTCTAGAAAAAACCGTAGGATCAAATCTGAAGGAATGGTCCATTAAATTGGAGGATGCACTCTGGGCTTTTAGAACAACCTACAAAACTCCAATTGGAACCACATCTTTTAGACTTATTTATGGAAAAGCATATCATCTTCCAGTAGAAATTGAACACAAAGCATTTTGGGCTTTGAAGACATGTAATCTTGATTTACATGAAGCTGAACGTCTACGGTTAAGTCAACTAAACGAATTAGAAGAATTAAGACATGAAGCATACGAAAATTCGTTAATCTATAAGGAAAGAACGAAGAAATGGCATGATAAAAGAATCAGAAGTTCAAAAGAATTCAAAGAAGGAGACAGAGTTCTTCTTTTCAATTCACGATTCAAGCTATTTCCTGAAATATTGAAATCAAGATGGTCTGGACCATTCATAGTCAAAAGAGTTTTCCCATACGGAACGATAGAATTAATAAATTCAAATGGGATTGAATTTAAGGTTAATGGTCACAGAGTTAAACATTACAAAGATAGTCCAATGGAAGTTGACAATGAAGTTAATCACAATTTCGATACCACAGCTAACTAAGTGTGGGGAGAATCAAGTCTTTTAAAGGATAATATGTATTTCTGTTAGAGTTAGATTTTCTGTTTTCGTGTAGTTCTCGAAAATGGAACCCGAATGGTCTTTCCCTAGCAGACCCTAAAGAACTAGTCTTCTCCCCCATTCTGAATTTTTATTTTTTTTTAGGAAATGAAGACTGCCTGTGAACTAAACCATGGTCTAATGCTACACGCTTTGATCACTAAACGTAATAATGACACACTTCCGAGTGAAATAGTATCAGTAATCAGAGAAAGATTGGACGGAGTAAGAAAAGAATCCAGATGCGAAGATAATAAGTTACAATTTGGTAAAGGAAAATCAAAATCCGCAGTGAAAAGAAGAGCACGACACCTTGAAAGATGTCACAAATGCGGAAAATGGTCACATGGAGGTAAATGTTCAAATAATCAAACCTATTCAAACACCGAATTTGTTACTTTATGCAGAGACGGACCATTCATATGTTTAGAAGAAAAAACACTGAATGCTCGAGGTTACGCCTTTGTAGCTATGGAAAACCAATTAAACCGACTATCTTATGAGTGGGATAGATCATATCACTAAGAATACTATCTCACAGGTAAGTCTGTACAGTTTTTATTTTTTTTTTATTTTCATTTTTAACCTTTTGATAATAAACGCTAATTTGTTCGCTATAAAGTATTAAATTGGTATTGAATAAAATTAGGTTTGGCGACCGAAATTATTGATATCATACAAAAATTTATTACATCACTGCGAAATTTAACGTTTATTCTTAAGGTATAAATATCTTTAATTAATCAACCCAAAATATTTCAAAAATTCGTCATGAGTTAAATTAGGTCATGGAACCGAAATTACTTTACCGAAAAGAGGGGCGCATATTTTTGATAATATTTGATTGATTAAAGTGGGATAAAAGCCAAAAAGATTTTTAATTTTATTTTTACTTTGTTTTTAAAATTAATATTAAAATAATATTGTAAACTTTTTAAAATCAATATACTTAAAATTGTAAATATTTGAAAAATTAATATTTTTAATATAAGTTTGCAAGTATAAAAACAAAAATATAATTTAAGTTTGGTGTGAATTTATAATATTAATTTTTAAATTAAGTTTGGTGTGAATTTTTAATTTTATGCATTTTAAATTTAAGTGGTGTGAATTTAAAAACAAAAATTTACTTTATTTCGCTAAGTTAAAAATATGATTTTTAAAATTCGTCGTAAGTTGAAGACTAGGTCTTTGAACCGAAATTGCTTTACCCGAGGGAGGGACGAGAACTTTTATTATCATTATTTTTAAACTTATTGACTTAAAGTATGCCAAAAACATTAAAAAAAACCCAACAATCTTAGCTTTTAAAACAATCGCTACAAAAAGACAAATTTTAAAATTTTGTCAAAGGACGGACTAGGACATCGATCCGAAACGACCTCGTCCTAAAACAAAGGAAAACAAAATTTTAAATTTATTTTATATTTGTTTTTTAAGTTAAGGCCTATAAAAAAAAAAAAAAAAAAAAAAAAAAAAACCCAAACACCGCGACTCGCGGAGTTTGAAAGAGTCAAATGCCGCGACTCGCGGAGAGACCAAAACACAGAAAAAAATAAAATGAGCTGAACAGCTCAGTTGCACACACCCACCCACTCCAAACTGCGCAAACACCCGAAAAACACACACTAAATTCGCAATTTTTGACCGTTTTTCATCAAATCTTTTACTAAAATCATGTTGAGAAGGATGCTATCAAGGAATTACTCAAGAAAAACGGTAAATTTCTACACCTAAACACCATTTAATCCGAAAATTGGTGTTCTTGAGCAATTTTTTCCCCAATTCGATTTTGATACTTTTTAGTGTAATTATGCTTAAATTGATTATGTATTATGCTTGTATAACCTAGATTGATGCTATTTAACATGATTAGAAGCCTTAAACTTCAAATTTTGAGTAATCTAGGGTTTGTGTTCTTGAGCAATTTGGGCCTTTTTGATATAAACAGGTTATGGCCGATTTTTGTCATGAATTGTTGCTAAATTAAGTAGTGTAACATATTTAGGTAGTTAAATGATCCAAACTTTGAGCCTAAACATGATTTTGAGAATTAAAGTGGACTTTTTCAAGTCTAAAATTCATGAACTTGATTTTTAAGAGATAATGCCATTTGAAACTTGTTTAATTGCTAGTAATGATTATTTTGACATGTTATTTGAGTTGAATGCTTATGAACTTGGCGAACATTTTCGTATATGCTTATTTGAAAAAGTGTAGATTTGATAAAAATATGAAAATGAGCTTAAGTTTGATATAAATTGAACATGTCATTGTAATTATTTTAATTGATAATTTTGCTGACACTAATGCATATTTAGATGCACAAAAATTGTGTTTGATGTGTTTTGCAGACTGAAAGAGGTGAATCTTCATCCCAAGCTCGCAATGCTCCTGCTGAGAATGCGGAACAACAGGAGGTGGATAACTACTACAAACAAGATATACCTCATCCAGTTATGACATTTTCTGATATGCAATTGGAAGATTTGCACCCGAACTTGAGATTTGACAGACTTTGGATTGATTATCCAAAATACCAAAGAGGCTTGCATACTCTTCATTCTAAAGCTGTTGAAGTACCTAGGGTAATAGAATGGGCACCGTTAGAAGCTATAGAATTAGCCGGGCCAATTAGGGAATTACTTACACAGAGGTATGGTAATTCTACTTTTAACGATTGGGTACGTTTATTCAACATGCGTAGACCTGTATATAAAGTATGGTGTGAAGAATTATTGTATAGTATAGAAATAAATGATCAGGTAGTTAGTTTAACCGATCGATCTTTTATTAGATTTTTGTTAGGAGGTTCGATGCGCCACATGTCTTTACTAGACATGGCTCAGGCCTTACGTATATATACGCCTGAGGAGCTAGCATCTGCCGATTGTAGAGGGTTGATATTGAACGGTAGGAAAATTGATGAAAATTTTGATACACATGGTGTATGGAGTCAAATGACTAGCCATCACCGATTTAAAGGGGGAAATTACTCTTATTTGGATATAGATAGAGCAGAGTTAAGAGTAATTCATAGGTTTTTAGCTAATTCGATTACACAAAGAGGTAAGAATAAGGAAAAGGTAAATGAATAGGATTTGTTTTACCATATGTGTATTCGAGACCCACAAAGCGCTGTAAGTATACTGTATTGTGTGGGTTATTATTTATCAACTATGGTTAGGGGATGAGACCGCATAGTATAATAGGAGGTGGTATATTTATTACTTTGATTGCTGAATATCTCGGTGTGGATATAAGTCGGGAGGGATTACTAATAGAAGAACCAGAACCCCGCGATACAATAGGTTTAAATGTATACCATGGTGCGAAGGTTTTGAAGAGGCGAAATAACGCCGCAGTACGATATAATGGTAGACATCCACAGGTTGAGAGAAACCAACAGCCAGGTAATGTGGGAGGGGGAAATGAAATGACAGAAATGCAAAGGTTATAGCTTCACAAGAGTATGAAAATGCTAGACATCGAGCATTCGAAGATTGGCAAGTTCATCAAAACCAAATCATAGCTTATTGCCAACAAATAGGTAGAAACTATATTCCTACTCCATCGCCCGTATTTCCTCCCTGGTCTATAGAGATCCAACCACCGTATCCTACGTATAACCCAGCCGAAGAATTTTATAACACATATGGTTATGCATGGAACCCCTACTGGTATCAGTATCATCCCTAGTCTACTTAGTTTTATTTATTTTATTATTTGTAATGTTGATACATTTAATACTTATGTTAATATTGTAATAGTTTTTATAATTTTCTAACTTTTATTATTAGATTTTAATAATTTTTGAATGTGGGGTAATATACCAAACTTCAAAAATATGTATATATGTTTGCAGTTTATCTTATGTACACAACAGGGAAAAACAACGCATTTTCAAAGACTGGCATTAAGTTCAGCAAAAGCAACTAATTTTGACGACAAGATGCAAAATATATGTGAAATAAAAACAAGACGGAATGAACAAATGATATGCACCATTTATCATTCAGAAAACAAACGCCAATATGTTTGGAAACTTTGGTAAAATTTAATCATTTTTCTACGCTAATCACCCTCAATAATTTAAATTGTTACTGATTTCTTACAAATGAGGGCATTGCAAGATCTTAAGTGTGGGAAGGGGTTAAATTCTTTCGGATTTTTATCTTAAACACTTGGTTACCATTAAAAATACTAGTAAAGCAGTAGTTGTATTAGAATCTAGTGCTCTCTGATAATAAAGAACAGCCCTAGTCTTATATACTGACTACCCAATTCTAGTAAAAATTTTCAAAATTTTCAATTAAATGAACTCAAAATCATGTTTATACATATTTATGAATGATAAAACTAGGTTTTAACACCGAAATTATTGTTACCTCGGAAAGGACATAAATTGAGAAACAAACCAAAATGTTAAAATTCATTTAAAATGGAATAGAGGACAATAAAAAGGAAAATAAAAGCCAAGTGTGAGAAAATTTACCAAGATATTTTAAACATATGTCACATATTTCTGTAACAAATAACTGAAAATACTTTTACTTTGGACTAAACTAAACTGTTTTACCCGATGAAAGAAAAGAAGAGATGGATCTACACGATGAATCAATTCTATCATTAAAAGGAAGTAAAGTCTTCAGAAAAAGAAACGCGCTTCTTGATTTAGGTCATGAAGTTGTCGTCCAGACCAGCTGTAGGTTGATGAAAAATCTAGAAAAGTCATCTCTAAAATCAGTAGGAAATCCACGGACCTCAGCATAAAACAGGGTCGCCAAGTGGTCAGATTTATCCTAACCATGAGAAGGATTTATCTCATACAATGGGGGGGGCGTGCAAATTAGCTGGATAAGACTAATGAATCAGATCCCCAGAAAGGATAATCTCCTTAAAGATCAAAAATCAGCTTTTAAGACTGATATTACTCAATCCTAGAGATTGACCTTAAAGATTGAGAATTCAAACTCATGGAATTCAATGATATCTAAACTTGAGCTTGAATGAGAAAATATTTTGATCAAAAATTACAAACCGATTTGTTTTCTGAAAACCCTAATTTCAATACGTTCATTACCATTGAACGTAAAATCTTAGGAATTCACCTGGAATTCATTAGGTTATTTGAACCAAATCGGGTGTCAACCGTAAGAACGGTGGTTGCATAGCATGGTCAAAAGACAAGACCTTGTGCCAGACTGAAAAATTATAAGGGTGAGCTTTACTATTGCTCCTACCAAGGATAGTAATTGCGTCCGACACGTTATAGACCATAATTAAAAGCATGTCAGGGGACATTGCCTTAACAGTTGCTTGTTCAACGCTTTCCTTTACAACCGGAAGGTAGTTTATCGAAAGGTAATATACGGGACAAGTGAACTGGACGTGTTGCTTTCCTAATACAAGGTTAGCAAGTGGGTAACACAAAACCACAAGTGTTGAGCTAAAATTTTCAAATCTGAAACCCACACAAACCCACAAAAATATTTTGCAAACACCGGTGAGGGGTTATTCCGGAAAACTAATCTAGGGTAAAAGCTAGATTAAAATTTTCAAAAGATCAAATGTTTTCATAAAGATCCAATTTCCTTAAAGGATATAAATTTTATAGTCATGTGGGACTGTAAACCATATCGTTACTACCATTATTTATACCGCCGTATAGAAATCACTGATGTACAAAGTGTGAAGAATAAAGAAGTGATTCTAGTATTTCATGACTATATTGCTTGAGGACAAGCAACACTCAAGTGTGGGAATATTTTATAATGCTAAAAACGAACATATATTTCATAGCATTATTCCTCAAGAAAGACAAGCTTTTAGTTGCAATTGTTCTATTTACAAGTGATATTCGTTTAAATAATAAAAGGTGAAGACAAAAGGCAGATTCGACGAATTGAAGACGCAAACGACCAAAAAGCTCAAAAGTACAAAAGACAATCAAAGAGGTTCCAATTATTGATAAGAAACGTCTCGAAATTACAAGAGTACAAGATTCAAAACACAAAGTACAAGATATTAAATTATTCGCAAGGACGTTCGAAAATCCGGAACCGGGACCAGAGTCAACTCTCAACGCTCGACGCAACGGACTAAAAATTACAAGTTAACTATGTATATAAATATAATATAATATATAATTAATTCTTAAAATTAATATATATATTATCATATATTTATAATTCGTCGACAAACAAAGAGCCAAAGCTGAGTGAGCTGTAATTTCAAACTCCGCGACTTGCGGAGTTTGAAGAAGGAAAATGTCGCGAGTCGCGGAGTTCCCCTGGACTCAATTCCCTATAAAAGCCAACGCAGTTCGACGTAAAAAATATATCCATAATATCAATCTCTCTATCTATATACGTAGTATATATTTATATTTATATTTTAATTTTAATTTTAATTTTAATTCTAATAATAAGGGTATGTTAGCGAATGTTGTAAGGGTGTAAGTCGAAATTCTGTCCGTGTAACGCTACGCTATTTTTAATCATTGTAAGTTATGTTCAACCTTTTTAATTTAATGTCTCGTAGCTAAGTTATTATTATGCTTATTTAAAACGAAGTAATCATGATATTGGGCTAATTACTAAAATTGGGTAATTGGGCTTTGTACCATAATTGGGGTTTGGACAAAAGAACGACACTTGTGGAAATTAGACTATGGGCTATTAATGGGCTTTATATTTGTTTAACTAAATGATAGTTTGTTAATTTTAATATAAAGATTTACAATTAGACGTCCCTATAAATAACCATATACACTCAATCGGACACGATGGGCGGGATATTTATATGTACGAATAATCGTTCATTTAACCGGACACGGGAATGGATTAATAGCCACTAGAATTATTAAAACATGGGTGAAATTATGTACAAGGACACTTGAAATAATTGATAACAAAGTATTAAAACCTTGGGTTACACTCAGTCGACATCCTGGTGTAATTATTAAACAAAGTATTAAAATCTTGTTACAGTTTAAGTCCCCAATTAGTTGGAATATTTGACTTCGGGTATAAGGATAATTTGACGAGGACACTCGCACTTTATATTTATGACTGATGGACTGTTATGGACAAAAACCAGACGGACATATTAAATAATCCTGGACAAAGGACAATTAACCCATGAGCATAAAACTAAAATCAACACGTCAAACATCATGATTACGGAAAGTTTAAATAAGCATAATTCTTTTATTTCATATTTAATTTCCTTTATTTTATATTTAATTGCACTTCTAATTATCGCACTTTTATTTATTGTTATTATATTTAATTGCAATTTTAATTATGGTACTTTTTAATTATCGCAAGTTTATTTTATCGCACTTTTATTTATCGCTATTTCATTATCGTTACGCTTTAAATTAAGTCTTTTATTTATTTAATATTTTACATTTTGTTTTAACTGCGACTAAAGTTTTAAAATCGACAAACCGGTCATTAAACGGTAAAAACCCCCCTTTAAAATAATAATATTACTTATATATATTCGTATTTTTATAAATTAAACTAATATTGATAAGGCTAAAAAGGAACATATATTTCATAGCATTATCCCCCAAGAAAGACAAGATTTTAGTTGCAATTGTTTCATTTTCAAGTAATATTCGTTTGTATTAAATAAGTGCGAAGACAAAAGGCGAAAACGACGAATTGAAGACACAAAGGTCCAAAAAGATCAAAAGTACAACATACAATTAAAAAGGTTCAAATTATTGATGAGGAACGTCTAAAAACGACAAGAGTACAAGTTACAAAACGCAAAGTACACGATATAAAATAGTACGAAAGGACGTTCGAAAATCCGGAACCAGGACATGAGTCAACTTTCAACGCTCGACGCAACGGAGCTGAAAGTACAAGTTAACTATGCACAAGAATATAATATAATATTTAAATAATTTATAATAAGAATAATATTAAATAATAAAAAGTTGTTAATTGAGAATAGTTCAGGGGTCATAAGTGAAAATTCAATTTAATATTTTGCCTATAAAAGGCGACATATTTCGTTGAAATGGATCATACCTTTTTCTATCATATTTCTATCTATATATCGATCCATCTATCTATTATCAATATCAATTATCAATATCTATATTCTATATCTCTATCATAATGTTAACTTAATAAGATATAACAATAATCTTAATTTTAATTTTAAATTATGATAATAATAAGATTTATGATAGAGATCGTTTGAGTGTGTAAGTCGAAATTCTGTCCGTGTAACGCTACGCTATTTTTAATCATTGTAAGTTATGTTCAACCTTTTTACATTAATGTCTCGTAGCTAAGTTATTATTATGCTTATTTAAAACGAAGTAATCATGATGTTAGGCTAATTACTAAAATTGGGTAATTGGGCTTTGTACCATAATTGGGGTTTGGACAAAAGAACGACACTTGTGGAAATTAGACTATGGGCTATTAATGGGCTTTATATTTGTTTAACTAAATGATAGTTTGTTAATGTTAATATAAAGATTTACAATTGGGCGTCCCTATAAATTACCATATACACTCAATCGGACACGATGGGCGGGGTATTTATATGTACGAATAATCGTTCATCTAACCGGACACGGGAATGGATTAATAGCCACTAGAATAATTAAAACAGGGGTGAAATTATGTACAAGGACACTTGGTATAATTGATAACAAAATATTAAAACCTTGGGTTACACTCAGTCGACATCCTGGTGTAATTACTAAACAAAGTATTAAAATCTTGTTACAGTTTAAGTCCCCAATTAGTTGGAATATTTAACTTCGGGTATAAGAATAATTTGACGAGGACACTCGCACTTTATATTTATGACTGATGGACTGTTATGGACAAAAACCAGACGGACATATTAAATAATCCAGGACAAAGGACAATTAACCCATAGGCATAAAACTAAAATCAACACGTCAAACATCATGATTACGGAAGTTTAAATAAGCATAATTCTTTTATTTCATATTTAATTTCCTTTATTTTATATTTAATTGCACTTCTAATTATCGCATTTTTATTATTATTGTATTTAATTGCACTTTTAATTATCGTACTTTTTAATTATCGCAAGTTTATTTTATCGCACTTTTATTATTCGCAATTTCATTATCGTTATTTACTTTATGCTTTAATTTAAGTCTTGTATTCATTTTTAATATTTTACATTTGGTTTTAACTGCGACTAAAGTTTTAAAATCGACAAACCGGTCATTAAACGGTAAAAACCCCCCTTTATAATAAAAATATTACTTATATATATATATATTTGTATTTTTATAAAAGTAAACTAATATAGCGTTAAGCTTTGTTTAAAAAGATTCCCTGTGGAACGAACCGGACTTACTAAAAACTACACTACTGTACGATTAGGTACACTGCCTATAAGTGTTGTAGCAAGGTTTAAGTATATCCATTCTATAAATAAATAAATATCTTGTGTAAAATTGTATCGTATTTAATAGTATTTCGCACTAAAAATAATACTATTTTGTATACACCCCCTACGACATCAAGTATTTTTGGCGCCGCTGCCGGGGACAAAGAAGTAATAATCGTGACTTATTATATAGAAGTATAGTGGTAAGTATTCACTTATTTATGTCAATTTGACTCGTAGTAATAATCGTGACTTTTAGTAATAATTATGTCTTTATTTTGGACACATTATTTTTATTAATGTCACAATAAACTTAAGTCACAATATATTATGTCAATTACCAAACACTTGAGAATTCATGTGAATTCATGTAAATAATTTTAAGTTTAAAAAAAAAAAAAGATTTCAATTGGTTTGTCTACTTTATCTCTGCCGACACTCAATAGCTTTTGAACATGCATGCTACCAATTGGCTTTTGTTAATCATCTAATTAGTTTAATAATAAATAATAATAATTGATTAGGATAACTAGATAATTATTTATTTATTAACAGTTAATTTTAGTTAATTAGATATTTTAGGATAATTAGTATTAAAATATAAAATTAGTTTGAATATGCCATATAATAAAGATTGTACAACGGAGCAAATCGCTTTCTTGTTTACCATTAAATATTGTAGCCAATCACTCAATAATTAATAATCATTTAGGAATCAATCCTTTTCTTTTTATTTCTTTCTTTTCTTTGTTTGTCGTGACTCAAAATCAGCAAGAGCCAATCGGCTCTCTATATTGTACTGCTCAAATCTTGATTTCTTGAAAGTTGGACTTTTCTAGTTCAATATTTTCCTAAGTCATTGATTTCTCCCAATCTTAAAACATGGGTAAATGAATATTTTTAAAATATGTGTGGGCTTCTTTTAAAGGCGAAAGAAAAGATGTATATTTAAATAACGATCAAAACTATAACTAATAGTCAATAAGAGTAGGCTATGGAATTAGATATAGTTAAATTGGAATAAAAGGCCAAAAAAAAAAAAAAAAAAAAATTCGCCACGTGTTACATTTAAAAGTTTATCAACTGAGACTTTTTTGTACCTGATTAAATAGCCAGTGGTATTATGTATTAGTAGCCAGTAGCCAACTATACAACTTTAAGTGGAATCCTAAGTGTTTCAATGTAAACTGTGAAATTAATTAAAGATTAAAGATATGAATTAAAAATTAGTTTTACTCTGTAAAAAAAAAAAAAAAAAAAAAAAAACGAGTTTTGAGCCTGCACTCCCAATTTGAGCCTGTAAAAAAAACGTTTAAAAAAAAAAATTTATTTTAAGTTTTATTACCTTTAGATTTTTAGACTATAGTCGCAACTTTTAGTATTAAGTTTATTTTTGCCGTAGTTTTTTTTTTATTTCTAGAATTTTAGGCTTTGCCGTAAAATCCCTTAAGTGCTTATTCCTTAGACTAAGATTTAGGTGCTTTAGAATTTTGCGACGCCATTTTTCGCGCTACTTTCTTATTTTTTTTTTTTTTTTTTTTTTTCGACGCCTTTTACCTATGTATCAATTACAATTCCAATTAGTGATCTCAATTTGTAGTTTTAATTTTAAGATAGTGATAGTAATAAGGATTGATTAGTCGTGTGTTTTAAAGTCTTATAAGCCACTTTTCGCCTTTTTCATTTATTTTTTTGGACACTTTTCGACGCGCAATCTTTTTCTTTCTTATTTCTCACCATTCTAGTTTTTAGGACTTAGATTTTTTTCTACTTCTTCTCTAAATTTCTTAAAATTACGAAAATTTATTTTAAGTGGTTAAATTGATAGACATCAAAATTTTCTGGTTCGTAGTAATAGTTGGATTTGTACGTGGACCGGGTTATTGGAGCCAAATAGTACTCAATTATATTGAGACCAAACGAATCCTGCCCCTCTGCTGCATCTTTTGGCTATTCGAAACGTGGGCAAAATCAGAAAAGTCTATTGATTGGATAACTTATATAATTTTTCTTTCCTTTTTAAAAACTAATAGGATATTCAGTGAATGCACCGAGCAAGACGTTCACCACCTTTTGTACGTTCACCACCTGTAACTCGATCAAGACATCTAGCAAACATTGTCGCCGTTGATTTTTCTTTAGAATCATCATCCAGTCGACCAAGTACTCCAATTCAAATTTCCGATAATCCATTTTTTGAAACCGACCTCACAATTGAGAATCCGGAGAATATTCAGGAACGGTTCGTAGACCCTGAACCATTAAACTTTCCCCCGGAACCACCAATCATTCAAACAGAGATTGTTGAGGAACGAACCATTAAATCAGAATCCTCTAGTGATTCAGATTCAACAAATTCAATTATGGAAAATCTGGAACCTTTAAGTATGGAAGACCGAATGAGAGCTAAACGCACTGGCCAAGGTCACGCAATTACTCATCCTGACATTAATGCGCCAGATTATGAAATCAAAGGACAAATTCTACATATGGTGACTAATCAATGCCAATTTAGTGGTGCGCCGAAGGAAGATCCAAATGAACATCTTCGTACCTTTAATAGGATCTGCACACTATTTAAAACCTGAGGCAACTGAGGATGACACACCCACCTTTAACCACATTGTTACTACCATTGTTCATACCGCCATATTAAAATCACTGATGTACAAAGTGTGAAGAATAAAGAAGTGATTCAAGTGTTTTTCAAGACTATATTGCTTGAGGACAAGCAACGCTCAAGTGTGGGGATATTGATAAGGCTAAAAAGGAACATATATTTCATAGCATTATCCCCCAAGAAAGACAAGATTTTAGTTGCAATTGTTCCATTTTCAAGTAATATTCGTTTGTATTAAATAAGTGCGAAGACAAAAGGCGAAAACGACGAATTGAAGACACAAAGGTCCAAAAAGCTCAAAAGTACAACATACAATTAAAAAGGTTCAAATTATTGATGAGGAACGTCTAAAAACGACAAGAGTACAAGTTACAAAACGCAAAGTACACGATATAAAATAGTACGAAAGGACGTTCGAAAATCCGAAACCAGGACATGAGTCAACTTTCAACGCTCGACGCAACGGAGCTAAAAGTACAAGTTAACTATGCACAAGAATATAATATAATATTTAAATAATTTATAATAAGAATAATATTAAATAATAAAAAGTTGTTAATTGAGCATAGTTCAGGGGTCATAAGTGAAAATTCAATTTAATATTTTGCCTATAAAAGGCGACGTATTTCGTTGAAATGGATCATACCTTTTTCTATCATATTTCTATCTATATATCGATCCATCTATCTATTATCAATATCAATTATCAATATCTATATTCTATATCTCTATCATAATGTTAACTTAATAAGATATAACAATAATCTTAATTTTAATTTTAAATTATGATAATAATAAGATTTATGATAGAGATCGTTTGAGTGTGTAAGTTGAAATTCTGTCCGTGTAACGCTACGCTATTTTTAATCATTGTAAGTTATGTTCAACCTTTTTACATTAATGTCTCGTAGCTAAGTTATTATTATGCTTATTTAAAACGAAGTAATCATGATGTTGGGCTAATTACTAAAATTGGGTAATTGGGCTTTGTACCATAATTGGGGTTTGGACAAAAGAACGACACTTGTGGAAATTAGACTATGGGCTATTAATGGGCTTTATATTTGTTTAACTAAATGATAGTTTGTTAATGTTAATATAAAGATTTACAATTGGGCGTCCCTATAAATTACCATATACACTCAATCGGACACGATGGGCGGGGTATTTATATGTACGAATAATCGTTCATCTAACCGGACACGGGAATGGATTAATAGCCACTAGAATAATTAAAACAGGGGTGAAATTATGTACAAGGACACTTGGTATAATTGATAACAAAATATTAAAACCTTGGGTTACACTCAGTCGACATCCTGGTGTAATTACTAAACAAAGTATTAAAATCTTGTTACAGTTTAAGTCCCCAATTAGTTGGAATATTTAACTTCGGGTATAAGAATAATTTGACGAGGACACTCGCACTTTATATTTATGACTGATGGACTGTTATGGACAAAAACCAGACGGACATATTAAATAATCCAGGACAAAGGACAATTAACCCATGGGCATAAAACTAAAATCAACACGTCAAACATCATGATTACGGAAGTTTAAATAAGCATAATTCTTTTATTTCATATTTAATTTCCTTTATTTTATATTTAATTGCACTTCTAATTATCGCATTTTTATTATTATTGTATTTAATTGCACTTTTAATTATCGTACTTTTTAATTATCGCAAGTTTATTTTATCGCACTTTTATTATTCGTAATTTCATTATCGTTATTTACTTTATGCTTTAATTTAAGTCTTATATTCATTTTTAATATTTTACATTTGGTTTTAACTGCGACTAAAGTTTTAAAATCGACAAACCGGTCATTAAACGGTAAAAACCCCCCTTTATAATAAAAATATTACTTATATATATATTTGTATTTTTATAAAAGTAAACTAATATAGCGTTAAGCTTTGTTTAAAAAGATTCCCTGTGGAACGAACCGGACTTACTAAAAACTACACTACTGTACGATTAGGTACACTGCCTATAAGTGTTGTAGCAAGGTTTAAGTATATCCATTCTATAAATAAATAAATATCTTGTGTAAAATTGTATCATATTTAATAGTATTTTCTGCTAAAATTAATAGTATTATTTTTAGTGCGAAATACTATTAAATATGCTACAATTTTACACAAGTTATTTATTTATTTATCGAGTGGATAT
Source organism: Rutidosis leptorrhynchoides (assembly GCF_046630445.1). Classification (NCBI taxonomy): domain Eukaryota; kingdom Viridiplantae; phylum Streptophyta; class Magnoliopsida; order Asterales; family Asteraceae; genus Rutidosis; species Rutidosis leptorrhynchoides. The sequence goes on along the minus strand of NC_092339.1, from coordinate 292,974,349 downwards.
ACTTAAACCTTGCTACAACACTTATAGGCAGTGTACCTAATCGTATTATAGTATAGTTTTTAGTAAGTCCGGTTCGTTCCACAGGGAGCTCGTGAAGTATAACACTATATTTTTTTACACACAATAATTGTAAAAATACAAATATATATATATATAAGTAATATTATTATTATAAAGGGGGGTTTTTACCGTTTAATCCGGTTTGTCGATTTTAAAACTTTAGTCGCAGTTAAAACCAAATGTAAAATATTAAAAATAAATACAAGACTTAAATTAAAGCATAAAGTAAATAACGATAATGAAATTGCGAATAATAAAAGTGCGATAAAATAAACTTGCGATAATTAAAAAGTACGATAATTAAAAGTGCAATTAAATACAATAACAATAAAAATGCGATAATTAGAAGTGCAATTAAATATAAAATAAAGGAAATTAAATATGAAATAAAAGAATTATGCTTATTTAAACTTCCGTAATCATGATGTTTGACGTGTTGATTTTAATTTTATGCCCATGGGTTAATTGTCCTTTGTCCTGAATTATTTAATATGTCCGTTTGGTTTTTGTCCATAACAGTCCATCAGTCATAAATATAAAGTGCGAGTGTCCTCATCAAATTATTCTTATACCCGAAGTTAAATATTCCAACTAATTGGGGACTTAAACTGTAACAAGATTTTAATACTTTGTTTAATAATTACACCAGGATGTCGACTGAGTGTAACCCAAGGTTTTAATATTTTGTTATCAATTATACCAAGTGTCCTTGTACATAATTTCACCCCTGTTTTAATTATTCTAGTGGCTATTAATCCATTCCCGTGTCCGGTTAAATGAACGATTATTCGTACATATAAATACCCCGCCCATCGTGTCCGATTGAGTGTATATGGTAATTTATAGGGACGCCCAATTGTAAATCTTTATATTAACATTAACAAACTATCATTTAGTTAAACAAATATAAAGCCCATTAATAGCCCATAGTCTAATTTCCACAAGTGTCGTTCTTTTGTCCAAACCCCAATTATGGTACAAAGCCCAATTACCCAATTTTAGTAATTAGCCCAACATCATGGTTACTTCGTTTTAAATAAGCATAATAATAACTTAGCTACGAGACATTAAATTAAAAAGGTTGAACATAACTTACAATGATTAAAAATAGCGTAGCGTTACACGGACAGAATTTTGACTTACACACTCAAACGATCTCTATCATAAATCTTATTATTATCATAATTTAAAATTAAAATTAAGATTATTATTAGAACATTTATATTATAATTATGATAGAGAGATATAGAATTTTGATATTGATATTGATAAAGGATGGAAAAGGGATCGGATAGATAGATTTAGGATTAGAAAAAGGTGTGTCCATTTCAACGAACTACATAGCCTTTTATAGGCAAATTATAAATTTGAATTTTCATTTATGACCCCTGAACTATGCTCAATTAACAACTTTTTATTATTTAATATTATTCTTATTATGAATTATTTAAATATTATATTTTATTCTTGTGCATAGTTGACTCGTAATTTTTACACCGTTGCGTCGAGCGTTGAGAGTTGACTCATGTCCCGGTTCCGGATTTTCGAACGTCCTTTCGTACAATTTTATATCGTGTACTTTGCGTTTTGTAACTTGTACTCTTGTCATTTTTAGACGTTCTTCATCAATAATTTGAACCTTTTTGATATCTTGTACTTTTGAGCTTTTTGGACCTTTGTGTCTTCAATTCGTCGTTTTCGCCTTTTGTCTTCGCACTTATTTAATATAAACGAATATTACTTGAAAATGGAACAATTGCAACTAAAATCTTGTCTTTCTTGGGGGATAATGCTATGAAATATATGTTCCTTTTTAGCCTTATCAAGCGTTAAGCTTTGATTAAAAGATTTTCCCTGTGGAACGAACCGGACTTACTAAAAACTACACTACTGTACGATTAGGTACACTGCCTATAAGTGGTGTAGCAAGGTTTAAGTATATCCATTCTATAAATAAATAAATATCTTGTGTAAAATTGTATCGTATTTAATAGTATTTCCTGCTAAAATTTAATAGTATTTTATACCCCTTAGCTTTAACCATCACCATCTTACGCGATCTCAGGAAAGATTTTTGGTATGAAGAGTTTAGTGACAGCAATTGATAGTTGGATGGTATTCTCAATGCATAATTTTCATAGATATATATAGTACCAGGATCCCTTAAATTAAGGAGAAATTTACAAGAGATATCGGCAAGGTCTGCAGTAACAGATACGCTAAGATATGAATTGTCAGATACGCTAAGATATGAATTTTGTCTATACACTATTCATGCAGTCAATGCAGTAAAACGTGTCTAGACTAAGAATAATGAGTAGGTAATTTCCTAAGGATGATAAGCAGATGATTTCCGACAAAAATGATAAGCAAAACTTTTGACATGCAGACACGGTCGAAGTCCAGACTCACTAATGCATCCTAACGACTATCAGTTAGACACTAATGCAAGACCTGGTTCGCTAAGACCACCGCTCTGATACCAACTGTAGAGACCCGTCCTAATCCATCCGGACAAAGTCCATATCGATTACAAACGATTCACAATAGTTGGTTACATCGCGAGGTACTTGACCTCTATATGATACATTTTACAAACATTGCATTCGTTTTTAAAAGACAAACTTTTGTTTACATCGAAAGTTGACGGCATGCATACTCTTTCATAATATATCCAACTATAATCGACTTAATAATAATCTTGATGAACTCGATGACTCGAATGCAACGTCTTTTGAAATATGTCATGAATGACTCCAAGTAATATCTCTAATATGAGCAAATGCACAGCGGAAGATTTCTTTCATACCTGAGAATAAACATGCTTTAAAGTGTCAACCAAAAGGTTGGTGAGTTCATTAGTTTATCATAAACATTCATTTCCATCATTTTAATAGACCACAATATTTTCATTTTCAGTTCTCATAAATATACGTCCCATGCATAGAGACAAAAATATCATTCATATGGATTGAACACCTGGTAACCGACATTAACAAGATGCATATAAGAATATCCCCTATCATTCCGGGAAATCCTTCGGACATGATAAAACAACATCGAAGTACTAAAGCATCCGGTACTTTGGATGGGGTTCGTTAGGCCCAATAGATCTATCTTTAGGATTCGCGTCAATTAGTAGACTGGTTTACTAATTCTTAGGTTACCAAGTAAAAGGGGCATATTCGGCTTCGATCATTCAACCATATAATGTAGTTTTGATTACTTGTGTCTATTTTGTAAAATATTTATAAAAGCGCATGTATTCTCAGTCCCAAAAATATATATTGCAAAAGCATTTAAAAAGGGAGCAAATGAAACTCACCATATTGTATTTTGTAGTAAAAATACATATGACGATATTGAACAAGTGTAGGGTTGGCCTTCGATTCACGAACCTATATCATTTGTATATCTATTAAAACATATAATCGTAATCGAACAAGTTTAATAATTCGTAATCGAACAAGTTTATATATATTATTATTAATAATATACTTGTTATCTCATATGTTATATAGATATCGATAAATTTAATATATTTAGTTTATATATTTATATAGCTAATATAACAATTTATTTTAGGGTTTATACATGATAAAAATATATATTTATCTATAAAATGTTAATATGTAGTTATATGAGATGTTAATATCATTATAGTATATGTACTAAATATATTTTATATAAAAATATTTATTTGTTAAAAATGATAGTTTTTATATTAATGAGTTACTAATAATAATAACTTTATTAATAATGATATCGTTAATAATGATAATAATAATCCTAACCATGTTAATAATAATAACACACATATTAGTAATGATATTAATTTTAGTAATAACAATATATATCATCATTGTAATTATAATCGTATTAACAATAATTTATATTTACTACTTGTATTAGTAATGCTAATAATAATAATAATAATTTTAATATTTATACAAGTGATAATAATAATAATCTTTATAATACTAATATTAACAATAATAACAATACTAACAATAATAATAATAATAATAATAATAATAATAATAATAATAATAATAATAATAATAATAATAATAATAATAATAATAATAATAATAGAAATGGAAATAAAAATATATATACCCTTTTAAAACTTCCACAAAAAAGAAAAGCCCACGATAGGACTCGAACCCGCGATCTCCCGCTCACCCGTCAATCCCCTTAACCACTCTTTTGTTTCGTTTATTTCTGATTAAATGTTACAAATATTTTTATTTAAACCGTGAACTCGTCGGTTCTTCTTCTTCTTCCACTAAAGCTCAAACAGACAACCCATTTCGTTACCAAATCAATTATATGATTTTTATCTTTTGAAAATAGAATTGAACATAACTCAAGGAGTAATTGAGTTTATTAAAATAGATAATAAAAATTTAAATAAAACTGAAATCAGACCGATGAGTTCATTTATGAACTACAAATTCATTCTCGAATTCTAGATCATTTCTGATAAAAAATTTAACATGAAAGAGGTACTAAATAATCCTTAGAAACTTTCTAAACCCTTAATTAGTCCAGAAACATTCCAACAAATTCGAATTTTACAATGATCAAAAGCTTTAACTTTTTAAAACGAACTTTGACTCCCAAAATTCGCAATGAATAACAGGAATTGGAACTTGTAAATTTGTAGAAAGTTTAAGTAAAGGAATCCTAACAAAACTACATTTCTACTTTTTAGAATTCGTTGAATAATCAAGCTTTTTGAAATTTGGAACCATGAACAGGGGTAGCGAAGCAGAAGATGATTTTCTTGATAAATTTTTGATAATTAGGATGCTGTAAAGGGTGTTTGTGATTGATAAAAACTGTAGTAAGTTGAATGATTTAAACATTAACAGAAATTGATTGACATTTGTTTGTATCCTGATTTTAGTCGACAGAATTTTTCACGGGTAAACAGAATAAGAGATTCTGAAAGTGATATCAAAATAATTACGCGTAGGTATCAGCTTTTATATAAAATATAATTAGTCTTTGATATCTTTATATATATATATATATATATATATATATATATATATATATATATATATATATATATATATATATATATATATGTATGTATATATATATATATATTTGTATTTATCTATATTTGTATACGGGTATAACTGTATCTATATGTTTATATCTCAGTATTTGTACTTATGTACATATATTCTGTATTCTATCTGTATATAACTATATATACGGAGTATAACTGTTTTACATTTTTATACGGAGTATATATGTATTTATATAACTGTTATATTAAATAAATTACTGACATTAATTTATTAATAAAATCCATTAATATTAATAATTTTAATAAGAATACTAATAATAATAATAATAATAATAATAATAATAATAATAAAAATACTAATATTAATAATGGTAATAATAATTCTATTAACAATAATTATATTAATAATAATAATAGTACTAACATTATTACTACTAATGATAATGATAATAATTATTATGAAGTATATAACACTAATAATTTTAGTAATGTTTTTAATAGTTATAAATCTACGTATGATAATAATAATAATAATAATAATAATAATAATAATAATAATAATAATAATTGTAATGATATTAATAATACTAATATTGATAAGGATAATAATAATAATAATCAATATTCATTAATAATAACTAAAATTTGTAATTTTACTACTAATTATGATATGAATGATGATAACAATAACACTAATGAAAATAGTAATACCACAAATCGATTGTATTAAATTTCTTAATTAGGTATTATACATATCAATAATAATACCGTTATTAATATTAAATACTTATTCTAATAATATTAATGAAAGTAATAATAATAATATTAATAAAGATGACTAATTAACTACGTTAAATTTCATATATATTATCTATAATTATATAACTAATACAGAGATTTATTATTAATATTATTTTTAGTATTAATAGAAATGAAGAAAGTAATAATAATAATACTATAACAACTATCTTTTAACTTGTTAATAATCTATTACTAGTTATGTAATATTTAATAATCATATAATAACATAGATTTAATATTTATTATTTATACATTTTAATATATTACAATATATATATCCTTATCAATTATATATAAAAAGTTCATATATTTTTATATATAGACTTATTTTAAGTTACACCTAATTAGTTGGTATCTTATTTTACATATTTAATTCAATGCTTAAATTATATTTTATAGTTTCAAATTTATATACATATAGTTACATTTACATATACATATTTATTTACAAATAATTGTTCGTGAATCGTTGGGAATAGTCAAGGTCAAATGCATTCATGAAAAATAGTTCCAACATTTTGAGACTCGGTTTAATAGACTTTGCTTATCCTGTCGGAATCATTAAAAGATTAAGTTTAAATTTAGTCGGAAATTTCCGGGTCATCACAATGTATATCAATCATGTGTATATGTATATATTACACTACTACATAATTAATTATGTTTTAGATATCAAGTAATTAAATATGTTGATTATATATATTGAAACAATAATCTCAGAGTATAACATTTAGTACTTTATTAGTATTGACAAATTAGGTATATTTAATCTACTCTCTATATTCAAATAAACAGTTTTAAATAATATGTTTAAGTTTTCTTACTTAATAACTAATTTACATAATAATTCATTAATGTATTTATTTTATAATATATTTATTTACATCTATATATGTAATACATTTCCATTTACGATTAAAGGTTCGTGAATCGTCAGAAGTGGTCGAGGTCAAATGATTTCATAAAATAGTTCAAAAACTTTGAGATTCAATTAAATAGACTTTACTTATCGTGTCGAAATCATATAAAGATTAAGTTTAAATTTGGTCGGAAATTTCCGGGTCGTCACAATGGTTGTATACTCTTCGGATGAAAGAAGGTTCACTAAATGATCACATCGATGAGTTCAATAAAATAATTTTGGACTTGAATAATATTGGTGTGAAAATTGATGATGAAGATCAATCGTTAATTTTCTTATGTTCCTGTAAGACCCAAATATTTATTGTACATAAAGTATAATTTTTTTTAAAGTTTGTAAATATGGTCATGATGTGTTTTATTATTAGGTTGTACATGATGTTTCAAATATTGTACATATGGTTATGGGGGCAATATACCATAAGGTTGTACATAATGTTTCAAATATTGTACATATGGTCATGTGATGTTTTATTATAAGGTTGTACATAATGATTTATATATTATACAATTAACATGTTAACATTTTTATTAAATACAATTAATTATTTTAATTACATCATCATGGGGTTAGATTTTTTCTATTTGTTTTTAATTTTTTTTTAAGATTAAATAATCCTTAGTTATGAAATCGTCAATTTAAAAATTTATATGATACTATAGATACGTAGATATATAATAAAAATAAAATATTACGTATGTATTTTTTCCGAGAAAAACTGAAACTAAAAAACAAGTTGGGCAACTTCATCAAAAATATTATACTCCGAAGTAATTAATTATAAAGATTATAGTAATATTTATATGTAGTTATATATAACATTTGCATATTTATTTCATTTTGGTTTAATGTTTTTGATAATAACTAGGAGGTAAGACCCGTGCGTTGCACGATTAGACCACATTTCAATAATATGATGTTTGTGGTTTGAAATCTTAAAGGTTTGGAGATGTACAACCAGCCGGTTACATATGGTAGTTCAATAGATATACTTTTATAGTTACAATAAACATTTTGGGTGGTTGTTGAGCTTGTCAAAAATAGCTTGGCTCAAACAATTTGGCTAATATAAATATGAAAAGGCAAAGTTTGCCATAATTTGGAAAGCAAGTAATGAAGTAGTAACACCCTCATATCTATGGAGATCGAGATCAGAAAGGCACATAACTAAATTATTTCATTGTTAAAATTTTATTGAACTCAAATACCAGTGAGTTGTATTATTATTTACGGAAGCTAGAAATAAAAGAAAATAAACATAATAGACATTATAACTCGAGGTAGTTTTAAAACGGCAAAACACTAAAACCTGATGTGGAGTAACTTATTTCAGCTTGCATACTAATATCCCACTATCAATTAATCTTTTTCATCTTTTTTCGATGTTTCATCCGAGTCGTTCCTACTCTCATCTTCAAAACCCTTCCTACTCTATTTTTTTACGTTCGTAGTGTTTGGCTGAAGTAGTAATAGTTGTGTTCCTTTTTTGTGATTTGGTTATTGAGAACTTTGAACATCTTTTCAACACTCTACCAGTTTGTTGATGGTGCCATATATGTTTTAACATCTTTTCATTTTCTTCTATTTATAATATATTTAAAAATATTTAGTTTTATACATAATACATAGTAACTACATTTCTCACTCATTAAAGGATAAGTTGAAGAGTTTAGTATTTCATAATTTTGTTACAATTACAAATTTAATAATTTTTCTCTTCATTACATATTACATTACGTAAATACATACATAAATTAAATAAAAAAGACTTACAAATATTGTTATTAAACTTTTTCATCCTTTCATTTACATACATTTTCTACTTTCATTTTATTAAACATTTTTATTTTAATTTTGATAATAATATCACTATTTGGGTGAGACAATTAATTTATATTTACAGAATAAAATAAAATTTGTAAGTTATGATAAACATTATTTTTATATTATTTCATCACTTTTTCTACTATATTTATATCTTATATTATTCAATTTATGTTAGAAAACATATTACTCAAATATATGTTTCATTGTTTACTTAAGCCTTACAATGAAATAAGTTGCATACATATCTAATATACATGTATATGAACTCTAAACAACTATCAAAAGGATAAATTTCATATAAAAATAGAAAAATATTAATGTACACTAATAACATCATATCTTAATAAAGTCATACCGTAACATAAATCTAAAGTTCATGTGATAGATGAATACTTGACACTAAATGGAGAAATAATCTTATTAAATTGATGAGCATAATGATCATGATGATGAAGAAATAACATATATAAAACTCTATCAATTATCAATTAGTTCATTTGCAAAGTATGTGTTAAAATGAAAAAATGAGTTGTGTGAAAATGAATAATGAGTATTTATAGGTAATATTGTATCAACTTATTTACTATAAGAAAAATGAAAAGATTAAAACTTATCTTTGTTATTTATTATAAGAATATGAAAAGATTGAAATTAATCTATTTAATATAAGGAAAATGAAAAGATTAAAATTTAGATATTTAATAAAAAGAAAATAAAATGATTGAAGTTACATAAGGAGTTCATATTTTATGATGAAAGAAAATGAAACATTTTTATCACTCATATGAATAAATGTTAGATAATAAAAGGTCCTTCGTTATTTAATGGATGTATTATTACTATTGTAGTTAAGTGCTTAGTGAGGGTAATTTTAATTTTTAATATTTTTACCTTAACTTATTAATCATTAATCATTATATATAAGTTATATATAATGGTAATGGTAACTTTTTAAAATTATTTTACTATCTGGATAATAAAAGGTCCTTCGTTATTTAATCTATGTATTATTACTGTTGTAGTTATTAAGTGGTTATTAGTGATGCTAATTTTAATTTTTAATATTTTTACTTTAATTTATTAATCATTATATATTATATATAAGTTATATATAATTGTAATGATAACTTTTTTAATTATTTTACTATCATTTAATATCATGAGGTAAATCACATTTACTCTCATGGAACTCAATCTTTATATAGATATATATATATATAAAAGATTAGTACATCTAATATTTAATATGCAATATACTTGCAAACTCACTTTTTGTTTCAGATTTTGTCTTTCGGTGGCTTTGGGTGCACTGCTTCTTATGTTTCTTCTCTGTTTCTCACAACATTATATTATATTTTTACACATTCATCAAATCTCATCTGCTGTAAGTCTTCTTTTTTCAACTCATTTTCTTTTTTCTTTTATTTTTCAGATCACACATTCACACCTGATTGATTATATGAAATGCCTTTAATTTATCACAGCAGTAATTACACTTGTATTAGTATTTACTTTATGCAATAATATTGTTCTGTAATACTGTTCCAGTTTTGCCTTTATGTTGTTAAAGCATATTAGCATTATATGTTTTTTTTTTTCTTTTCTAATTTTTTCGTTGTATACCTAGTCATTTTGTTGATGTTAATTTGGGTTTGCTTGCATTGTAAAATCTGACAATTAAAGTTTGTTAATTTAATTGTATGATGATGTTAAATTGATGTGTTTTGGCCTGCTGTTTTGTTGACAATTCAATGTTTAATGATTACTGTATAGGAGATGGATTAGATGAAGAAGCAAGAAAGTAGATAACTTTATAGGTTATAAAAATTACCCGAAATGTCATTAGGGAGTTTAGATTCGGAATTATCGAAAAAGACTTCGATAATGGGTCTCAATGTATGGGTACTGATCTGCTTATGTGTTGGTGTATTTATATGTATGTTTTTATGTTTCCTATCAATGTGGGTGATGTGTCAAAGAAAATCTCGAAGAAGAGACAGCTACCCACAAATACCGAATGTACCAAAAGATATACGAGTTGATCGGGTTGGGGAGCCATGTAATAGTAATAATTTTGACCGTTCATCAACAAGTGATGAACCGAGTGGCAAAAGTTCAGGAAAAATGTTGTTTCAAATTGGACTTAATAAATCGGGCGGTGATGTTGATAATGTAAGTCAAAGTAGTTCGATGTTTGAAAGGGGATATAAGTCACAATCAGGGGAAGAAGGAACTTCCGGAAGTATCCGGAAGCAGTCTTCGTTGCCTAGCGGAGGAATGGCGTCTCCGTTTGTTGGGTTACCGGACACCTCGCATTTAGGGTGGGGACATTGGTTTACTTTACGAGACCTTGTACAAGCGACACGAAGATTCTCGAGTGAAAACGTCATTGGGGAGGGTGGATATGGGGTTGTATATAAGGGTACGTTGATCAATGGGACCCAGGTAGCGGTGAAGAAGCTACTTAACAATTTGTGAGTATGATTTTCGGTTATGGATGCATCTTGATATTGAGGTTATATTGTTCTCTCAATATGTCACAGCTAATGATATTTCCACTCACTATTTTGATAACTCCACTCATATCATGCAATAACTCTTGTACTAAGTGCATAAATAGTGGTACATGATTAGTGGATCTATCAAAACGAGTGGAAATATCATTTTCCATATGTTATATACCAAATTTTTGTGCGTTTTTGCATAGGGGGCAGGCCGAGAAAGAGTTTAGAGTTGAAGTGGAAGCTATAGGACATGTTCGACACAAGAATCTTGTGCGGCTTTTAGGCTATTGTATAGAAGGGACACAGAGGTACGTTACTTTTTTCGATTAAATACAATTAGGTGCGAATTTTCGTTATTGTTGTCGTGTTTAGATTATTCTTTTTTTATGTTTGAAAATGATGTAGGATGCTTGTTTATGAATATGTGGACAATGGAAACTTGGAACAATGGCTTCATGGAGACGTTAGTGAATGTGGTGCTCTTACTTGGGAAGCTCGCATGAAGGTCCTTCTTTGTATTGCGAAAGCGTAAGTGAATCATCTAGTTCAATCGTTTGGATGTGTACCGAAGGTGGCTATTTCTACCCATGTACTTATGAGTGAGTTGATTTGGGTTGTGCACTACATTTCTTTCACATACGGGTTAAATTGGTCATCTCGAATTTAGGTAAAAGGGGAACAAAGTCCACTTGGTCAAACGTGTTAAAGTCTCCCAAAGTCTATTTTTAACGCATGCAATCTCCTAAATCGTTTATATTCAAAAGTTAAGATTATTATTGTAAGAATAATGTTATCCTCAAATTCAGAAAATGGGCACAAATTGTTTGTGGGTGACTGCAATCCTAACCCATGAACATTTACATGTTACCGCCCCACCCATCTTGCCACCAGTAATATATACTTGTCTTCTCTATGAATTGGTCACTAGTCATTCAAACTATGTATTCTTTTGTAGACTTTCTTACTTGCATGAAGCTATAGAACCAAAGGTTGTGCATCGAGACATAAAATCTAGCAATATTTTGATCGATCATGACTTCAACGGCAAGCTTTCTGACTTTGGTTTGGCGAAGCTTTTGGATTCAGGAGAAAGTCACATAAATACCCGAGTAATGGGGACATTTGGGTAATTTTTGAAATCTTTTTTAACATCTGTTCCATTATACATAATGTGGGCTGAATATGGATTGATTTAATACTAGTGTTAAAACTAAGTAATCTTTTTAATGTTTAGTTACGTGGCTCCAGAGTATGCCAATACGGGCATGTTAAATGAAAAGAGTGATATTTATAGCTTCGGTGTGCTCCTTCTAGAAGCCGTAACTGGACGAGATCCAGTGGACTACAATCGCGTTGCTAATGAGGTACTAAAGGGTACTAATATATTAAAGATTTTTCTAAAGACAATCGTTAGGGCGGTCGTTAACGCACTTTGAAGTATTGTACAACTTGATAACCGTCATTTTATAAGTAATAAATACCGTTATGTACAATGGTTTAAAGCCCGTTAACAACAACCCTTAGGACTATCGTTAAAAAAATCCATATATTAATGCTTGTTTAAAAAGTGTCCTATTATTACAGAGTACTAAAGGTTATAATTTCAGCCTATTTACTTATGAATGGGCCAATTTGGGTTATGGTTGACCTTAATTGAATAAATAAAAAAGAGATAGATACAAACTGAGCCTGAATGTATCAAATGGTTTGAACTGGTTAAAGCCTTGTTACATGTTTCTTCAATGCATACAACATAAGAAATCATTAGACTAGTATTGTGATAATATATATATATATATATATTTTCCTTTTTTTTTTTTTTTTTGTGTAAATAACTTATGACAGGTGAATCTTGTTGAGTGGCTGAAAATGATGGTGGGCAACCGAAAAGCGGAGGAAGTTATAGACCCAAATCTTGACCCGAAGCCATCAACACATGCTCTAAAACGTGCACTTTTGGTGGCACTTAAATGTGTTGATCCTGACTCAGAAAAACGACCTAAGATGAGTCACGTTGTGAGAATGCTTGATGCTGATTTCGCATATCGTGAGGTACCACTACTAATTTTCACCTTTACTAGCCCTAGACAAATTTCCCATACCGACTTAGATATTGTAGACTTATAGCTTTCCTTATTTCAAGTTATTATAATGAAGAATTAAGCAAACTGCAAACCATTAATTAGATATGCACCATAGTTATGGATCAAAAAGGAGTAACATTACTTAGTTATGGCTGAATTGAGTTTTAATTATTTTCATTTGAACTTTAGTTTATAATTAAAACCTTCATATGTTCATATAGACCATTTAATTGAAGTTTTCTCTTAAAATCTTCGGATATGGAAAAAATCCCCCGTCTCTTGAACAATTAAAGGTAAAAAGACACGCATAACGACTCAGAAAAATACAAAATGGATACACAATGTTTAATTTGTAGCACATTATGGTTCTATAGGAAAAAGTTAATATCACTTATGTCTTATGGTAAACTAACGGTTGGTTTAAGTAAGGCTGAGCTTATGGTAAAACAATTAAAGAATAATGAAAGGGTGGTGTTTGGCAACTCGTGCATCAAGATCTCCTCACAAAAATTGCCATGTGTTGCTTTGACAATATTTCTTATTTGTCTTACCATAAAGTTGGTTTTTATTATAACCAACCTTAGGTAAATCTAGACTGATGGTGATATCTTCTAATACGTTACTTTGACCAAATTAACATGTTTGACTTTGGAAACAGGAACGAAGGAACAGGAAGAGCCGCACCGCCAGCATGGATAGTGAAACCATGAGCGGTCCTGCTGACATAGAACAACGCCCGGCAGTGTCATCACAAATCTGACATCATTAACAGAAACCGTTAACGGGTTAATTCATTCTTGGTATATTACTAGCAGGAGTGGTCGGTGTATGGTAGAGGTAATCAGTAAAAACTTCAATTAAGAAAAATGTAATCATGTAAATCACATAACAAGCCATAACAAGGAACATAGTTGCTACTTTTTTCTTCTCCTTCTGTGTTGATAATGATTAAAGAGAACAATGAAGTTTTTGGTTCTCCCTGATCTTCGTATTGTTATATTAGTACCATGGTCTAATCTAATTATCATCTTGGTTTAGGAGTTGAGGTATCACCTCAAGTAAGATCAGTATTAGATGACATGTTGATGGTTAACGCACTTTGTGTACAAGTTGAACTGAAAATGGTAAGAATCATGTTTATTACTGTAACTTTTTATCAAAAGTTTCAGTTCCTATTGCCTATATTGAAAGAGGAAAGGGAACATATGGCAGTCATGTACCTAACTTGGGTATAGAACCTAAATAAAACTACATTATTTTGATAAGAGATTAACTCACACCTCATTCTTCATTATATGACCTTAGATCCAACTTAACATTGAATCAAACAAACTTTTTGTAGTTAATATTCATTCTATAAAACTAACAAAATTTAGCTTCCACTCCACCTTTATATGACTATACAGTCAAAAAGAATAAAGGTGTGTTGACCATCATCGGTTCTGACCATCTTCTTGATTATTTTCCGAAACAACCAGAATTTATCAAAGACATGAACAACCAATTCCCGAATTAAAATAATCTCAAGAGCATAAACATCACCAACATCTATTATTACAGTTGAGAGTGAATCTGCACAATACATGATAACCGAGTATCCAAATATGTCAGTCTATTCAGAAACCAGTCAGTAAATTTAACCTTTTAACTCACTCTATTAATATTTTCACAACTGATTCACACCAAATCAAGTCAGTTCAGTAACAACAAAAACATGATTTTTTTTTTTCCCTTTAGAACAAACAGAAATACATCTAAGGCTGATGATAGGTATCCGTTGTTTGTTCCGATTGTGTACCATCTGATTGTCTAAATGTTTGAACATCGGGATGGTACGCATTTCCATCCTGCTGCTGACCATCATTTGGCTGCAAGAAAACTGGAATATCCAAACTATTTCCTTCAGTATCGGGTGTAATTTCTCTAACATCTGCTATTCTTGCTTCTGTTGCCTCTATATCGTTCCATTCACCGTCACCAATTGGGCCCGTTTGATCTATCGATGGTGACGGGTGAACTAAACTTCTTTCTGATACTGAAATATTTCTGGAATCATTAACACATGCTTTATCCACATTTTCTTCAGATGGATGCACGTGTTTAGTCAGAGGCTGAGCATCTGAACAAGACTCAACTCTTTCCGTCATTACTTGCTTAGTATTTTCTTCCTGCCTGCTAACAAAACATAAATAACGCATCAACAAAAGCCTACGGTCGGTATTGCAGGACTCGGAATTACTCGGCGAGTACTTTGTCAAACTCGGAATTACTAGAAAAATCGGTCAAAATCCGGCCAAAACACAAGATTACTCGAAAAATCGGTCAACACTCGGTCAAAATTAGTCATACTCAAACTTGGTGTCTTGGTCAACATCCGAGTACTCCCTGAAAAGGTCCCGAAGATAGTGACTTATGCAACATTGGCTACGGTAGAGGGAACAATTTAGACTTGTTTTTATAAGAGTCAATGTAGTCATCTTTTTTTATTATCAAATTGGGTCAAATGGGAGTAGAAACAATTTCTAAAATCTAAGAGGGAAACATGTCAAATAGATAGAATGACACAATAATATTTGGCACATTAAAATTTAAAAAGAATTTAATAAAAGAAGTCAAATTTGAACAATAAGTTCAAATGACTTGTTCAGTATTTCTACAGCTAACAAACCATAAATGTCACGTACAAAAGTAACACAAGGCTATGGTTGAGATGGAAGTTTCAACCCATTTAGTGGGTCGACTACGGGTTCGTAAACGTGTATAGCCAGCTAATACACAAGACATACTATATCATTTTATTTAAAAGAGAACATTAATGAAATTATATAATTTTAGTAATCATATTTGAACCACCAAAATTGGTTGGGGACAAACTTAGACAACTCTCTACAAAATTACCCACTTTGACCTAATAAGCATAGTATAGCAAATTAGCAATGTGGTTCAATAAGCTTATCAAACCTTTGAAGTTGTAATTGTAAAACATTAATGTACGCCAAAAGCTCTTGATTTTCCTTTCTTGCAGCGGCCTCTTTCTCTGTTGCTTCTTTTATTGCAGATTCAGACTCTGCATCCTTAACCCGAACCTTCTCTTCGGCCCGTACAACAGCTCCTTCCAAAATGACTACACGTTCCCGAGCTTTCGCAAGCTCCGAACGCCATAAAAGTGCCTCCTGATGAGACGAGTCTCTTTGTTTCGTGAGTTCCTCTCGTTCTTTGCTTAAAACCGCCATCTTTTCCTCAACATCTCTTATCTATAAAACCAACATTGCATTCATAAAAATCATCATATAATAATAGTACACACTGCATGTTAAAGTTGATTTTTAACCAATTTACTTTAAAAAAACAGGCCATATTTTACCAAAGTGTTTGACATACTAATACTAAGTAGTTAAAAAGATTGGATAGAATTCAGTTCAACCTGAGCCGCCTAATCTAATCCAACCTGTCTGTACGGCCCACTTGAACTCTAAAACCAATTTAAAGAAAATTGTTGAACATGAATCTAACCTTTGAACTGTAAGACAATGTCTGCTTTTCCAACTCGTTTTTTAATCGATCAACTTCTGAAGTTGCAATTCTCCGTTGCTCATTCATCGTATGAGCTGCAGATGCTGCACCCTCAGCTGCTTGAGCTGTCTCGGTTAGTTTCTCTGCTATCTCTTTTATCGTTGAATCCCTTGCGCGAATATCCCTTGCTAAATTTTGTAACTCCTCATCTTTTACTCGCAGTGTCTCCTATAAAAAAATTACATTACTTATCAATTCTATTCATATTGTATTACCAAACTATGGCTATAAGACTGAATGATTTAGTGTTGAATGGTTCATAATCTAAATGATTGAAAAGTTTTGAATAAAGTTGTTCTGAATGACAATAACATGTTTGATAATCATTTTGAATGAACAATATGAATGATGTAAAATTACCTTATTAACCTTTTGCATGATTAGAAAAGAAAATATTGTTGTTTAATAAGTGTTCTCGGTATAATTTAAAGAGAATATTACATAAAATTTAGGTACTTAATGGTTAAGAGAATATTTCAGCTCTTAATGGTTCAACACTGAATTTTAAACCATTTAGCACCATATGTCAATCAGAGGTCACAAACAAACGCGTTGAATGCTGAATCAATTCAGCACTGAACCATTCAATTAAGAGGTAATCAAATGCACCCTATAACTATTATTTTATAACTTTTACAACTGTTTTTGACTATGATTTTATAGCTTTTACAACTGTTTTTGACCTTCGGGTACTGCCAATATGTTGTTTGGTACCTTCATGATGGTCAAATCATCCAATGGGCCATCGAGTGGTTTGTTCATCACAGATCCCAAAGCATTCCTCCTTGCAATCTGCAATGCCGCTTCGATTTCTTTGGAAGATTTCAAAGCGGTTGAATTTGCAGCAGCAACAACAGCAGATACCGTCCCTAACGTTGCATTACTGTTTCCGGCTAACGAGTTCACAGCCTCTTTATGGGCCCTTAATACCAGCTGTGTTGCACTATTGTTTGTTTACATGGTAAAAAAACATACATCAGTTTGTAATAATATACTAACAAAATGATTGAAATTCTGTAAGTATTACTCACTATAGTAATTGTGCACCATGTTGCATTACTAAGGCACCCCTGTGAACAGTGTTGTGTACGAACTGTACGCAGGGGTATTTTTTTAAAAAAATTTCGTTCGTTTGCTTTTTGACCCAGCGAAACAGGGCCCACACAAGAATATAATCAACAATATGAAAGCATTAACTCACTGCAATGTTGCCACCCAAGCTCTAGCTGCACCTGGAGTTTCAGCGCAGAGGAAATATTCTTTCTTCTGTGGTGTTGCAATATCTAATAATGCAAGTCAAGGTATGCATGTATCTATTTTAATCATGTTTAAAACACTATAACAACATAGAAAAGTTAATGATAATCCTTAAATCCGAAAAATAATGTGCACATATGGAGGATACAAATAATGCAGTTATCATATTTTGGCAGTCCACTGAAAAAAAAAAAAAAAAAAAAAAAAAACCCACGAAATATTGATTAGTAATCATTTAAGGCCTAACATATGCCTTTCAGATGGATATTATAATGTTCAGTAGTGATCTTACTGGAAGTTATAAGGTGATGTCATGATTGTGCTATTTGCGTCGAATGAGATTATCCCTTTGACAGTTGGATCATTTCTCCTGATTCTGCGGACATTTATATTTATAATTGTTATAAAATACACACTTGAATATGAAAAATATGTTAATGAATGAAAGTAATTAATGCATAGCATCTTACTTGTATTCCATTCTTCCTGTTGTAGGGTCGAGGATCACCCATCTTTCGTTCCATTTCCTTAACTATTACAAATTAACAGTTGAGCTATAGGTCAGAATAAACAGATAAATAACACTATATTATCATATGTTATAACAGATCATATTTAATATTCATGATAGTTGTTTGTGATGTCAATATAAAGACCAACTGAGAAATTACACAAATATCTCATGAACGTTACAAGGGCACCTTGCGCGAAGAACGCCAAAAATTCTTAATTTATGAAGACCCAAAGAATGGCGCAAGTATCCAAGATTCAGTTAGGTAGTGCTTGCTAACTTCTTAGCATATCGCTTATAAAATTATAAAAAATAAAAAAAATAAAAAAATAAATAACTAAAATTTTATTTGTTATTCGAACTATATTGTCATATAGCTCAATGTGTTATCACCAAAGCTGTGATACATTATCATAACATATGACCTAATCAATTTAGCGCGCATATGACCTCATCAATTTAGCACTCATCTCATTTATGTTTTCAATTTTGTTGTATCATGTAGATCAAAGATGATCTCAAACAAAATGAAATGATATAAATAGCGTGCTTAGTTTAGTAGGTAAGCGCCAAATGTTTCCAATTAAACACAGATTACTTTAATATTAGTTTCTTTGATCCTATCAAATATATCGAGCACATAACCTTGTGTTGTAGCTCATGTGATAGTGGTCTGCCTTTCTTAGTGAGAGGTCAGGAGTTCGACTCCCGTGGGGTGCAGCATTGCACACAAGGTTGCCCCTTTACCTTGAATTCCACCCAAGGGTGCCTTCCGCACATCGCGTTGCAGGGGCAGTGGGGAATGGGATGGGGGGTTTTACCGCCCATACCCTCGGATTGGGCCGGGTTTCCTCCTGGGCAGCAGTTGGGGCGAGTTATGCAACTGTGGTAGATGAACACGTGGGTGATTAAGTCACCCTAGGTGATCCCATACTACTGTTCAAAAAATAAAAAATTAATAAAAATGTCAAGCACATTCACACTACTAGGTTGTAACCATTTCGCAATCAGATTAGATGACATACCGTGCATCCAATTTCTTAATTTCACACAAATTTCCTATAAACTGTTGCAAACAACAAGCATTGGGTCACACAGGTTCTAAACTTACACTACTCCCAAATTTCAAGATGCATTAATCAATCAATCACCTAATTTCTATAAATTTTTATTTTTAATTAGTCTAAATTAAAGTACTTACATCCAATACTTAAATATCTAGAATTAGGGTTTCAATTCCGTGTAACTAAAGTAGCATATACATATTCACAAGAGAAGATTTAAATTTTAATTTAATTTTAATTTTAATTTTAACTAACAAATACAGTACTCCGTATTTATTAAAGTAGAGACTAACAAAGAATAAAATGAAGTACCGTTTCAGATCGTTTGAGAAGTGGACCTTGTAAAAGGGTTTTACCCGACCCGGATGCCAGTTGTCGTTTAATTTTATCCAAACTGACTTCTGTAGTAATAGACCTATCTTCATCTCTCTGATCAGAAATTCAAATACACTCAATTAAATTAAAATTATAATTATAATTATAATTATAATTAAATCAAATGAAGTAATAAAACGATACGATCTATCCATCGATAATCTATAAAAACATATAAAAGTAAACTAACTGACCGGAGAAGATAAGCCATTGGTCGCCATAATTATAATTTATAGAAAATTGTAACAGAATTAGTAACACAAGAAGAAATTTACTTATAAATTAAGAAAATTCAGATGTGAAGGAAGATGATTTGGATGATATGTGTTAGGTTTTACAGTAGTTGTATACACCACCAACAAGAAGCTATTAGCCTGTTTGTTTTGGTACGTTTACTAAGGCGAAATAAACATCACCAAGTTTTATTAGTCCGTTATGTTTTTTAGTTAAGGGTAGAAAAAAAAACTCATATTACTCCCTATTAATTCCTAATTGTTTCTTTTTCAGAAATCAGTTAACGTCCCTTAATAAGTCAAAATAAGATTTATTAGCCAAAGTCAAATTTAGACAATATTTTAATATGAATTTACACAATAATAAGAGTTTTTGAACAAATGAATGATTATATTTATGTTTTAAACAATTATGTTAAATGTTAAAGTTTATGTTTATAATTTTCTTCAATATTTACATATATTATTTTGAAATTCGTTATTTAAATTTGCAAAAGTCCAATCAGATTAATCCCCGATTAATCCTCAATTTTCAATTACCCCTTCAAAGTTTCAACAGATTACTCTCAGAGTAGCAAGTTTTGCAACCGTGGTCATGGGTAGAATAAATTGATCCATGACTTGAAACTTATCGATCTGACAATATGTATGATTAAATGCAGTTAAGAGTATATCATTAGTTTTGATATAAAGTCACTAGTTAATATGAACGTGATTATCCTTATAAGTTATACCCCCATTATTTAACTATACATGTATTTCGATTAAACTAGCTTGTAGTTGGAGCTTGTAGCTTAAACTTATTTTTTAAGCTAGAAGTTGAAGTTTATGTTTTACAAGTGTTTGGTAAAGTAAAAACAAAGGGTAAAACCGACCATCTGGCAGCCCCACACCAACCGAGCCCACGATCAACATGTGAGAGGAAAATCGTGTAACTCAAGGGACATGGGGCAGGGATTGAACCCATGACCACCGCTTTCGCTTTATGCTACATGTCCCCCAACCGCTAAACTACCATCGCGGGGACATAAAAGGACAAAAAACGTAAAATGACATAAAAGAACCAAAAATAAGTGATAAATAATGATTTAGGGGTTAATAATGTAATTTTACTTCCATAAGCTTCCTAACTTATTTGCATAAGCTACTTCGACTAGCTTATATTTCCATAGCTTATTTTCTTCATAAGCTCTGCAATATTTTTCTATCAAACAATGCTAGAAGCTGGAGCTTATGAAAAAAATAAGCTTAAGCTCTCATAAGCTCATATAAGCTTGTATGCCAAACACACTCTAAATATAGTTTATCACTAAATATATTTTAATGCATGGTAATTAAATGCCTTAACGCACATTTAGTGGCGTATGACTAAAATTGGTAGTGTAAGGATTTATAATATGAAAATTTATAATTTTAGTGACATATATTGGCAAAAATGCGGATATAGAGGAACACCTTAACTTTATGTTGTCTTCGGCAACCTACCAAACTCATCTCGTAAGAGTTTGATGCTTGTGAAACACCTTCATTGGATACCCATGAATGACAAATCTAAAGACTTATAAATTCCCGACATAAAAGGGGATCGAAGATGTGCCTATTTTCACAACGGCTTCCAAACAAGGGACCTCAGTTTCTTAGATGACGGGGACCACTCAGCTAATATCTCGCGAGTTTACGAGGTAATAGAAATAGCTACTCAATAATTTTTTTTGATTATGCTTATAATTAAAAAGCATTGAAATGAATTTCATAACTATATAGTTCAGGTTACAATATAATGAATTTCATAACTAATCGTATCAATGATAAAGGCCTTAACTAATGCTTCCAAAATGACAATAATTCATGGTCTTGTCCCACATGGCATTATCAAAAGATAAAGACCATTTCTAGCTCTGACATTTGAAGTCAAAGGTAAATTAGGCACTTTTTAATGAAAATGTGAATTTTTTTACTTTCACTGTATTTAACTTTCTCAAAAAGTTAAATTTTTGTATCAAATATTTGTAAGGTGATATGGTAGAATCTGAATAGAAATTGAGGAGAAAAAATAAATTAAATTAAATAGTAAATATAAATGTGTAAAGTTGTGATTAGTGGGGGCAAATCTCACGATCAAGGTAAATTTCATCAATATTCCGACCAATGCTCAAAACTAGCGCCTGAGTACGAGGCGTCAGTATCTAAAAAAAAAAAAGGTAAAGTGACTAGATAAAATGTAACGCTTGGTTAGAATTGGTCTAATAAGAACATAGGATCATTTTGGAAACACATAAGCCAAGTGGAAGGGACAAAAAAAAAAAACAAAACAAAAAACAAAAACAAAAAGACGTTGTAAATGACAGAGAAACCAACAATACGTACGATTTATATACATTATTGAAGATTGGAGATATTGGAGATAATATAGCCTCAAAATATTGAAAGAGAAACATGCTGATAAAGAGTTTTGTACCAATGAGGAAACTGATTATCCGGGTATTGTTAATCGAATTGTGCTTTTGTTTCTGCAAAGTTGTACAAAGTGCTCCAAACACTAACGTAACAAGCGTTCTTTGTAATTCTGGCATTTATACCACAGGTGATCCATTCACCATAAGTCTAGAATATGTTCTTGATGAACTACCAAAAGTTACACCTTTTAAACGAGGTTATGACTATCGAAATATATCTCCGTATCCTAACGCGTTTGCCTATGGTCATGCTTCTTGTAATCTAAGTCTTGTAAGTACAGATTGTGAAACATGTCTTGATGCAGCAAAAGTCAACGTGTTAGATACTTGCAATTTTAGAATAGGTGCCAGAGCAGTGCTTCGTGATTGTGTTATTAGGTATGAACAATATCCATTTAATGATTAAGTAATTATTGTTGTCATGTTTTGTGGGTTTGATCCCTTTTGATTGATAAGATGTTGTCACTAGTATTAGTTTATGCAATATTTGCATATTAAGGTCGATAAATTTCTCATGTTATTTGGATTCAGTGACTGTTTAATGTATTTTTGTTTATTTTAAGCTTTTTAGTGGAGATGTTGTTTAGGTAATCCAATGTTAGCGTTTAGGCATGTTTTTATATTCTTATTCATTTGTGCTCTGCTCTGTTGGCTGGAATTTTGATCTAGAACTGTAGTTTTTTGTCGTATGTTTGGTTTTCCTTTTGCATAGTTATCGATCTTCGGATTCGTTAAATGTTAGTATTACGGGTTTTAAAAAAAAAAACCTGAATTTAATGACTGATGTGAAACTATGTAACGAATAGTCTAAGGGTGTGTTTGACCGCGCAACTTATTGGAGCTTATGGAAGCTTAAACTTATTTTTTTCATAAGCTTAAACTAGTAGCATTGTTTGGCTGACATGATTTTCAGAGCTTATAAAAAAATAAGATCTAGAAAAAGAAGCTAGTTGAACTAGCTTATAAAAATAAGCTCCTAAACTTGTGAAGTTAATATTACTTATTTGACCTATCTATCAAACATTTTGTTGTCCTTTTTAGTCAATTTACAACAATAAGTTTCAGCTCCGGCTACTTTTTACCAAACACTTATTAAAAAATAAGGTCCATTTTCAGCTTCTAAAATAAGCTCCAGCTACCAGCTTCAGCCATAAGCTCTAGCTCCAGCTAATAACGCCAAACACCCTAAATGTAAATTTTTCTACCATGCTTATTCTCTATTTATTTATCTTAAAAGCAATTACAATTATAACCTGATTACTCCTTTTTAAGAGCAGTTTGTTATAATTTTTCAAAATCCATTTAATTAACGGTTAACGTCGATTTATGAGTCAAAATCGAATTTGTTGGTCAAAGTAAAAGTTTGTCAGCATTTTAACATGAATTTAAACTAAAATTTTAGTGTTTTTGAACAAAATGAACAATTATATTATGTTTTTAGACAATTATGTTTTTAGACAATTATATTTTTAGACATAATTTTGAAATTTATTATGTAAATGTATAAAAAGTCCATTCCGATTATTCCTTGAATTGCCGATTACTCCTCCAAAGTCCCAACCGATTACTCACTACTAGCGAGTTTTACAACCTCGTTGATTATACGTACACAAAACCCATAATCAATCTTATCGGTTAAAACTTTCAAATACTTGAGATTATTACATGTACAATTAGGGGTTACTGTTTGGTCCTATTCTATTCACTAATCCAACTATAACCCAAATCTTTCCTAATCCCTTTATCAACCATCTCCTTCCTAATCTTCAAACCATCTTCCCAATTACCACCCTCACAATATATATTCGACAACAATACATAATCCGTCGCTTTCTTCGCCGAAAACATGTCAAGTAATTTCATAGCACCCGTTCGCCCGAGCTCTTTTTCACCATGTATCCTACACCCGTTAAGAAACGATCTCCATATAGCTGGCCAAGCTCGAAAAGGCATCGTCTCAATCACATTTTTAGCTTCGTGCAAATGCCCGTTTCTAGACAACAAATCGACCAAACAACCATAATTATCCGCGGACGGATCCATTTTGTAATCTAGTTTGATGGATCTAAATAGCAACCGACCCAGATCAACAAGACCCGCGTGACTGCAAGCTGATAAAACTGAAACAAATGTGGATTGACTAGGTTTTAAATTCGCGGATTTCATCATTTTGTAAACTTCCATGAATTCTGTTACATAAGCATGGTTTGCATACACCATTATCATAGTATTGAACAGCGCCACATCAGCAAATCTATATGAGTCATGAAAAATGATTGTCGCACTTTTTACATCTCCGCTTTTTCCATAAGCATCTATAATCGCGCTAGCAACATATTCGTCTCTATCAAGCCCTAATTTGAAAACTTCACCATGTATTAGATTTGTTAACTTGAGTGATGCGATGCTCGCACAAGCATTCAAAACGCTACCTAAAATAAAACTGTCGGGATTTTGCTCGTCTTGTTTTAGATAACTGTAATACCTAACTGCGAGCCATGTTTGACCTTGATCCACCAATGCAGAAATAAGCGCACCCCAACACACAATATCCATTTTATCATCAAAAAACGCATACGAATCAGTTAGAAAACCGAATTTAGCATACCCATGGATCAGTGAGCTACACAAGTATCCATTTGAAGCGAACCCGGATTTGATTATAATCCCATGAACGGGTCGACCCAATTCCACGTTTTCATTTCTGAGACATGCTTCGACAGCACATGAAAACGTGCACTCGTCTGGTTTAATATTTGAACCCCATAATTTTGTGAAAAGTTTAAGGGCTTCAGGATCCGAACTCAAGTTATACCCATGGATCATCTCATTCCAGTTTTGTAAGGTTCTTGAAGAAATGGAATCAAAAATCGAGCGTGCGGTTTCTTTTGCATTGCATCTACAGAACATGCTTATAAGACAATTGGACATATTAGGGTCATTGTGTAAACCAAGGCGTAATGCAAGACCGTACAGCTGTTGACTGAGGTCAAACTCAAAAACATCCCCACACATTCGAAACAAGATTGAGAATGTTATACGGTTGGGTTTTAACCCCGTCATCATAAAATCAGTAAACAAGGTTACTACTTGTTCTACATTTTCAACTTGACAACAAACAGCTAATACGGTGTTCAATGATGAAATATCCTTGAACTTCATTGCTTGAAAAAGCTTCCAAGCATGATCATCCACACCAGTTTTGAAGTACATGTCAATCAACGAATTCATTAATGTAACTGTCGATTCAAAACCATTTCGAACGATTAGTCCATGAATTTGGCATCCGAATTCCAAGTCACAAGTGATCGAGCACGCATTAAGAGCATGAATGAAAGTGAATTCATCCATTAGTAAACCTTCATTGTGCATTGAAGATACAGTATCGATAGCATCGAGTCCATATCCACATTGTACATAACCTCCAACCATAGCATTCCAACAACCAAGATCAGGGTCGTTTAAACACTCAAACAACCGCTCAGCGACCTCAATGCATCCACTTTTACAGTACATATTTAAAAGCGAACTACCAACAAAATCGTTTCTTTCCATTCCAATCTTAACAGCAAAACAATGAACACACAAACCAAATTCAAAAGCTCCAATACTAACACATGCTTTCATCACACTACCCAAAGCAAACTCGTTAATCTGGAAGTACCCTGTTCGAATCATATCAACAAACATCTCCATAGCCACCCTATACTCTCTGTTCTTATTCGCCCCAGATAAAATCAAAGTCCAAGAAACCAAATTTCTCTGTGACATTTCGTCGAACACCTTGCGTGCATCGCTGAACACACCACAGTTGGTATACATTTTAATCGAATTGTTTTGAACAAAAATGTCATCGGATAACCCTAGCTTGATTATATGACCATGAACTTGCTTTCCAAGTGTAGGTGACCTCTGGCTCTCAGCCAAACTGAGAGCATCAGTTACAAAAGTTGCATCCTTTATATGATTTTGTGGGCTGTAAAACCTTTTTGGGTTACAAAAAGATTGGCTTGCAAAGATGTAGTTATACCTGTTTAGGGCTAATAATCCTCGCATTAACACAATAAGCTATTTACCTAAAGCTTGTTACACGCCATCATGGTCACTACCATGCACTTTTATGGTCTCATACACACACAGATAGATATATATACATCGTGTGTTATATTTTTTTTTTCAGGCGAAAATATTAATATATATATATATATATATATATATATATATATATATATATATATATATATCGTTAGCATCAAGAGGAAAGTAACCAATCGGGGGAAGCGGGGGGAAGCAAAAACTTTTTTTTTTCGTTTTTTGAAAAAACTTTGTTCACGAACATTATAGATGAGATGAAAATATGAACATTTAGTAGAGACACTTTGTGATAAATGTTTTTATTTTGGCGGGAAAACGCTCGAAGAAGTAATATATAACAATTATCGTGTTTTTCGAGCGTATATCAGTTTTAGCTATTGGGGTTTAGATATTAGGCTTTAGATATTAGGGTTTATAGGGTTTAGATATTAGGGTTTAGAAATTTAGGGTTTAGGGTTTAGATTTAGGGTTTAGATTTAGGATTCCATAAACCCAAAACACCAAACCCTAAACCCTAAACCCTAAACTCTAAATCGGGCTAAATTTTACTTCACGAAACATGAAGAAAAAAAACGTTCATATTCTTCATGAACAATATTATCTTGAATGTTATTTTTGTCGATCTTTTTCCCGCCTAAATAATAACATTCATCACGAAGTGTCTCTTCTAAATGTTCATATTTTCGTGTGATCTTGATGCTGGAAAAAAAATTCCAAAAAAACGAAAAAAAAAAAAATTTGCTTCCCCCCGCTTCCCCCGATTGGTTACTTCTCCATTGATCCTGCCCCTATATATATATATATATATATATATATATATATATATATATATATATATATATATATATATATATATATATATATATATATAGATATATATAAAGATCGTAAAGATCCGGTGGAAGGCACAAATGATTACAATTGTAAGGCCTCGCTCTGATCGTCCTACACAATGGACGAAAATTGAAAGAGAACGAGTACCTTGAAAATGATTGAAAATGAAATTGAAATATATAATAGAATCGTACATCATGCCAAACCTAAATCTAAAACTATATAAAAAATGAACTCGTATCCAATACCGCAAACGCCACTACACAGAAGCCGCACAACTAAAAAGAACGACGGGCACTCCAGCAGCATCTAACCCGAGGCCTGCAAACCAAAATACCCTCTCGCACCCGAAAACCCTATACAACTTCAGAACCAGAGATACACAAGCCCGTCGAGTAAGATCAAGACCTCGTTCGAGTGAAAAAAGGACCCCGAGAGAACACTCCAGTAAACATCAATTTTCCGAGGTCAACTAAGTCGACACACGTCGGCAACGACATCGAGCCCACCCGAATAGACCCGACTACGGGAAAAGCATGAACTAACTAGACAAACAGCAACCACCCAGCACCAAACGCAATATCGAACCTAAAAGAAACCAATCTATCTCCGCCAAATTTTCTGAAGATAAACAAACCCGCAGATCCCAGCGACTACCAACCGGCGACTGGTGTGATGACCCGGGAATTTCCGACCAAATTTAAACTTGAATCTTATATGGTTTCGACACGATAAGCAAAGTCTGTTATCCCGAGTCTCAAAATTTTTGAACTGTTTACTTGGATATATTTAACCTTTGACTATTCTCGATGATTCACGAACAACTATTTGTAAATAGATAACATATATAATTAAATAGGTATTTATAATTTGAAATATAATTTGGAATATTATATAATTTAATTATTAGAATTTATATTGTAAAATAAATAAAATAAAATGCGATGTAATGGAAACTATATTTATGAATATATAGATATATATAAATATGTATATAAATATTACTTGTAAATATATAAAATAATATTAAATCTATTTGTTTAAAAATATATAATATATATTTATGTGATAAAACTTGTTATTTAAAACTGATTATATTTAGAGAGAGAGTAAATGGAAAATGAATGATTTCGAGCTTAATTAGTAAACGTCGGTAACACTCGGTTGATGTTTTGTTAGTTTTAATATAGATATTGTACATGTTCATGAAGGATTGGAATAAAAGTTGGACTGTAAATTGATTACGAAGATTTTAGATTTGTCAAAAATATTTTTACCTTTTTAAGATTAAATATTAGCACTCCGTACATATAAATTGGAACAGAAAATAAATAATTATTGAATCTTTTTGATCAGATTTCAAACAGTTAATGAGTGAAATAATTAAATATATTTAATCTAAAAATTTGAGATTTTTAGGGACACTTTTATACGTTAACTGTTTAGCAATGGACACGATATGTGAATTAATAATAAGTTAAAACACTGGCGGCTATACTGTGTATCAATTATTTTTACTGTGCAATGTTTGATTTTTAGATTCATTATCTTATTATTATTAATTATTATATTATTATAAATAATTATTATTAGGATTATATTATTAATTATAGATGTATGTATTACATATTAGTTGGTTATCATTTTCCTGGACATAAAACCCATCACACACCACCTTCCCATATCTCTCTCCCTCTACAATTCTGAATCGTGACCATCATCGTTGATCACAACTCTACAAATCACCACCACAATCATCATTTATATGTTTTTCGTTTTCTGTTTGTTTCAATCCTACCACCAAATAACCACCGAGAAAATCACCGAAGCCATAATCTCCACCACCACTTTCGAACCTTGATCACTGTCGTGAGCCACCATGAGTCACCTCGTATTTTCTGTTTTCGCAAACCATCTCAAACACCATAAACCGCCACTCCCTCTCATCCTCTCTCTCTCATATTGTTAACGAAGAAATCATCCTTAAACTCACAACCATTAGACAACCCACTTCAAACAATCAACCATCTTCATCTACAACCTTCTATTTCGACTACCACTCATGACCACCATGAACCGCTGAAATGTCCCGTTCATATTGATTATAAACGTTCCATATTAATTGATTTCGTCGCGAGGTTTTGACCTCTATATGAGACGTTTTTCAAAGACTACATTCATTTTTTTAAAACAAACATAACCTTTATTTTATCGATAAAGGTTTAAAAAGCATTACGTAGATTATCAAATAATGATAATCTAAAATATACTGTTTACACACGACCATTACATAATGGTTTACAATAAGAATATATTGCATCAAAAATAAGTTTCTTGAATGCAGTTTTTACACAATATCATACAAGCATGGACTCCAAATCTTGTCCTTATTTTAGTATGCAACAACGGAAGCTCTTAATAATCACCTGAGAATAAACATGCTTAAAACGTCAACAAAAATGTTGGTGAGTTATAGGTTTAACCTATATATTTATCAAATCGCAATAATAGACCACAAGATTTCATATTTCAATATACATCCCATACATAGAGATAAAAATCATTCATATGGTGAACACCTGATAACCGACATTAACAAGATGCATATAAGAATATCCCCTATCATTCCGGGAAATCCTTCGGACATGATATAAACGAATTCGAAGTACTAAAGCATCCGGTACTTTGGATGGGGTTCGTTAGGCCCAATAGATCTATCTTTAGGATTCGCGTCAATTAGTAGATCGATTTACTAATTCTTAGGTTACCAAACAAAAGGGGCATATTCGGCTTCGATCATTCAACCATATAATGTAGTTTCATTTACTTGTGTCTATTTCGTAAAACATTTATAAAACTGCATGTATTCTCATCTCAAAATATTAGATTTTAAAAGTGGGACTATAACTCACTTTCACAGATTTTTACTTTGTCGGGAAGTAAGACTTGGCCACTGGTCGATTCACGAACCTATACAAATTTGTACATATATATCAAAGTATGCTCAAAATATATTTACAACATTTTTTAATACGTTATAATGTTTTAAGCTTATTAAGTCAGTTGTCCTCGTTAATAACCTACAACTAGTTGTCCATAGTTAGATGTACAGAAATAAATATAAATTATCTTGGATCAATCCACGACCCAGTGTATACAATCCTCAGGCTAGATCACAACTCAAACTATATATATTATTTTGGAATCAACCTCGACCCTGTATAGCTAACTCCAACATTACTGCATATAGAGTGTCTATGGTTGTTCCAAAATATATTATATAGATGGGTCGATATGATATGTCAAAACATTGTATACGTGTCTATGGTATCCCAAGATTACATAATATATATTAGAATACATGAATAATACAATATAAGTTTGTTAAGTTATGATTTGTATAGAATTGTTACAATATTTCTCGTAGCTACAACAATCAAAAAATATTCAATCTTGTTTTACCCATAACTTCTTCGTTATAAATCCATTTTGAGTGAATAAAATTGCATATTGAACTATATTTTATGAATCTATACGGAAAAAGTATAGTTTTATAGTCAAAAATATAAGTTACAAGTAGTTTTTGTAAGAGGTAGTCATTTCAGTCGAAAGAACGACGTCTTGATGACCATTTTGAAAAACATACTTCCACTTTGAGTTTAACCATGATTTTTGGATATAGTTTCATGTTCATAAGAAAAATCATTTTCCCAGAAGAACAACTTTTAAATCAAAGTTTATCATAGTTTTTAATTATCAAACCCAAAACAGCCCGCGGTGTTACTACGACGGCGTATGTCCGGTTTTACGGTGTTTTTCGTGTTTCCATGTTTTAAATCATTAAGTTAGCATATAATATAGATATAGAACATGTGTTTAGTTGATTTTAAAAGTCAAGTTAGAAGGATTAACTTTATTTGTGAACAAGTTTAGAATTAACTAAACTATGTTCTAGTGATTACAAGTTTAAATCTTCGAATAAGATAGTTTTATATGTATGAATCGAATGATGTTATGAACATAATTACTACCTTAAGTTTAGTAGGTAAACCTAATGGAAGTGACAAGAAATGATCTAGCTTCCAAGAATCTTGGATGGCTTGAAAGTTCTTGAAGTAGGATCATGACACAAAAACAAGTTAAAGTAAGATTTTTACTCGAATTAAGATAGCTTATAGTTATAGAAATTGAATCAAAGTTTGAATATGATTATTACCTTGAATAAGAAAGATAACCTACTATAAATAACAAAGGTTTCTTGATCTTAGATGATTACTTGGAATGGATTAGAAAGCTTGGATGTAAACTAGTAAACTTGAAAGGATTTTCGAAGTGTTCTTGAAGTGTTCTTCCTAAGATGATTATAGCTTGATTCTTGAAGTAATTTTTGATGAAGATGATGATTAGCTACTGGAAAAATTCGTTCATAAGTGTGTGTGTATGTTGAGAGAGAATTAGAAAGAGAATTGGAAGTGAAATGGAGTGAATGATGAGTGGTAAGTGGTGAGTGGTGAGTGGGGTTAAAAGGAGTTCTAGTTAGTTGACTAGTTCATAGTAGAAGTTAAAATTGATTAGTAATACATGACATAATCAAGAGTGGAATCCCATGCTAGTTTCTATTGGTATATACCCACAGTAAGTACGTCTAGAAGCTGTGTATAATACGGGTATGAATATGACTAGAATTCTTGATGAAAAAAGAATGGGAATGTAACTGTACCCATTTTCGTTAAGTATTAGTGTTTTGATATATGTCTTGAAGTCTTCCAAAAGTATATTAATACATCTAAATACACTACATGTATATACATTTTAACTGAGTCGTTAAGTCATCGTTAGTCGTTACATGTAAGTGTTGTTTTGAAACCTTTAAGTTAACAATCTCATTTAATGTTGTTAACCCATTGTTTATTATATCTAATGAGATGTTAAATTATTATCTTATCATGATATTATGATATACTAATATATCTTAATATGATATATATACATTTAAATGTTGTTACAACGATAATCGTTACATATATGTCTCGTTTCGAAATCCTTAAGTTAGTAGTCTTATTTTTATGTATATAACTCATTGTTAATATACTTATGGAGATACTCACTTATCATAATCTCATGTTAACTATATGTATATCCATATATATATCGTCATGTCGTTTTTACAAGTTTTAACGTTCGTGAATCGCCGGTCAACTTGGGTGGTCAATTGTCTACATGAAACTCATTTCAAATAATCAAGTCTTAACAAGTTTGATTGCTTAACATGTTGGAAACATTTAATCATGTAAAAATCAATTTCATTTAATATATATAAACATGGAAAAGTTCGGGTAACTACAACCGCCACCATTACCATAAGCAACCGACATCATCTCTCTCTTCCTCTTTTTTTTCTCTCTCTTCGCTTCTGATTGGAAACCATCGCGATGAACCACCACAAAACCAAATTTATCGCTGCTTCTTCATGTTTCTGTCCAACACTGCTGCTGCTACGTGAGACTTCTGGTTACAGTAGCGATGGAGATGATTATTTGAAGATGACGAGATGATGAAGATGATGAATAGTAGTTGATGGTGACTTGATGATGGTAACACTGAGATCATAATGAAAATAATATGAATGATTATGATGATGCGAAACAGTTACGGGTATGAAAAAGATGATCGTGATGAATAACGGTGATGATGAAAGATGATGATGATGTTGAACTGTACGTATATGATGATGCGATGATGAGTGAGATGGTGATAATAACTGATGATAATATAACGAAGATGATTATGATCCTGATCTTATGTTATTAATGATGACGATGAAACCGTAATAATTAGGATTGATGATGATGATCTTATATGGTGATGTTATGATCAAGTCGTGATGATGATGATGATGTTAAGAAGATGATGATAAAATGATGATGATGACGTTACGAAGATGATGATGAAGCGATGATGATGATGTTATGAAAAAGATGTTAATATCGATGATGATAAGATGAATCAGGAAGAGGTCGATAGTTGCAGTTAATTTTTATTCATATATTTGGACCATGAACTGATCTAGCTATTGGGTTTTAAAAACGTGTTAGTGGACTAATTATTGATGGGCCGAGATTTAATTAGGTGTTGGGCCGAATATAGTTGTTGTTGGGCCATGAATGAACTGGGATAAGATAGGACATATGTTATATATATGGGTTGCGAATTATAACATAGAAGTAGAAACAGTGGGACAGTTTAAGTTGTTGTTGGGTTTCGAAAGGTTGTGGGTTCGAGTCCCGTCTCGGGCAGTTTAATTCTTTTTAATGCTAAAAAGGTATAATTTAATATTCTAACTATTTCTTTTATTATTATTATTATTATTATTATTATTATTATTATTATTATTATTATTATTATTATTATTATTATTATTATTATGAAAATAATACAAGTTATTATTATTTTCATTAGTATTAGTATTAGTATTAAGTTATTATCATTAATATTATTATTATTATCATAAGTATTATTAGCAATATTATCCTTATTGTCATTAATAAGATTATTACTACTGTTTTTATTAAAACTATCAAAAATTAACATTTTCTTTTATTAAAGTTATTATATATATTAAAATTTCAATTAGGTTAGTATTATTATTATGAACATTACTTATAAAAATATCTACTTATAACAAACTATCGGTTCTAAATAAAGTACTAAACATATATTTATAAATATACTTATATAACAAAACGAATATATAAATCATTTTTAAATGAATATATATATATATATATATATATATATATATATATATATATATATATATATATATATATATATATATATATAATAGATATATAACATAAAAATTTAAGATATAATGCACATAAATAAAGGATATATATATATAAGATATTTAATATATGTAACTTAACAAAAATCTATATTTTCACATATAAAAATGAATATATATATATATATATATATGTATATATATATATATATATATATATATATATATATATATATATATATATATATATATATATATTAATGATGGAATACATAAGTTACTAATATAAAAATTATATCATTAAAAATAATATAAATACATATAAACTAAGATATAATATATATGAATTTGTTCGATTACAAATATATGTGTTAATATACATTAATGATATAGGTTCGTGAATCTGAGGCCAACCCTGCATTGTTCAATGTCGTCATGTGTATTTTTACTACAAAATACAGTAGTGTGAGTTTCATTTGCCTTTTTACCCTTTATATTTTTGGGCTGAGAATACATGAGCTGATTTTATAAATGTTTTACGAAATAGACACAAGTGATCAAAAACTACATTATATGGTTGGATTATTAACCGAATACCGCCCTTCAAGTCTGGTAACCTAAGAATTTAGGGAAATGGCCCCTGATTGACGCGAATCCTAAAGATAGATCTATGGACCTTGACAAGTCCCATTCGGGGTACGAATGCTTTAGTACTTCGAGATTATTATACAGATGAGAGGTTCTATTTTGGGGATATTCTATGCATTAAGTTAACGTCGGTTACCAGGTGTTCAATCCATATGAATGATATTTTTATCTCTATGCATGGGACGTTTATTTATGAGAACTGAAAATGAAAATCTTGTGGTCTATTAAAATGATGGAAATGATTATTTATGTTAAACTAATGAACTCACCAACCTTTTGGTTGACACTTTAAAGCATGTTTATTCTTAGGTATGAAAGAAATCTTTCGCTGTGCATTTGCTCATTTTAAAGATATTACTTGGAGTCATTCATGACATATTTCAAAAGACGTTGCATTCGAGTCGTTGAGTTCATCAAGATTATTATTAAGTCAATTATAGTTGGATATAGTATGAAATGGTATGCATGCCGTCAACTTTCGATAAAATGAAAGTTTGTCTTTTAAAAACGAATGTAATGTTTGTAAAATGTATCATATAGAGGTCAAGTACCTCGCGATGTAATCAACTATTGTGAATCATTTATAATCGATGTGGACTTTATCCGGAAGGATTAGGACGGGTCCTTTCAGTTGGTATCAGAGCGGTGGTCTTAGCGAACCAAGTCATGCATTAGTGTGTCTAACTGATAGTTGTTTAGATGCATTAGTGAGTCTGGACTTCGACCGTGTCTGCATGTCAAAAGTTTTGCTTATCATTTCTAGTCGGAAATCATCTGCTTATCATCCTTAGAAAATTACCTGCTTATCATTCTTAGTCCAGACACGTCTTACTACCTCTATTGTATAGACAGTGTATGGATAAATTCATATCTTAGCGTATCTGTTACTGTAGACTTTGCTTGACAGTTTCTGTAGATTCCTCTGTAACTTATGGGATTTTAGTATTATATATACATGTGTAAATTATGTATTGCAGGCTACTAATCTATATCCTATAATTTATTTCTTATCCAAAATCCTTCATCTGATCGTACGGGATGAATCCCTCAACCGGTTCGAGTCCCTCAGATTTCGATAGCTATTCCGATAATTATTCTGACAGCTATTCCGACATTGATATTCACCTAAGCTTCGAAAGCAGTGTCACCAGAATGAATCAATCAATCAGCCATCCCTAATTCATCTGATGAGTTCGTAGTCGACTTAATCAACGGAAACGAGAAGAAGGCAATTCCTTTCCACCAACCAAATTCACCTCTTAGCGAAGAACCTAAAGCACTTACAGGTGAGCCAGTCCGAAATATCATTTTCACCCTCATTTCCCAAATATCTCGTCATAATTACATAATATCTCAGATTTTAAACCTTATTCATCCGCTCGTTCCGACCGACAATCATCCCGGAATAATAGAAGAAGTTAGCGAACTTCGCGCTCGAGTAATCAATTTGGAGAATATGGTGCAAAATCTACCAGCTTCAGCAACATCACCGGCGCCAACAGTACCATCAATAACAGCACCAGTACCATTAGCAATCCATGTTTCAATATCACCATCTGTACTTCGAGTATGATCTTCGTTCTACGTATCGTTCTACCTCATTTATCCTCGTTCGACATGGCGAATATGTAATCTCTAAAGTTTTAGAGATTATTTATTCTAGTTCCAACCGAAAACTAAATGAGTTTAATATTATATTAACTCATTAAATCCATGATTACATCTGAAGAAAATATATATATATATATATATATATATATATATATATATATATATATATATATATATATATATAAAGATTGTAATTAAAAATTCTTTTGTACAAACTGTTAATGGTGAAAATATTTTAACAGGTAGGTAATACCCGAGGAATATTTAGATTTCACATTAATAAGTTACACTGTACATTCTTCGGATCTGATTCAACAATCATTTACTATCCTACTTACATTCACCGATATACGTATCCGTTCACCGCAAAATAACCATTTTCATTCAATTTCATATTTGGATTTTGACCTATCAGAATCCAACAAGTGGCATAATGAAGAAAACATTTGACAAAATAAAATTTGTTAGAAACAGACAAATTTAACTATGATGAATTTTGTTAAGAATTCACGCTAACAAAATTCTAGCTAACAAAATCCTAGCTAACTGTTAATTCCGCATTACATTTAATTATCGCAATTTATTTTATCGCAATTTTAAATTCTCGCAATTTTATTTATCGTCATTTAATTTCTGTTATTTATTTTACGCACTTTATTTATCGTCATTTAAATACTGTTATTTACGCACTTTATATATCGGGACACGCATACAAGGTTTTGACATATCATATCGACGCATCTATATATATTATTGGGAATCACCACAGGCACTCTATACGGTGTAATGTTCGAGTTTGCTATACATGGTTGAGGTTGATTCTACAATAATATATATAGTTTGAGTTGTGATCGAGTCTGAGACATGTACACGGGTCACGATACGTATTAATTAATTCGAATATTATACATTAAACTATATATGAATTATTGGACTATTAACTTTGGACTATCGACTGTAGACTATCAAGATTGGACAATTAAAAATGAATTAAAATATTGATTATAACATATGAAACTAAACAATTCTTCAAGTTTGCCACTTGATCTCATTTTAAACCTCATTTATATCTTGACGATTACAATCTGCGTTCAAACCTTTCATGATTCTTGAAAATACCTCAATTGAGAGGATGAACCAACCGCACTTCATCTACGGAAGGAAAGATTTATGCATATAGTTATGTACTTGAAAATACTCGGAACCTGAGTAAACGTTTAAAACATGTCTGTGCTAACTCCTTTGGCGTTGTTATTACCGAAAATAACTTTCCAAATTCCTTTCAAAGTAGCAAATTTTGTCACAGCTCCAGCAAGTCAACTTCAACTTTTCGTTCGAAACAACCTTATTAACACCTTGATATATATACGTGTGCTCTTTTATTGTTACCGGGGAACCTTTTATATTCCACCATATTACCAGCAGACGTACCAGCAACCTCGTTGCTTCTTGACTTTAATCTCTCTGATAAATCATTATATTTATTTATTAAAACCCTATCATGTACTCATCTGTATTTGTGACGGTGATTGCCCTATCAATTACCGAGAATCAACAATCAGTATTTCGAATCTCGCAGCGTTTCTACATCAACAGTTATATGTATGCACTTAACATTTATCTCCTAGAATTATGTACTACAATTCTGAAATTCTGAAAAGTAACCAGTCTACGGATCAATTATCTGACTTTCGAAAAAGCTGAATGAAGCAGTAAAAACTGAAAACTGCCTTAACAGTCAAAAGTTTGAAGATAAAGAATGGAGTGTTGAAAAAGCTCAAAAATTTTGATACTGAAAAACGAATTAAGCAAACCATGAAGGAGACTCTGAACAAATCACAAGGACTAAACTTGTACATTAAGAATCCTGATGATTCTATTTCTGATGAAATCTTTAGCGAATACCTTGCTTCTGACTCCAAACTCTTGCGGACAAAAATTTTCTTCACCATACTTCGATATTAGAAATTCCAAGATATCATTGTATCTTTCATTATAAATATCCTCCATATTTCTGAAGATATTTTCATAACTATTCTTATTTGAAATCATTAATCTCTTCATGATATCAGTGTTACACGATATAGAAACTATTAGTTTCTATATTCTGTAAACTTTCAAGCTTAAAATATGAATATTATTGAAGTAATGTTGGGAACTGATGCATGAGTTAGTATAATATAATGACACTTGATCAACGTGATTATATTACAGTAAGTCATGCTGAGTTTCTAAATGGAACATGATGATTCACAGATTATAATGTCATTATGTGCCATGTTACATAACTCTTTCATTCTATTTAACTCCTGAACAAATCAAGAAAATATATTCTTGATGGTTCTATCTTCCGTGATGTTGATAAATTTGAAAATTAAATCGTGCTATCACGTTCCTTTCTGCTTAGAACATTATAATCATTCAAAACTCTATATCTCCAAATTCTGGACCATTATTCGTTTGACTTGAATTCGGGAAGAGAAAACAAAAGCATAGAGCTTTGAAATATAAGGGAGAATATAAAGCCTGATAACAACACATAAATTACAAACCGTATATATCAATGTTTATCGCAACACAAAGACATGGGAGAATTAAAAACATTATAATCCCAAGGGCGAAGAAGAAGAAAGCAGATTCCTCTGGTGGAAGTTGGAAAAGGAGAATGATTGTTGCGATAGTAAGGATGAGGACAAGGATCAGAACTGGATTAAGCATTTTCAGAATCTTTAGGATGTATGAAACAAGAAGAAAAGTATAGGAATGGTGAGAATAATGGAATGGAAGAGTTTAATTTATAATGGAAATATCAGACAGAGTAATCGAAGAAGATCACCATATTTAATTAGAGAGATCTTAATTTCCTTATTCGCCGAAGAATCAGATCTTATAGATTTCCAAGATTTTCTTTTAAATCCCTTGAATTCTGGAATTCACCCAAGACAACATCAAAAGTTAAGACGCACTTTGTTTTCTAAATTTAATCGTGACTACGTCAAAAGTTATAGAAAATCTCCATTTCTTCATCTCGATCTTTTGTGATAGCTTCATTCTTGCTCTTCGAATAATCGAATTATTTTATCTGTATTATTCAATAATGATAAAACTCTATTTATCAGCTCATATTTGTCAGGAAAACATATTTATTGTTAGCTATGACGACCTCACTCAAATTTCGGGACGAAATTTCTTTAACGGGTAGGTACTGTGATGACCCGGGAATTTTTGACCAAATTTAAACTTGAATCTTATATGGTTTCGACACGATAAGCAAAGTCTGTTATCCCGAGTCTCAAAATTTTTGAACTGTTTACTTGGATATATTTAACCTTTGACTATTCTCGACGATTCACGAACAACTATTTGTAAATAGATAACATATATAATTAAATAGGTATTTATAATTTGAAATATAATTTGGAATATTATATAATTTAATTATTAGAATTTATATTGTAAAATAAATAAAATAAAATGCGATGTAATGGAAACTATATTTATGAATATATAGATATATATAAATATGTATATAAATATTACTTGAATATATATAAAATAATATTAAATCTATTTGTTTAAAAATATATAAAATATATTTATGTGATAAAACTTGTTATTTAAAACTGATTATATTGAAAGAGAGAATAAATGGAAAATGAATGATTTCGAGCTTAATTAGTAAACGTCAGTAACACTCGGTTGATGTTTTGTTAGTTTTAATATAGATATTGTACATGTTCATGAAGGATTGGAATAAAAGTTGGACTGTAAATTGATTACGAAGATTTTAGATTTGTCAAAAATATTTTTATCTTTTTAAGATTAAATATTAGCACTCCGTACATATAAATTGGAACAGAAAATAAATAATTATTGAATCTTTTTGATCAGATTTTAAACAGTTAATGAGTGAAATAATTAAATATATTTAATCTAAAAATTTGAGATTTTTAGGGACACTTTTATACGTTAACTGTTTAGCAATGGACACGATATGTGAATTAATAATAAGTTAAAACACTGGCGGCTATACTGTGTATCACTTATTTTTACTGTGCAATGTTTGATTTTTAGATTCATTATCTTATTATTATTAATTATTATATTATTATAAATAATTATTATTAGGATTATATTATTAATTATAGATGTATGTATTACATATTAGTTGGTTATCATTTTCCTGGACATAAAACCCATCACACACCACCTTCCCATATCTCTCTCCCTCTATAATTCTGAATCGTGACCATTATCGTTGATCACAACTCTACAAATCACCACCACAATCATCATTTATATGTTTTTTGTTTTCTGTTTGTTTCAATCCTACCACCAAACAACCACCGAGAAAATCACCGAAGCCATAATCTCCACCACCACTTTCGAACCTTGATCATTGTCGTGAGCTACCATGAGTCACCTCGTATTTTCTGTTTTCGCAAACCATCTCAAACACCATAAACTGCCACTCCTTCTCATCCTCTCTCTCTCTCTCTCATATTGTTAACGAAGAAATCATCCTTAAACTCACAACCATTCGACAACCCACTTCAAACAATCAACCATCTTCATCCACAACCTTCTATTTCGACTAACACTCATGACCACCATGAACCGCCACCATTACCATAAGAAACCGACATCATCTCTCTCTCTTCCTCTTTTTTTTTTCTCTCTCTTCGCTTCTGATTGGAAACCATCGCGATGAACCACCACAAAACCAAATTTATCGCTGCTTCTTCATGTTTCTGTCCAACACTGCTGCTGCTACGTGAGACTTCTGGTTACAGTAGCGATGGAGATGATTATTTGAAGATGACGAGATGATGAAGATGATGAATAGTAGTTGATGGTGACTTGATGATGGTAACACTGAGATCATAATGAAAATAATATGAATGATTATGATGATGCGAAACAGTTACGGGTATGAAGAAGATGATCGTGATGAATAACGGTGATGATGAAAGATGATGATGATGTTGAACTGTACGTATATGATGATGCGATGATGAGTGAGATGGTGATAATAACCGATGATAATATAACGAAGATGATTATGATCCTGATCTTATGTTATTAATGATGATGATGAAACCGTAATAATTAGGATTGATGATGATGATCTTATATGGTGATGTTATGATCAAGTCGTGATGATGATGATGTTAAGAAGATGATGATAAAACGATGATGATGACGTTACGAAGATGATGATGAAGCGATGATGATGATGTTATGAAAAAGATGTTAATATCGATGATGATAAGATGAATCAGGAAGAGGTCGATAGTTGCAGTTAATTTTTATTCATATATTTGGACCATGAACTGATCTAGCTATTGGGTTTTAAAAACGTGTTAGTGGACTAATTATTGATGGGCCGAGATTTAATTAGGTGTTGGGCCGAATATAGTTGTTGTTGGGTCATGAATGAACTGGGACGAGATAGGACATAGGTTATATGATAATGCTAAAAACGAACATATATTTCATAGCATTATTCCTCAAGAAAGACAAGCTTTTAGTTGCAATGGTTCTATTTACAAGTGATATTCGTTTAAATAATAAAAGGTGAAGACAGAAGACAGATTCGACGATTTGAAGACGCAAACGACCAAAAAGCTCAAAAGAACAAAAGACAATCAAAAAGGTTCCAATTATTGATAAGAAACGTCTCGAAATCACAAGAGTACAAGATTCAAAACACAAAGTACAAGATATTAAATTGTACGCGAGGACGTTCGAAAATCCGGAACCGGGACCAGAGTCAACTCTTAACGCTCGACGCAACGGACTAAAAATTACAAGTTAACTATATATATAAATATAATATAATATATAATTAATTATATTAATTATATATATATTATATATATATATTAAAAACCGTCGGCAGCAGGAAACTCCAAGGGTGTGAGCTGTAAATATATCTCCGCGACTCGCGGAGTTTTAAGGGCATTTTGCCGCGAGTCGCGGAGCCCCAATTTTCAACCCTGGCTATAAAGCAACCCGAATTCTGATCAAAATGATCATCTTTTTTCTCTTCCTCTTCATACGTAAATATATTTATATTTATAATTTATATTTTAATTTTAATTATAATTCTAATAATAAGGGTATGTTAGCGAATGTTGTAAGGGTGTAAGTCGAAATTCTGTCCGTGTAACGCTACGCTATTTTTAATCATTGTAAGTTATGTTCAACCTTTTTATATTAATGTCTCGTAGCTAAGTTATTATTATGCTTATTTAAAACGAAGTAATCATGATGTTGGGCTAATTACTAAAATTGGGTAATTGGGCTTTGTACCATAATTGGGGTTTGGACAAAAGAACGACACTTGTGGAAACTAGACTATGGGCTATTAATGGGCTTTATATTTGTTTAACTAAATGAAAGTTTGTTAATGTTAATATAAAGATTTACAATTGGGCGTCCCTATAAATTACCATATACACTCGATCGGACACGATGGGCGGGGTATTTATATGTACGAATAATCGTTCATTTAACCGGACACGGGAATGGATTAATAGCCACTAGAATAATTAAAACAGGGGTGAAATTACATTCAAGGGTAATTGGTGTAATTGTTAACAAAGTAGTAAAACCTTGGTTTACACGCAGTCGATAACCTGGTGTATTCATTAAACAAAGTATTAAAACCTTGTTACAATTCGAATCCCCAATTAGTTGGAATATTTATCTTCGGGTATAATAATAATTTGACAAAGACACTTGCAATTTATATTTATGACTGATGGACTGTTATGGACAAAAACCAGACGGACATATTGAATAATCCAGGACAAAGGACAATTAACCCATGGGCATAAAACTAAAATCAACACGTCAAACATCATGATTACGGAAGTTTAAATAAGCATAATTCTTTTATTTCATATTTAATTTCCTTTATTTTATATTTAATTGCACTTCTAATTATCGCACTTTTATTTATTGTTATTTTATTTAATCGCACTTTTATTTATCGTACTTTTAATTATCGCAATTTAATTTTATCGCATTTTTATTATTCGCAATTTCATTATCGTTATTTACTTTACGCTTTAATTTAAAGTCTTGTATTTATTTTATATTTTACATTAGGTTTTAACTGCGACTACAGTCTTAAAATCGACAAAC
The DNA here is from genome assembly GCF_046630445.1 of Rutidosis leptorrhynchoides. Classification (NCBI taxonomy): domain Eukaryota; kingdom Viridiplantae; phylum Streptophyta; class Magnoliopsida; order Asterales; family Asteraceae; genus Rutidosis; species Rutidosis leptorrhynchoides. Next base: position 292,930,511 of record NC_092339.1, on the reverse strand, counting down.
CGGTCATTAAACGGTAAAAACCCCCCTTTATAATAATAATATCACTTATATATATATTTGTATTTTTATAAAAGTAAACTAATATAGCGTTGAGCTTTGTTTAAAGATTTCCCTGTGGAACGAACCGGACTTACTAAAAACTACACTACTGTACGATTAGGTACACTGCCTATAAGTGTTGTAGCAAGGTTTAAGTATATCCATTCTATAAATAAATAAATATCTTGTGTAAAATTGTATCGTATTTAATAGTTTTTCCTAGTAAAATATAAGCTATTTTATATACACCTCGTTCGACATCAAGTATTTTTGGCGCCGCTGCCGGGGATTTAATCTTAAAAGCCGGAAGCGCAACGCTAATAATAATAAAAAAAAAAAGATTTTTAGTTACTTTTATTAAAAATTCGCTTTTGTAAAAATACGTTTTAATTATTCAAAAATATAAAAAGAAAAACAAAAATATAAGAATTTTTAGGATTTTGTTAAATATTTAAGTTTTATAAGTTTCTTTATTTTTATTTTAGTTTATAAAAATATAAGTTTTAATTTTAATATCTTTTATTTAATTAAAAAACAGAAAAAAAAAAAAAAATTAAAGAAAAACGCGTAAAAAGTGAAAGCTGTCAGCAGAATTCCTGAACCCCGCGACTCGCGGGGTTTTCTTCTTTAATTGCCGCGACTCGCGGAGGCCTTCTGACACACGGACAAAAACCCTAAAACCGCATTAATTACGGGTTATTATTTATTATTATTATTTAAACCTTATTATTATTATTATTATTATTATTATTAGTTTTAAGTTTTATTTTTATTTAATTTATGTATTTAGTTTAAATAAGTTTTATTAAAATTATAAAATTAGTAGTTTTATTAAATAAATAATATAAAAATAATATTTTTATAAAAATTGTACTTTTTACAACTTTTTGTATATTTTTATAATTTTGTCCCTTTTTAATCGTTGTAGCGTAAAATTTGTATTTTTTTAGCTCATATTTAATTTTAAACTTAGTTTTTGCTATAATTATTTTTACTCCTAGATTTTTAGGCTTTGCCGTAGAATTCCTTAAGTGCTTTTTCTTTAGACTAAGATTTAGGTGCTTTAGAATTTTGCGACGCCCTTTTTAAGTTTTAGTTTCTTTTTAAGTTATTTCCATTTGGGATTTAGTTTTTCCTTGTAAGCTTTAATATTTTTAGACCTTTTACTATGTATCAATTATCATTCCAATTAGTAATTTCAATTTGCGATTATAATTTTAAGTTAGTTGTAGTAATAAGGTTAGGATAGTTAAGTATTTTTAAGTTTTTATAAGTTTCTTTTATTTTTCCGTCACCTTTTATTTTTCAACCATTTTTTTTTTTTTTTTTCTTTTTCGACCTTTTTCGACGAACTCTTTTTCTTTCTTATTTCTCGCTATTCTAGTTTTAGGACTTAGAATTTTTTCTACTTCTTATCTAAATTTCTTAAAATTACGAAAATTTATTTTAAGTGGTTAAATTAATAGACATCAAAATTTTCTGGTTCGTAGTAATAGTTGGATTTGTACGTGGACCGGGTTATTGGAGCCAAACAGTCCTCAATTATATTGAGACCAAACGAATCCTGCCCCTCTGCTGCATCTTTTGGCTATTCGAAACGTGGGCAAAATCAGAAAAGTCTATTGATTGGATAACTTATTATAATTTTTCTTTCCTTTTAAAAACTAATAGGATATTCAGTGAATGCACCGAGCAAGACGTTCATCACCTTTTGTACGTTCACCACCTGTAACTCGATCAAGACATCGTTTAACAAATATAACCGCCGTTGATTTTTCTTTAGAATCGTCATCCAGTCGACCAAGTACTTCAGTTCAAATTTCCGATAATCCATTTTTTGAACCCAACCTCACAATTGAGAATTCAGAAAATATTCAGGAACGGTTCGTAGATCCTGAACCATTAAACTTTCCTCCGGAACCACCAATCATTCAAACAGAGATTATTGAGGAACGAACTATTAAATCAGAATCATTTAGTGATACCGATTCAACAAATTCAATTATGGAGAATCTGGAACCTTTAAGTATGGAAGACCGAATGAGAGCTAAACGCACTGGCCAAGGTCACGCAATTACTCATCCAGACATTAATGCGCCAGATTATGAAATCAAAGGACAAATTCTACACATGGTGACTAATCAATGCCAATTTAGTGGTGCGCCGAAGGAAGATCCAAATGAACATCTACGTACCTTTAATAGGATCTGCACACTATTTAAAATCCGAGAAGTGGAGGATGAACAGATATATCTCATGTTATTTCCCTGGACTTTAAAGGGAGAAGCCAAAGATTGGTTGGAATCGTTACCTGAAGGGGCGATTGATACATGGGATGTTTTAGTTGATAAATTTCTTAAACAATTTTTTCCTGCATCTAAAGCCGTAAGACTTCAAGCAGAAATTGTTACGTTCACACAGAAGCCAAATGAAACTCTATATGAGGCGTGGACAAGATATGGAAAGTTATTACGAGGATGTCCGCAACATGGTTTAGACACCTGTCAAATAGTACAAATATTCTACCGAGGATGCGACATCACTACAAGAAAAGACATAGATATAGCAGCTGGTGGTTCTATTATGAAGAAAACCGAAACTGATGCTTACAAAATTATTGATAATACTGCTTCCCACTCACATGAGTGGCACCAAGAAAAAGATATCATTAGATCATCTAAAGCAGCTAGAGCCGATTCTAGCCATGACTTAGATTCCATTTCGGCAAAGATAGATGCTTTCGAGAGACGAATGGAAAAGATGACTAAAGATATTCATGCTATACGAATTAGTTGTGAGCAGTGTGGAGGACCACATTTGACAAAAGATTGTCTCAGTATTGAATTAACAATGGAACAAAGAGAGAATATTTCATACATAAACCAAAGGCCTGGAAATAATTATCAGAATAATTATCAACCGCCAAGACCGATTTACAATCAAAACCAGAATTATAACCGAAATATTCCATACAACAACCAACAAGGTCCTAGCAATCAACAATTATCCAATAATACTTACAATCAGCAAAGACCGAATTTTCAAAATAAACCACCACAACAAACCGATGATAAAAAGCCAAATTTAGAAGATATGATGACGAAGCTAGTTGAAACTCAAACGCAGTTTTTCACATCTCAAAAACAAACAAATGAACAAAATGCTCAAGCATTTAGAAATCAACAAGCTTCTATTCAAAATCTGGAACAAGAAGTAAGTAACCTAGCAAGGTTAATAGGTGAAAGAAAACCGGGAAGTTTACCTAGTGATACAAATGCTAACCCCCGGAATGAAACAGCTAAAGCTATTACCACAAGAAGTGGTACAACACTTAAACCACCTGAAATACCTGTAACTTCTGATGAAACTATTCCTAATCCACAAGAACCACAACCTGATCAAGATAAGGAAAAAGAACCGGTAGTTGAAAAGGTTAATGAAGATAACACAGTTAAGGATAAACCTTATGTTAAACCATATCAACCACCACTTCCTTACCCGAGTAAAATGAAGAAAGAAAAACTTGAAGCCGAGCAATCCAAATTTTTGGATATGTTTAAACAGATAAATGTAAATCTTCCTTTCATTGATGTGATTTCAGGAATGCCAAGGTATGCTAAATTCTTGAAAGATCTAATCACGAATAGAAAGAAAATGGAAGAACTCTCGGCTGTTACTATGAATGCTAATTGTTCAGCAGTGCTGTTGAATAAGATACCAGAAAAACTATCTGATCCAGGAAGTTTCACAATTCCATGTTTTCTGGGTAGTCTTAGTTCAATAGAAGCATTGGCAGACTTAGGTGCTAGTATAAATCTAATGCCGTATTCACTATACGCTAAACTAGACCTTGGAGAATTGAAACCAACCAGAATAAGCATACAACTAGCCGATAGATCAATAAAATATCCTAGAGGGATAATGGAGAACATGCTAGTTAAAGTTGGTACTTTAGTATTCCCAGTAGATTTTGTTGTTTTAGACATGGAAGAAGATTCTCAAGTTCCTCTCATATTAGGAAGACCATTCTTAAACACGGCTAAAGCAATGATAGACGTGTTCGGTAAGAAACTGACCCTAACTATAGAGGATGAGAGTGTTACCTTTTCAGTGGATAGAGCAATGCAACAACCACAATCTGCAGATGATACATGTTATTATATTCAAACTATAGATGCACATGCAGAATTATTAGAAGAATTTCCAGAATTACAAGGAACAGGAGAATGTTCTTTAGGAGAAGGTAATGAACCAATTGATGAAGCTGAAATGTTAGCTACACTTATAGCTAATGGATATGAACCAACAACAGAAGAAATTCAAATGCTAAAAGAAGAAGACAGATATCGATATAAATCATCGATAGAAGAACCTCCGAAATTAGAGTTAAAGCCACTTCCAAACCATTTGGAATACGCTTATTTACATGGTGAATCTGAATTACCTGTAATAATATCGTCTTCTCTTACTGAAAATGAGAAATCACAACTCATTTCTGTGTTGAAAGCTCATAAACCAGCCATTGCATGGAAGATTCATGATATTAAAGGAATAAGTCCTTCGTATTGCACACATAAAATCCTTATGGAAGAAGGTCATAAAACGTATGTGCAACGCCAACGAAGACTAAATCCTAATATGCAAGATGTAGTTAAGAAAGAGATTATTAAACTGCTAGATGCAGGTTTGATATATCCAATTTCTGATAGTCCATGGGTAAGCCCAGTTCAATGCGTGCCGAAGAAGGGTGGCATGACTGTCATCACAAATGAGAAAAATGAGCTTATTCCTACTAGGACTGTAACAGGATGGCGTGTATGTATTGATTATAGAAAATTAAATGACGCCACCAGAAAAGATCACTTTCCCTTACCTTTCATAGATCAAATGTTGGAAAGATTAGCCGGAAATAGTTACTATTGTTTTCTAGATGGATTTTCCGGATATTTTCAAATTCCAATAGCACCCGAAGATCAAGAGAAAACCACATTCACGTGCCCTTATGGTACTTTTGCTTACAAAAGAATGCCATTTGGACTTTGTAACGCCCCTGCAACCTTTCAAAGGTGTATGATGGCGATTTTTCACGACATGATAGAAGAATGCATGGAAGTATTCATGGATGACTTTTCAGTCTTCGGTGATACATTTAAATCATGTCTAGTTAATCTAGAACGAATGCTAATTAGATGCGAAAAATCAAATCTAGTACTTAATTGGGAGAAATGCCATTTCATGGTTAAAGAAGGCATCGTTCTTGGACATAAAATTTCAAAAGAAGGAATCGAAGTGGATAGAGCTAAAGTAGATGTAATTGCTAAACTTCCACATCCCACCAATGTTAGAGGAGTTAGGAGTTTTCTAGGGCATGCCGGTTTTTACCGACGTTTCATAAAAGATTTTTCTAAAATTGCCACTCCTATGAATAAACTCCTAGAAAAGGATGCGCCATTCATCTTTTCAGATGAGTGTATCAAATCTTTTAATATTCTTAAAGAAAAACTCACTAATGCACCGATCATGATAACACCAAATTGGAATCTACCATTTGAACTAATGTGCGATGCAAGTGATTTTGCAATGGGAGCCGTTTTAGGACAAAGGATTGAAAAACGATTTCAACCTATATATTATGCTAGTAAGACATTACAAGGAGCACAAACGAACTATACAACTACTGAAAAAGAACTCCTTGCTATTGTCTTTGCTTTTGACAAATTTCGATCATATCTCGTTCTAGCAAAAACGGTGGTCTATACCGACCATTCTGCTCTTAGATACCTATTTTCAAAACAAGATGCTAAACCAAGATTAATCCGTTGGATCTTACTCTTACAAGAGTTTGATATTGAAATCCGAGATAAAAGAGGAGCAGAAAATCTCGCCGCTGATCATCTTTCTCGTCTTGAAAATCCTGAATTAGAAGTTCTAAATGAATCGGCCATACAAGACAACTTTCCTGATGAATATCTATTGAAGATAGATTATAAAGAAATCCCATGGTTTGCAGACTATGCAAACTACTTAGTTTGTGGATTCCTTGAAAAAGGATTATCGTACCAAAGACGAAAGAAATTCTTCAGTGATATAAAACACTATTTCTGGGAAGATCCACATCTGTTTAAAAGTTGTCCCGATGGAATAATACGCCGATGTGTATTTGGAGATGAAGCTAGTAAAATATTAAACCATTGTCACACAGGACCAACAGGAGGGCATTATGGGCCTCAACTAACAGCAAGAAAAGTTTATGAAGCTGGATTCTATTGGCCTACAATTTACAAAGACGCACACCTTCTTTGCAAATCCTGTGATGCATGTCAAAGGGCCGGAAAAATAAGTCAACGTGATGAAATGCCACAAAATGTCATCCAAGTATGTGAAGTATTTGACATTTGGGGTATTGACTTTATGGGTCCATTTCCAAAATTTCATAATAATCTATATATACTCGTAGCCATTGATTATGTATCTAAATGGGCGGAAGCACAAGCTCTCCCAACTAACGATGCACGAGTTGTAGTCAACTTTTTAAAACGTCTTTTTGCAAGGTTTGGAACACCGAAAGCTTTAATAAGTGATCGGGGTACTCATTTCTGTAATAATCAACTTGAGAAAGTTCTTAAAAGATATGGAGTAACTCATAAAATCTCCACCGCATATCATCCACAAACAAGTGGACAAGTTGAAAATACCAACCGAGCTTTAAAACGTATTCTAGAGAAAACCGTAGGATCAAATCCGAAGGAATGGTCCATTAAATTGGAGGATGCACTCTGGGCTTTTAGAACAGCCTACAAAACTCCAATTGGAACCACACCTTTTAGACTTGTGTATGGAAAAGCATGTCATCTTCCAGTAGAAATTGAACACAAAGCATTTTGGGCTTTGAAGACATGTAATCTTGATTTACATGAAGCCGGACGTCTACGATTAAGTCAATTAAACGAATTAGAAGAATTAAGACATGAAGCATACGAAAATTCGTTAATCTATAAAGAAAGAACGAAGAAATGGCATGATAAAAGAATCAGAAATTCAAAAGAATTCAAAGAAGGAGACAGAGTTCTTCTTTTCAATTCACGATTCAAGCTATTTCCTGGAAAATTGAAATCAAGATGGTCTGGACCATTCATAGTCAAAAGAGTTTTCCCATACGGAACGATAGAATTGATAAATTCAAATGGGATTGAATTTAAAGTTAATGGTCACAGAGTTAAACATTACATACATGGTCCGATGGAAGTCGACAACGAAGTTAATCACAATTTCGACACCACAGCTAACTAAGTGTGGGGAGAATCAAGTCTTTAAAGGATAATATGTATTTCTGTTAGAGTTAGATTGTCTGTTTTCGTGTAGTTTTCGAAAATGGAACCCTAATGGTCTTTCCCTAGCAGACCCTAAAGAACTAGTCTTCTCCCCCCATTCTGAATTTTTATTTTTTTAGGTTTTTACGAAATGAAGACTGCCTGTGAACTAAACCATGGTCTAATGCTACACGCTTTGATCACTAAACGTAATAATGACATACTACCGAGCGAAATAGTATCAGTAATCAGAGAAAGAATGGACGGAGTTAGAAAAGGATCCAGATGCGAAGATAATAAGTTACAATTTGGTAAAGGAATATCAAAATCCGCAGCAAAAAGAAGAGCACGACACCTAGAACGATGTCACAAATGCGGAAAATGGTCACATGGAGGTAAATGTTCAAATAATCAAACCTATTCAAATACCGAATTTGTTACTTTATGCAGAGACGGACCGTTCATATGTTTAGAAGAAAAGACAATGAATGCTCGAGGTTACGCCTATGCAGCCATGGAAAACCAATTAAACCGACTATCTTATGAATATAATAGATCATATAACTAAGAAATCTATTTCACAGGTATGTCTGTACAGTTTTTATTTTTATTTATTTTTTAACCTTTTGATAATAAACGCTAATTTGTTCGCTAAAAAGTATTAAATTGGTATTGAATAAAATTAGGTTTGGCGACCGAAATTATTGATATCATTCAAAAATTTATTACATCACTGCGAAATTTAACGTTTATTCTTAAGGTATAAATATCTTTAATCAATCAAACCAAAATATTTCAAAAATTCGTCATGAGTTAAATTAGGTCTTGGAACTGAAATTACTTTACCGAAAAGAGGGGCGCATATTTTTGATAATATTTGATTAATTAAAGTGGGATAAAAAGAAAAAAAAAAGATTTTTAATTTTATTTTTACCATGTTTTTAATCTTAATATTTAAATCTTAAATTAATATTGTAAACTTTGTAAAAACAATATTTTTAAAATTGTAAATATTTGAAAAATTAATATAAGTTTGGTGTGAATTTATAATATGAATTTTTAAATTAAGTTTGGTGTGAATTTTTAATTTTTAAAATATGAATTTTAATTTTATGCATTTTAAATTTTGAGTTTGGTGTGAATTTTTAATTTTAATTTTGAATTTTATATTTATGTTGTGTGAATTTAAAAACAAAAATTTACTTTATCTCATTAAGTTAAGAATATGATTTTTAAAATTCGTCGTAAGTTGAAGACTAGGTCTTTGAACCGAAATTGCTTTACCCGAGGGAGGGACGAGAACTTTTATTATCATTATTTTTAATCTTATTGATTTAAAGTATGCCAAAAACATTGAAAAAAAACCCAAAAATCTTAGCTTTTAAAACAATCGCTACAAAAAGACAAATTTTAAAATTTTGTCGAGGGACGGACTAGGACATCGATCCGAAACGACCTCATCCTAAATAACAAGGGAAACAAAATTTTAAAATTAATTTCTTAATTGTTTTATAAGTTAAAGATTATAAAAAAAAAAAAAAAAAAAAAAAAAAAATTACCAAACTCCGCGACTCGCGGAGTTTGCAGTGCAAACCTCCGCGACTCGCGGAGGGACAAAATTACAGAAAAAAAATAAAACTAGCTGCACGATCAGTTCACTCACCCACACACATAAACACCCAAATACTGCGAAAAAAGACCCCGAAAACCCACGAAAATCACCCCCAAAAATCTCAATTTTTAACCGTTAATCACCAAATTTTTTGCTAAAATCATGTTGAGAAGGATGATATCTAAGAACTACTCAAGAAAAACGGTAAATTTCTACACCTAAACACCATTTAATTCGAATTTTAGTGTTCTTGAGCTAATTTTTACCCAATTTGATTTTGATGCTTTTTAGTGTAATTAGACTTAAATTGTTTATGTATTATGCTTGTATAACCTAGATTGATGCTGTTTAACATGATTAGAAGCCTTAAACTTCAAATTTTGAATAATCTAGGGTTTGTGTTCTTGAGCAATTTGGGGCTTTTTGATATAAACAGGTTATGGCCGATTTTTGTCATGAATTGTTGCTAAATTGAGTAGTGTAACATGTCTAGGTAGTTAAATGATCCAAACTTTGAGCCTAAACATGATTTTGAAAATTAAAGTGGACTTTTTCAAGTCCAAAATTCATGAACTTGATTTTTGAAAGATAATGCCATTTGAGACTTGTTTATTTGCTAGTAATGATTATTTTGACATGTTATTTGAGTTGAATGCTTATGAACTTGGCGAAAATTTTCGTATATGCTTATTTGAAAAAGTGTAGATTTGATAAAAATGTGAAAATAAGCTTAAGTTTGATATAAATTGATAATGTCATTGTAATTATTTTGATTGATGATTTTGCTGACACTAATGCATATTTGGATGCACAAAATTTGTGTTTGATGTGTTTTGCAGAATGAAAGGGGTGAATCTTCATCCCAAGCCCGCCATGCTCCTGCTGAGAACTTGGAACAACAGGAGGTAGATAACTACTACAAGCAGGATGTACCTCATCCAGTCATGACCTTTTCAGATATGCACTTGGAACAGTTGCACCCGAACCTGAGATTTGACAGACTTTGGATAGATTATCCAAAATATCAACGGGGTTTGCATACTCTTCATTCCAAGGTTGTTGAGGTACCGAGGGTCATAGAATGGGGACCCTTGGAAGCTGTAGAATTGGCCGGGCCAATTAGGGAATTACTGGTACAGAGGTATGGTAATTCTTCTTTTAATGACTGGATATGTTTATTCACCATACGCAGACCTGTATATAAAGTATGGTGTGAAGAGTTGTTATGTAGTATAGAGTTGAATGATCGGGTAGCTAGTTTAACCGATCGTTCTTTTATTAGATTTTTGTTAGGCGGTTCGATGCGCCACATGTCTTTACTGGACATGGCTCAGGCTTTACGTATATACACGCCTGAGGAATTAGCGTCTGCCGATTGTAGAGGATTGATACTAAACGGTAGGAAAATAGATGAAAATTTTGATACACACGGTGTGTGGAGTCAAATGACAAGCCATCACCGTTTTAAAGGAGGAAACTACTCTTATTTGGATATAGATAGAGCCGAATTAAGAGTAATACATAGGTTTTTAGCTAATTCGATTACACAAAGGGGTAAAAACAAAGAAAAGGTAAATGAACAAGATTTGTTTTACCATATGTGTATTCGAGACCCACACAGCGCTGTAAGTATACCATATTGTGTGGGTTATTATTTATCAGCTATGGTTCGAGGGATGCGTCCACATAGCATAATAGGAGGTGGTATTTTTATTACTTTGATTGGTGAATATCTCGGTGTGGATATAAGTCGGGGGGGATTATTGGTAGAAGAGCCGGAACCCCGCGACACTATAGGTTTAAATGTATACCATGGTGCTAAAGTTTTGAAGCGGCGAAATAACGCCGCAGTACGATACAATGGTAGACATCCACAGGTAGAGAGAAACCAGGAACAAGGTAATGTAGGAGGGGGGAATGAGATGCAAGAAATGCATAGGTTTATAGCTTCTCAGGAATACGAAAATGCTAGACAAAGAGCATTTGAAGATTGGCAAGTTCATCAGAACCAGATCATAGCGCATTGCCAACATATAGGTAGAAACTATATTCCTACACCGAAACCCGTCTTCCCTCCTTGGTCGATAGAGATGCAGCCACCATATCCTACGTATGACCCTGCCGAAGCATTCTATAGCACTTATGGTTATGCGTGGAACCCCTATTGGTACCAATATCATCCTTAGTTTACTTATTTTTATTTTTATTTTGTAATTTGTAATTATTGATATGTTTAATACTTTTGTTAATATTGTAATCATTTTTATAATTATCTAACTTTTATTCTTAGATTTTAATAATTTTTGAATGTGGGGTAATATACCAAACTTCAAAAATATGTATATATGTTTGCAGTTTATCTTATGTACACAACAGGGTAAAACAACGCATTTTCAAAGACTGGCATTAAGTTCAGCAAAAGCAAGTAATTTTGACGACAAGATGCAAAATATATGTGAAATAACAACAAGACGGAATGAACAAATGATGTGCACCATTTATCATTCAGCAAACAAACGCCAATATATTTGGAAACTTTGGTAAAAATTTAATCATTTTCACACAAATCACCCTCAATAATTTAAATTGTTACTGATTTCTTGCAAATGAGGGCATTGCAAGATCTTAAGTGTGGGAAGGGGTTAAATTCTTTCGGATTTTAAAAATTTTTATATTAAACACTTGGTTACCATTAAAATACTAGTAAAGCAGTAGTTGTATTAGAATCTAGTGCTCTCTGATAAAAAAAGAACAGCCCTAGTCTTATATACTGACTACTCAATTCTAGTAAAATTTTTCAAAATTTTCAAATAAATGAATTCAAAATCATGTTTATACATATTTATGAACGATAAAACTAGGTGTTAACACCGAAATTATTGTTACCTCGGAAAGGACATAAATTGAGAAACAAACTAAAATGTTAAAATTCATTTAAAATGGAATAGAGGACGATAAAAAGAAAAATAAAAAGCCAAGTGTGGGAAAATTTACCAAGTTATTTTAAACATATGCCACATATATTTGTAACAAATAACTGAAAATACTTTTGCTTTGGACTAAACTAAACTGTTTTACCCGATGAAAGAAAAGAAGAGATGGATCTACACGATGAATCAATTCCATCATTAAAAGGAAGTAAAGTCTTCCGAAAAAGACACGCGCTTCTTGATTTAGGTCATGAAGTTGTCGTCCAGACCAGCTGTAGGTTGACGAAAAATCTAGAAAAGTCATCACTAAAATCAGCTGGAAATCCACGGACCTCAGCATTAAACAGGGTCGCCAAGTGGTCAGATTTATCCTAACCATGAGAAGGATTTATCTCGTACAATGGGGAGGCACCGTGCAAATTAGCTGGATAAGACTAATGAATCAGATCTCCAGAAAGGATAATCTCCTTAAAGATTAAAAATCAGCTTTCAAGACTGATATTACTCAATCCTAGAGATTGACCTTAAAGATTGAGAATTCAAACTCATGGAATTCGATGATATCTAAACTCGAGCTTGAACGAGAAAATATTTTGATCAAAAATACAAACCGATTTGTTTTCTGAAAACCCTATTTTCAATGCGTTCATTACCATTGAACGTAAAATCCTAGGAATTCACCTGGAATTCATTAGGTCACCTGAACTAAATCGGGTGTCAACCGTAAGAACGGTGGTTGCATAGCATGGTCAAAGACAGGACCTTGTGCCAGACCGAAAAATTATAAGGGTGAGCTTTACTATTGCTCCTATCAAGGATAGTAATTGCGTCCGACACGTTATAGACCATAATCAAAAGCATGTCACGGGACATTGCCTTAACAGTTGCTTGTTCAACGCTTTCCTTTACAACCGGACGGTAGTTTACCGAAAGGTAATATACGGAACAAGTAAACTGGACGTGTTGCTTTCCAAATACAAGGTTAGCAAGTGGGTGACACAAAACCGCAAGTTTTGAGCTAAAATTTTCAAATCTGAAACCCACCAAACCCACAAAAATATTTTGCAAACACCGGTAAAGGGTTATTCCGGAAAACTTATCTAGGGTAAAAACTAGATTTAATTTTCAAAAGATCAAATGTTTTCATAAAGATCCAATTTCCTTAATGGATCTAAATTTTTATAGTCATGTGGGACTGTAAACCATATCGTTACTACCATTGTTTATACCACCATATAGAAATCACTGATGTACAAAGTGTGAAGAATAAAGAAGTGATTCTAGTATTTCAAGACAATATTGCTTGAGGACAAGCAACGCTCAAGTGTGGGAATATTTGATAATGCTAAAAACGAACATATATTTCATAGCATTATTCCTCAAGAAAGACAAGCTTTTAGTTGCAATGGTTCTATTTACAAGTGATATTCGTTTAAATAATAAAAGGTGAAGACAGAAGACAGATTCGACGATTTGAAGACGCAAACGACCAAAAAGCTCAAAAGAACAAAAGACAATCAAAAAGGTTCCAATTATTGATAAGAAACGTCTCGAAATCACAAGAGTACAAGATTCAAAACACAAAGTACAAGATATTAAATTGTACGCGAGGACGTTCGAAAATCCGGAACCGGGACCAGAGTCAACTCTTAACGCTCGACGCAACGGACTAAAAATTACAAGTTAACTATATATATAAATATAATATAATATATAATTAATTATATTAATTATATATATATTATATATATATATTAAAAACCGTCGGCAGCAGGAAACTCCAAGGGTGTGAGCTGTAAATATATCTCCGCGACTCGCGGAGTTTTAAGGGCATTTTGCCGCGAGTCGCGGAGCCCCAATTTTCAACCCTGGCTATAAAGCAACCCGAATTCTGATCAAAATGATCATCTTTTTTCTCTTCCTCTTCATACGTAAATATATTTATATTTATAATTTATATTTTAATTTTAATTATAATTCTAATAATAAGGGTATGTTAGCGAATGTTGTAAGGGTGTAAGTCGAAATTCTGTCCGTGTAACGCTACGCTATTTTTAATCATTGTAAGTTATGTTCAACCTTTTTATATTAATGTCTCGTAGCTAAGTTATTATTATGCTTATTTAAAACGAAGTAATCATGATGTTGGGCTAATTACTAAAATTGGGTAATTGGGCTTTGTACCATAATTGGGGTTTGGACAAAAGAACGACACTTGTGGAAACTAGACTATGGGCTATTAATGGGCTTTATATTTGTTTAACTAAATGAAAGTTTGTTAATGTTAATATAAAGATTTACAATTGGGCGTCCCTATAAATTACCATATACACTCGATCGGACACGATGGGCGGGGTATTTATATGTACGAATAATCGTTCATTTAACCGGACACGGGAATGGATTAATAGCCACTAGAATAATTAAAACAGGGGTGAAATTACATTCAAGGGTAATTGGTGTAATTGTTAACAAAGTAGTAAAACCTTGGTTTACACGCAGTCGATAACCTGGTGTATTCATTAAACAAAGTATTAAAACCTTGTTACAATTCGAATCCCCAATTAGTTGGAATATTTATCTTCGGGTATAATAATAATTTGACAAAGACACTTGCAATTTATATTTATGACTGATGGACTGTTATGGACAAAAACCAGACGGACATATTGAATAATCCAGGACAAAGGACAATTAACCCATGGGCATAAAACTAAAATCAACACGTCAAACATCATGATTACGGAAGTTTAAATAAGCATAATTCTTTTATTTCATATTTAATTTCCTTTATTTTATATTTAATTGCACTTCTAATTATCGCACTTTTATTTATTGTTATTTTATTTAATCGCACTTTTATTTATCGTACTTTTAATTATCGCAATTTAATTTTATCGCATTTTTATTATTCGCAATTTCATTATCGTTATTTACTTTACGCTTTAATTTAAAGTCTTGTATTTATTTTATATTTTACATTAGGTTTTAACTGCGACTACAGTCTTAAAATCGACAAACCGGTCATTAAACGGTAAAAACCCCCCTTTATAATAATAATATCACTTATATATATATTTGTATTTTTATAAAAGTAAACTAATATAGCGTTGAGCTTTGTTTAAAGATTTCCCTGTGGAACGAACCGGACTTACTAAAAACTACACTACTGTACGATTAGGTACACTGCCTATAAGTGTTGTAGCAAGGTTTAAGTATATCCATTCTATAAATAAATAAATATCTTGTGTAAAATTGTATCGTATTTAATAGTTTTTCCTAGTAAAATATAAGCTATTTTATATATACCTCGTTCGACATCATTATATATATGGGTTGCGAATTATAACATAGAAGTATAAACAGTGGGACGGTTTAAGTTGTTGTTGGGTTTCGAAAGGTTGTGAGTTCGAGTCCCGTCTCGGGCAGTTTAATTCTTTTTAATGCTACAAAGGTATAATTTAATATTCTAACTATTTCTTTTATTATTATTATTATTATTATTATTATTATTATTATTATTATTATTATTATTATTATTATTATTATTATTATTATTATGAAAATAATACAAGTTATTATTATTTTCATTAGTATTAGTATTAGTATTAAGTTATTATCATTAATATTATTATTATTATTATCATAAGTATTATTAACAATATTATCCTTATTGTCATTAATAAGATTATTACTACTGTTTTTATTAAAACTATCAAAAATTAACATTTTCTTTTATTAAAGTTATTATATATATTAAAATTTCATTTAGGTTAGTATTATAATTATGAACATTACTTATAAAAATATCTACTTATAACAAACTATCGGTTCTAAATAAAGTACTAAACATATATTTATAAATATACTTATATAACAAAACGAATATAAAAATCATTTTTAAATGAATATATATATATAAAATAGATATATAACATAAAAATTTAAGATATAATACATATAAATAAAGGATATATATAAGATATTTAATATATGTAACTTAACAAAAATCTATATTTTCATATATAAAAATGAATATATATATATATATATATATATATATATATATATATATATATATATATATATATAATGATGAAATACATAAGTTACTAATATAAAAATTATATCATTAAAAATAATATAAATACATATAAACTAAGATATAATATATATAAATTTGTTCGATTACAAATATATCTGTTAATATACATTAATGATATAGGTTCGTGAATTTGAGGCCAACCCTGCATTGTTCAATGTCGTCATGTGTATTTTTACTACAAAATACAGTAGTGCGAGTTTTATTTGCCTTTTTACCCTTTATATTTTTGGGCTGAGAATACATGAGCTGATTTTATAAATGTTTTACGAAATAGACACAAGTGATCAAAAACTACATTATATGGTTGGATTATTAACCGAATATCGCCCTTCAAGTCTGGTAACCTGAGAATTTAGGGAAATGGCCCCTGATTGACGCGAATCCTAAAGATAGATCTATGGACCTTGACAAGTCCCATTCGGGGTACGAATGCTTTAGTACTTCGAGATTATTATACAGACGAGAGGTTCTGTTTTGGGGATATTCTATGCATTAAGTTAACGTCGGTTACCAGGTGTTCAATCCATATGAATGATATTTTTGTCTCTATGCATGGGATGTTTATTTATGAGAACTGAAAATGAAAATCTTGTGGTCTATTAAAATGATGGAAATGATTATTTATGTTAAACTAATGAACTCACCAACCTTTTGGTTGACACTTTAAAGCATGTTTATTCTCAGGTATGAAAGAAATCTTTCGCTGTGCATTTGCTCATTTTAAAGATATTACTTGGAGTCATTCATGACATATTTCAAAAGACGTTGCATTCGAGTCGTTGAGTTCATCAAGATTATTATTAAGTCAATTATAGTTGGATATAGTATGAAACGGTATGCATGCCATCAACTTTCGATAAAATGAAAGTTTGTCTTTTAAAAACGAATGTAATGTTTGTAAAATGTATCATATAGAGGTCAAGTACCTCGCGATGTAATCAACTATTGTGAATCGTTTATAATCGATGTAGACTTTGTCCGGATGGATTAGGACGGGTCCTTTCAACTGGCCTCCACCCACTTCATCGATAGCTGTCAACAAATGCCAACAACCACCTCCATAGGATGCAGGTAGCAACTCAAGGTTACCAACAAACATCACATTAACAAGTCGCCTGATGTCGTCGTCGAACCCAAGTCACCACCACGCACCCGGAAGTAGAAGCCACCCATCTGTTGTAGCTTCCCGCAGCTATGTTAACAGAGATTAACCGCCAGCCTCCAACGAAGGCTGCTAGCAGTCGTTCTTCGTCGGCATAAGCTACCGGAAGCCAAAAACCATCGGAATCAACCAGTCACACAAATACAGGTACGCTTGTACCAACCCAACGACCACCAAACCCCACCCACCGAAGCCAACCAAGAAGGAAGTAGAGTTCCGAGGAACTCGCCGCCTACAACCAACAGCAAGCAACACGCCGGTGAGGGACATAGGACGTCACCGACTACCGGAACCCACCAAAATACCAAAAACCCCTGTGACACCCAGATCCCGAGTTAGAGACTCATGATCGCCGCCTGGAAGAAAAGGGAGTAACCGGAGTACCGGACGTGCCCCAACTCGCAGGAAAAAAAGAAGATGCCGACAATACTTTATTAAACGACAAAAAGCAAGAAATCACCGAACCACCGGCGAGATGCCGGTGGTCGGGAAGAGGCAAGGACGGAAACTATAAACCGGGAGAAGATGAAGACGACGGTGAGCGGTGATGAAGTCCAGAGAAAAGAGCCGGCGAGAATAGATCCGATTTGCACCAAAAACGAGGTAGGGAGTGTTATAGAGAGAGAAAAATTTTGCCCTTCTTTGAAACTCAATTAAATGAATTGCCATCGTGTGTTATATACTCCCCCCCCTTGTACCAATTTAATAGACTCGTCCGGGATGATCTAAATGAATAGTTAATTTATAGATAAGAATAACTAGTAAAAGTGGCCCGCGATGCCGCGGGGTCTTTCGGGTTACATATTCATAGTTAACGCAGCGTTATGTATATACAGAAGTAAAAACGTTTTGCTACAGGTGTTTTTAGATATACGTAGTTAGTACATAGTATACCTAATGGCCTATGCGTTTTTAACGTCAGGAAGATTGCGTAGAAAAAAGAGAAACAGAACCATCGATATGATGTAGTTAGTTTAGTTAGTTTATTATAGGTGTATGCAAGGTTGGAGAATTCGGATCTCGTGGAGATCTTGTTTGGACTTTTATAGGGAGATCTCGACATCTCGGAATAATCTCGGAGAGATCTCGAACGTTGACTTACGTCGACTTTATAGTTTTTGTAATAAAAATAGACATAAAAACATAAATATATGTATATTTATATACGTTTTTATGAGATTTTACAAAAAATATCCGAGAAATGAGCTGGAAAATCTTAAAAATTATGAATTTTACAATAAAATCTTACAATTTAGCAAGAAAATTCGAGAAATCGTGGCTTTGACTAAGTTTGACCCCGTTGATCGAGAAATCTCAGGAGATGAACATCTCGTCTCGGTTGCCTTCTAAAAACGAGATCTCGGAGGAGATCTTGGGAGATTTACAACACTTGGTGTATGTATATGTATTGAAGATAGTCCGATGTATTTAGCGTTTTTTTTTTGAAGTGTCCGTTTCGCGTATAGTTAGTCCCGTTGTGTTCGTAAGACTTTTTTAAGTTGAACGGAGGGTTCGGAAAAATTTAACGCGTGGCGAGCGGGAAGATATGTCCTGTTGAAAATTTAGGTGAAGTTTGTTTAAGATTTTTAATTAAAATAATAAATTTACATTTAGTACCCTTGATTTGGGGATTAAACTTGGAAGTTGTTTAAAGTTTGGGGGGAATTTGACTTTTTTTTTCTTTTTTTTTTTGAATGTCGTTTGCCAAGTATGGGGAGGACCAAAATCCCCGTGCTTAAGATAATACCTAGTTTTTTGGCCCGCGATTTCGCTGCGGGTTGGTTTCGAGAAGAAAAAAAAAAGAAGTACTGTAGCTACAGTAGATGGTATTCGGGTCGGGTTGGTGGAGCGGGTCAGGGGATATTGGGTTAGTGGTTTGGAGAATCATGTTTTGAAAAAGGAAAAAAAAAGGTTACTATTCACGGATGGTGTCAATTAATCATAGGTTGACACCATCTTCTAATTTTCATCACAAGTACTATTTTCCTTATTATAAAAGCCTACATTACTACATTTATTGAGACATGTATTTTGCATACATATGTAACATAATTAATCTCGTAAAAAGAACTCATATTTGAATAATAATAATATTATAAATATAATTATAAGTATAATTATAATTAAATTATATTTATAATTTTATTAATAAAGTTTGCTTTAAAAAGTATTTATATTTTTAATAATAATTATTAGTAATGATTAATGCCTCTTGAACTTTTTTTAAATATTAAAATACAATTATTATATGAAGGTTGTACAATATGCTTCAAAGTTTGTACAGTGTTCTTGGAGTGTTTTGTAAAAGGTTGTACACTTTGTTTTAAAGTTTATACATATGGTCATGTGAAGTTTTATTATAAGGTTGTACATAATGCTTCAAATATTGTACATATAATTATGAGTGTGTTTTACTATAATGTAGTACATAACGTTTCAAATATTGTACATAGTGTTTTATTATAAGGTTATACATTATGCTTCATATATTATACAATTAACATTTTAATATTTTTAAAAATATAATTAATTATTTTAATGACATTATCATAGGGCTTAGATTTTTTCTATTTATTTTTGAATTTTTTTAAAGCTTGAATAATAAATATTTATGACATTATCATTTTAAAAATTTTATATAATAAGATAGATAATTCATGATAGTAATAATTTAGACCGAGAATGTTTGTATAACAAGTGCCACGTAAGCATTATGGAGTACTATTTTAATCATATTTACCATTTATTTACCATTTATTTATTTACCATTTATTTACTTACCATTTATTTACCATTTACCATTTATTTACCATTTACCTTTACTACTAACCCTCCTGCAGGATTTTGTCGCCTCCTTCACTAAATCACCCAAAACGACATCCCACCTAATTTCTACCCTCCTTCATATCCTGCCTTTCTTCCCCAAAATTTAACCTAAATTAAAACCCTCTCCCTCTCATCCAACTTACTCCCGTCCTTCACCACCACCAACCACCATCGTCATCACCTCACCTCTCACCAACACCGGCCAGCGCCACCGCCGCCTCCATCGCAACCGCCTCCACCATAGCCATCACCTGGCCTAACACTAACGTCGACCAGCGCAACCTCCGCTGCCATTAGGTACCCGAAACTTGGTCGTACCCTTCAAAAAAATGCCCAAAACGACGTCTTCTTTCTTCAATTAGTGGTTCTCTATCTAACACACACACACACACAAAAAATTGTACAGTCCTGCCTTCTTCTCCTCTTTTCTCTTCTGTGTGCGACTGTTCTTCAAATCCAGGGTTTGTAACCTTGGCTCAACTACTAAATCCAGGTTTTTCGATTGATAAGATCGGTGTTTGTTGCATTCGATATCGCCAAATTTTTCTTGCTAAATGCATTGTTTGTCTTTCTATATATTTTTACTTAATTTATGTCAACGGGTAACACTAAATTTAAATTGATTGGTAATATCAGTTTTTGTTGTATTCAATTGATGATGTTGTTTGTAGGTTGCAGCTGAGTTTTTTAGGTCTTTTTGTGGGGTTATTAGTCTGATAGTAATTTCATTTATTTATCATTACTTTTGTTCTCATTGATTTATTGCATAAGTGTTTTTGTTTTGTGATTTTTAAGTATGTTTTGTGAGAAATCGTTATTGAAAATTTGATTTTTGCTGTTGTTGTTTGTAGGTTGTTCTTGAAGCTTTCGACGACTTTTAGGCGTCTTCTATTTCAGGTAATTTAAGATTTTATTGTCACATTTTTTTGTTTTGTGTATTTCATAGAAGTAAATTTGTTGTGATTGATTGTTGTATTTTCATAAACGCCGATTTTTCTTTGTTTTAAGGTAACTGATGCGTTTGTTCTATATGTTTTCTGTTTATTACAGTTTCGCATTGTGCTTGCTTTCTTTATGTGTATATCGTTGGTGATTGTGGTATGCATGTGTATGTGCTTTTCTTGGAGGTTTTTATATTGAATTGTTTTGGTTGTCAATTGCTTATCTTTCATTAATTGCATGATAGAAGGTCCTGTTAGTGAGTTGTTTTGTTTTAAAAGTAATTATCTGTCATTAACTTCAAGATATTGGTAAGTCATTGTCTAATGGAAATTAGGATTATAGGAAAAAGCAAAAGATATGTGTGCATCATGTGTGCCTGGTAATGATTTTGTTATTCATATTTGTTTTGACTTCAAGTAGATACATTTGTTTATCATATTTATATAGTTGTTTGAACCTGTTTTTAAAAGCAGGTACACGTGTTTGTTTTATGGAGTTTTTCTAAATTACAATTCTATGACTTACTGTGTTTCTAATGACAGTCTTTATGCATGAACCGAGTAATTTAACTGACCAGTGTTTATACAATTCATTACTTACTAATCTTTTTGTTGAAATTTAAGCACTTCGGATTGCTAACGTGCTAAGTCCTGATGTATAAAACAATGCATCATTTAAGCCACTTAAGTGCATTCTACTACCTGTCACACGCTGATATGTTTAAGCAACTGTAATGAGCCGAACAAACTTTTAGTGCTGCACTCGATTAACATACTGAATGTTATTAAAGGCTTTATAATTACATAAAGTTAAGCGCCATACACATTAAGTATGTAAATATGGCAGATACAAAATCAGGTTTGCAAAAGATTCTAATGTTAGCAATCGACAGGAAACAATATGAAGACCTGAATTAAGAGGATGTCAAAAACAGATTCCCATTACCGCAAATGATGTCACAAAACCTTAATGGAAAGCCAAAGATACAATTTGTATTGAACAATGTGGTAACATTCAATTCTGTTTCAGACAGTAAGATTCGTATGGAAGGAACAACTCTGCAAATCGACGCTAACAGACAATGGTTTTACAGTAAGTGCACGGTGTGAAACAAGAAACGAATTCGGCAGCCCTCCAACCATCGGGTGTCGAGATCACGGCCTTCAACCAAACAACAACTTTGGGTAACTTACACTTTATTACTTCCAATCAACAGACCGTGTATGAGGTTAGCTACTTATTACAATTCAAAACGTACAAAAACTCACATTATTTATGGGTAGACAATAATTAAGATATTGTTTTAAAATTTCATATATGCAGATCTTCCAACCATGGATTCAAAATAGAAGAGTTAACTATATCACACAAGAATTTGTCAAGAACAAATTACTTAAACTACTGTCTACAAATAGAAAGCCAAATAGTAAGTACATGTCTTCATGTATTTGTTATATTTTAACTTTCCTTATTTAATTATGCTTAGCGTCTTGGCATGATCTTCATCCACATGTTCTTCTTCATCTGAATATCACTACCGTTTTCCTCTCGATTTCGCAAGGATTGGAAGGATATCTTTCCGATTATTGTTAATGTCAGATTTTGCACTCTGAAACTCAATTTCAGGTGAATCTCTTCTTTCGCATTTATGGCTTATTATTTATTTTAAACATTTGCTTCTTTTATGACCGTTTTTTGTATCGTTGTTAGTTTATAAGTTTGTTGTCGACTATGTGAGGTTGTGTTATGTTTCTTAACTTTTTTGTTATAATTTTTTTTCTTTCTAATGTTGATTTCTCTGTATTTTGAACCTGTATGGAATGGTTTTTTTGTTGTGTATGATGTTTTATGGCTGTTTGGGTTTAGGTGTTTAAGGGTGTTAATAGTGCTGCCTAAAAAGAGGTTAAATAGGTCTGTTGAGGCTATTATGCCATCTATTGGCAAACTTATGGATTAAGATATCCCGTCATTTTTACTTCTATGATAAAGAAAAGGTCAATTAGTAACAAATCAACTGATGATTGTGGTCAAACCTGTTGATATGAGAATGTGGGAACTTTTGGTGTTGATTTCGTGATGAAAATGCCACATTCATGGCTGGAACGTCCAATCGTAATGGTAAGTTTCTGCTGGAACGATTTGTTACTTTCGTTTTATACGACCCAAATTACTCTAAATTTTTTCAAAATTAGGTGCTTTTTATATGTGTATTTTAATTTGTGATTCGCTTTGCTGGAATTTACAGATAATTCCTATTGTGGATGTTAAAAAAAGGGCAACTTTTTGATGTCAAAGTTGGGATTTATTTTTCCTAAAATTGCATCCCTGCTGCTCGGTTCATCTGCCGATTTACTTTCGTCTTTCCAAGGGGTATGAATTGTTCTACAAAATCACAACACCGATTATCAACCACATCATAGTGGTACGTTATTATTAGGGTTTGTGCTACATATTTTATATATTTGAGTTTTTGCTGTTCAAATGATCTTAGATTTTGATTTACTTTTAATGGTTTTAATTTTTGATTTCATATAGTTTTTGTATATTTATTACCAGTAAACGTGAACTATTTTCAATATTTGAAATGAATTTTGTCAAACAGTTGATTTGTTTTCGAATCCTTAATATAATGGTAACTGTATATTTGAGAATGCATTGATTTTTTTCTTTGAAGTTTGTAATCAAATAAATTTGTGTATGATTGGATGGTGTGCGATTTCGTCCGGAATTAAAGATAATTAATCGAATTAAATTAGTTTCGATGAGAACATTAACTTCGTATTTGGGTTTGTCAGGGGTGTTGTTTTGGGTGATACCACAATGGCTCACATCTTTTTAGTATGCAATTCTTCATGTGTTTAACAAACATAAGTAGTTTATTTATTTTATTTGTATGCATTTTTTCTCTTTGTTGCCACCATGCCTTTCTCACTTCTTTTCAACTTTGGTTTTCTTTCAGTTAACTTTCCATTGTTGGTTCGTCATATGAATTAACAACCAACTTTAAGAACGTATTTATTTTGACTATTATCTTTATTTACTTTTCAGGACTGCTTTATTTGTCTTTGCCAATATGAAGACGGTGTAAAACTATCATAAAATGACTTAAGGTTGAAAGTATCTTCTACAATCTGCAAATTTCGTCATCCTACGAGAACTGAACATGTTTGCTCTTTCAATCTTTTTGTAGCTTTTATATTTCATAAATTATCAGCTGATCCTTATTCAATTTATGTTTCTTTAATTGCTACGAATCTTTTAATTGTTATTAGTGATACACCATTTGTGTTTCTATTTTTCTGTATTTTGTGTCTTTCCATTTAGTGTGATCTGATATGGGAAATAAAAGAAAGCGTAAAATGGTCCAATAAACACCCTACTTACAATCAGGATTTCGCCGCAGCAACGCGCGGCCGGGCTTTTATCTAGTTTACTCCAATTAGATAACATCAAATAAAGATTAAGGTCTCGTTTGTTTTTTTCTTCTTATTAAGTCATTTTATCTGAATATAAATATGACGTCTGAAAAATTAATTAACGAATAAATAATTATTGTTTGTTTTTTTAGGCTGAAGAAACGTCTGAATAATTAAATTTACTAAATTAACTTTATAAGTGAGAGTTAAAATATCATCAGTTATTAAAAACTGAGGACTTAAATGGAAAATCACAATTCTTTTACTTTTTTATATTAAGACGTGTCTTATTTATTAAGTCAAAAACAAACACCATTTAATAGTGTACTATATTAAGTTCCATTGTAGTGCAAAACAAACATGGCCTAAGCCGGGTAATATGGAAATCAATCATCATTGTAGGCATTCACAGTTTGACTTGCAAGAAAAACTTGGATGCAACAGTGCAATGTGCTGGGCATTTTGCATTTTCATCCACATTTACTAGCTTGTCTACAATTACTCACTTTTGCAAACAATATTATCTCTTAATGATTGATAATGTGCAACAACAACAACAACAGCAACTACTACAACAACAATAACAACAAAAAAACAAGTACAGCCATTCAAACCAACAATCAATCACTTGACACTAATTATGATCAAAGATCTGGTAGGTTTTAGGAGATCAAAACAAATATTTGCCTTTTTATCTTCACCCAGAACTGGCATCAGCACTCAAGAACCACTGATCAAAATGCAACCAGATTCAGAATGGTTTGATGGTTTACATTCATCTTTCTCATCCAAGTCTATCGGTGGCAGTGGCACCTTTCCAATTTGCTTCCTGCTTTACATAAACCTATTAGTGCAAATCTTCAAACAAAAATGTCTAAAATTTATCAATAGATATGTTGCTAGGATTCATATTTAGGTGCTTTCTAGTACAAAAATAGGACAAACATGATTGTCAAGTATTATATCATACCTGTCACCAGTAAATTTATCCTCGGATAAAGCCTTCTCCAATCTTTCTTCAAACGGTGTAGCATGCCAACTCACTTTTTGATCCTGCATTACCAAAAGCAAGTGACAAAACATTAAGTCATACACATGCTTTACGTTATTATGTATAAGAAATATGCAACATTTGTACTGTAAAAAAGTCTTACCTCTTTATACTTGCAAGTTGTATTAGGGATTCCATTCCCATCCCACAACTTAGGTTGTTCATCATCATTCCAATGAGCCCCAACCATTCCAATTATAGGCCTATCCCCGGGAGTTTTACTAATAACACAACGGTTGTTACCACCTTGATGGGCCCACTTTGGTGGTAACCATGATGACAAACTTGTATCCACACTCGATTCATTTTCAACTGAATTTACTTTTTCTTCAAAAGTATATTCACCTGATGAAGGGTTTTGTGCCAGGTCAGCATGTGATTGAGATGTTTCTACATTATGTCTGACCCCACAGCCTTCAACTGTATTTTGCCCAGTCAAACAACTACAGAGCAAATGCAGGACACAAAATGCTTACATATCAGTTTGTCATGAGAAAAGCTTGCAAATCAACCCGTTTACCTATAAATGGGTTGATATGGGTTGTGTGTTATATCTAATGGGTCAAATGAGTTAGTGTAAAAAAAGGTTTTAGTTTTAAATTATAGTAGTCAAACGCATCAAATACGTTGAAAAGTGTCAAAAAATCATCTAAAGTGCATTAAAAAGGCACAAAACCACGAAAATGACTATATTAACAAGATAAACAGTACTATCGTAGTAGCAATACTTTTTGTCATCATATTAACACATAGCTTCTTCATAACATTAACAAAAATACCTGTCCAGTGAAAATGATGAGTAATCTGAATCATTCTCCCATTCCTTAAATAGTTTGACTCGAGAAAGCTTATGATCAAATTGCTTTTTTAGTAGTTTGACCTTTTTAATAATACTACTAGCATTTTGAAGCCATGAACGAGATTTTGAAGATTCTCTATCTCCATATCCAGATTCCAAATCTGTCAGTTTCTTAATCTTCCGAATTTCAGTTGGAGTCTGTGGTTAAGTGAAACAAGTTTTCAGAAATTTAGCCTATAAAGTTACAGTTTGCAGTATAATGGTCAGTTAAAGTGCAGATCAAAGTTGAATGCTTTATAATAATAATAATCACGCTGCTTCCACCCACTTTTCCTTCGCACCTTCAAAGGCTATAATCATATATAACTATACGAGTATCGAATGTCTGATATAACTATAAAAATAAAAAAACAAAGACCAGGAGTACTTTAAGCATACAGGTCTACATCTACAGCTACGGAAAGTATATTATTTATTATAATAATTCCAAAATCTACTAATCAAACTTGACAATATTTTTGTATTTTAAATTTATACCTGAAGAATGATACGCATTATAAGCTTTGTTACTGTTCAAACCCATACATTAGAAAGAAGTCTCGGTCTCTGTTTTTATTACTTATCAAATATCAGTATAAAATTAAAAATTACTTTACTTTGTCATACATTAGATGCTCTGCACTTGTGAGACAGTCATTAATCAGTAACTAACTAAAAACATTACCTATGCTGATTTTATCACTCTAAATAATATGATATAAGTAAGATTTTTTGTTACGTGTAACTTTTCTAAAATTATTTTAGAAATTACTGGTAGCAATTAGGTGTAATTTTTTTTTTTTTTTTTTTTTTTTTGTTGCACCAAAAACCATGAGCACATGATGTTTAAAGCTAACCTTATTGAAACAAAAAAGTTCAAACTTATACATCATACTTTTCAAAAGATGGAGGCATGGAGCTTATTATGACCCAGTTAAAACTTATATAATATAAATTCAATATATACCAACAGTATATATTTTAAGCTTGGATACCAGGTAATAAAAACATTAAATATAAAATAAGTACCTGATACTCGTTAAAATCCACATCAGACGCATCAGATCCAAGAGCACCACACTTCATTTCTTTCTGTGACGATTTATCTCTATCTTGAGCTGATCAAAGGTGAACATAACTTTTATCAACAAGTAAATCAATATTTTCTATAACAAAATTTCAGACATATATACATCAACATCATAAACATAGGGAATTCATATAACAAACGACATATAGTAAGTAAATAACACAATAACAATTAAAAACACACAAAAAATTTAAATTTGCTTTAGAATATTCAAATGATATTTACCGTAAATAATCAACTGTCCATTGTTAATCATTTCACCTTATATGATAGACACCTACAACACAAATTATAGAAAAGAACAGTTAAACATATATGATTCATCAAAATAACATAAAAATTAGTTATTTGAATGAAAAGTATAAAACGTGAAAAGCTAAATACCTGTCCGCTTCTCTTGGATTTTGAATTAAACAACACTCCTCTCTGGACTGTTTATATTTTATATAAACAAATATGGTTTGCATAAGAAGTCGTTTAATTTGCTTATAATCTTAACAAGTTTATGTAACTGCGGGTTATTAATGCAATGATAAATGCTTTTAAATTTTAAATTTTGAATTGTCACATTATTATGCTTACAACTAAATTATTTTTGCCTTAATATTGTACTCCGTAACTAAGCTAAACTATTTTTATGTAACTGATGATCATGATTATGGGAAGACAGGTAACTTTTTTTTTTTTTTTTTTTTTATTGTTTTGGCAAAAAAACTAGAACTTTATATATAACAAAAGGAGACTTCATCCAAATAATGAAGACTCAAACACAAGCAAAATAATACAAACCCGACAACAAGGCCCGACAAACAACACACCAAACCAAGCAAAAAAAAAAAAAAAAAAAACCGAACCACCTAAGCAAAACAAACAACATACCTAAGAGACAAAAGATGACACCAAAAAGTCACAACAAACTAAACGCAACATACCTAGCGACTAAACAAAGCGACCCACATATGCTAACAAAACCGATACCAAAGAATCAAATACCCGATGTCGAACCAACAACACCCTTACCTTTCTTAGTCTTCAACTCATATTTTCCACAAGGTGACCTTGACTTGATCAAAACATCCCGTTGTTACGGATCGACACAAATCTAGCTGGGATCCCACTAACTCAAATATGAATCGGCCTTATTAAGCAAAGGGAACCACCAAATCAAAACCCGAACCCGAAGCTTGAGCAACCAGATTGGAGTATCCATCCAAGTTGGAACATACCAATACACATCCAAACGACCGACCCTAATTTACAGAAATTTTGAAATGGTAACATTGCAATTAAAGAGAAAATCCTTCACCTTTTCTTCCTCTAGAGGCACCGAATCCACAATCAGGATGCTCCGAACCAGACCCTCATCCAAACAACGATTCGGTGCAAGAGAACAGCTAGGTCAGGCTTGAGCAAACCCACGACCAAAGGTAGGCGGAGCACCACCACTTCGCCGGAGAGGCCATCCAACAAATACAGGGTACCAAAATACTTTCGAACCATTCAAGGATTGGACCGCAACCGAGGGTGAATTAATCCCTCGGGTTAACTTAGCAGCAACACTGTGAAGACCAACAGTCCACTCAGGAGAACGAAAGAAGTTTGGTGGTGTATGGATCACCGGACGGCCAACCGGAATTGATGATTTTATTTTAGGGTAGGGTAGGTTGCGGTGGTGAAAGTAATGGAAAATTAGGGTTCGGGGACTTGGAGATTTGGGGGTGACCGTTGGGGTTACTTTTTCTCAGAGCGCATTTTGAGTTTGGATCGGTAACTTTTTTTTTTTTTTTTTTTTTTTTTTTTTTTGACATAAAACGATAACTTTGTATAACAATTTTTTTTCTCAAAAATAGAAAAAAGAGAAAAACGAATAAAAAGCTATAAAGTTTTTAAATTAGTTATGTGTTCGAACACGATTTAAATTAAATTAATAATAATAATAATATTGAATAGTTATTAAATAGTAAAAATTATGTGATAAAGTTAACTATTATAAAGGGCGTCGTTGAATTAAAAAAAAAAAAAAAGTTTGTTGTAAATTTGTGAAGCTTATAAACTTCACTATTCATCTGACATTTCTCTTTTAGATATATAGATATAGATATATAGATAACAATGATAAATCCAATAAATTTGAAACCGTTAGTGCATCATCGCGTTGAATAATGACCATGTGTGTTTGTAATCGACATACCTTTACGCAATCAAATGAAAACCTTTTTGAATCGAGCGAATATGACATCTACGATGAAGCAGAATTGAGTTTTACGGTTTGTATGGGATGGGATGCAGAATCGCCGAAGGAGAAGAGAGGCGACAACAAATTTGGGCGGAATATGGTTTTGGGAATGAACGTACGGTTTGTGTTTGTGACAGCGTGGAATGATTAAGTGTTAATTATTGTTAATTGTGATTATTAGAGGGATTAACACGTCTGCATGTGAGATTAAAATTAAGTAATGACTTAACACGTCAGCAAATCCTTCACAATTAAAATACAGACAGAGTGAGTACTATTTTAATAGTGGAGTATCATATATCATATTTACCAGTTTTTAGTAGTACAAAGTAAGCATACTACTCCAATCAATCAATCAAAAAACATGATAGGAAAGAATTTAAGCCGTCTGGAAATCAATCATCATTGTAGGCATTCATATGTTGACTTACCAAAAAAGTAGAGAAACCATTCAAGTTGTTCTCTATGAAAAACTTGGATGCAACGGTTGAATATGCTAGGCATTTTGCATTTTCATTTCCATTTACATAACTTGTCTAAAATTACTCGCTTTTGCAAACAATATTATCTCCTAATAATGATTGATAATGTGCAACAAATAAAATAAAACAAGCACAGGCATTCAAACCAACAATCAATCCCTTCACACTAATTATGATCAAAGATCTGGTAGGTTTTATGAGATCACAACAAATACTCGATTTTTTTTATCTTCACACGGAACTGGCATCAGCAGTCTATCGGTGGTGGCAATGACACCTTTCCAAATTGCTTCCTGATTTACAAAAACCTATTATTGCAATTCTTTAAAACTAAAATGTAGGATTCAAATTTAGGTGCTTTCTAGCACACAAATAAGCATCTAATGATTAATTTTCTAAGGATCTTATTTGAATATGATAAATAAAGAGTGTTTGTTGTCTCTTTAGTCTCTATCCAGGCTATGATTAAAATACATGATTTATAAACCACTAATCATGCATCACGCTACTACATAATATACCACACTTTTAAACATAATAATAATTGCTAGTGTATGACAAAAATATATTAATTGTGACAAACATGATTGTCAAGTATATCATACCTGTCACCAGTAAGTTTATCCTCGGATAAAGCCTTCTCCAATCTTTCCTCAAACGGTGTAGCATGCCAACTCACTTTCTGATCCTGCATTACCATAAACAAGTGACAAAACATCAAGTCATACATGCCTTACGTTTTTGTGTATTAGACGTACGCAAATCATTTTATAAATATGACTTACCTCTTTGTATTTATTAGTTGAATTAGGTATTCCATTCCCATCCCACCACTTAGATTGGGAAGAAACAGTTTCAGTTTCATCAGTGTTCCAATGAGCCGCAACCATCCCAATTATAGGCCTATCCCCAACCGTTTTGCCAATAAACGAACGGTTGTTACGACCTTGGTGGGCCCGCTTTGGTGGTAACCATGATGACAAACTTGTATCCACAGTCAACTGCTTTTCGGCTGTATTTGTTCTTTCTTCAAGCTGTTCTTTTAATTGAGCAGAGTAATCATAATCATCAGAACCAAAACTATTTGCAACCAGTTTTTTCAACTGATCAGCGTTTTCGACAGGGTTTAGCCCTGGATGAACATACTGAGATCTAATACGTGGAGACTTCCCAGTTGGGAAAAAGGTGCCAGGTGTTTGAATGTCATTGGTTAATTCGAGAGGGGTAGGGTAAGGTGAAGGTTTTGAAATGGTATATTCACCAGATGGGTTTTTTTGTTCACATGTAACTATGGATGAAGCATTACTTGCAGAAAATGAAGACGGGTCAAACTTACAATCAAAAGGAACGGATTTGTTTCTACACTGTGTGCTTAAAACATGAGGAGTAGATGAAGGGATGGGATTTTGTGTGACATCAGCATGTGCGTGAGAAGTTTCTACATTACGTCTGACTCCTGAGCTGCAATAGGTCCTCTCTGAATTTTGCCCAGTCAAACAACTACAGAACACATGGACCCAAAATGATTACTTATCTGTTTGTCATGAGTAAAGCTCGCAAATTAACCGGTTTACCTATAAATGGGTTGATTTGGTTTCTGTGTTATCTATAATGGGTCAAATGAGTTAAGCTAAAAGCTTTTTGATTTAATAGTCAAACGGATCAAATAAGCCAAATAAGTCGAAAGTCATATAAAGTGGATCAAAAAGCATAAAACTACCAAAATGACTATTAACAAGATAAACATTACTGTCGCAACAATACTTTTTGTCACCATTTTAACACATTGCTTCTTCGTAACATTAAGAAAATTGGATAAAAGATAAGATCCGTGGATTGACCCAAATATATGAGATCTTTTACCCTAACCTTCCAACTCATTAATATTGCCAACTCTAGTAAAAAATGCATCTCTGATGCTCAAGATAGATATACACTAGAATACTAGGTTGTATTACACATGTACGTATTTTATGCCTACGTCAGTGTCCGTTTCTAAATCAGAAACTAACCTGAATCGGAGTAACGGTAATTGACCAATTGACAACTCGAAACCATAACCTAATTCAGTTATCGCCCGAATAAAATATACCTGTCCGGTGAATGTGATGAGTAATCTGATTCATTCTCCCATTCCTCAGTTAGTTTGACTGGAGAAAGCTTCTGATCAAGTAGCTTTTCAAGTTTGACCTTTTCAATACTATCATTTTGAAGCCATGAACGAGATGTTGAAGATTCTCTATCTCCATATCCAGATTCCATATTTGCCAGTTTCTCATTGTTCCGAATTTCAGCTGGGGTCTGTGGTAAAGTGCCACAAGCTTTGAGAAATTTAGCCTATAGAGTTACAGTTTGTAGCAGAATGGTCAGTTGAACTGCAGCTCAAAGCTGAATGCTTTTTAATAATATGACTATACGAGTATCGACTGTCTGATCTGTCAGGCTATAATTATAAAAATAAAATAAAAAAATTTGCAGTACTTTAGGCATACAGTGTTCCATCTAAAGGTACAAAAGGTATATTATTTTTTGAACTAATTCCAAAATCTACTAATTAAACTTGACTATATTTTTATATTTTGGTATCTGAAGAATGATAAGCACTGACTTCTATTCATCAGTAGACCCATTTTAAGCCTTTGTTACTGTTCAAACCCATACATTAGAATGAAGTTTCGGTATCCGTTTTTATTACTTAGCAAATATCAGTGTAGATTACGAATTACTTTGTAATACACTAGATGCTCTGGACTTGTGAGACAATCAGTTTGACTTAATACTGGATAGCCGTTGTGGATCATTAGGTAAAAGATTTGTCAGTTTGGTTTACTAATGTGATATATTTAGCCTTATTATATGCTAGAAAGACAGTTAACTTCTAGCATTTGGCACCCAACAAACAATAGTGTTAGATAAGTCTTTCTTTTGGTTAACAAATACAAAAAATATATATATACATATTAAATATTATTGTCAATTATGGGATTTAACACTAGTGAATAGGCCTCAAGACCTACATGTGGTTATTCCGTTCTAATTCACTAATAAGATATATTCAACGTTTAGAAACTTAAAGTAGTTTTAACTTTTAATCATAATATACTTAATTGTTTGTAATACCTTGCCTCAGGGGAAAAAAAACCATTATTGAGGTAAAACGGCAGTCACAAAATTTACAAGAAGCGACCTGGTTTCTTACCATTTTTGTGTTTTGTACTTAGAAATGGCGATAGTAAATGTAAATAATTCACTATCTTTGGCTAACTAGCAATAAATCTATGTCACATAAATGAGATAAATGGCTTGTCATTCACTTGAACTAGTAGTTTAAAAAAAAAAAAAAAACTTGCAATTAAAATGAAAAACATCACAAGCAACCAAAATGGATCATATACGAATAACGCATATTCTAAAAAGAAACAAAAAATCACGTTCCATCTAGAGAAAATGACGCACGAGCACCTGATATTAAAGCTAACCTTATTGAAACAAAAAAGGTCATACTTATACATCATGTTTCTCAAAAGTTATAACTTATTATGATCAGTTAAGACTTATAATAAAAAAATCAATATACCAACAGTATTTTAAGCTTGGATACCAGCTTATATAAACATTAAATATAAAATAAGTACCTCAGCCTCCAGCTCGTTAAAATCCACATCAGGCGCATCAGATCCAAGAGAACCGCACTTCCTTTCTTTTTGTGACAATTGATCTCCTTCTTCAGCTGAAAGGCGAACATACCTTTTATCAACAAGTAAATCAACATATTCTATAACAAAATTTCAGACATATACAGTTCAACATCATAAATATGAGCCTCCAGACATAAACTCTATAATATTAATTAAATTCATATTCATAATTCATGAGAAATATGAATATAAATTAAACACTGATCCACTCACATTAATATCTCAGCAAGTAATGTAACATTAAGCAAAATCTTCAAACATATACAATTCAGCATCACAAATACTAACCTACATATTACATCAATAATCACAATTCACGAATAATCGACTTACATTCTAAAAGTAGCAACGACGATAAAGGATTTCGCGCTACAGCTTCAACCGGAACCTTAACGAGAGCACAGAAAACAAGTTAGTAACATCAAACGCCTATAAACTTCTAATTTCTTCATCTTTTTTATCGATTTAGATTCCGAATTTTACCTTATGGTTTGAAGAAATTGGTTGAGAGAGGAGATGAACTGAAGTGCGACGATTATCGTTAACACGGAAACAACCGAAGAAACAGCCCATCGTCCTTCGAATAAATTGAAATTGAAATAACGAGCATAAAATTGGGGGAAAAAATTGAAACCCTAGGTTTTATGTTCGGATTTTGAAAAAGAACGAGGGAATGGAAATTTCAAATTTCAAGGTTCATTGACACTGTTGACAATATTACAATATAAAGCCTTTTTTAATACTTTTGCCTAGTAATTGTACAAAATTTCTTTTTGTCCGAAGACCACGACGGGAAATTTAAAGGTATCTTTTTATTTTAAGTAGAAAGCTGAACGTAATAGTGTAATACAGCTATCTCAAACATATCATATTTTCATATTTAAGTTTATATAATATATAATGTTTAATTAGTTAAAAGTATCATATAATATAAAATAAATATCGACTTTTCTTGATATCAATATTAATGTTTATGTTTATTGAGTTATAAAAATAGAAATAAAGTACATATGATATGTTTAGATGTATTTTCCTTATTTTAAAGATTGCACATCACTCATTTAAATAAAATACATTCAATTCAATTTTGATAAAAAGATACGTTTATTAAATGTAGTCATGTGGAATAACATTACATAGTTATATAAACATAACATTGGCTATATATATATATATATATATATATATATATATATATATATATATATATATATATATATATATATATATATATATATATATTTATATATATATTGTAACAGCAAACAACAATTTTAATTCATTAAACAATAATCCTTAGCAAGGAGCTAAAGGATATTACAACGGTGTAGACAACCATAAGTTCCAATTAGAAACTAAATGGCCTCTACTTTTAATTCAACGATAAGATAAAGATCTAATTACATCAAACAAACAACGTCTAACGACCCGACAAAATCGTCATTGACGGCGTCGTTAACTTAGGTCCCGTTGCGTGGTCATAGTCCCTAAATGAGACGCGTTTGACCAAAATTATGTCGCATTCATTTGAAACGTGCAAGACTTACAAAGTTTAGTTTACCCAACGGTTCGACAACAAGTTTAAGTTTACAAAAGTTATAAAGTATAAATGAAATAACTTGCGACATAATTAGTTTAAAATCACGGTTGCTATAAATAGCGTAAGTATGTAAGCTTTAAGTTTGAATCCAAAGGTGCTATCACTAACGTATGCATGTATGCTTGACCCCAAGCAATTAATCAAAGTGTGCGGAATCATGTATCAAGTAGCCAAGTATGAACCTGAGAAACACATAGAAAACTGTCAACGAAAAAAGTTGGTGAAATCATAGGTGTATTTGTAAACGTTGTTTTTGAACCACAAGATTTTGTATTTCCATAAAGTTGATTATCCAAATCATTTGCATTCCAAAAGTTGTTGTTCGCGAGCACCCAATTATCAAGGCTTAACGTTTCTTTTACCCCATACACATAGTGTTAGAACCTACACTGTTTCTCAAAAATATATTTCATCCGCATAACGGTAGCGAACCGTCTGAATGAGGGTTTGTCAAACCCGTATGGCCACACAACATAAGTTCTCGCTTACACCCTGCAAGTGTAACTAATGATAATCGAATTGAGGCTTTTTGTCCTAACTCGCACGTGGAATGTTTTTTTCGTACTTGTGTTCAAAGTATAAAAGTAAGTAGTACAAGATGTAAACAATGTATATGTTTCTCAGCCCACGATTTAAAAGAATAAAAGTTGTTGAAAAGGTGGGACTATGATCTCACCGTAGTTGTACGCCAAAGTACTTGTAATTAAACGTTGTGCAAATGAAAGTTGCTTAGCCTTGACCTAAACAAGTAAGTTGTATCAATATCGGGTAAGACACAAGGTCGGTCGAAATGCGTTCAATTAGTCATATGGCTCGTTACGACTCAATTATGTAGCATGTGAATCACTGTAACATCCCGTTTTTCCCGTACATATCGAAAGGTACATACTAAATCATTTTACGTTTGTAACTCGCTAGATTGTGTGAAATTGTATATATATATATATATATATATATATATATATATATATATATATATATATATATATATATACTTGATAATGGGTGCATATACAAGTGTATACGTGGGTTTCGATAGCGTTAAGTCTTGTGAGTCCATTGTTGGAGGTTAGGCGATTATAGGAAGCGGGATTTAAGTGTACGAATGAAATAAAATCAAAATTTGCTTAAGTTGTCGAGGTGTCCAGGCGACGGCTAATGCCGCGCCGCGACAAACTGGGTCGCGCCGCGACAAACAAAGCAAACCTGGATCAGAGATTGGGTTAAGAAGGGCCTATTTTCCCTTTATGTGTCGCGCCGCGACGATTGAGTCCGCGCCACGACAGTTCTGCTGGACTGGTGCCGGACTTAGCTCAAATTAAGGGATTTTAAGGGGCAAAATGGTAAATTGACATGTGGATCTGATGGGAGCATTAACTCTCCACCACATATTCATTTATTTCATTTCCTTTTCCATTTTCTTTCCAATTTCTCTCCCAAAACACAAAACCCACTTAGTTTAATCTTGAGATTTGGAGTTGGAGATTTGTGAATCAAACCTAGGAGCGAGATTTAAAGTTGTTCTCCTTGTTACTAGCTACGAGAAGATAGTTTTGGTAAGTTCTAACTTTATGTTTCGAGTTTTAATTAGTTATGCTAGGGTTTTGGTTCATTTGGAACTTATGTGACCCATTTGGGGTTCAAATGGGTGAATTTGGGTTGTGTTGATGAAAGGAAACCCTAAGTAACTATAATATAGGGTTTGACTTAGGATTTGAAGTTGAAAGTGTTAAATGGGTTCTTTGTCACTAATACACTTGTTAATGATGATGAAAATAGTTAATGAACTAAGTATGACTAGTTTGTGAGTCAAAGTGTTAAAATGAGTCAAAATGGGTAATGTTGACCTAGTTTGGGTGAGATGGGTATGAATTACACTAGGTTGTGCTAGTTAATGTTAATAGACTTTAAATCACTAGCTTTAGTGATTTAACACGAGTCTTGGCCATTTATGGGCGGTTGTGAGTAGTTGAGTCATTTAATGCAAATTGGGTCATTAAATGCTCAAGTGGGAGTATTGTGGTTAATCCCACTAGTTGTGAAATTGAATGTGCACTTAATGATTTAGGTACATTGCGTTGAAGCTTGGAAGTGCTAAATCATCATCCTTGTGACAAGGTGAGTGGAATAAATATACGTTCATGTATATGGGGTGTTTATTTGTGAATGTTATGGTATGAACCATGTGTCGGTAGTGCCATAACATGTATGTGACGGATATAGGATGTGAATCATGTGCCGGTAGCGTCGAGTGTGAACCACGTGCCGGTAGCACTATAAAGTGAGGCGTGAACCACATGCCGGTAGCGTCAAAGTGTGAACCATGTGCTGGTAGCACTATAAAAGAGTGAGACTCAAATGCGTATGGTGTGAACCACGTGCCGGTAGCACCATAGCGTCATGGTTAACCATATTGTATTGTGATCGTTTAGCATTATATATATATATATATATATATATATATATATATATATATATATATATATATATATATATATATATATATATATGGTGTTGAGTATATGCTAATGAGATTTGGTGTCAATGTACGACTTGTTGGTATTTCGGGTATGATTCACTTGCTATGTGAGTTACATGTTCGTGCGAGGTATTTGGTATTTGTGATTGCAAATAGATGGGTTATATATATGTATGTATAACTATTGCATTCACTAAGCATTGCTTACCCTCTCATTGTTTACCATTTTTATAGGTTCCTGCTTGGACAAGGGTAAGGGCATACGGTTGGATTAGTTGTCTCCCGTTTGTGTTGACAGGGGGTGCTTTTTGGATTGCTTTTGAAGTGGCCTAACGTTTTGGGTAGTTTAGCCCCAAACCATGCTCGAATGTCATTTGGATTATAAACTATCATTGTAGTAGGTCAAACTTGTATTAAACTTAATTACTGGCCTTTGTGCCTTTGGTAAACATTTAAACTGTTGTACGTTTAAATGGAACTTGTGGAATGGTTTACATATTTAATTGGCGCATAAATGTGTATTATATAAAAAAAAAATATCGTATGGAATACGGGTTGGGTTGTTTCAAGTGGTATCAGAGCATGGTCTAAGGGATTTAGGCGACTTGAGATAGGTGCCTAGACTTGGACTTTATTGTGTGAGCGCTTTATGCGGGACTGGTAGGACTTTGGGTCTAATCGGGAATTGTTAGTGCTTTGGTTTATGTGAACTAACCTTGTGCTAATTGTTTTGTATTGTGTTTAGCAATCATCAAGCAAGACGGACGTTGTACTAGCGAGTTAATGCGACGTGCTCGCGTAACAACGATTAGCTACCATTGTTACGGGTGCAAATCGTGTCAAACAAGTAATGTACGATGATTGTCGAGCGAGATGGAGTAGTGTGGTGTACATGTATATACTTACATGTTATGTCTTTTCGTCCTTTGTTTAATCTTTTCCGTTTTATAGAATGAAGACGAGAAACGGACACGATAATGATAACGGTGGTACGATTGAGGATGTTGAACTCACGGCCAAGGTTGAGGCCATCTTTAAAAAGTTAAAGAAGGATTTTCTTGACGATGTCCGAAAGGTCTTCCAAGAGTCGGTCGATGGACAAGTGACCGAAATGATCAATGATCGAATGAAAGCCGCAATAGAGGAGGCTTTAGAGGCTAGAAACATTTATCCTCGAGGCGAAGGGGGTGAAGGTAATGGTGGGGGTGGAAGGCGGGATTTCCACTACAAAAATTTCAAGGATACTCAACCTCCGATGTTTAATGGGGTGAGGGATCCATTGAAAAGCACTTATTGGATTTCCGATATCGAGGGAGCTTTCCGTACCGCGGAATGTCCTCCCGAGAAGAAGACGAGGTATGGGTCTAGCATGTTACGTGAAGAAGGCAAGTTGTGGTGGGACGATAAAATCAATTTAAATGGTGAAGAGCAATGTATGAGCTTGACATGGGAGGAGTTTAAGAAGGAATTTTTTCAAGAATACCGAACTTCTTCCGACCTTGATAGAATCCGGGACGAGTTGCATCATTTGCAACAAGGTTCAATGGACTTGGTTACTCTCAAGTCTACCTTTTTGGCAAAGACTCGCTTTTGCCCGGAATATGTTGGTGACGATCACAAGCTAATGAAAGATTTCTACCGTACCTTGAACGATGAGTTAAAGGGTAAGATTAGTCGGGGAATGTCTAAGACTTTTGAGAGCTATTCGAGTTGGCTCGAGGTTTTGAACCGGAGGTTCCGAGGAAGAGTGATTTCACTTTTTCTAAAAGAAAGTTTGAAGGTTTGAGTCATTCGAACTTTTCAAATAAAAAGAACAAGAAAGGCTCCGAAAGCTTAAATAGTGTAAAGAAGGGTGCTTCCGGAGGTTTCGGGCCCACGTGTTTTAATTGTAAACAAAGGGGACACATGGCCCGTGATTGTACCAATGGCCCGAACAAATTTACTTGCAATAACTGTGGTAAAGAAGGACACCGAAAGTC
The DNA here is from genome assembly GCF_046630445.1 of Rutidosis leptorrhynchoides. Taxonomy (NCBI): domain Eukaryota; kingdom Viridiplantae; phylum Streptophyta; class Magnoliopsida; order Asterales; family Asteraceae; genus Rutidosis; species Rutidosis leptorrhynchoides. Next base: position 292,890,716 of record NC_092339.1, on the reverse strand, counting down.
GGAGTGTCCCGATTTGAACAACGATAATGTTAAAAGGCTAGAGAAGGCGGCAGGTACGGTTCGAGGTCGAAACTATTTGATGACTAACGACGAAGCCAAGCAATCCAACGAAGTTGTCTCAGGTACCTTCTTGGTTAATTCTAATCCGGCAAGGATTCTTTTTGATAGCGGTGCAAATTTGTCGTTTGTGTCTCCAAAATTTGTGCCTAAACTTGATAGACCATTAGCTAAGTTAAGTCGTCCAGTAGAAGTCGAAATAGCGGACGGCAAGACGATGCTAGTGGTTGATGTATGTAAGAATTGTGATTTCATTTTTGGTGCCGAAAACTTTAAAATTGATCTTATCCCTATGACTTTGGGCGATTTTGATATCGTTGTTGGTATGGATTGGCTCGATCGAAATAGAGCCGATATTGCATGCCATGAAAAGTTTATACGTGTGAAGACCCCAAGTGGGGGAGAGTTGATTATTCATGGCGATAGACGAAGAAGACTTGTGCCGATATGTTCTTTTGCACGGGCACGTCGTTTTCTTATTAGTGGTGGCTTGGCTTTTCTTGCCCATGTTGTTGATACTCGTGATGAGCTGCCACCTATTCATGAAATTCCGGTGGTTAGTGAATTCGAAGACGTTTTTTCGGACGAGTTACCGGGTGTTCCGGCGGAAAGACAAGTTGAATTTCGCATTGAGTTGGTTCCGGGAGCTACTCCCATTGCTAAAACTCCTTATCGTTTAGCACCGACGGAAATGCAAGAGTTGTTAAATCAAACCCAAGAGTTGCTTGAGAAGGGTTTTATTCGGCCGAGTGCTTCGCCGTGGGGCGCTCTGATTTTATTCGTGAAAAAGAAGGATGGTAGTATGCGGATGTGCATCGACTACAGGGAGTTGAATAAAGTTACAATCAAGAATCGTTATCCACTGCCAAGGATCAACGATTTTTTTGATCAACTCCAAGGTGCGACGTATTTCTCTAAGATCGACCTACGGTCCGGCTATCACCAAATGCGGGTTCATGAGGAAGATATTGAGAAAACAGCTTTTCGAACACGTTATGGGCATTTTGAGTTCGTAGTTATGCCTTTTGGTCTTACGAATGCACCGGCGACATTCATGGATCTTATGAACCGAGTGTGCCAACCTATGTTGGACAAGTCGGTAATTGTGTTCATTGACGATATACTTGTTTATTCAAAGAGTATGAACGAACATGAACGTCATTTGCGTGAAGTATTGAAGACGTTACGAAAGGATAAGTTGTATGCTAAGTTCTCCAAATGTGAATTTTGGCTAAGGAAAGTTCAATTCCTTGGTCATATTGTGAACAAAGACGGCATTCAAGTGGATCTGGGGAAGATAGAGACGGTGAAGAGTTGGAGACAACCGACTACGCCTACGGAGGTCCGAAGTTTTCTCGGATTGGCCGGTTATTATCGTCGGTTTATCCAAGACTTTTCTAAAATCGCTTCTTCGTTGACGAAATTAACAAGGAAGAACGCGAGGTTTGTTTGGGAGAACGAGCAAGAAGTTGCTTTCCAATTGTTAAAGGAGAAGTTATGTCAAGCTCCGGTGTTAGTTTTGCCGGAAGGGGTGGAAGACATGACGGTTTATTGTGATGCCTCGTTAATTGGACTCGGGTGTGTTCTAATGCAAAGAGGTAAAGTCATCGCTTATGCCTCTCGACAATTAAAGGAACACGAGACAAGATATCCGACTCATGATCTTGAGTTGGCGGCGGTTGTGCATGCGTTGAAAATTTGGTGCCATTACTTGTATGGTGTCAAGTGTACGATTTATTCGGATCATAAGAGTTTGAAACACCTCTTTAATCAACGAGATTTGAATTATCGTCAACGTAGGTGGATGGATGTGGTGAAAGATTATGATTGTGAAATACTTTATCATCCGGGCAAAGCAAATGTGGTCGCGGATGCGTTAAGTCAAAAGAGTCATCACCCGGCGTTACGATTGGGATTGTTACGTATGATTATTACTAACGATTTTCTTGAAAAACTCGGAGTGATTCAAATAGAGGCTTACGTTCACAACAAGCATGCGGAGCGAATTGTGGGACAATCAGAGTTCATTACTATGGGCTCGCGGGGTTTGTTGTCTTTTCAAGGAAGAGTGTGGGTGCCTAAGATGGGTGATTACCGACAAGTGCTACTCGATGAAGCACATAAGTCAAAATATTCCATTCATCCGGGCGCAACGAAAATGTATCTTGATTTAAGGAAAGATTATTGGTGGCCGGGCATGAAACGTGATGTTGTGAAGTATGTTGAGCAATGCGTCACGTGTTTGCAAGTTAAAGCCGAGCACCAAAAGCCGTATGGTAAGTTACAATCGTTAGAAATCCCGAAATGGAAATGGGAGCACATTACCATGGATTTCATCACAAAGTTACCTAAAACGGCGAGAACCCAGTTTGATTCGATTTGGGCTATAGTTGATCGACTGACGAAAAGTGCTTTGTTTCTTCCCATTAAGGAAGCGATATCGTCGGAGACCTTGTCTAAGTTGTTTATCAAGGAAGTTATCTCTCGACACGGCGTTCCTATAACGATTGTTTCGGATCGAGATACTCGTTTTACATCTCGATTTTGGGAAAAGATTCATGAGGATATGGGTACACAATTGAAATTGAGCACGACGTATCATCCTCAAACGGACGGTCAAACTGAACGTACGAATCAAACTTTGGAAGATATGTTACGCGCGTGCATTATCGATTTTGGTGGTAGTTGGGACGAGCACTTACCTTTGGTGGAATTCTCGTACAATACTAGTTACTATACTAGTATTGGGATGCCACCTTACGAGATGCTTTATGGGCGTAGGTGTCGAACCCCGATTTGTTGGGGTGAAGTGGGACAAAAGGAAATCGGGAGTACCGATTTGGTTTTAGAGACGAATAGCAAGATTGATGTGATTCGAGAGCATTTGAAAAAGGCTCAGGATAGGTAAAAGTCGTATGCCGACAAACGTAGACGAACGATCGAATTTCAAGAAGGTGACATGGTGATGCTTAAGGTTTCGCCATGGAAAGGTATTATTCGATTCCGGAAACGAGGAAAGTTAGCTCCTCGGTATATTGGGCCGTTTAAGGTTTTAGCTCGTGTTGGTGAAGTCGCGTATCGCTTGGAATTACCCTAAGAGCTTGCGGGAATCCATAATACATTTCATGTTTCCCACCTCCGTAAGTGTCTTGCGGATGATTCATCTTGGGTGCCATTAGACGAGATTGAGCTAAATAATAAGTTAGAGTATATCGAGGAACCGATTACCATACTTGATGAGAAGGTCAAAAGATTGAGACATAAAGAGGTAAGGACTTTTAAAGTTCAATGGCGTCGGAGTAAGGGTTCAGAGTTTACTTGGGAACCCGAAGAGTTTGTGCTAGTTTATCTTCCGGCTTGTCATGCAGCTTGGATCGTGAGGACGCGCTCCGATTCAAGTGGGGGAGAGTTGTAACATCCCGTTTTTCCCGTACATATCGAAAGGTACATACTAAATCATTTTACGTTTGTAACTCGCTAGATTGTGTGAAATTGTATATATATATATATATATATATATATATATATATATATATATATATATATATATATATATACTTGATAATGGGTGCATATACAAGTGTATACGTGGGTTTCGATAGCGTTAAGTCTTGTGAGTCCATTGTTGGAGGTTAGGCGATTATAGGAAGCGGGATTTAAGTGTACGAATGAAATAAAATCAAAATTTGCTTAAGTTGTCGAGGTGTCCAGGCGACGGCTAATGCCGCTCCGCGACAAACTGGGTCGCGCCTCGACAAACAAAGCAAACCTGGATCAGGGATTGGGTTAAGAAGGGCCTATTTTCCCTTTATGTGTCGCGCCGCGACGATTGAGTCCGCTCCACGACAGTTCTGCTGGACTGGTTCCGGACTTAGCTCAAATTAAGGGATTTTAAGGGGCAAAATGGTAAATTGACATGTAGATCTGATGGGAGCATTAACTCTCCACCACATATTCATTTATTTCATTTCCTTTTCCATTTTCTTTCCAATTTCTCTCCCAAAACACAAAACCCACTTAGTTTAATCTTGAGATTTGGAGTTGGAGATTTGTGAATCAAACCTAGGAGCGAGATTTAAAGTTGTTCTCCTTGTTACTAGCTACGAGAAGATAGTATTGGTAAGTTCTAACTTTATGTTTCGAGTTTTAATTAGTTATGCTAGGGTTTTGGTTCATTTGGAACTTATGTGACCCATTTGGGGTTCAAATGGGTGAATTTGGGTTGTGTTGATGAAAGGAAACCCTAAGTAACTATAATCTAGGGTTTGGACTTAGGATTTGAATTTGAAAGTGTTAAATGGGTTCTTTGTCACTAATACACTTGTTAATGATGATGAAAATAGTTAATGAACTAAGTATGACTAGTTTGTGAGTCAAAGTGTTAAAATGAGTCAAAATGGGTAATGTTGACCTAGTTTGGGTGAGATGGGTATGAATTACACTAGGTTTTGCTAGTTAATGTTAATAGACTTTAAATCACTAGCTTTAGTGATTTAACACGAGTCTTGACCATTTATGGGCGGTTGTGAGTAGTTGAGTCATTTAATGCAAATTGGGTCATTAAATGCTCAAGTGGGAGTATTGTGGTTAATCCCACTAGTTGTGAAATTGAATGTGCACTTAATGATTTAGTGAAAGGATCCGAAACTAATCATCCGGACGTTGTCCATATTGATTAAAAACGAATTACAATAGTTGATAACATTGCGAGGTACTTGCCCTCTATATGATACATCTTACAAACGTTGCATTTATTCTTAAAAGGCAATCTATAGTTACATCCAGAATTGACATAATCGCCTGACATTTCATAATATTCAAATGATCTAAACCGCCATTTACTTAATAATAGTCTCTATGAACTTCAATGACTCGAATGCAACGCCTTATGATATAAGTCCTTAATAGCCTCAAGTAGTATCCTTAGTACGAGCTAATGCACAGCGGAAGACTTAATTCATACCTGAGAATAACATGCTTTAAAATGTCAACATAAAGTTGGTGAGATATAGGTTTAATGCCGGCAGCGATATATATATATATAGACCACAAGATTTCATATATAAACATTTTCATAAAAACATTCTAAGTGGTTGAGCACTTGGTAACCATACTTAACATTCAATCACGTCGCATATTCCCTTTAATATGAAATCTTACTACACCGTACCAAGTGTAGTCACAAAACGAAGTACTGTGCAACCGTTGAATACTGGTCGTCCAGTCCGGTTGGGGTTGTCAGGCCCGATAGATCTATCAACAGGATTCGCGTTTACAATACCACTGTAAATATTAGTTACCAAGCTACAGGGAAGTATGCCAGTGGTACAACTCAACGTAGAATATATTTTTCAGTTACTTGTGTCCATATCGTAAAACATAAAATACATGTATTCTCATCCCGAAATATTTAGAGTTTAAAAGTGGGACTATATACTCACTGTTGTCTTGAAGATATAAATATTTTGACTTGGTCTTCCGATTGATATCACGAACCTATCCATATATAATATATCAATATATTTTCATTTTTAAACAATCGTCACATATATATATACTTGTTATACTTTTAATACTTTTAATAATTCCTTAGTCCGTAGTTAGCAGTCCGATGTTAGTAATTCAATTTTAATGGTTCATTTTTAGGTATTTAATAAACCCCCAATGAAATGAATAAAACCCCCATCGTATATGTATTGGTCGAGATTAATCTTGACCCACGGTACCGGTGTTGTCAAATGACGTGTTGCGTACATAAAGTACCGGTGTTGTCAAATGACGTGTTGCGTACAATCATGGGATCTTATGATTAATCTTCTCGTATTGTTTACGGGTGATCCTGAACCATATAAAATTGAATTATGAGTACATATATATAAAATATCATGTTATCTTAGAAAGATGTGATTTATTTAATTTCTCTCAATTATTTTCGTGGCTAAACTAGTCTTGGATATCCGATTTTGTTTCGGTCATAGTTTCTTCGTTACAACTCCGTTTTTGTTGATTCAACTTGCCATCTCCTTGGATCGAGTCCCTCTTTAAGACTATGAACTGTAAATACCTTAGTATGTATTCAAAATCACACGGCATAGGTGAAACTTTAGTGAAACTTATGAAGTTAAACATTTTTGTTACAAAAATATCATTTAATGACCATTTTTCTAAAAATACCTATACTTTGAATTAAATCATGAAATTTTTATGTGTTAACATATTTATAGTAAAAATCATTTTTCCAGAAAATAAACCTCCAATTCAAAGTTTAAGATGGTTTTTAATTATCCAACCCAAAACAGTCCCCGGTTGCACTCCGACGTCGTAAAAACAGTTTTTAAGGTATTCTTTGAAAAACCAAGTTTTACCTTGTTAAATTAGCATATAATTAAGTTATATTACAGGTCTTGAAGTATTTTAAAAGTTAAGTTAGAAGGATCTATTTAGTTTGCAAACAAGTTTGAAAACTTTCAAACTATGTTCTTGTTGTTAAAATTTTATACCACAAAATAAGATAGCTATATATATATGAATCGAATAAGGTTATGAACATAGTTACTACCTCAAGTTCCTTGGACAAGGTTGCTGTAAAAGAGGAGTAAGAACCTAGAACCAAAAGGGTGATGGAAGTGGATGAAAGATTGGAAGTAAGTTTGTGTTCTTGGAAGGATTTCTTGAAGTGTTTTTGTATGGTTTTCTTATGGTGATTAAGTAAGGTTTTTGAAGCTAAATGATGGGGAAAATGCTTGTAGATGATCAAGTATGAAGTTAAGAGTATTTTGAGAGAGAAATGGGAGTGTAAGTATGAGAAAATGGGGTGAAGAAATGGTGTGCATGCATAAAAACGTTTTTAGTATATAAAGAAAAAAAATGATACCTAACTTTGTTTTCTTGCTAAATAATTCATGCTACTTGACAAATGGTTGGTTCCACATGTTTCTTAATCATTTAAGGCTGCTAAGGAGCAGATTTTTATTGGTATATACCAATAGTAAATACATCTAGAAGTTGCGTATGATACGGGTACATATACCCTAAATATACGTGTAGAAATCTTTGAGAAAACGGAACGAGGATTCAAATATAGCTATCTTTTGTGAATATACTTATATTGTTTTATGTATTTAAGTCCTTAAAAGTGATTAAATACATTACTTATACGTTATATGTATAAACATTATAAGTCATAAGTATTTATATCAAATAACGTTATGTATGGTTATTGTTTTGAAAACTTAAGTTAGTAGTTTCAAAATATACTTATAACTTATTGTTATTAATACAAAATGAGATATTAAAACATCCATAAACTATGTTAAATATGTATATATACATATATATACACAAACGTATAATTATCATATGTTATATAGTTCGTGATATCATCGGTCAAACTAGACGGTCAAACGTTGTGTAAAACTCTTTTCGAAAACATAAGTCTCAACAATTTGGATTGCTTATCATGTTGGTAAGGTTTAATTTATGTAAATATTAATCTTATAAGTATATAACGATCGAAAAAGTGCGGGTCAACTTTAGGGTTTTTGCTTATCGTGTCGGAACCATATAGAGATTAGAGTTTAAATTTGGTCGGAAATTTCCGGGGCGTTACAGTACCCATCCGTTAAAGAAATTTCGTCCTCGAAATTTGGTAGAGGTTGTCATAAATAACAATAGGAATGTTTTCATGACGAATATGAGGTAATAATGAAATTTTATCATTATTGAAAGATTTAGATAAAACGATTTGGTTATGTGAGACGCACGAGCGAAGCTATCACAAAAGAGTGAAATGAGTAAATATAGAATTGTTGTAACCGATGACGTGATTATGATCGATTTCCGGGATTTAAGGGTTTTAAAGAAAATCTTATGTAATAAGATTTAGTTTTGCGGCGATCAGGATCTTCTTTGATTTAACGCGGCAATCTGTTTTGATTTCTTTGTCGAATATTTCACTATAAATTTACCTCCTTCCCTTTCTTTCTTCCCACATCTTCTATTCTTTCTCTTTAGTTCCTACTTTAAGACATTCGCTAATATGCTCCATCCCATTCTAACCCTTGTTATATTTCTAACTTTCATATCTTTCATTCTTCTTTTTCATCTATCACCAGAAGAATCTATTCTCTTTTATCCTTTCCTTGAAATTATAATATTTTTAATTCTCCCGTGCCTTTACGTTGCAATACGTATTGATATGCACGGTTTGTAGTTTCGGGGTTGTTGTTAGGTTTTATACCTTCCCTTATATTTCGATGTTCCTACTCCCGTCCCTTAAAATCATTGTCATCCACAGTTAATGCTCTCTCTTATTTGCTGTGGTTTATGTTCCTATTTCTATTCTGAGGTTTTGTCCCTTCATTTCTTCTTCCCGTCCTCGAGCCAAGCGAACAATGGTCCGAAATTCGTAGGTAGGAAATTTGGAATGAACCTAGCTATTGGTTTTAGAATGAAATTGTAATGGCACGATCTTGATTCGTTAAATTACTCGAATATTTCGAAAAAATAGAACTATCAAGGTGATACGTTCTAATATGTTTGGAGACTTGATAGAAGGTAAGAGCCGTGTAACATGGCACATGATGACGGTACTGTGAATCATCACATTCCATTAGAAACTTAACATGACTTACTGTAATATAATGAAGTTGATCAAGTTTCATTATATTATACTAATTCATGCATCAGTTCCCAACACTACTTTAAAACATTCATATTTTAAACTTGGAGGTTTCAAAATTTAGAAATTGACACAGTTTCTTTTATGTTGTAATGCAGATATTACGGAGAGATAAATATTCTCAGATAAGAGTAGTTGTGAAAATATCTCCAGAAATAAGGGGAATATGTATAACGGAAGATATGAAGATATCTTATAATATCTAAGATAAGATGATGATGAAGAATATCATCGGGAGAGGTTTAGAATAAGGGGTAGGGTTTTTACTAATGGTTTCAGCAGGCACTGAATCGTTTGAATCCTTTGAAAGCAGATTCAGTTCTTGTTATTTATCCACAACCTCTTTCATACTTTGCTCAAACCGTTTTCCGGTTCCAACTCTTCTCTTTTTCTGAGTTTTATCGACACACTGTGCTTCATCATCAAACTTTTGACTGTTTAAAATCGTTTACAATTTTCGCTGCTTCATCAGCATTTAAAGAACTACTTCATAATTCAGGGTATTTTTCAGAAACTTCACCTTCGGAGTATGAAATCCTTAGGAATAGACGTTATAGGTATGACTGAGAAGTTTTGCGAGATTTTTAAAATACTAATTGCGGATTCTGCCAAAAAGATGACAAGCTGCTGGTACATGATGTCGTGGAATATGAAAGGTTCTCCGGTAACAATGGTGAAAGGACAAGGTATATATATCGAGGTTATAATAAGAGTGGTCCTACTGAGAAATCAAAGTGGAGCTGTGACAAAATTGACTTAAATTGAAAAGAGAAATGTAAGGTTGTTTTTGCCAATGAATGATAAGGAATTTGACGCGGATAAGTTTTAACGATAACTTCGGTTTTGAAAGTTTCAGGTGTATAACTGTATGCATAAATCTTTCTTCCGTAAACGAGGTGCGGCTGGTTCAACTTCTCGATTGAAGTGTTTTCAAGAATCATGAAAAGATTTGAATGAGGATTATAATTGTCGAAGTACAAATGAGGTTTAGGATGAAATCAAGTGGCAAACTTGAAGAATTATTTAGTTTCATATGTTATAATCAATATTTTAATTTAATTCATTTTAATTGTCCAAAGTTAGCAGTCCAATAGTCCGATGGTTCAATGATTCATATATAATTTAATATATAATATTCGAATTAAATAATACGTATCGTGACCCGTATACCGGTCTCGGTGTCGATCACAACTCAAAGTATATATATATTTTGAAATCAACTCCGACCCTATATAGCCAACTCCCGCCTTCACATATAGAGTGTCTACGGTTGTTCCGAAATATATATATAGATGGGTCGATATGATAAGTCGAAACCTTGCATACGTGTCCCGTTATTTAAAGTGCGTAAAAGTAAATAACAGAAATTAAATGATGATAAATAAAATTGCGAGAATGTAAATTGCGATAAATTAAATGTTAATCAGTTAACTGGGAACAGTTAGCCGGAACAGTTAGCGTGAAATCCTATCACAATTTCAATTAATTAATTCGTTTGTTTCTAACACTTTTTATTTTTGTCCAATGTTTTCTTCATTATGCCACTTGTTGGATTCTGATAGATCAAAATCCAAATATGAAATTTGAATAGAAATGATTATTCTGTGGTGAACGGATACGTATATCGGTAGTTGTAAGTAGGATAGTAAATGACCGTTGAATCAGATTTAGAGAATGTACAACGTAACTTATTAATGTGAATTCTAAATATTCCTCGGGTACTACCCACCCGTTAAAATATTTTCATCATTAACAGTTTGTACGAAAGAATTTTTAATTACAATCTTTATAAAAATATACTTGCATATATATTTTCTTCAGATGTAATCATAGATTCAATGAGTCAATGAAGTATTAAACTCATTTGATTTATCGTTAATACTAGATTACATAACTTCTAAAGCATTAGAGATTACATAATCGCCAGGTCGAACGAAGATAAATGAGGTAAAACGATACGTAAAGCGAAGATAATCGATGTAGAACGATATATAGAACGAAGATCATACTCGAAGTTCCAATGAGGTTTTTGAGGTATGTGGTGTTGATATCCGAGATACAGTTTGTGATGTTGAGATTTTGGGGGTGACAAGAGTACTGTCGGCGTTGTTGATAGTGATACAGATTATGCTGCTGGTGCTGCTGCTGGTGTTTGTAACCTTCGCATCGTATTTTCTAAAGCCACTACCCGAGCGCGAAGCTCGTTGACTTCTTCTATTATACCGGGATGATTGACAGTTGGAACGAGCGAATGAACAAGATTCGAAATATGGGATAGTATGTAGTCATGACAAGATACTCTAGAAATGAGCGAGAAAATGGTGTTTCGAATAGGTTCGCCGGTAAGTGCTTCAGGTTCATCGTTAAGAGGACAATTTGGTGGATGGAATGGATCACCTTCTTCTTGCCTCCAGAAATTTAGTATATTACGAACCCATCCCCAATTCATCCAGAATAGATGATGGGAAATTGGTTGATCCATTCCGGTAACGCTGTTCTCGGAGCTCGAATCGAAATCCATATCGGCGAAGCTATCGAAGTCGGAGGAATTTGAGCTGGATGAAGAATCCATCTTGTATGGTCGGAGAAATGAATTTTTGGTTTCGAATAGATTATAGGAGTTGGGTTTGGTACTCTTCAATACATAATTTACATATGTATATATAATATCAAAATCCCATGAATTACGGAGAATCTTTGAAATACGTCAGGCAATGTCTATAGTAACAGATACGCTAGAATATGAATTTTGTCTATACACTATCGATGCACTAAATGCAGTAAGACGTGTCTAGACTTAAGAATGATAAGCAGGCAGTTCCCTAAGGATGATAAGCAGATGATTTCCGACTAGGATTGATAAGCAAAACTTTTGACAGGCAGACACGGTCAAAGTCCAGACTCACTTAATGTATCCTAACAACTACTAGTTAGACACACTAATGCAAGGCCTGGTTCGCTAAGACCAACGCTCTGATACCAACTGAAAGGATCCGAAACTAATCATCCGGACGTTGTCCATATTGATTAAAAACGAATTACAATAGTTGATAACATTGCGAGGTACTTGCCCTCTATATGATACATCTTACAAACGTTGCATTTATTCTTAAAAGGCAATCTATAGTTACATCCAGAATTGACATAATCGCCTGACATTTCATAATATTCAAATGATCTAAACCGCCATTTACTTAATAATAGTCTCTATGAACTTCAATGACTCGAATGCAACGCCTTATGATATAAATCCTTAATAGCCTCAAGTAGTATCCTTAGTACGAGCTAATGCACAGCGGAAGACTTAATTCATACCTGAGAATAACATGCTTTAAAATGTCAACATAAAGTTGGTGAGATATAGGTTTAATGCCGGCAGCGATATATATATATATATAGACCACAAGATTTCATATATAAACATTTTCATAAAAATATTCTAAGTGGTTGAGCACTTGGTAACCATACTTAACATTCAATCACGTCGCATATTCCCTTTAATATGAAATCTTACTACACCGTACCAAGTGTAGTCACAAAACGAAGTACTGTGCAACCGTTGAATACTGGTCGTCCAGTCCGGTTGGGGTTGTCAGGCCCGATAGATCTATCAACAGGATTCGCGTTTACAATACCACTGTAAATATTAGTTACCAAGCTACAGGGAAGTATGCCAGTGGTACAACTCAACGTAGAATATATTTTTCAGTTACTTGTGTCCATATCGTAAAACATAAAATACATGTATTCTCATCCCGAAATATTTAGAGTTTAAAAGTGGGACTATATACTCACTGTTGTCTTGAAGATATAAATATTTTGACTTGGTCTTCCGATTGATATCACGAACCTATCCATATATAATATATCAATATATTTTTATTTTTAAACAATCGTCACATATATATATACTTGTTATACTTTTAATACTTTTAATAATTCCTTAGTCCGTAGTTAGCAGTCCGATGTTAGTAATTCAATTTTAATGGTTCATTTTTAGGTATTTAATAAACCCCCAATGAAATGAATAAAACCCCCATCGTATATGTATTGGTCGAGATTAATCTTGACCCACGGTACCGGTGTTGTCAAATGACGTGTTGCGTACATAAAGTACCGGTGTTGTCAAATGACGTGTTGCGTACAATCATGGGATCTTATGATTAATCTTCTCGTATTGTTTACGGGTGATCCTGAACCATATAAAATTGAATTATGAGTACATATATATAAAATATCATGTTATCTTAGAAAGATGTGATTTATTTAATTTCTCCCAATTATTTTCGTGGCTAAACTAGTCTTGGATATCCGATTTTGTTTCGGTCATAGTTTCTTCGTTACAACTCCGTTTTTGTTGATTCAACTTGCCATCTCCTTGGATCGAGTCCCTCTTTAAGACTATGAACTGTAAATACCTTAGTATGTATTCAAAATCACACGGCATAGGTGAAACTTTAGTGAAACTTATGAAGTTAAACATTTTTGTTACAAAAATATCATTTAATGACCATTTTTCTAAAAATACCTATACTTTGAATTAAATCATGAAATTTTTATGTGTTAACATATTTATAGTAAAAATCATTTTTCCAGAAAATAAACCTCCAATTCAAAGTTTAAGATGGTTTTTAATTATCCAACCCAAAACAGTCCCCGGTTGCACTCCGACGTCGTAAAAACAGTTTTTAAGGTATTCTTTGAAAAACCAAGTTTTACCTTGTTAAATTAGCATATAATTAAGTTATATTACAGGTCTTGAAGTATTTTAAAAGTTAAGTTAGAAGGATCTATTTAGTTTGCAAACAAGTTTGAAAACTTTCAAACTATGTTCTTGTTGTTAAAATTTTATACCACAAAATAAGATAGCTATATATATATGAATCGAATAAGGTTATGAACATAGTTACTACCTCAAGTTCCTTGGACAAGGTTGCTGTAAAAGAGGAGTAAGAACCTAGAACCAAAAGGGTGATGGAAGTGGATGAAAGATTGGAAGTAAGTTTGTGTTCTTGGAAGGATTTCTTGAAGTGTTTTTGTATGGTTTTCTTATGGTGATTAAGTAAGGTTTTTGAAGCTAAATGATGGGGAAAATGCTTGTAGATGATCAAGTATGAAGTTAAGAGTATTTTGAGAGAGAAATGGGAGTGTAAGTATGAGAAAATGGGGTGAAGAAATGGTGTGCATGCATAAAAACGTTTTTAGTATATAAAGAAAAAAAATGATACCTAACTTTGTTTCTTGCTAAATAATTCATGCTACTTGACAAATGGTTGGTTCCACATGTTTCTTAATCATTTAAGGCTGCTAAGGAGCAGATTTTTATTGGTATATACCAATAGTAAATACATCTAGAAGTTGCGTATGATACGGGTACATATACCCTAAATATACGTGTAGAAATCTTTGAGAAAACGGAACGAGGATTCAAATATAGCTATCTTTTGTGAATATACTTATATTGTTTTATGTATTTAAGTCCTTAAAAGTGATTAAATACATTACTTATACGTTATATGTATAAACATTATAAGTCATAAGTATTTATATCAAATAACGTTATGTATGGTTATTGTTTTGAAAACTTAAGTTAGTAGTTTCAAAATATACTTATAACTTATTGTTATTAATACAAAATGAGATATTAAAACATCCATAAACCATGTTAAATATGTATATATACATATATATACACAAACGTATAATTATCATATGTTATATAGTTCGTGATATCATCGGTCAAACTAGACGGTCAAACGTTGTGTAAAACTCTTTTCGAAAACATAAGTCTCAACAATTTGGATTGCTTATCATGTTGGTAAGGTTTAATTTATGTAAATATTAATCTTATAAGTATATAACGATCGAAAAAGTGCGGGTCAACTTTAGGGTTTTTGCTTATCGTGTCGGAACCATATAGAGATTAGAGTTTAAATTTGGTCGGAAATTTCCGGGGCGTTACATTTAGGTACATTGCATTGAAGCTTGGAAGTGCTAAATCATCATCCTTGTGACAAGGTGAGTGGAAAAAATATACGTTCATGTATATGGCGTGTTTATTTGTGAATGTTATGGTATGAACCATGTGCCGGTAGTGCCATAACATGTATGTGACGGATATAGGATGTGAACCATGTGCTGGTAGCATCGAGTGCGAACCACGTGCCGGTAGCACTATAAAGTGAGGCGTGAACAACGTGCCGGTAGTGTCAAAGTGTGAACCATGTGCCGGTAGCACTATAAAAGAGTGAGACTCAAATGCGTATGGTGTGAACCACGTGTCGGTAGCACCATAGCGTCATGGTTAACCATATTGTATTGTGATCGTTTAGCATTATATATATATATATATATATATATATATATATATATATATATATATATGGTGTTGAGTATATGCTAATGAGATTTGGTGTCAATGTACGACTTGTTGGTATTTCGGGTATGATTGACTTGCTATGTGAGTTACATGTTCGTGCGAGGTATTTGGTATTTGTGATTGCAAATAGATGGGTTATATATATGTATGTATAACTATTGCATTCACTAAGCATTGCTTACCCTCTCGTTGTTTACCATTTTTATAGGTTCCGGCTTGGACAAGGGTAAGGGCATACGGTTGGATTAGTTGTCTCCCGTTTGTGTTGACAGGGGGTGCTTTTTGGATAGCTTTTGAAGTGGCCTAACGTTTTGGGTAGTTTAGCCCCAAACCATGCTCGAATGTCATTTGGATTATAAACTATCATTGTAGTAGGTCAAACTTGTATTAAACTTAATTACTGGCCTTTGTGCCTTTGGTAAACATTTAAACTGTTGTACGTTTAAATGGAACTTGTGGAATGGTTTACATATTTAATTGGCGCATAAATGTGTATTATATATAAAAAAAATTTATCGTATGGAATACGGGTTGGGTTGTTTCAATCACGTTGTCAAGTTTCATGTAAGATATAAGTGTAAACGAAAGGTTATAACGATTAAACAAAGTATTGGCTAAGTTTGAATAAAAGTCAACTTTAGTCCAAGTCAAAGTCAACGGAAAGTCAACACGTTCGGGTCGGGTCTCGAACTATTTTTCTAAGTTTCATAATCATATATGAGCATGCTAGAACAAGTTTCATGTCAATCGGAGTTGCGGTTAAACGGGAAAGAATTTGTGAAAACAAAACACGAGTATGTTTGGCTTGGGGAAATGCGCGGTGCGCTCAGGAGTGCGCGGCGCGCATTAAAGCGTGGAACCAGGTCAGGTATAGTCTCAGGAGTTATGTATTTGCACCTTCACAATTGCGCGGTGCGCATTACTACATAAAAGATGCTGTTTGCTGAATTTTTGTTATGTCTCGAACCAAAAATCACCAACTCACAAATAACGAACCGCAAACACTCAAAACACGTATCCTATATCATTGGAAAGGTATTTTGACAAATAATACAACTAAGAACATATCACCAACCAAAACTAGCATTTATAGCAATTAAATCCGCATCGAAAGGTCATTGAATGTTCATTATCAAAAGTTCAAAGTTCATAAACGCATAAGATGATTCGGGAATCCAATTTAAACATACGATACGCCGTTTCGAAGGTAATTAAACATACAATACAAATAAACACTTATTAATAACGTCTCATAGTATTCAAAGCATCAAAAGTTCATTTTAAAGTTCATCAAACCCTAACCAAGAATCGTGAATTCATCAATTATGTTTATGAAGTTTTTCTAAATCAACCTACATACCAAAACGAAGCTATTGATGCTAGTAACACATTTAATACATGAACTTTAACATTTAATCAACATTTAATCAAGGATTAAATAAACCCATTTTCAAGTTCATGCTAATTACTCAAAACATCAAGAACAAGCAAACAAATCACATATTCATGTTATAAACAAGCCATAGACACTAACTAACACTATTTCAAGTCTATAAAATGAATTTGAGAAATCTAGAGTTTTTAGAAACTTTACCCCAAGTAGTGAAATTGGTACCAAAACGTAGAGGATGAACAGAGGATTCCAAAAATACGATTCGTTTTGTTGTAAGCTTCCTTGAAATGATTTAGATGATGATTTAATGTTGAAGATGAAAAGGATGATAGTTTGGAAGTAAGAAAATGAGAGAAAATGGAAAAGAAAAAGAAATATAATGAGTGGTGGGGAGGGAGGTGGTGACTAGTTCAACTAGTTGCCACTTTGGCCAAATGGCGAATTTAGTCCCTCGAGTTTAAAAGCGGGTGCGTGAATTAACCGAACGAATTATTTTAAAAACGCAAATTAACGAGAGATGTTATAAACGAACAATAGAAATATTGAAAACATTAATTAACGAATGATACGAATTTAAATAATGAAAGATATTATCTAAAAAAAAAAGACGGCATTAAAATAAATTAACGAAAAAAGGCGGGATGTTACATTACCTACACCTGAAAATAAATTTCGTCCCGAAATTTAGTTGGAAGTAGTAGTCGTTGTTTCTTCCTCGAGATCTTGTGTTGCCAAATCTATGAATGAGTGAAGGTACTTCCTTGGGCATTCCAACGAACTTTGACAGTCGGGATTTTACGTTGTTTTAAGGTTTGGTTTCACGATCCATAATTTCGACCGGTTTTCCTATGAAGTGGAGTTTGTCATCGATAGTAAGTTCATCAAAAGAAATAACAAGTTCTTGTTCGGCAAAACGCTTATTTAAGTACGATACATAGAATGTAGGATGAACGGGATTTCGATTGAGTTGGGAGTTCGAAACGGTAAGCAACGGGTCCAATACGCTCCAAGATTTCAAAAGGATCAAAATATCGCAGATTTAGTGTTCTACGTTTTCCGAAACGGACTACACCCTTCTAAGGTGCGACTTTTAACGTTACGCGGTTATTCACTTGGAATTCGAAAGGTTTTACGTCTAACATCGGCATAGCTCTTTTGGCGACTACGGGCTGTCTTGAGCCTTTCTTGGATTTGAACGATCTTAACGGTTATTTCATGAATTAGTTCGGGTCCGGTGGTTTGCTTGTCACCTACTTCGGTCCAACGAATAGGAGAACGACATTGTCCATATAAAGTTTCGAAAAGTGTGGCATTAAGACTCGAATGATAGCTATCGTTGTAAGAGGAATCAATTTAAAGGAAAACATACAAGTTCGTGATATGTTTTTCCAAGGTTTGAATCGTACGTTTGCTTGGTCCGTCGGTTTATGTATGATACGCGATACTCATGTATAAATGTGTTCCCAAGGCTTTTTGTAAATCTAGAAGTGAAACGAGCAGCCCGATTCGAGATAATTGACGATGGCACACTGTGTTGGAATAGAATTCTTGCAATGAATAGTTGTGCAAGTTTTTCCCATCTTGCTGGTTTCTGAAAAATGTTTGTTAGAGCAAGTTTCTTATCGGTTTCTGAAAATGTTCGTTAGGACTATTCACCCTCGAGGTGAATACTAGTATAACGTGAAGAGTCTCTCTCTCCTTTGAGAATTTAGAATAAAAGATTTCCTTAAACGGAAGTATGAGTGTGATGCGAGAGAAATTTCCGCCCCGATGTGAGCATAACAAGCATATTGTAGTTCGTCGATGAAACTGTGCGAAAACGAGATAGTATACACGTGTAACATATGTTTGAAGTTGAAAGAATTTGTCATTTATCCAGAAGCATAAATATGGTTCGGCAATAATCGAAGGTGTGTGTAGTGACCCGAACTTTTCCATGTTTATATATATTAATTGAGATTGATATTTACATGATTAAATGTTTCCAACATGTTAAGCAATCAAACTTGTTAAGACTTGATTAATTGAAATATGTTTCATATAGACAATTGACCACCCAAGTTGACCGGTGATTCACGAACGTTAAAACTTGTAAAAACTATATGATGACATATATATGGATATATATATAGTTAACATGATACTATGATAAGTAAACATATCATTAAGTATATTAACAATGAACTACATATGTAAAAACAAGACTACTAACTTAATGATTTTTAAACGAGACATATATGTAACGATTATCGTTGTAAAGACATTTAATGTATATATATCATATTAAGAGATATTCATACATGATAATATCATGATAATATAATAATTTAAAATCTCATTTGATATTATAAACATTGGGTTAACAACATTTAACAAGATCGTTAACCTAAAGGTTTCAAAACAACACTTACATGTAACGACTAACGATGACTTAACGACTCAGTTAAAATGTATATACATGTAGTGTTTTAATATGTATTTATACACTTTTGAAAGACTTCAATACACTTATCAAAATACTTCTACTTAACAAAAATGCTTACAATTACATCCTCGTTCAGTTTCATCAACAATTCTACTCGTATGCACCCGTATTCGTACTCGTACAATACACAGCTTTTAGATGTATGTACTATTGGTATATACACTCCAATGATCAGCTCTTAGCAGCCCATGTGAGTCACCTAACACATGTGGGAACCATCATTTGGCAACTAGCATGAAATATCTCATAAAATTACAAAAATATGAGTAATCATTCATGACTTATTTACATGAAAACAAAATAACATATCCTTTATATCTAATCCATACACCAACGACCAAAAACACCTACAAACACTTTCATTATTCAATTTTCTTCATCTAATTGATCTCTCTCAAGTTCTATCTTCAAGTTCTAAGTGTTCTTCATAAATTCCAAAAGTTCTAGTTTCATAAAATCAAGAATACTTTCAAGTTTGCTAGCTCACTTCCAATCTTGTAAGGTGATCATCCAACCTCAAGAAATCTTTGTTTCTTACAGTAGGTTATCATTCTAATACAAGGTAATAATCATATTCAAACTTTGGTTTAATTTCTATAACTATAACAATCTTATTTCAAGTGATGATCTTACTTGAACTTGTTTTCGTGTCATGATTCTGCTTCAAGAACTTCGAGCCATCCAAGGATCCATTGAAGCTAGATCCATTTTTCTCTTTTCCAGTAGGTTTATCCAAGGAACTTAAGGTAGTAATGATGTTCATAACATCATTCGATTCATACATATAAAGCTATCTTATTCGAAGGTTTAAACTTGTAATCACTAGAACATAGTTTAGTTAATTCTAAACTTGTTCGCAAACAAAAGTTAATCCTTCTAACTTGACTTTTAAAATCAACTAAACACATGTTCTATATCTATATGATATGCTAACTTAATGATTTAAAACCTGGAAACACGAAAAACACCGTAAAATCGGATTTACGCCGTCGTAGTAACACCGCGGGCTGTTTTGGGTTAGTTAATTAAAAACTATGATAAACTTTGATTTTAAAGTTGTTATTCTGGGAAAATGATTTTTATTATGAACATGAAACTATATCCAAAAATTATGATTAAACTCAAAGTGGAAGTATGTTTTCTAAAATGGTCATCTAGACGTCGTTCTTTCGACTGAAATGACTACCTTTACAAAAAACGACTTGTAACTTATTTTTCCCACTATAAACCTATACTTTTCTGTTTAGATTCATAAAATAGAGTTCAATATGAAACCATAGCAATTTGATTCACTCAAAACGGATTTAAAATGAAGAAGTTATGGGTAAAACAAGATTGGATAATTTTTCTCATTTTAGCTACGTGAAAATTGGTAACAAATCTATTCCAACCATAACTTAATCAACTTGTATTGTATATTATGTAATCTTGAGATACCATAGACACGTATACAATGTTTCGACCTATCATGTCGACACATCTATATATATTTCGGAACAACCATAGACACTCTATATGTGAATGTTGGAGTTAGCTATACAGGGTTGAGGTTGATTCCAAAATATATATAGTTTGAGTTGTGATCAATACTGAGATACGTATACACTGGGTCGTGGATTGATTCAAGATAATATTTATCGATTTATTTCTGTACATCTAACTGTGGACAACTAGTTGTAGGTTACTAACGAGGACAGCTGACTTAATAAACTTAAAACATCAAAATATATTAAAAGTATTGTAAATATATTTTGAACATACTTTGATATATATGTATATATTGTTATAGGTTCGTGAATCAACCAGTGGCCAAGTCTTACTTCCCGACGAAGTAAAAATCTGTGAAAGTGAGTTATAGTCCCACTTTTAAAATCTAATATTTTTGGGATGAGAATACATGCAGGTTTTATAAATGATTTACAAAATAGACACAAGTACGTGAAACTACATTCTATGGTTGAATTATCGAAATCGAATATGCCCCTTTTTATTAAGTCTGGTAATCTAAGAATTAGGGAACAGACACCCTAATTGACGCGAATCCTAAAGATAGATCTATTGGGCCTAACAAACCCCATCCAAAGTACCGGATGCTTTAGTACTTCGAAATTTATATCATATCCGAAGGGTGTCCCGGAATGATGGGGATATTCTTATATATGCATCTTGTTAATGTTGGTTACCAGGTGTTCACCATATGAATGATTTTTATCTCTATGTATGGGATGTGTATTGAAATATGAAATCTTGTGGTCTATTGTTACGATTTGATATATATAGGTTAAACCTATAACTCACCAACATTTTTGTTGATGTTTAAAGCATGTTTATTCTCAGGTGAATATTAAGAGCTTCCGCTGTTGCATACTAAAATAAGGACAAGATTTGGAGTCCATGTTTGTATGATATTGTGTAAAAATTGCATTCAAGAAACTGATTTCGATGTAACATATTTGTATTATAAACCATTATGTAATGGTCGTGTGTAAACAGGATATTTTAGATTATCATTATTTGATAATCTACGTAAAGCTTTTTAAACCTTTATTTATGAAATAAAGGTTATGGTTTGTTTTAAAAATGAATGCAGTCTTTGAAAAACGTCTCATATAGAGGTCAAAACCTCGCAACGAAATCAATTAATATGGAACGTTTTTAATCAATAAGAACGGGACATTTCAGTTGGTATCCGAGCGTTGGTCTTAGAGAACCAGAATTTTTCATTAGTGTGTCTTATCGAGTTTGTTAGGATGCATTAGTGAGTCTGGACTTCGACCGTGTTTACTTGAAAAATGATTGCTTAACAAATTTTGTTGGAAACTATATATTTTTAACATGTGA
Source organism: Rutidosis leptorrhynchoides (assembly GCF_046630445.1). Taxonomy (NCBI): domain Eukaryota; kingdom Viridiplantae; phylum Streptophyta; class Magnoliopsida; order Asterales; family Asteraceae; genus Rutidosis; species Rutidosis leptorrhynchoides. Next base: position 292,868,881 of record NC_092339.1, on the reverse strand, counting down.
ATATTATGTGATATATTAATCTCTTAACGCGTTTGATATTATGTGATAGATGTCTACCTCTAGAACAAGTCCCATTGACTCACCTAATAATAATGAAGAGTCAAATGTAAATTGGAATGATTCGTGGACTGATTCACAAGTTCCCGAAGAGGAACCGGAAGAAGAGTCGAAACCGGAAGAAGAGTCGAAACCGGAAGAAGAATCAGAACCGGAAGAAGAAATAGAACCGGTGGGGGAAATAATAAAACGGTTAAGTAAAAGAAAATCCTCAACCAACCGACCAAGGTTAATTATGGTCAATGGTGTTTCCGCCAAGGAAGCAAAATATTGGGAGGATTACCAATTCTCCGATGAATCGGATTCCGACGAGAATTCCGATGATGTTATAGAAATTACCCCAACTGAATTTAAAAAGGCAAAAGAAAATAATAAGGGAAAGGGCATAAAAATAGAGAAATCTAATTCCAACCCCGATGAACTTTATATGTATCGTCAACGCCCGAAGTCCTTAAGTTGTAACAATGACCCGGGAACCTCTAAACCACCAGGTTTTTCTAAACCAATGTGGACAACGACGGCTCGTATTAGGGGAACATCATATATCCCTAGAAACTTGGCAAAACGAACCAAAACCGAAGAAGAAGAAACGAGCGAGTCGGAATAAGATAGTTGTATTCGTGTGGTGTAATATATGTAATATATTGTTCTTATGCTTTATGATATATGTAAAAATTGCTTGTATTAATAAGTATTTTTTTATGAATCTAACTCTTGTCTATTTTACAGTTTAAAAACACAAAATGGATAGACAACCCAATATTTTAAGAGACCTACCCGGAGACATGATTGATGAAATCTTGTCTAGAGTCGGCCAGAATTCCTCGGCACAACTATTTAAGGCGAGATCAGTTTGTAAGACATTCGAAGAACGTTCCAAGAATGTCTTGGTTTATAAGAGACTTTCGTTTGAAAGATGGGGGATATCACATTGGGAAACCCATAAGTTACGATGTGTTTACTTTGACGCATATATTGCGGGGAACCCAAATGCTATTTTACACAACGGGTTAAGAAATTATTTTGACTCAATATATCCGAATATTGGACTTCGTGATTTAGAAAAAGCGGCTAACATGCAACATAAAGAAGCATGTTATGCTTACGGATTAGTAATGTTCGCTTCTCACCAAAGTGAGAACAAGAACATCGGGCTACAACTATTAAACAAAACATTTCCACAAGTGACGGAGACGGTAATTGGGGTAAGAAATGAGGTTTTTAGATTATTACGGGACTGTTGGACATTACGAAACCCTCGTCCCTTTGACGACGTTACAACACGCTGTCTTATCAACGGCCATAACGGTTATGTTGCACAAGACCAAGGATGGGAAGTAGTCCTAGTAAAACCAGAATGCATGACTTGTTTCTGGACGTATGAATTAAGTGTCTTTATTGCCTTTGCTGAACAACTTGTGTACTAGCTAGAATTATCTTCACAACTATCTTGTATCAAAGTTATTGTGTGCTATATTTCATGCTTTATGTAAAATAAGCGGTATTGTAAGTTTGTAAAATATTGTATAAAAGTTTGAACGCGAAATATTGTTATAATCAGTTTTTCATATAGAATTGTAGTAGTTGAATTGTATATTAGCTACTAAGTATGAACTTAACGGGTAGGTACTACCCGAATTTAAACTTATAAAACGCTAATATGAAGAAAAAGCTTTTATAAATGAGTTCATATTATGCTACGAAATACTATTAACTACTCTTAATATTCTGTATGATTAACTTGTTCCATTTAACTATTTTGAAGGAAATGGCACCGACTACTCGACACACCGTGAATATGAATGAAGAGGAATTCCGTACTTTTCTAGCTTCAAACATAGCCGCAGTACAGGCTGCGCTACATACCAACAATAACCTTGGATCTAGCAGTACAGGAAATCGTGTAGGATGCACCTACAAAGAATTCACTGCCTGCAAACCTTTGGAATTTGATGGAACCGAAGGGCCGATCGGATTGAAACGGTGGACCGAGAAGGTCGAATCGGTGTTTGCCATAAGTAAGTGTACTGAAGAGGACAAAGTAAAGTACGCTACGCATACCTTCACAGGTTCTGCGTTAACATGGTGGAATACCTATCTAGAGCAAGTGGGACAAGACGATGCGTACGCACTACCGTGGTCAGCATTCAAGCACTTGATGAACGAGAAGTACCGTCCCAGAACCGAGGTCAATAAGCTCAAGACAGAACTTAGAGGGTTACGAACCCAAGGATTTGATATTACCACGTACGAAAGACGATTCACAGAATTGTGCCTATTGTGTCCGGGAGCATTTGAAGATGAGGAAGAGAAGATCGACGCGTTTGTGAAAGGATTACCGGAAAGAATCCAAGAAGATATAAGTTCACACGAGCCCACCTCCATACAACAGGCATGTAGAATGGCTCACAAACTCGTGAACCAAATTGAAGAAAGAATTAAAGAACAGACTGCTGAAGAGGCCAATGTGAAGCAAGTCAAAAGAAAGTGGGAGGAAAACGGTGATAAGAATCACCAATACAACAACAACAGCAATTACAACAATAATCGCAACAATTATCCCAACAATCGCAACATCAATCGCAACTACAACAAACGGCCCAACAACAACAACAACAACAACAGCAACTACAACAATCATCCCAACAACAATAATAACCGCAACAACAACAACAATCAGAAGCAGCTATGCCAAAGGTGTGAAAAGAATCACTCGGGGTTCTGCACCAAATTTTGCAACAAGTGTAAAAGAAATGGTCATAGCGGCGAAGTGTGAGGTCTACGGACCAGGGGTTAATAGAACGAAAGGAACAAATGGTGTCGGAACGAGTAATGGCGGAGCAAGTAGTGTCGGAGCAAGTTATGCCAATGTAGTTTGTTATAAATGTGGAAAACCGGGCCACATTATTAGAAATTGCCCGAACCAGGAGAACACGAATGGACAAGGCCGTGGAAGAGTTTTCAATATTAATGCGACAGAGGCACAGGAAGACCCGGAGCTTGTTACGGGTACGTTTCTTATTGACAATAAATCTGCTTACGTTTTATTTGATTCGGGTGCGGATAGAAGCTATATGAGTAGAGATTTTTGTGCTAAATTAAATTGTCCATTGACGCCTTTGGATAGTAAATTTTTACTCGAATTAGCAAATGGTAAATTAATTTCAGCAGATAATATATGTCGGAATCGAGAAATTAAAATGGTTAGCGAAACATTTAAGATTGATTTGATACCAGTAGAGTTAGGGAGTTTTGATGTGATAATCGGTATGGACTGGTTGAAAGAAGTGAAAGCGGAGATCGTTTGTTACAAAAATGCAATTCGCATTATACGAGAAAAAGGAAAACCCTTAATGGTGTACGGAGAAAAGGGCAACACAAAGCTACATCTTATTAGTAATTTGAAGGCACAAAAACTAATAAGAAAAGGTTGCTATGCTGTTCTAGCACACGTCGAGAAAGTACAAACTGAAGAAAAGAGCATCAATGATGTTCCCGTCGCAAAAGAATTTCCTGATGTATTTCCGAAAGAATTACCGGGATTACCCCCACATCGATCCGTTGAATTTCAAATAGATCTTGTACCAGGAGCTGCACCAATAGCTCGTGCTCCTTACAGACTCGCACCTAGCGAGATGAAAGAACTACAAAGCCAATTACAAGAACTTTTAGAGCGTGGTTTCATTCGACCAAGCACATCACCGTGGGGAGCTCCTGTTTTGTTTGTCAAGAAGAAAGATGGTACATTCAGGTTGTGTATCGACTACCGAGAGTTGAACAAACTTACCATCAAGAACCGCTACCCACTACCGAGAATCGATGACTTATTTGATCAACTACAAGGCTCGTCTGTTTATTCAAAGATTGACTTACGTTCCGGGTATCATCAAATGCGGGTGAAAGAAGATGATATTCCAAAGACTGCTTTCAGAACACGTTACGGTCATTACGAGTTTATGGTCATGCCGTTTGGTTTAACTAATGCACCAGCTGTGTTCATGGACCTTATGAACCGAGTGTGTGGACCATACCTTGACAAGTTTGTCATTGTTTTCATTGATGACATACTTATTTACTCAAAGAATGACCAAGAACACGGTGAACATTTGAGAAAGGTGTTAGAAGTATTGAGGAAGGAAGAATTGTACGCTAAGTTTTCAAAGTGTGCATTTTGGTTGGAAGAAGTTCAATTCCTCGGTCACATAGTGAACAAAGAAGGTATTAAGGTGGATCCGGCAAAGATAGAAACTGTTGAAAAGTGGGAAACCCCGAAAACTCCGAAACACATACGCCAGTTTTTAGGACTAGCTGGTTACTACAGAAGGTTCATCCAAGACTTTTCCAGAATTGCAAAACCCTTGACTGCATTAACGCATAAAGGGAAGAAATTTGAATGGAATGATGAACAAGAGAAAGCGTTTCAGTTATTGAAGAAAAAGCTAACTACGGCACCTATATTGTCATTGCCTGAAGGGAATGATGATTTTGTGATTTATTGTGATGCATCAAAGCAAGGTCTCGGTTGTGTATTAATGCAACGAACGAAGGTGATTGCTTATGCGTCTAGACAATTGAAGATTCACGAACAAAATTATACGACGCATGATTTGGAATTAGGCGCGGTTGTTTTTGCATTAAAGACTTGGAGGCACTACTTATATGGGGTCAAAAGTATTATATATACCGACCACAAAAGTCTTCAACACATATTTAATCAGAAACAACTGAATATGAGGCAGCGTAGGTGGATTGAATTATTGAATGATTACGACTTTGAGATTCGTTACCACCCGGGGAAGGCAAATGTGGTAGCCGATGCCTTGAGCAGGAAGGACAGAGAACCCATTCGAGTAAAATCTATGAATATAATGATTCATAATAACATTACTACTCAAATAAAGGAGGCGCAACAAGGAGTTTTAAAAGAGGGAAATTTAAAGGATGAAATACCCAAAGGATCGGAGAAGCATCTTAATATTCGGGAAGACGGAACCCGGTATAGGGCTGAAAGGATTTGGGTACCAAAATTTGGAGATATGAGAGAAATGGTACTTAGAGAAGCTCATAAAACCAGATACTCAATACATCCTGGAACGGGGAAGATGTACAAGGATCTCAAGAAACATTTTTGGTGGCCGGGTATGAAAGCCGATGTTGCTAAATACGTAGGAGAATGTTTGACGTGTTCTAAGGTCAAAGCTGAGCATCAGAAACCATCAGGTCTACTTCAACAACCCAAAATCCCGGAATGGAAATGGGAAAACATTACCATGGATTTCATCACTAAATTGCCAAGGACTGCAAGTGGTTATGATACTATTTGGGTAATAGTTGATCGTCTCACCAAGTCAGCACACTTCCTGCCAATAAGAGAAGATGACAAAATGGAGAAGTTAGCACGACTGTATTTGAAGGAAGTCGTCTCCAGACATGGAATACCAATCTCTATTATCTCTGATAGGGATGGCAGATTTATTTCAAGATTCTGGCAGACATTACAGCAAGCATTAGGAAATCGTCTAGACATGAGTACTGCCTATCATCCACAAACTGATGGGCAGAGCGAAAGGATGATACAAACGCTTGAATACATGCTACGAGCATGTGTTATTGATTTCGGAAACAGTTGGGATCGACATCTACCGTTAGCAGAATTTTCCTACAATAACAGCTACCATTCAAGCATTGAGATGGCGCCGTTTGAAGCACTTTATGGTAGAAAGTGCAGGTCTCCGATTTGTTGGAGTGAAGTGGGGGATAGACAGATTACGGGTCCGGAGATTATACAAGAAACTACCGAGAAGATCATCCAAATTCAACAACGGTTGAAAACCGCCCAAAGTCGACAAAAGAGCTACGCTGACATTAAAAAAAAAGATATAGAATTTGAAATTGGAGAGATGGTCATGCTTAAAGTTTCACCTTGGAAAGGCGTTGTTCGATTTGGTAAACGAGGGAAATTAAATCCAAGGTATATTGGACCATTCAAGATTATTGATCGTATCGGACCAGTAGCTTACCGACTAGAGTTACCTCAACAACTCGTGGCTGTACATAACACTTTCCACGTCTCGAATTTAAAGAAATGTTTTGCTAAAGAAGATCTCACTATTCCGTTAGATGAAATCCAAATCAACGAAAAACTTCAATTCATCGAAGAATCCGTCGAAATAATGGATCGTGAGGTTAAAAGACTTAAGCAAAACAAGATACCAATTGTCAAGGTTCGATGGAATGCTCGTAGAGGACCCGAGTTCACCTGGGAGCGTGAAGATCAGATGAAGAAGAAATACCCGCATCTATTTCCAGAAGATTCGTCAACACCTTCAACAGCTTAAAATTTCGGGACGAAATTTATTTAACGGGTAGGTACTGTAGTGACCCGAACTTTTCCATGTTTATATATATTAATTGAGATTGATATTTACATGATTAAATGTTTCCAACATGTTAAGCAATCAAACTTGTTAAGACTTGATTAATTGAAATATGTTTCATATAGACAATTGACCACCCAAGTTGACCGGTGATTCACGAACATTAAAACTTGTAAAAACTATATGATGACATATATATGGATATATATATAGTTAACATGATACTATGATAAGTAAACATATCATTAAGTATATTAACAATGAACTACATATGTAAAAACAAGACTACTAACTTAATGATTTTTAAACGAGACATATATGTAACGATTATCGTTGTAAAGACATTTAATGTATATATATCATATTAAGAGATATTCATACATGATAATATCATGATAATATAATAATTTAAAATCTCATTTGATATTATAAACATTGGGTTAACAACATTTAACAAGATCGTTAACCTAAAGGTTTCAAAACAACACTTACATGTAACGACTAACGATGACTTAACGACTCAGTTAAAATGTATATACATGTAGTGTTTTAATATGTATTTATACACTTTTGAAAGACTTCAATACACTTATCAAAATACTTCTACTTAACAAAAATGCTTACAATTACATCCTCGTTCAGTTTCATCAACAATTCTACTCGTATGCACCCGTATTCGTACTCGTACAATACACAGCTTTTAGATGTATGTACTATTGGTATATACACTCCAATGATCAGCTCTTAGCAGCCCATGTGAGTCACCTAACACATGTGGGAACCATCATTTGGCAACTAGCATGAAATATCTCATAAAATTAAAAAAATATGAGTAATCATTCATGACTTATTTACATGAAAACAAAATAACATATCCTTTATATCTAATCCATACACCAACGACCAAAAACACCTACAAACACTTTCATTCTTCAATTTTCTTCATATAATTGATCTCTCTCAAGTTCTATCTTCAAGTTCTAAGTGTTCTTCATAAATTCCAAAAGTTCTAGTTTCATAAAATCAAGAATACTTTCAAGTTTGCTAGCTCACTTCCAATCTTGTAAGGTGATCATCCAACCTCAAGAAATCTTTGTTTCTTACAGTAGGTTATCATTCTAATACAAGGTAATAATCATATTCAAACTTTGGTTCAATTTCTATAACTATAACAATCTTATTTCAAGTGATGATCTTACTTGAACTTGTTTTCGTGTCATGATTCTGCTTCAAGAACTTCGAGCCATCCAAGGATCCATTGAAGCTAGATCCATTTTTCTTTTTTCCAGTAGGTTTATCCAAGGAACTTAAGGTAGTAATGATGTTCATAACATCATTCGATTCATACATATAAAGCTATCTTATTCGAAGGTTTAAACTTGTAATCACTAGAACATAGTTTAGTTAATTCTAAACTTGTTCGCAAACAAAAGTTAATCCTTCTAACTTGACTTTTAAAATCAACTAAACACATGTTCTATATCTATATGATATGCTAACTTAATGATTTAAAACCTGGAAACACGAAAAACACCGTAAAACCGGATTTACGCCGTCGTAGTAACACCGCGGGCTGTTTTGGGTTAGTTAATTAAAAACTATGATAAACTTTGATTTTAAAGTTGTTATTCTGGGAAAATGATTTTTATTATGAACATGAAACTATATCCAAAAATTATGATTAAACTCAAAGTGGAAGTATGTTTTCTAAAATGGTCATCTAGACGTCGTTCTTTCGACTGAAATGACTACCTTTACAAAAAACGACTTGTAACTTATTTTTCCCACTATAAACCTATACTTTTATGTTTAGATTCATAAAATAGAGTTCAATATGAAACCATAGCAATTTGATTCACTCAAAACGGATTTAAAATGAAGAAGTTATGGGTAAAACAAGATTGGATAATTTTTCTCATTTTAGCTACGTGAAAATTGGTAACAAATCTATTCCAACCATAACTTAATCAACTTGTATTGTATATTATGTAATCTTGAGATACCATAGACACGTATACAATGTTTCGACCTATCATGTCGACACATCTATATATATTTCGGAACAACCATAGACACTCTATATGTGAATGTTGGAGTTAGCTATACAGGGTTGAGGTTGATTCCAAAATATATATAGTTTGAGTTGTGATCAATACTGAGATACATATACACTGGGTCGTGGATTGATTCAAGATAATATTTATCGATTTATTTCTGTACATCTAACTGTGGACAACTAGTTGTAGGTTACTAACGAGGACAGCTGACTTAATAAACTTAAAACATCAAAATATATTAAAAGTATTGTAAATATATTTTGAACATACTTTGATATATATGTATATATTGTTATAGGTTCGTGAATCAACCAGTGGCCAAGTCTTACTTCCCGACGAAGTAAAAATCTGTGAAAGTGAGTTATAGTCCCACTTTTAAAATCTAATATTTTTGGGATGAGAATACATGCAGGTTTTATAAATGATTTACAAAATAGACACAAGTACGTGAAACTACATTCTATGGTTGAATTATCGAAATCGAATATGCCCCTTTTTATTAAGTCTGGTAATCTAAGAATTAGGGAACAGACACCCTAATTGACGCGAATCCTAAAGATAGATCTATTGGGCCTAACAAACCCCATCCAAAGTACCGGATGCTTTAGTACTTCGAAATTTATATCATATCCGAAGGGTGTCCCGGAATGATGGGGATATTCTTATATATGCATCTTGTTAATGTTGGTTACCAGGTGTTCACCATATGAATGATTTTTATCTCTATGTATGGGATGTGTATTGAAATATGAAATCTTGTGGTCTATTGTTACGATTTGATATATATAGGTTAAACCTATAACTCACCAACATTTTTGTTGACGTTTAAAGCATGTTTATTCTCAGGTGAATATTAAGAGCTTCCGCTATTGCATACTAAAATAAGGACAAGATTTGGATTCCATGTTTGTATGATATTGTGTAAAAACTGCATTCAAGAAACTGATTTCGATGTAACATATTTGTATTATAAACCATTATGTAATGGTCGTGTGTAAACAGGATATTTTAGATTATCATTATTTGATAATCTACGTAAAGCTTTTTAAACCTTTATTTATGAAATAAAGGTTATGGTTTGTTTTAAAAATGAATGCAGTCTTTGAAAAACGTCTCATATAGAGGTCAAAACCTCGCAACGAAATCAATTAATATGGAACGTTTTTAATCAATAAGAACGGAACATTTCAGTGTGTCCTTGGTATGGTTATTATCAATACTCTCAAAGTTTTCGGATGGCAACAAGGAAAAATGAAGTCATGTACATGGCACATGGTGGTGATTAGGTTGATCGAGTCCAATCACCATCATGAGTCATTAGAACTTTGGTATAACTTACTATAATATAACCACGTTGATCGAGTGTCGTTATATTATACTAACTCATACCTCCATTCTCACATCACTCCATAGATTCAAGTTCGTGTAATCGTGAAGATTTAAAATGGATAAAAAGTAATGACATCTCTAACGTGACTCGCATTTAGTCGAAAGAATTAGTGCAACTCTGAAGAAGCGTTTCCCGAGGGAAGTGTATAGATGATTGTTCACGTCAATGCAGTTAAAGTTAAACAACAATGTCTTTAGGCATGAAAAGAGTAATGAATTATGATAACGAGTAGTACACAGCCGTAGTGAAATGACCCGTTCATATCACTATAAACGCAGTACGTTATTCATTGGTCCCATAGCGAGGTATTTGACCTCTATATGATACGTTTTAGAAATTATTGCATTCATTTCATAAAAAGCACACCATTATTATACATAATGCATGTTTTAAACAAGTGGGCGATTATTTAAGAAATAATCCACATAATACATCGGTTTCCAAATGCTACACACGTGACATAAAAGTTGAATATAATATATGATGAAGGTTTTATTGAATGCAGCACTTCATTTAAACAAAAACATGAGACTCCATGCACAGCTTGCTCAGATAATGCAACAGCGGAAGACTATCTTAAGGACCTGAGAATAAACATGCTTAAACAGTCAACACAAAGGTTGGTGAGATATATAGGTTTAGCATCGATATAAATATAGACCACAAGATTTCATAGTTATAAATATATGTACACTCGCAAGTGTATAAAAGTATTCTATAAGTTGTTAAGCGCTTCGGTAACCATACTTAACCATTAATGTGGCATATTCCCTTTATTATGAAATCTCCCTACACTATACCAAGTGTAGTAAAAACGAAGTACTATGCAACCGTTTATGATACTAGAGCGACTAGCCCGGTTGGGGTTGTCAAACCCGAACGATCTATCAATAGGATTCGCGCTTACATGTTCTTACAACATGTAAATATTAGTTACCAAGCTATTAGGGAAGATATGCAAGGTGGTACAACTCAACGTAGAGTATATTTTAAGTACTTGTGTCCATGGCGTAAAACATAAAATGCATGTATTCTCATCCCAAAATATTTTTAGAGTTTAAAAATGGGACTATATACTCACAGTAGTAAAAGTATATTAATAATAAGTTTTCAACTTATTAAAAATATGACCGTCGTCCTTGGATTCACGAACCTATAACAATAATAACGATTCAGATAATAATACGACATATGAATAAAATAAAGCAAGTTCATAGAATACTTATATAATAATTTTTAATATTTTATGTTAGTAGTCCATTGTTAGTAGTCCTTTGTTAGTAGTCCAAAATAGTCTAAAAAGTCCAACAGTCCAATAATCGGTATATATATAATCTTAGAATTACCCTACGACGTATTGTATACGTATTGTCTTTGCATCAACCCAGAGACGTATTGTATACGTATTGTCTTAGAATTAACTAAGACGTATTGTGTACGTATTGTCTTAGGATTTATCAAAACGTATTGTATACTTATTGTGTTAGGACGTACCAAGAATATTATTATACATATATACAATCACAGAATTAACCAAGATTATAATATTTTGTTATACTACTGATAACATGTCCAAATATATATAGGATATAGGAAAAGTTATCAAGGATATGGTTAATATAGTTTTTATAATATAAATTTCGTCCATACAATGTTAATTTTAGCAGATTTTGTTTTGCTCGCCAAATATTCATTACAACTCCGTTTAAAGTGAATCAAATTGGTATGGATTCATTAAGAAGTAGATTTTACAAAACCAATTCGAAAAGTTCATCCAAAGTAGTAATTTTTAGAGCTTTACCCTCTTTTTTTGTCGGTGAACAGATTTGGAAAAATCCCGGCATCCACCCAATATATGATTTTTGATAAAATACTTCCACTTTGTCTAAAATCATGAAAAAATTACTGGAAGTATTATTTACATATATTAACATATTTGCAAAGTCTTAGCCTCGAACTCAAATTCTAAGATAGGTTTTTAATTCCCAACCCAAAACAGCCCGCTTTTTACCGAATGAAGATTAAAGGATATATGTTAAGTTTCAAGGTGTTCTTCATATGTACAAGTTATAAGTTCTTATATTAACTTAATATAACATCATAATACATATAAATAAGTGTTATTATAGTTAGGTTAGAAAGATTATATTAGTTTTTTAAACAAGCTTGGTGTTCACCAAAACAAGTTCTAGTTTTTACAAGTTTTATAAGTATAATAAGATAGCAACTATACAAGGAATTGAACAAGGATTTTGAGAAGTATTTTACCTTGATTATGAAGAGGAAAGTTGCTGAGATTAAAGTATGATTTGAGAGCATTCAAGTGTGTGTTTTTAGTTTAAGAAAATGTGGAGTAAAAATGAGTTAAAATGGTCCTTATTTATAAGCTTATAATTTTGGCTTTTAGTGAAAATATCTAAGATAAGTTAAATTGTATTAAGTCATGCATGACATATTAAATTGATTAGGTCATGGATGACATATTACACAAATAATTGTAGATTTCTATTGGTATATACTAATAGTAAATACTTCTAGAAGTTGTGTATAATACGGGTAAAAATACCGTATGAATGCGAGTAGAATTCTTGAGGAAATTGAATGAAAATACGAGTATAGCTATCCTTTATATGTATTGGTATATTATAAAGTGTATTCAATACTTGTAAGGATGTATTTACACTCGTAATACATTATATGTAAATACATTTTAACATAAGTTAATTACGTCGTTTAAATAGTAATATATATTGTTTGAAAAACTCTTTAAATTATTAGTATGAAAATATATATATAATACTTTGTTAATATACTTAATGAGATATTTAATTATCATATTTTAAAGTTAAATATATATAAATCCATATATATACATAATAATTAAACAATTAAACAATTAAATCAAGTTATGACGTTTGTGAATCGTCGGAATAAAAGGGTGACCAAAAGCTTGTGTAAAACTCTTTCCGGAGGTTCAAGATTTATTAAAATTCATTGCTTATCAAGTCGGAATTATATTAAGATTAAGTATTAATTTGGTCGGAAATTTCCGGGTCGTCATAGTACCTACCTGTTAAAGAAATTTCGTCCCGAAATTTGATCGAGGTAGTCATGGCTAACAATAAGAATGTTATTATGACGAATATAAGTTTATTCATAGGGTTTTATCATGATTGATAAATATGAATTAAATAATTCGATTACTCGAAATGTATGAGTGAAGCTATCGTAAAAGAGTGAAATGAGAAAATAGGGATTCGTCTTATCTTTTGACGTCATCACGGTTGATCTCCGGATTAAAGAAAATCTTTGTAATCTATATAAGATTTGATTCTTCAGCGATTAAGGAAATTATGATCTGTCATAACCCGTCCTAAACCATAAGGACAAATATAATAACATATGATTTCATTGCGAGGTATTGACCTCTATATGCGACATTTTTCAAAGAAAACTGCATTCATTTTTTCAATACAAACCATAACTTTTATTAAAAATACAAAGTTTAAACAACATAATAATGATTATCGTTTAGCGATAATCTTAGCCTTACAAACTTTACATGTGATGATAACAACACGATTTCCAACGTATTTTACATTACAACTTCTCCGATATGCAGTTTTATTTTTGACACAAATATGCATACTCATGATCTTGCTTAAATTCAACATGTTGCAGCGGAAGCTTTTAGTTATCACCTGACAATAAACATGCTTAAAACGTCAACATAAAGTTGGTGAGATATAGGTTTAATGCCGGCAGCATTATAAATATTGACCACAAGATTTCATATATAAACGTTTTAATAAAAATATTCTAAGTTGTTGAGCACTTGATAACCATACTTAACATTTAATCAACGTCGCATATTCCCTTTATTATGAAATCTTACTACACCGTACCAAGTGTAGTCACTGAAATGAAGTACTGTGCAACCGTTGAATACTGGTCGTCCAGTCCGGTTGGGGTTGTCAGGCCCGATAGATCTATCAACAGGATTCGCGTTTACAATACCTCATGTAAATAGTAGTTACCAAGTTACAGGGAAGTATGCCAGTGGTACAACTCAACATAGAATATATATTTTTAATCACTTGTGTCCATAACGTAAATCATAAAATGCATGTATTCTCATCCCGAAATATTTAGAGTTTAAAAGTGGGACTATATACTCACTTTTGCCTTGAAGGTATTTAACACGACTTGGTCTCCGATAGATATCACGAACCTAACCATATATATAATATATCAACATATTTTCTTTTCAAGTAATCGTTACATATATATATATATATATATATATATATATACTTATAATACTTTTAATATTTTCTTAGTCCGTAGTTAGCAGTCTGTTGTTAATGGTCCACAATTAGTTGCTCAATAAAATAAATAAAGACCCCATCGTATTCGTATTGATCAGAATTAATCTCGACCCATGGTACCATGTTGTCAAATGACGTGTTGCATACATAAAGTACCGTGTTGTCAAATGACGTGTTGCGTACAATCATGAGGTCTTATGATTAATCTTCTCGTATTATTTACGGGTGGTCCTGAAATATATAAAATCAAATCATAAGTAAATATATATAAAATATCATATTAATTATCAAAAATATGATTAGTTTAGTTTTACTCCAATTAATTTCGTAGCTAAACTAGCTTCGGATAACCGAATTTGTTTTAAGGTGTTCTTTGTAAAAACAAGTTGTATCTTGTTAAGTTAGCATATCATTATGATATATTACAGGTCTTGAAGTATTTTAAAAGTCAAGTTAGAAGGATCTATTTAGTTTGCGAACAAGTTTGAAATCATTCAAACTATGTTCTTGTTGTTATAATTTATAACTCAAAATAAGATAGCTATATAAATATGAATCAAATAAGATTATGAATAAGGTTACTACCTCAGGTTACTTGGATAAAGCTACTGGAAAAGATAATAAAAATCTTGGAATCAAAAGAGTGGTGGAGTGGGATTGAAAGATTGGAAGTAATCTCCTTGAAATCGGATGACTATATTGATACGTTCTTGAGTAGGTACATGAAGAGAGATTAGGGAGTGAATTAACTTGAAAGAAAATTGGAAATGAAATTGTATGTGTGTGTGTGCAAAATGATGTGATTATGGGATGGATATATAGGAGATTTAGTTTGTTTTCTTGCATATAAGTCATACATGAGGTTAAATGGTTGGTTCCCACATGTAACATCATGTCTAGTGGCTGATCATTGGAGTTTATTGTTGGTATATACTAATAGTAAATACGTATAGAAGCTGGGTATGATACGGTTACATATACCCTAGATATACTTGTAGAAATTTTGAGGAAACGGAACGAGAATTCAAATATGGACGGGTTTATAACTGTAAAAGAGGCTCAAAACCGGCTTTTATTTTGGGTCAAACCGGGCCAAAATAAAATTTTAAGACATTTTTAATAAAGCAATGCTAGCCCAAAAAAATTAAATTTCTAAGCTGACCTGGCAGCTCGACCCCAGACAGGGGCTCTGCCCCTTGGACCCCGCCAGGGGTTTCCACCCCTTGGACCCCGCTATCAGGGGCGCTGCCCCCGAACCCCCGTCATGATCAAGATAAGTTCAAACAAGTGTGCACTCCACACTTTCCCAAACTTGTTCGCTATTTATCAAGATTATTTTGGTTAACAAATTAATCCCATTACACTTAAATCATATTGGTGACATAAATCACCAACACATTATAGATTATAAGTATATATGTCAAAGAATGTTACATATAGTTATCGTTTTGAAAACTTAAGTTAGTGATCTCAAAATATACCTATAACTCATTGTTGTTAGTACACAATGAGACGTTAAACCATCCTTAAATCATGTTAAATATGTATAGATATGTATATATACATAATCATATAATTATCGTGTGTTATATAGTTCGTGATATCATCGGTCAAATTGGACGGTCAAACTGTCATACCCCGTCCAAAATCTTCCGAACGAATACAATAACATATGGTACCATCGCGATGAACGGACCTCTATATGCCTTGAACGACTCCATGTAATATGAGCAAATGCATAGTGGAAGATTTCTTTCATACCTGAGAATAAACATGCTTTAAAGTGTCAACCAAAAGGTTGGTGAGTTCATAGGTTTTTCATAAAACAATAAAATTCATCATTTTGATAGACCACAAGATTTAAACGTTGCATGGTACAAATGGGCCCGAATCCTATACCCACCTGTAATGTACATGCGATATCTTTTAAATACAGTACACCTTTCTCGTGTACGAAACCATTTTCATAAATCTTAGTAACCGTACACATATCTCGTGCACAAAAATATCATACACATCACATGTGTATAAAATCATTCTCTCGATACATAACATTCATAAAATTGGTGGCAATTATGATATCTACATAATTCAATGGTGGCAATTATCATGTCCACATAATTCAATGGTGGCAATTATCATGTCCACATAATTCAATAATAATTCGCAGAACTTTTGTCTGCATAATAATTCATTCGAGGAATGTTTTGCTTGTGTCTATCTCGTCAAACATTTATAAAGGCATTTCATGTATTCGCAGTTCAAAATATATTTCAAAAGCATTTAAGAAAGCAGTTGTAAAAACAACGCATGTATTCTCAGTCCCAAAAATGTAAAGAGTAAAAGGGAGTAAATGAACTCACCATACTGTATTTCGTAGTAAAAATACATTTAACATCATTGAACAAGTGTAAGGTTGGCCCCGGATTCACGAACCTATATCATGTATATATATTAACACATATCACCTTTAATCAACTGAGTTTATTTATATCATGTATTAAGATTAACATCTTTATATATATTTATATATAGGATTATATTAAGATATGTTTTTATATAATTACTACTTTATTTGGTAAAATAATATTTATAATAGAAATTTGTAATATTTTTATAATAATAATAATAATAATAATAATAATAATAATAATAATAATAATAATAATAATAATAATAATAATAATAATAAGTTATTTTATTTTTATATTAAAATTAATAATATTTATAATAATACCTAATACTAATACTGAGTAATGATAATACTAATTATGATAATAATAATAATAAAAATATTAATTTTAGTAATAATGTTAATGAAAATTTTTAATGATAATAATAATGATAATAATAATAATAAAAAATAATAATAAGAGTGCTACCTTAATGAAACAAGCTTTAAAAAGATAAATGCCTCGACCCGGGCTCGAACCTGAGATCTCTCGGTCTAACACAACACGCCTAACCATCTGCCTGTTATCTTCCTAATCTAAATCACAGCACAATTATATTTACCCTAATATATGTGACTGTTTGATTCTCCTTCTCTTTTTTTTAAAAGAAAAATGCCACATTCCAGGGTCGAACCTGTGACCTATCGGTTAACCACACACACTCCAAACCATCGCTCTAATCCATCATATCTGTTTATAATTCACACTTAAATCTATTAAGGTTTATTTCTGATTTCCTTATCTTCTACAAATCAAACTGATTATAACCTCATCTTCATACAGAATTTATCATTTACCATTATTATGTTATGCAATATAACATTCTATCTCATTATCATCATACTCTTATATCATTATCGTCATTGATCCCATCATCACCACATAAAATCATAATCACCCCATCGTTTATCATTATCATAATTGTCGACTATCATCAACCTTATATCATTACTATCTTCGTCATATTCCATCACAGCTCCCCTACTCCTTGTCACCACAAATCCTTCGTGTTTTAAGCTCCAACAGCAATAGAAAATAAACGAGAACAAGGATTTATAGCAGCGGCCTTCAACAATATTTGTTGGTTCTTGGGTTAACAATTCAAGTAAATATACGGCCCTTTTATAAATAGCACATAGCAGCCCATGCTTTTCATACAAGCCCAATCGTACAACTGTTGGGAACTAATTCAGACGGCCTAATCACTTAATTTAATTAGACAGGTTGATGGCTGTAGGGTTTCGTAGTTAGGGTATTAAGAAACTGAAACGAATTAGTGATGGTGGGGTAGATGTGTAGGTAGGTGTCGGCCATCACAAAGAGAACAGGAAGACACGTTAACAAAATTCTTTAGTCTTCACTTTAATCATCAAAAAGAAAATCAAATTGTGACCCGCTATGTTGGCCATAATTCTCCACTTTGATCCATATGCCTCTTTTAAAAACGATATGTAACTATATTCTATATATATATATCGATTGGCAAGATTCAATTAAATATGTGGTGTAGCTCCCTTCATCTTTTGTTTCGAAATTTTCACGAACCAAAACACAAAAGCTCCATTTTCTTGTTTCTTTGTGTCAATTGAAAAGAGAGGAAGCAGAAATCGAAAACATAACAGCAGTAGCGAATTAAAATAATGATAGTATGATGGTTTCGATTAATAACCGGTACAAGCTTGAACAAGTAGGGTTTCGGTTCTTGATGTTTTGTAACCGAATAGTAAGTGATGGTGGGTTCGATGATGTGATCTAGTGACGAAGAAGAAGAAGGATAAGGGTGGTGCTTGTGAAGTTTGGTCTTTCACGACATAGGTAGAAGCAAAAGCAAGTGTGGTTTAGAGATGGTTCAATATGGAAAAGGATATGGTTGCTAATGGTGATGATCGAATAATGGTTTATGAATTAAATGAAGCTGAGGACTAACAAATATGCAAATGATTGGTATGAGATGGTTGTAAACCAAGGATAGTAGCAATAATTTGAGATGGTGATCTCTCTCTTTCTCTCTGTAATGTAACAAGTAAGTATATCCACATACAAGGAGGGAGGTGGTGATTGTTGTCGACAGAAGTATTCAAGCCAAGAAGAAGAATACAAGAAAAATAAAAAGGTGAAATCGATGGTTAACAGAATTTGGATTCATTTCTGTGTTTGGATTTGTTTACGTGCAGATTCAGAGACAAGAAGTACATAAATGTTAAATCAGAGAATTAATAGAATAAATAAACAGATAGAGATGTCAACGAATTTGTTATAGGTCTGTTTCATCATTTTAAATCGATCTGTAAAGTAATAAAGTTTGATAGTGAAGTGTAACAAACTGACTTCCTTCTATCTATTTATCTGATTCGTGATTTTGATAATAAATAAGTATATGTATATTAATTTTATTAATAATACACTTAATAATAATAATATTACTAATAATAATTATATTATTGATAAAGATACTAATAATAATAATCTTAATAAGAGTAATAATAATAAATCACATTAATGGTAATTTTAGTGAAATTGATAATAATAATGTTATTAATGATAATAATAATAATAGTTAATAATAATCCTAACAATACTGATAATAATAAAAATAATTATTAATAATACTCTTAAATATGATATTATTAATGATAATAATAATAATTTGTATTATCTTTATAATAGTATTTATAATATTAATAATGATTTTAATTATAATGGTGATTATAAAAATAATGAAAATGATAATCTTAATAATAACTAAAATCAGAATTTTATTACTAATTATAATAGTACTGATATTAATATTAATATTTATTTTAATAATATTACAACTACATTTTAAATTTGTAAGTATATATATAGATATTAAATATTATTACTTATGCATATTTAATGCTTATATAATATATATATTACATAAATACACGTATTGAATGTTTAATATTTATACATGTTATATATTATAATATGCATACAATCACTAATTATGTATATCAATCATATATATTTCAACTGCTACATATTTAATTGTGTTTTAAGTTTTCTTTTATAATATCTAATTACCGAATAGTTTATTAATCTATTTTTAATTTTATAATATATAATTACTTACATGTATAGTTATTTATATATAAACATTTCTATTTACGATTACAGGTTCGTGAATCGTCGGGAATAGTCAATGGGTAATTGATTACATGAATAAAAATTTCAAAATTTTTGAGACTCAACATTACAGACTTTGTTTATCGTGTCGGAATCATATAAAGATTAAAGTTTAAATTTGATCGGAAATTTCCGGGTCATCACAGTACCTACCCGTTAAAGAAATTTCATCCCGAAATTTGATCTAGGTCTTCATGGCTAACCATAAAAATATTTCCATGACGAATATGAGTTGATAAATAGAATTTTATCATTATTGAGTAATATAGATAAAATAGTTTGATTACGCGAAGAGTATAAGTGAAGCTATTGCAAGAGAATGAAATGAGTAAATATAGCTTCATCTTAGCTGATGACGTAGTTATGATTGGTCATTTGGAGTTTAAGGGATTTAAAGAAAATCTTAGTAATAAGATTTGATTCTTCGACGATTAAGGAAATCAGGATCCGCTTTAAATGCGATCATCTGTTTTGATTGCTCTGTCGAATATTTTACTATAAATCCACCCCCGTCGTTTCCTTATAACTCACACCTTCTATTCTTTCTCCCTCAACTCATACTTTAAGACATTCGTCAATATGCTCCATCCCGTTCTGATCCTTGATATACTCTTAACTTTCATATCTGTCATTCTTCTCTTTCATCTACCACCGGAAGATTATATTTACTTCTACTATTACCTTGGGGTTATAGTGTTTTTAGTTCTCCCGTGTATTTTATGTTTCTATATGCATCGATATATACGGTTTGTAATTTCTAGGTTGGTGTTGGGTTTTATATCTTCCCTTATATTTCGGAGCTTCATGCTTTCGTTTTCTCTTCCCGTCCGTGAGTCAAGCGAATAATGATCCAGAATTCGTAGATATGAAGTTTTGGATGAACATCGTTAATGTTTTAAGAAAGGAATAGTAATGGCACAATCTTGATTTGGTATATTACCAGAATATCCGGAAGGATAGAACTATCAAGAAGACATGTTCTTAATATGTTTGGAGATTGGGTAGAATGTAAGAGTCGTGTAAATGGCACATGATGATGGTACTGAGAATTATCACGTTTCATTAGAAACTCAGCATGAATCACTGTAATATAATCACGTTGATCAAGTGTCATTATATTATACTAACTCACGCATCAGTTTCCAACACTACTTCAAATGCATTCATATTTTAAATTCGAAGGTTCGCAGAATATAGAAACTAAAATAGTTTCTTTTTATGATATAATACGAATAGCGCAGAGAGATAATTAATATCGAACGAGAATATTTATGAAGATATCTTCAGAAATATTGAGGATATTAATAAAGAATGGTACGATAATATCTTAGGATTTCAGAATCAAATTGTGATGAAGAAATTCATTCACGATGATTTAGAGTGGTTAAGGAGTAAGGTATTCGCTAAAGATTTCATCAGAAACAGAATCATCTGGATTCTTTATGTACAAGTTTAGTCCTTGTAATTTGTTCAGAGTCTCCTTCATGGTTTGCTTAATCCGGTTTCCAGTTCTAACTTTTCTGAGCTTTGCCAATATACTATTCTTTATCTTTATACCTTCGACGGTTAAGGTCGTGTACAGTTTTTGCTGCTGTATTCAGCTTTTTTTTTCTTTCCAGAATTTAGAGCATTGATTTGTAGACGGGGTGCTTTTCAAAATTTCAGAGTGTAAGATCATAATTCTAAGAGATAAATATTATATGTGTACATATAACTGTTGATATAGAAATGCTGCGAGATTCGAAATACCGATTGCGGATTCTCGGTAATTGGTATGGCAATTCTCGTTATAAGATGTGAATGAGTATATAAATAGGTTTTAACGAACAACTATAATGGTTCTTCGGAGAGACTTAATCCAATGAGTAATGAAGTTGCTGGTAAGTTTGCTGCTAATGTGGTAATATATAAATGGTTCCCCGGTAACGAGGATGAAGGGGTAATCTTTATATTGGGGTTTATTCAAATGAAAATCTTGAAGTTGATTTGCTGGAGCTGTCACAAAATTGGCTAATTTGAAAGGAAATTGCGTTGTTATTTTCGGAAATAACAATGCCAAAGAAGCTAGCACAGATACGTGTTAAACATTTATACAGGTTTCGAGAATTTTTCAGGTGCATAACTACATGCGTAAATCTTTTCTTTCGTAGATGAAGTGCGGCTGATTCATCCTCCCGATTGAAGTGTTTTCAAGAATCACGAAAAGTTTGAACCCAGATTGTAATCGTCAAGATACAAATGAAGTTTAAGATGAAAATCAAGTGGCAAACTTGAAGTATTGTTTAGTTTCATATGTTATAATCAATATTTTAATTCATTTTAATTGTCCACTGTTGGTAGTCCTCAGTTGATTAGTCCACAGTTAGCTAGGATTTTGTTAGCGTGGATTCTTAACAAAATTTCTCATAGTTAATTTGTTTGTTTCTAACAAATTTTATTTCGTCAAATGTTTTCTTCATTATGTCACTTGTTGAATTCTGATAGGTCAAAATCCAAATATGAAATTTGAATGGAAATGGTTATTCTGTGGTAAACTGATTCGTATAGCTGTGGGTGTAAGTAGGATAGTAAATGACTATTGAATCAGATTCGAAGAATGTACAGTGTAACTTACTAATGTGAAAACTAAATATTCCTTGGGTATTACCTACCCGTTAAAATATTTTCACCATTAACAATTTGTACAAAAGAATTTTTTTTTTAATTACAATCTTTATGAAAATATACTTGCATATATATTTCCTTCAGATGTAATCATGGAGTTAATGAGTTAATATGATATTAACCTCATTTGCTTTTCGGTTTGAGCTAGAATAAGTAATCTCTAAAACTATTAGGATCCACATATTCTTCGCAGAATATTAATGAAGTTATGGTTCAATACTTCATTGTTAATTGCTGTTGGTATTCCTTGGTATCCATGGTGCGTATGGTGTTGATGTCCGTGGAACAGATTGTGATGTTGAGGTGTGGGATGCGGATATTGCTGTTGGTGATGGTGGTACTGTTGATGTTGTTGAAGCTGGTAAGTTTTGCACCATATTCTCCACATTGATCACTCGAGCGCGAAGATCGTTGACTTTTTATATTATTCCGGGATGATTGTCGGTCGTAACAAACGAATGAATAAGGTTTAAAATTTTAGGTAGAATCTAATCGTGGCGAGGTATTCGGGAAATGAGTAAGAAAATGGTGTTTCTAATAGGTTCACCGGTAAGTGCTTCAGGTTCTTTGCCAAGAGGGAAATTTGGTTGGTGGAAATGATCGCCTTCTTCTTGTCTCCAATGATTAAGTAGACTACGAACCCATCAGATGAATTGAGAATGGCTGATTGATTGATTCGTTCTTATTACGCTGCTTTCGGAGCTGGAGTGGGACTCCATATCGGAATCTGAGGGACTTGAACTAGTGGTGAGTTCCATTGTGTACGATTGAATAATGGATTTTTCGATATGAAATGATTTTCGGCTATCTGATGGTATTCTAAATATATAGAATACCCATATATATAGAACAAAAGATCTCGTAGATTACGGAGGAATTTATGAAATATGTCAGGAAAGGTTTACAGTAACAAATACGCGGAGATATGAATTAGCAGATACGCTAAGATATGAATTTTTGTCTATACACTATTCATTCAATGAATGCAGTAAGGTGCGTTTAGACTTAAGATGATAAGCAGGTAATTTTCAAAAAAAATGATAAGCAAAACTTTTGACATGCAGACCAGGTTCAAGTCCAGACTCATTAATATAACCTAACAACTACTAGGTCGAAGTCCAGACTTCACTAATGCATCCTAACAACTACCTGTTAGACACACTAACGCAGACCTGGTTCGCTAAGACCACCGCTCTGATACCACATGTCATACCCCGTCCAAAATCTTCCGAACGAATACAATAACATATGGTACCATCGCGATGAACGGACCTCTATATGCCTTGAACGACTCCATGTAATATGAGCAAATGCATAGTGGAAGATTTCTTTCATACCTGAGAATAAACATGCTTTAAAGTGTCAACCAAAAGGTTGGTGAGTTCATAGGTTTTTCATAAAACAATAAAATTCATCATTTTGATAGACCACAAGATTTAAACGTTGCATGGTACAAATGGGCCCGAATCCTATACCCACCTGTAATGTACATACGATATCTTTTAAATACAGTACACCTTTCTCGTGTACGAAACCATTTTCATAAATCTTAGTAACCGTACACATATCTCGTGCACAAAAATATCATACACATCACCTGTGTATAAAATCATTCTCTCAATACATAACATTCATATCAATTGGTGGCAATTATGATGTCCACATAATTTGTAACGACCCGGATTTTTCCGATCGTTTTACACTTATAAGATTAATATTTACATAAATTAAAACTTACCAACATGATAAGCAATCTAAATTGTTGAGATTTATGATTTTGAAAAGAGTTTTACATAACGTTTAACCGTCTAGTTTGACCGATGATATCACGAACTATACAATATATGTTAATTATACGTTTGTGTATATATATGTATATATACATATTTAACATGATTTAAGGATGTTTAAATATCTCATTTTGTATTAATAACAATAAGTTATAAGTATATTTTGAAACTACTAACTTAAGCTTTCAAAACGATAACTATACGTAACGTTATTTGACATAAATACTTACGACCTATAATGTTTATACATATATCGTATATATAATGTATTTAATCACTTTTAAAGACTTAAATACATAAAACAATATAAGTATATTCACAAAAGATAGCTATATTTGAATCCTCATTCCATTTTTCACAAGATTTCTATACGTATATCTAGAGTATATGTACTCGTATCATACCTAGCTTCTATACGTATTTACTATTGGTATATACACATCAAATCACCACCAACCAGCCCTTGTTCATGCCTTATGTATAAGGTAACTACTTTTGTTATTTAGTATGACAATTTCACATGATTAAAAGATCTTTTCACAAAATTACAAATTTATACACCTTTTACACCACCATAAATACATGCATCCATTTTCAATTTTTGGAACATCATTTCTCTAGCTAAACACACACACTTACTAGCCTCATGTCTCTCTAAGAACTCCAGCAAAAATCCTCTCAAGAATCACCTTAAACACCACCATAAAAAGATCAACAAAAACACTACAAAAATACAACTTTCAATTCAAGTTTATGTCTTAAGTTGCTTCCAATCTTTCATCCAATTTCATCACTCTTTTGGTTCTAGGTTTTTACTCCTCTTTTACAGCAATCTTGTCCAAGTAACTTGAGGTAGTAACTTTGTTCATAACCTTATTCGATTCATATATATATAGCTATCTTATTGTATGGTATACAATTTTAACAACAAAAACATAGTTTGAATGATTTCAAACTTGTTTGCAAACTAAATAGATCCTTCTAACTTAACTTTTAAAATACTTCAAGACCTGTAATATAACTTAAATATATGCTAATTTAACAAGGTATAACTTGGTTTTTCAAAGAATACCTTAAAAAACTGTTTTTATGACGTCGGAGTGCAACCGGGGGCTGTTTTGGGTTGGATAATTAAAAACCATCTTGAACTTTGAATTGGAGGTTTATATTCTGGAAAAATGATATTTCTTATGAATATGTTAACACATAAAAATTTCATGATTTAATTCATAGCATAAGTATTTTTAGAAAAATGGTCATTAAATGATGTTTTTGTAACAAAAATGATTAACTTCATAAGTTTCACCAAAATTTGACCTATGACCTATGATTTCGAATACAAACTAAGGTATTTACAGTTCATATTCTTAAAGAGGGACTCGATCCAAGGAATTGGAAAGTTGAATCAACGAAAACGGAGTTGTAACGAAGAAATTATGACCAAAACAAAATCGGATATCCAAGACTAGTTTAGCCACGAAAATAATTGGAGAAAATTAAATAAATCACATCTTCCTAAAGTAACATGATATTTTATACATATGTACTCATAATTTAATTTTATATGGTTCAGGATCACCCGTAAACAATACGAGAATATTAAACATAAGATCCCATGATTGTACGCAACACGTCATTTGACAACACCGGTACTTTATGTACGCAACACGTCATTTGACAACACCGGTACCGTGGATCAAGATTAATCTCGACCAATTCAAATACATTGGGGGTTTTATTTATTTCGATGGGGGTTAAACACCTAAATATGAACCATTAAAATTGAATTACTAACATCGGACTGCTAACTACGGACTAAGGAATTATTAAAAGTATTATAAGTATATATATGTAACGATTGTTTAAAAAGAAAAGGTATTGATATATTATATATGGATAGGTTTGTGATATCAATCGGAGACCAAGTCGAAATTACATATCTTCAAGACAAAAGTGAGTATATAGTCCCACTTTTAAACTCTAAATATTTCGGGATGAGAATACATGTATTTTATGTTTTACGCTATGGACACAAGTAACTGAAAAATATATTCTACGTTGAGTTGTACCACTGGCATATTTCCCTGTAGCTTGGTAACTAATATTTACAGCGGTATTGTAAACGCGAATCCTGTTGATAGATCTATCGGGCCTGACAACCCCAACCGGACTGGACGACCAGTATTCAACGGTTGCACAGTACTTCGTTTTGTGACTACACTTGGTACGGTGTAGTAAGATTTCATAATAAAGGGAATATGCGACGTGATTAAATGTTAAGTATGGTTACCAAGTGCTCAACCACTTAGAATATTTTTATTAAAATGTTTATATATGAAATCTTGTGTTCCATTGTTATAACGCTGCTAGCATCAAACCTATATATCTCACCAACTTTATGTTGACGTTTTAAAGTATGTTATTCTCAGGTATGAATTAAGTCTTCCGCTGTGCATTAGCTCATGTTAAGGATACTACTTGGGACCTTTTAAGCCATGATACAAAGACGTTGCATTCGAGTCATTGGAGTTCAATAGAGAATATAAATAAGTAAATGACAGATTAGGTCATTTGGATATTATGAAATGTTAGACGAAAATGTCAAATATTGATGTAATGATAGTTTGCCTTTTAAGAATAAATGCAACGTTTGTAAAATGTATCATATAGAGGTCATGTACCTCGAAATGTTATCATATGTTATTGTATTCGTCCCTATGGATTGGGTCGGGTCGTCTCATAATTCAATGGTGGCAATTATCATGTCCACATAATTCAATGGTGGCAATTATCATGTCCACATAATTCAATAATAATCCGCAGAACTTTTGTCTGCATAATAATTTATTCGAGGAATGTTTTGCTTGTGTCTATCTCATCAAACATTTATAAAGGCATTTCATGTATTTGCAGTTCAAAATATATTTCAAAAGCATTTAAGAAAGCAGTTGTAAAAACAGCGCATGTATTCTCAGTCCCAAAAATGTAAAGAGTAAAAGGGAGTAAATGAACTCACCATACTGTATTTCGTAGTAAAAATACATTTAACATCATTGAACAAGTGTAAGGTTGGCCCCGGATTCACGAACCTATATCATGTATATATATTAACACATATCACCTTTAATCAACTGAGTTTATTTATATCATGTATTAAGATTAACATCTTTATATATATTTATATATAGGATTATATTAAGATATGTTTTTATATAATTACTACTTTATTTGGTAAAATAATATTTATAATAGAAATTTGTAATATTTTTATAATAATAATAATAATAATAATAATAATAATAATAAGTTATTTTATTTTTATATTAAAATTAATAATATTTATAATAATACCTAATACTAATACTGAGTAATGATAATACTAATTATGATAATAATAATAAAAATATTAATTTTAGTAATAATGTTAATGAAAATTTTTAATGATAATAATAATGATAATAATAATAATAAAAAATAATAATAAGAGTGCTACCTTAATGAAACAAGCTTTAAAAAGATAAATGCCCCGACCCGGGCTCGAACCTGAGATCTCTCGGTCTAACACAACACGCCTAACCATCTGCCTGTTATCTTCCTAATCTAAATCACAGCACAATTATATTTACCCTAATATATGTGACTGTTTGATTCTCCTTCTCTTTTTTTTTAAAAGAAAAATGCCACATTCCAGGGTCGAACCTGTGACCTATCGGTTAACCACACACACTCCAAACCATCGCTCTAATCCATCATATCTGTTTATAATTCACACTTAAATCTATTAAGTTTATTTCTGATTTCCTTATCTTCTACAAATCAAACTGATTATAACCTCATCTTCATACAGAATTTATCATTTACCATTATTATGTTATGCAATATAACATTCTATCTCATTATCATCATACTCTTATATCATTATCGTCATTGATCCCATCATCACCACATAAATTCACAATCACCCCATCGTTTATCATTATCATAATTGTCGACTATCATCAACCTTATATTATTACTATCTTCGTCATATTCCATCACAGCTCCCCTACTCCTTGTCACCACAAATCCTTCGTGTTTTAAACTCCAACAGCAATAGAAAATAAACGAGAACAAGGATTTATAGCAGCGGCCTTCAACAATATTTATTGGTTCTTGGGTTAACAATTCAAGTAAATATACGGCCCTTTTATAAATAGCACATAGCAGCCCATGCTTTTCATACAAGCCCAATCGTACAACTGTTGGGAACTAATTCAGACGGCCTAATCACTTAATTTAATTAAACAGGTTGATGGCTATAGGGTTTCGTAGTTAGGGTATTAAGAAACTGAAACAAATTAGTGATGGTGGGGTAGATGTGTAGGTAGGTGTTGGCCATCACAAAGAGAACAGGAAGACACGTTAACAAAATTCTTTAGTCTTCACTTTAATCATTAAAAAGAAAATCAAATTGTGACCCGCTATGTTGGCCATAATTCTCCACTTTGATCCATATGCCTCTTTTAAAAACGATATGTAACTATATTCTATATATATATATATATATATATATATATATATATATATATATATATATATATATATATATATATATATATATATATATATATATATATATATATATCGATTGGCAAGATTCAATTAAATATGTGGTGTAGCTCCCTTCATCTTTTGTTTCGAAATTTTCACGAACCAAAACACAAAAGCTCCATTTTCTTGTTTCTTTGTGTCAATTGAAAAGAGAGGAAGCAGAAATCAAAAACATAACAGCAGTAGCGAATTAAAATAATGATAGTATGATGGTTTCGATTAATAACCGGTACAAGCTTGAACAAGTAGGGTTTCGGTTCTTGATGTTTTGTAACTGAACAGTAAGTGATGGTGGGTTCGATGATGTGATCTAGTGACGAAGAAGAAGAAGGATAAGGGTGGTGCTTGTGAAGTTTGGTCTTTCACGACATAGGTAGAAGCAAAAGCAAGTGTGGTTTAGAGATGGTTCAATATGGAAAAGGATATGGTTGCTAATGGTGATGATCGAATAATGGTTTATGAATTAAATGAAACTGAGGACGAAAAAATATGCAAATGATTGGTATGAGATGGTTGTAAACTAAGGATAGTAGCAATAATTTGAGATGGTGATCTCTCTCTTTCTCTCTGTAATGTAACAAGTAAGTATATCCACATACAAGGAGGGAGGTGGTGATTATTGTCGACAAAAGTATTCAAGCCAAGAAGAAGAATACAAGAAAATAAAAAGGTGAAATCGATGGTTAACAGAATTTGGATTCATTTCTATGTTTGGATTTGTTTACGTGCAGATTCAGAGACAAGAAGTACATAAATGTTAAATCAGAGAATTAATAGAATAAATAAACAGATAGAGATGTCAACGAATTTGTTATGGGTCTGTTTCATCATTTTAAATCGATCTGTAAAGTAATAAAGTTTGATAGTGAAGTGTAACAAACTGACTTCCTTCTATCTATTTATCTGATTCGTGATTTTGATAATAAATAAGTATATGTATATTAATTTTATTAATAATACACTTAATAATAATAATATTACTAATAATAATTATATTATTGATAAAGATACTAATAATAATAATCTTAATAAGAGTAATAATAATAAATCACATTAATGGTAATTTTAGTGAAATTGATAATAATAATGTTATTAATGATAATAATAATAATAGTTAATAATAATCCTAACAATACTGATAATAATAAAAATAATTATTAATAATACTCTTAAATATGATATTATTAATGATAATAATAATAATTTGTATTATCTTTATAATAGTATTTATAATATTAATAATGATTTTAATTATAATGGTGATTATAAAAATAATGAAAATGATAATCTTAATAATAACTAAAATCAGAATTTTATTACTAATTATAATAGTACTGATATTAATATTAATATTAATATTTATTTTAATAATATTACAACTACATTTTAAATTTGTAAGTATATATATAGATATTAAATATTATTACTTATGCATATTTAATGCTTATATAATATATATATTACATAAATACACGTATTGAATGTTTAATATTTATACATGTTATATATTATAATATGCATACAATCACTAATTATGTATATCAATCATATATATTTCAACTGCTACATATTTAATTGTGTTTTAAGTTTTCTTTTATAATATCTAATTACCGAATAGTTTATTAATCTATTTTTAATTTTATAATATATAATTACTTACATGTATAGTTATTTATATATAAACATTTCTATTTACGATTACAGGTTCGTGAATCGTCGGGAATAGTCAATGGGTAATTGATTACATGAATAAAAATTTCAAAATTTTTGAGACTCAACATTACAGACTTTGCTTATCGTGTCGGAATCATATAAAGATTAAAGTTTAAATTTGATCAGAAATTTCCGGGTCATCACACAAACGTTGTGTAAAACTCTTTTCAAAAACATAAGTCTCAACAATTTGGATTGCTTATAATGTTGGTAAGGTTTAATTTATGTAAATATTAATCTCATAAGTATAAAACGATCAG
Source organism: Rutidosis leptorrhynchoides (assembly GCF_046630445.1). Lineage (NCBI taxonomy): Eukaryota > Viridiplantae > Streptophyta > Magnoliopsida > Asterales > Asteraceae > Rutidosis > Rutidosis leptorrhynchoides. Next base: position 292,838,052 of record NC_092339.1, on the reverse strand, counting down.
AAAAATCCGGGTCGTTACAGTATCCTCTTCGATTTAATGCAATAATCTATCTCGATTTCTCTGTCAGATATTTTACTATAAATCAACCTCCTACATTTCCTTATTTCCACATATCCCATCTTTTATACTTTCTTCCTTTCTTCATACTTCCAAAACATTCGTCAATATGCTCCATCCAGTTTTAATTCTTGATATATTCTTGACTATCACATCTGTCATTCTTCTTTTTCATCTTCCACCGGAGGAATCCTTTAATTTCTACTATGCTCTTGGGTTTATAGTGTTCTTAGTTTTTCCGTGTCTTTATATTGCTATACGCATCGATATACACGGTTTGTAATTTTTGCGTTGTCTTCGTGCTTATATTTTTCCTTATATTTTGGAGTTTCATGCTTTCGTCTTCTTTTCCCGACTTCAAGTCAAGTGAATAATGATCTAGAATTCATAGATATGAAATTCGGAGTGAACATAGCTAATGCTCTAAGAGAGAAATTGTAATAGCACAATTTGACTTGTGAAATTAATAGAATCCAAAGGAAAAGATAGAACTATCAATAGAATATGTTCTTGATATGTTTAGAGATTAGATTGAATGTAAGATTCATGTAACATGGCACATGATGACGTTATGGTCTGTGAATCATTACGTTCCATTTAGAAACTCAGCATGACTTACTGTAATATAATCACGTTGATCAAGTGTCATTATATAATACTAACTCATGCTTCAGTTCCCAACATTACTTCAAAAACATTAATAGTTTACACTCAGAGGTTTCAGATGTTTAGAAACTAAAACAGTTTTCTTTATGATGTGATACAAATAACGCGAAGGAATAAATGATTTCAGATAAGAATGGTTATGAAAATATCTTCAGAAATATGAAGGATATTTATAATAGAAGATACGATGATATCTTAGAATATTTAAGATAAGAGAATGATGAAGAATATTGTCCGCAAGAGTTTTAGAGTAAGGAGCAAGGTATTTGCTAAGGATTTTAGCAGACACCGAATCATTTGGATTCTTTGAAGGTAGATTTCGTCCTTGTGATTTGTCCACAGCCTCCTTCAGGGTTTGCTCAATCCGTTTTCCAATTCCAAACCTTCTCTTTTTCTGTGCTTTGCTAACACAATATTCTTTATCATCAACTTTTGACTGTTACGGTTGTCTACAGTTTCTGCTACTTCATTCAGTTTTTTTCAAAACTTCATAGTACTGATTCGTAGGCTGAAGTGCTATTCCGGATTTTAGAATTATAATTCCAGGAAATAACGTTATATGTATATGCAGAAATGATGTGAGATTCAAGAATAATTATTGATGCTTCCTGGAGTTTGGTATGACAATTATTGTTACAAGATGTAGATGGGTATATGACAAGGTTTTATAGTGATCTTTCAGAGAGATTTAAGTCAAAGAGCAATAAAGTTGCTGGTAAGCTTACTACTAATGTGGTGGAATATAAAAGGTTCCCCAGTAACGATGGCGAAAAGACAACGTATATATCAAGGTTATAATAAGGCTACTCCGGATGAAAAGTCGAAGTTGTCTTTTTGGAGCTGTGACAAAATTTGCTATTTTGAAAAGGGATTGTAAAGTTATTTTGGGTAATAATAATGCTAAAGGATCTGATATGGATACGTGTTAAACCTTTGCTTAGGTTCAAGTATCCTCCAAATGCATATCTATATGCATATATTCTTTGTATGTATCGTGTGATTGGTTCATTCTCTCGATTGTTCCTTAGTTGAGATGTTTTCAAGAATTTTGAAGGGTTTAGACACAGGTTGTCATCGTCAATATCCGTATAATGAATTCGTCGTGAATCTTGAATGATACGAATATCTTTATGAGTTCTATGAATGAAAGTGATGTTCTAGTATAGTTTGAATTTAAAGTATGATTTTGAAGGATGTAGGAATTTAAGATTGATGGCACTTCTTAAATCTTGATTTGGATTTTGATCTGTCAAAATCAGAATATGTAATTGAATTGGTATGGAAAATGGTTGTCTTGAATTTTGTGAAATGATGTATATTGCTATGAAAGGAGAGAGTATAATTAACGATTGTTAAAACATCATTGAAAATGTACAGTGTAACATATTAATGTGAACTTAAGTATTTCTCGGGATTACCTACCCGTTAAAATAAAATTTCACAAGCAATATTTTGTACGAAAGAATTTTTATTACAGTGTTTATGAAAATATATGTATGTATATTTTCTTCAGATGTAATATGGGTTTAATGAGTTAATATTATATTAATCTCATTTGGTTTACGGTTGGAACTAGAAATGAATAATCCCTAAAACTTTAGAGATTACATAATCGCCGCGGAATATTTCTTCAACGTAAATGAAATAATGAATTAATACTTCATCACTCATTATTGTTGGTATCCCTCAGTGCCTGCGGTGCGTATGATGTTGATGCTCGTAATGCGGCTTGCGATGTTGAGGCTTGTGATGTTGTTGGTACTGCTGCTGATGGTGCTGGTAGTGGTTTGATGTGAGTATAGATGATGAGAATTTGTTTTGTTTTGTATCGTGAAATAAGATGTTTAAAGTTTCTTGAATAAAAAGAGAGGTCTAGAGCTTTATAAAGGGAATGAAATGATGTAGAATGCAGTTGCTAATGAAGTTTTGCTTTTTATGACAGTAAATTTTTTTTACTAAACAATTCACCATGCAAGATACGGAGTAAAGGTCAGATAGCCTCAATAATATTAGTAATATTATACTCGTTGCGGCATATCCTGGAAAGGAGAGAGAAAATGGTGTTACGAACGAGTTCACCGGTAAGTGCCTCATGTTCTTCACCAAGAGGGCAATGTGGTGGATGAAAGGGATCACCTTTTTCTTGTCTCCAATGATTAAGTAGACTACGAACCCATCCCCAATTTATCCAAAATAGATGATGGCTAATTGGTTGATCCATTCCGGTCACACTACTTTCAGAGCTCGAGTGAAACTCCATATCGGAATTCGAGGGACTTGAACTAGTGGAGAGTTCCATTTCGTACGATTGAATAAAGAATTTTTTGATATGAAATGATTTTCGGCTATCGGATGGTATTCTAATTACATAGAATATCTATATATATAGAGCAAAACATTTCATAGATTACGAAGGAATTTACGGAATATGTTAGGCAAAGTTTACAGTAACAGATACGCTAAGATATGAATTAGCATATACGCTAAAATATGAACTTTGTCTATACAGTATTTATGCAATCAATGCAGTAAGATGTGTCTAGACTAAGAATGATAAGCATGTAATTTTCTAAGGGTGATAAGCAGATGATATTCGATTAGAAATGATAAGCAAAACTTTTGACATGCAGTTAAGGTCGAAGTCCAGACTCACTAATGCATCTTAATAACTATCCGTTAGACACACTAATGCAAGACATGGTTCGCTAAGGCCACTGCTCTGATACCAACTGAAACGACTCGTTCATATCACTATAAACGCAGTACGTTATTCATTGGTCCCATAGCGAGGTATTTGACCTCTATATGATATGTTTTAGAAATTATTGCATTCATTTCATAAAAAGCACACCATTATTATACATAATGCATGTTTTAAACAAGTGGGCAATTATTTAAGAAATAATCCCCATAATACATCGGTTTCCAAATACTACACACTTGACATAAAAGTTGAATATAATACATGACGAAGGTTTTATTGAATGCAACACTTCATTTAAACAAAAACATGAGACTCCATGCATAGCTTGCTCAGATAATGCAACAGCGAAAGACTTTCTTTAGGACCTGAGAATAAACATGCTTAAACAGTCAACACAAAGGTTGGTGAGATATATAGGTTTAGCATCGATATAAATATAGACCACAAGATTTCATAGTTATAAATATATGTACACTCGCAAGTGTATAAAAGTATTCTATAAGTTGTTGAGCGCTTCGGTAACCATACTTAACCATTAATGTAGCATATTCCCTTTATTATGAAATCTCCCTACACTGTACCAAGTGTAGTAAAAACGAAGTACTATGCAACTGTTTACGATACTAGAGCGACTAGCCCTGTTGAGGTTGTCAAACCTGATAGATCTATCAATAAGATTCGCGCTTACATGTTCTTACAACATGTAAATATTAGTTACCAAGCTATTAGGGAAGATATGCAAGGTGGTGCAACTCAACGTAGAATATATTTTAAGTACTTGTGTCCATGGCGTAAAACATAAAATGCATGTATTCTCATCCCAAAATATTTTTAGAGTTTAAAAATGGGACTATATACTCACAGTAGTAAAAGTATATTAATAATAAGTTTTCAACTTATTAAAAATATGACCGTCGTCCTTGGATTCACGAACCTATAACAATAATAACGATTCAGATAATAATACGACATATGAATAAAATAAAGCAAGTTCATAGAATACTTATATAATAATTTTTAACATTTTATGTTAGTAGTCCATTGTTAGTAGTCCTTTGTTAGTAGTCCAAAATAGTCCGAAAAGTCCAACAGTCCAATAATCGGTATATATATAATCTTAGAATTTTCCCATGACGTATTGTATACGTATTGTCTTTGAATCAACCCAGAGACGTATTGTATACATATTGTCTTAGAATTAACTAAGACATATTGTGTACGTATTGTCTTAGGATTTATCAAAACGTATTGTATACTTATTGTGTTAGGACGTGCCAAGAATATTATTATACATATATACAATCACAGAATTAACCAAGATTATAATATTTTATTATACTACTGATAAAATATCCAAATATATATAGGATATAGGAAAAGTTAACAAGGATATGGTTAATATAGTTTTTATAATATAAATTTCGTCCATACAATGTTAATTTTAGCAGATTTTGTTTTGCTCGCCAAATATTCATTACAACTCCGTTTAAAGTGAATCAAATTGCTATGGATTCATTAAGAAGTAAATTTTACAAAACCAATTCGAAAATTTCATCCCAAGTAGTAATTTTTAGAGCTTTACCCTCTTTTTGTGTCGGTGGACAGATTTGGAAAAATCCCGGCATCCACCCAATATATGATTTTTGATAAAATACTTCCACTTTGTCTAAAATCATGAAAAAAATACTGGAAGTCTTATTTACATATATTAACATATTTCCAAAGTCTTAGCCTCGAACTCAAAGTCTAAGATAGGTTTTTAATTCCCAACCCAAAACAGCCCGCTTTTTACCGAATGGAGATTAAAGGATATATGTTAAGTTTCAAGGTGTTCTTCATATGTACAAGTTATAAGTTCTTATATTAAATTAATATAATATCATAATACATATAAATAAGTGTTATTAGAGTTATGTTAGAAAGATTATATTAGTTTTTCAAACAAGCTTGGTGTTCACTAAAACAAGTTCTAGTTTTTACAAGTTTTATAAGTATAATAAGATAGCAACTATACAAGGAATTGAACAAGGATTTTGAGAAGTATTTTACCTTGATTATGAATAGGAAAGTTATTGAGATTAAAGTATGATATGAGAGCATTCAAGTGTGTGTTTTTAGTTTAAGAAAATGTGGAGTAAAAATGAGTTAAAATGGTCCTTATTTATAAGCTTATAATTTTGGCTTTTAGTGAAAATATCTAAGATAAGTTAAATTGTATTAAGTCATACATGACATATTAAATTGATTAGGTCATGGATGACATATTATACAAATAATTGCAGATTTCTATTGGTATATACCAATAGTAAATACTTCTAGAAGCTGTGTATAATACAGGTAAAAATACTGTATGAATAATTGAACGAAAATACGAGTATAGCTATCCTTTATATGTATTGGTATATTATAAAGTGTATTTAATACTTGTAAGGATGTATTTACATTCGTAATACATTATATGTAAATACATTTTAACATAAGTTAATTACATCGTTTAAATAGTAATATATATATTGTTTGAAAACTCTTTAAATTAGTAGTATGAAAATATATATATATATATATATATATATATATATATATATATATATATATATATATATATATAATACTTTATTAATATACTTAATGAGATATTTAATTATCATATTTTAAAGTTAAATATATATAAATCCATATATATACACAATAATTAAACAATTAAACAATTAAATCAAGTTATGACGTTCGTGAATCGTTAGAATAAAAGGGTGACCAAAAGCTTGTGTAAAACTCTTTTTGGAGGTTCAAGATTTATTAAAATTCATTGCTTATCAAGTCGGAATTATATAAAGATTAAATTTAAATTTGGTCAGAAATTTCCGGGTCGTCACATGTAGTGATAAGTAGTAACGACAATACTCACCTAGAGTAGTGGTGGTAGTAACAAAAAGTGGTAGATAGTGAAGAACACCGGTGTAACATCGGTAGTGGTTAGTGATTGCCATAGTGGTGAAAACTTTACAGCACTTGTGGATAGTAAGATGGGACGGTGGTGAATAACAACATGGGAGACAGAGTTCCCGAACTAGTATAACTAATGAAGTCGTCGTTATCTTTATGTGTATGAATCTTAAGTTTACGTGTGTTACCCGAAAGTGGCAGAGTACGAGTTTGTATGATGAAAATTTGGTACCATTAAGGTGTTCACCTAAGAAAGGTTTAAGTATAATGCACAGGTAGTCAAGTAAGTGCTATCTATAGCAAATGCAAGTCAGAATGCAATGATTAATTATCCGGTTGTAGTCTAGATTCACTAATGCGTCCTAACGACTCTGTCAGACACACTAACGCATATCCTATATCCCTACAACCAACGCTCTGATACCATCTGTAATGACCCTAAAAAATCGTCATTGACGGCGTCGTTAACTTAGGTCCCGTTGCGTGGTCATAGTCCCTAAATGATACGCGTTTGACCAAAATTATGTCGCATTCATTTGAAACGTGCAAGACTTACAAAGTTTAGTTTACCCAACGGTTCGACAACAAGTTTAAGTTTACAAAAGTTATAAAGTATAAATGAAATAACTTGCGACATAATTAGTTTAAAATCACGGTTGCTATAAATAGCGTAAGTATGTATGCTTTAAGTTTGAATCCAAAGGTGCTATCACTAGCGTATGCATGTATGCTTGACCCCAAGCAAGTAATCAAAGTGTGCGGAAGCATGTATCAAATAGCTAAGTATGAACCTGAGAAACATATAGAAAACTGTCAATGAAAAACGTTGGTGAAATCATAAGTGTATTTGTAAACGTTGTTTTTGAACCACAAGATTTTGTATTTCCATAAAGTTGATTATCCAAATCATTTGCATTTCAAAAGTTGTTGTTCGCGAGCACCCAATTATCAAGGCTTAACGTTTCTTTTACCCCATACACATAGTGTTAGAACCTACACCGTTTCTCAAAAATATATTTCATCCGCATAACGGTAGCGAACCGTCCGAATGAGGGTTTGTCAAACCCGTATGGCCACACAACATAAGTTCTCGCTTACACCCTGCAAATGTAACTAATGATAATCAAATTGAGGCTTTTTGTTCTAACTCGCACGTGGAATGTTTGTTTTTGTACTTGTGTTCAAAGTATAAAAGTAAGTAGTACAAGATGTAAACAAGGTGTATGTTTCTCAGCCCACGATTTAAAAGAATAAAAGTTGTTGAAAAGGTGGGACTATGATCTCACCGTAGTTATACGCCAAAGTACTTGTAATTAAACATTGTGCAAATGAAAGTTGCTTAGCATTGACCTAAACAAGTAAGTTGTATCAATACCGGGTAAGACACAAGGTCGGTCGAAATGCGTTCAATTAGTCCTATGGCTCGTTACGACTTGATTATGTAGCATGTGAATCACGTTGTCAAGTTTCATGTAAGATATAAGTGTAAACAAAAGTTTATAACGATTAAACAAAGTATTGGTTAAGTTTGAATAAAAGTCAACTTTGGTCCAAGTCAAAGTCAACGAAAAGTCAACTCGTTCGGGTCGGGTCTCGAACTATTTTTCTAAGTTTCATAATCATATATGAGCATGCTAGAACAAGTTTCATGTCAATCGGAGTTGTGGTTAAACGGGAAATGTTGATGCATTTTATGCAAGTCCCTAGACATCTACCCACGTCCATTGCAGGTACAACAGTTTACAGGCCACCATGATCGCTCGTTATTATCCTATCTGTGTTTGTATGTGGTTAGGAACTGAAGGAACGAGATTTGAATGTTTGACTATGTTAGACTTAGTCATACGTGCGAGTGAAGTCTCACTCGTGCGGCTGACAGGCTCATACGCAACCTTTGATGCTGAGCTAAGTCACAATTACAACCTAAATGAGAAGACACGAGTGAGTGATCACCCGTACAGCTGATGAAGCCAACTTGTACATGTGATGGATGACTCGTACGGGTGAGTCAACAGCAGGGGTATATAAAGTCTTATGTTCTTCATTTAGGTTAAGCCTCTCATTTGTTACACACACTCAGATCTGGTGAGCTCCTCCGATTCTCTCTCAGCCCAAATCACCCAGATGGTGAATAATAGCTCTAGGTGTTGATCTAATCACACTTGATTTAGTTGTGGTTTGACTAAATTAATCCCAAAAAGCTTAACCTATTCACTAGAGGGTTTGATTCACTTATTCCGCCATTGTGTGAGTTAAATCTGTTGATTTCTAAGTTCCTAGTCATGTTTCATCATTGGTATCAGAGCGTTGGTTGTGTTTTCAACATCATCCTAGTGATTTTTTTATTAAAGAGTTTATTTGTTTGGGTTTTTGAGTTTAGAGTAATTTTTAGCAAAAAGGAATCATTTTTACATGTGTAATTGTGATTTGAGAGTGTGTTTATGCTAGTTTAGTGCTAATCCAGCTTGTGAACGAAGAAATTGAGGTTTAGCTTTAATTTCTAGGGTTTTTGAGTGATTTGTGTATGTACAGCAGCTCACACGAGTGGGTCAAGATTTTTGGTCACACGCACGGTTGACCAGACGGTTGACATCACTCATGAACTCACACGTACGGGTAAGCATAACCTTTTAGGTTAAGAAACTACAAGTCTGATCACACGAGTGATCAAGCGGTTGACTGTGACACGTACGAGTAATCACACGAGTGATCCTGACTCGCACGTTTGATACTTAGTGTTTGGTACTTTGGTTTGAGTAGTGACACGTACGTTTGAGTTGTGACACGTACGAGTGAGACTGTCACATGTAGGCTTGACATCCTGAACTGCACGGTTGATAACTTGAACTGCACGGTTTACCAGTTTTGGTAATTTCTCAAGATGTTTAATTCAAATGATTATGCATTAGCTGCACCGTTAGTTCAGAGCATTACGAATATGACTCAACGATTACTTCTTACTGAAAGCGAATCCGGAAGTGGTACGAAATGTCCGAGGTTAATGAATATGGATAATTATTCTACTTAGAAGTCGAGGTTTAAGATATGGTCTGATGGTCAGGACACGAAACTTTGGAAGTATATTGAAACAGAATTTCAATGGCCACGTTCACCTGTGACAAATGAACTGTATACGTTACATAATATGCCTTCAGAAGAACGTGATGAGTATAACTTGGAAAAGAAGATGTACTGTAACTTGACAAGTACTCTTGATGGTCTGATTTTTCATCAATTTCTGTGTCATGATAACTCATTCAAGATATGGGAAGCACTTCGTACCTTCAATGAAGGGAATTCATCTTACAGAACAAGAAAAGGGTTAGAACTGAAAGCTGAGTTTGATCGTTTTCACTGGCAAGTTGGAGAGTCTATTACAGAATTGGTTGAAAGATATCGTCATTTGGTAGCTGAAATACACAAGCATGATGTAACCATTGAAGAGAAAGACAAAGTAACATGTCTAGCTGGAGCATTACCGTTAGAATGGAATGGTTTCATTTTAACTATGAAAACCAGTGGAGAATTAGCTACTGCTACAGTGAACTCGTTTATTGCAAGACTTCAGGAAGAAGAACTAGAGTTGTTAAACAAAGTCAAGAGGTCTAAACAAGTTCAAGACACGAAAATGTATTGTCCAAATGGTTATACACCGCCTAAGTCTGCTCATGCACCATTTCAAATAGCTTTTGCTACGAACAATCAGAATATGTATGGTTTAAATGTCAGCAGTACACCTATTCAACAAACTTCGTATCCACCACAAGTTTCACCATGTTCTCTCAATACTCAATCACAGCCTACTACCAATACTACAGCGACATCTACACTGACTGCATCAGATGTTCTTTATGCTCTTAAGATCGAGAACTTGAGAAAAGCTGGAAAAGAAAAGATTAGTGAAGATATAGCTTTGTTGTCAAGCCTTGTTAATTCTTATGACAGTTATCTTGATGGTCGTGTGGGTAACATTCATCTAACAACAGAAGATTATCATCAGCTTGATAAAGATGAAGCAGAAAAGATGGATATTATGTGAGGTATGGCAAATCTTGTGAGACGAGCTAGAGATTATGAAGAGCGAACTGGAAAACCGATCAGTCTGACCAAAGATACAAAACTGGGTTTTGATATGAATTCTGTTACTTGTTACAACTGTGGAGAATTAGGTCATTTTTCAAGACAGTGCACAAAACAGAAGAAGCAGGGTAATCGTAATCCGTTCAAGAATCAGAACTACAATTCTCAGAGTCAATCTACAAAGCGTGAGATTTACATTACTGATAAAGTAAATGAAGCTGATACAGCTGAGAGTCCGAACAAAGCTTTAGTTGTCATTCATGGAGACGATGATGATTAGTCTATCAAATTGAATGTTGATGATCAACAACATAAATCTAACATGGCCAAGATTTCTGAAGAAAAATAAAACTGTGTTATCGGTCAAAGTATAATTGAGAAGCTGACTGCTCATGTAGAAAGAGCTGAAAAGTTATCACGAATCATTCGGAAAGAGAAGATTCAAAAGATGGTTAAAGATAAATTCAAGAAGGCACGTGATTCAGTTCCTCGTACACCTGAATCTGGAAGTATTTCACCAACATCGTCAGAGGACTACTACTTCAACAGTTGGAAAGATAACTATGGTGATACCTCTATGTTTGAAGAAAGTCTAGAGGCTAATCAGAGTGAAGAGACATTGGTTGATTCTGATGCAGAACTAGACAAATGGGGTAAAATGTTTGCTGCTAAATTGGAAATGTTAGTTCTTATGGGTGAAGGTTCAGATCTTGAGAGTGTAAGTTCAGATGATGATTCGGACAAGATGTCAGAATCAGAGGTTGAAGATAAAGCTGATCATACTGGAGCAGATGAATCTGAGTTTGAAGCATTGAACAAGCTGTAGTGACCCGAACTTTTTCATGTTTATATATATTAAATGAAATTTTTATTTACATGATTAAGTGTTTTCAACATATTAAGAAATCAAACTTGTTAAGACTTGATTAATTTAAATAGGTTTCATATAGACAATTGACCACCCAAGTTGACCGGTGATTCACGAACGTTAAAACTTGTAAAAACTATATGATGACATATATATGATTATATATATAGTTAACATGATATTATGATAAGTAAGTATCTCATTAGGTATTTTAACAATGAGTTATATACATAAAAATGAGACTATTGAATTTAAGAAACTCGAAAACGATATATATAACGATTATCGTTATATCAACGTCTTACTAAGTACATATGAATCATATTAAGATATTGATGCACTTGGTTAATTATGTTAAATGATAAGTAAATATATCATTAAGTGTATTAACAATGAACTACATATGTAAAAATAAGACTACTAACTTAATGATTTCGAAACGAGACATATATGTAACGATTATCGTTGTAACGACATTTAACTGTATATATATATATATATATATATATATATATATATATATATATATATATATATATATATATATATATATATATCATACTAAGATATATTATATATCATAGTATCATGATAATGTAACAATTTAACATCTCTTTAGATATAATAAACATTGGGTTAACAACATTTAACATGATCGTTAACTTAAATGTTTCAAATCAACATTTACATGTAACGACTAACGATGACTTAACGACTCAGTTAAAATGTATATACATGTAGTGTTTTAATATGTATTCATACACTTTTGAAAGACTTCAAGACACTTATCAAAATACTTCTACTTAACAAAAATGCTTACAATTACATCCTCGTTCAGTTTCATCAACAATTCTACTCGTATGCACCCGTATTCGTACTCGTACAATACACAGCTTTTAGATGTATGTACTATTGGTATATACACTCCAATTATTAGCTCTTAGCAGCCCATATGAGTCACCTAACACATGTGTGAACCATAATTTGGCAACTAGCATGAAATATCTCATAAAATTACAAAAATATGAGTAATCATTCATGACTTATTTACATGAAAACAAAATTACACATCCTTTATATCTAATCCATATACCAACGACCAAAAACACCTACAAACACTTTCATTCTTCAATTTTCTTCATCTAAGTGATCTCTCTCAAGTTCAATCTTCAAGTTCTAAGTGTTCTTCATAAATTCCAAAAGTTCTAGTTTCATAAAATCAAGAATACTTCCAAGTTTGCTAGCTTACTTCCAATCTTGTAAAGTGATCATCCAACTTCAAGAAATCTTTCTTATTTACAGTAAGATATCTTTCTAATACAAGGTAATACTCATATTCAAACTTTGATTCAATTTCTATAACTATAACAATCTTATTTCGAATGGAAATCTTACTTGAACTTGTTTTCGTGTCATGATTCTGCTTCAAGAACTTTCAAGCCATCCAAGGATCCTTTGAAGCTAGATCCATTTTTCTCTTTTCCAGTAGGTTTATCCACAAAACTTGAGGTAGTAATGATGTTCATAACATCATTCGTTTCATACATATAAAGCTATCTTATTCGAAGGTTTAAACTTGAAATCACTAGAACATAGTTTAGTTAATTCTAAACTTGTTCGCAAATAAAAGTTAATCCTTCTAACTTGACTTTTAAAATCAACTAAACACATATTCTATATCTATATGATATGCTAACTTAATGATTTAAAACCGGAAAACACGAAAAACACCGTAAAACCGGACATACGCCGTCGTAGTAACACTGCGGGCTGTTTTGGGTTTGATAATTAAAAACTATGATAAACTTTGATTTAAAAGTTGTTCTTCTGGGAAAATGATTTTTCTTATGAACATGAAACTATATCCAAAAATCATGATTAAACTCAAAGTGGAAGTATGTTTTTCAAAATGGTCATCTAGACGTCGTTCTTTCGACTGAAATGACTTCCTTTACAAAAATGACTTGTAACCTGTAATTCCGACTATAAACTTATACTTTTTCTGTATATATTCATAAACTTAAGTTCAATATGAAACTATAGCAATTGGATTCACTCAAAATGGATTTAAAACGAAGAAGTTATGGGTAAAACAAGATTGGTTATTATTGCTTGTTGTAGCTACGTGAAAATTGGTAACAAATCTATATTAATCATATCCTAGCTAACTTATATTGTATTATACATGTATTCTAATATATTATGTAATCTTGGGATACTATAGACATGTATGCAAATGTTTTGACATATCATATCGACCCATCTATATATATTATTTGGAACAACCATAGACACTCTATATGCAGTAATGTTGGAGTTAGCTATACAGAGTTGAGGTTGATTCCAAAAATATATATAGTTTGATTTGTGATCTAGCCTGAGACGTGTATACACTGGGTTGTGAATTGATTCAAGATAATATATATCGATTTATTTCTGTACATCTAATTATGGACAACCAGTTGTAGGTTACTAACAAGGACAGCTGGCTTAATAAACTTAAAACAGTAAAACGTATTAAAAATATTGTAAATATATTTTGAACATACTTTGATATATATGTACATATTTGTTATAGGTTCGTGAATCGACCAGTGGCCAAGTCTTACTTCACGACGAAGTAAAAATTTGTGAAAGTGAGTTATAGTCCCACTTTTAAAAACTAATATTCTGGGATGAGAATACATGCAGTTTTATAAATGTTTTACGAAATAGACACAAGTAAATGAAACTACATTATATGGGTGAATGATCGAAGCCGAATATGCCCCTTTTGCTTGGTAGCCTAAGAATTAGTAAACCGATCTACTAATTGACGCGAATCCTAAAGATAGATCTATTGTGCCTAACGTGAAATGTCCCATTCTTATTGATTAAAAACGTTCCATATTAATTGATTTCGTTGCGAGGTTTTGACCTCTATATGAGACGTTTTTTTCAAAGACTGCATTCATTTTTAAAACAAACCATAACCTTTATTTCATAAATAAAGGTTTAAAAAGCTTTACGTAGATTATCAAATAATGATAATCTAAAATATCCTGTTTACACACGACCATTACATAATGGTTTACAATACAAATATGTTACATCGAAATCAGTTTCTTGAATGCAGTTTTTACACAATATCATACAAATATGGACTCTAAATCTTGTCCTTATTTTAGTATGCAACAGCGGAAGCTCTTAGTATTCACCTGATAATAAACATGCTTTAAACGTCAACAAAAATGTTGGTGAGTTATAGGTTTAACCTATATATATCAAATCGTAACAATAGACCACAAGATTTCATATTTCAATACACATCCCATACATAGAGATAAAAATCATTCATATGGTGAACACCTGGTAACCGACATTAACAAGATGTATATATAAGAATATCCCCATCATTCCGGGACACCCTTCGGATATGATATAAATTTCGAAGTACTAAAGCATCCGGTACTTTGGATGGGGTTTGTTAGGCCCAATAGATCTATCTTTAGGATTCGCATCAATTAGGGTGTCTGTTCCCTAATTCTTAGATTACCAGACTTAATAAAAAGGGGCATATTCGATTTTGATAATTCAACCATAGAATGTAGTTTCACGTACTTGTGTCTATTTTGTAAATCATTTATAAAACCTGCATGTATTCTCATCCCAAAAATATTAGATTTTAAAAGTGGGACTATAACTCACTTTCACAGATTTTTACTTCGTCGGGAAGTAAGACTTGGCCACTGGTTGATTCACAAACCTATAACAATATATACATATATATCAAAGTATGTTCAAAATATATTTACAATACTTTTAATACATTTTGATGTTTTAAGTTTATTAAGTCAGCTGTCCTCGTTAGTAACCTACAACTAGTTGTCCACAGTTAGATGTACAGAAATAAATCGATAAATATTATCTTGAATCAATCCACGACCCAGTGTATACGTATCTCAGTATTGATCACAACTCAAACTATATATATATTTTGGAATCAACCTCAACCCTGTATAGCTAACTCCAACATTCACATATAGAGTGTCTATGGTTGTTCCGCAATATATATATATATATATATATAGATGGGTCGACATGATAGGTCGAAACATTGTACACGTGTCTGTGGTATCTCAAGATTACATAATATACAATATAAGTTGATTAGGTTATGGTTGGAATAGATTTATTACTAACTTTCACGTAGGTAAAATGAGTAGTTTTTATCAATCTTGTTTTACTCGCCATTTCTTCGTTTCTAATCCGTTTTGAGTGATTCCAGTGGCCAAGGTTTCGTATTGAACTTAACTTTATGAATCTAAATAGAAAAATTATAAGTTTATAGTCAGAAATACAAGTTACAAGTCATTTTTGAAAGAGGTAGTCATTTCCGTCGAAAGAACGACATCTTGATGACCATTTTGAAAAACATACTTTCACTTTGAGTTTAACCATGATTTTTGGATATAGTTTCATGTTCATAAGAAAAATCATTTTTCCAGAAGTATAGCTTTTAAATCAAAGTTCTTCTTAGCTTTTAATTATCCCCAACCAAAACAGCCCCCGGTTTTACTACGACGGCGTATATCCAGTTTTATGGTGTTTATCGTGTTTCCGGGTTTTAATTCATTAAGTTAGCATATCATATAGATATAGAACATGTGTTTAGTTGATTTTAAAAGTCTAGTTAGAAGGATTAACTTTATTTGCGAACAAGTTTAGAATTAACTAAACTATGTTCTAGTGATTACAAGTTTATAACGTTGAATAAGACAGCTTTTTATGTATGAATCGAATGATGTTATGAACATCATTACTACCTCAAGTTCCTTGGATAAACCTACTGGAAATGAGAAAAATGGATCTAGCTTCAAAGGATCCTTGGATGGCTTGAAAGTTCTTGAAGCAGAATCATGACACGAAAACAATTTCTAGTAAGATTTCCACTCGAAATAAGATTGTTATAGTTATAGAAATTGAATTAAAGTTTGAATATAATTATTACCTTGTATTAGAAAGATAACATACTGTAAGTAACAAAGGTTTCTTGATCTTGGATGATTACTTGGAATGGATTTAGAAAACTTGGAAGTAAACTTGCAATCTTGGAAGTATTCTTGATTTTATGAAACTAGAACTTTTGGAATTTATGAAGAACACTTAGAACTTGAAGATAGAACTTGAGAGAGATTAATTAGATGAATAAAATTGAAGAATTAAAGTGTTTTTAGGTGTTTTTGGTCGTTGGTGTATGGATTAGATATAAAGGATATGTAATTTTGTTTTCATGTAAATAAGTCATGAATGATTACTCATATTTTTGTAATTTTATGAGATATTTCATGCTAGTTGCCAAATGATGGTTCCTATATGTGTTAGGTGACTCACATGGGCTGCTAAGAGCTGATCATTGGAGTGTATATACCAATAGTACATACATCTAAAAGCTGTGTATTGTACGAGTACGAATACGGGTGCATACGAGTAGATTTGTTGATGAAACTGAACGAGGATGTAATTGTAAGCATTTTTGTTAAGTAGAAGTATTTTGATAAGTGTCTTGAAGTCTTTCAAAAGTGTATGAATACATATTAAAACACTACATGTATATACATTTTAACTGAGTCATTAAGTCATCGTTAGTCGTTACATGTAAATGTTGTTTTGAAACCTTTAGGTTAACGATCTTGTTAAATGTTGTTAACCCAATGTTTATAATATCAAATGAGATTTTAAATTATTATATTATCATGATATTATGATGTACGAATATCTCTTAATATGATCTATATACATTAAATGTCGTTACAACGATAATCGTTACATATATGTCTCGTTTCAAAATCATTAAGTTAGTAGTCTTATTTTTACATATATAGTTCATTGTTAATATACTTAATGATATATTTACTTATCATTTAACATAATTAACCAAGTGTATCAATATCTTAATATGATTCATATGTACCTAGTAAGACGTTATAACGATAATCGTTATATATATCGTTTTCGAGTTTCTTAATTTAATAGTCTCATTTTTATGTATATAACTCATTGTTAAAATACCTAATGAGATAGATACTTATAATAAAATCATGTTAACTATATATATAACCATATATATGTCATCGTAAAGTTTTTACAAGTTTTAACGTTCGTGAATCACCGGTCAACTTGGGTGGTCATTTATCTATATGAAACCTATTCCAATTAATCAAGTCTTAATAAGTTTGATTGCTTAACATGTTGGAAATATTTAATCATGTAAATATCAATTTCATTTAATATATATAAACATGGAAAAGTTCGGGTCACTGCAGTACCTACCCGTTAAATAAATTTCGTCCCGAAATTTTAAGCTGTTGAAAGTGTTGACCTCACGCTCCCAGGTGAACTCGGGTATTTCTTCTTCATCTGATCTTCACGCTCCCAGGTGAACTCGGGTCCTCTACGAGCATTCCATCTAACCTTAACAATCGGTATCTTGTTTTGTTTAAGTCTCTTAACCTCACGATCCATTATTTCGACGGGTTCTTCAATGAATTGAAGTTTTTCATTGATTTGGATTTCGTCCAATGAAATAGTGAGATCTTCTTTAGCAAAACATTTCTTCAAATTTGAGACGTGGAAAGTGTTATGTACAGTCGCGAGTTGTTGAGGTAGCTCTAGTTGGTAAGCTACTGGTCCGACACGATCTATAATCTTGAATGGTCCAATGTACCTTGGATTTAGTTTCCCCCGTTTACCAAATCGAACAACGCCTTTCCAAGGTGAAACCTTAAGGATGACCATTTCTCCAATTTCAAACTCTATATCTTTTCTTTTACTGTCCGCGTAGCTCTTTTGTTGACTCTGGGCGGTTTTCAATCTTTGTTGAATTTGGATGATTTTCTCGGTAGTTTCTTGTATTATCTCCGGACCCGTAATCTGTCTATCCCCCACTTCATTCCAACAAATCGGAGACCTGCACTTTCTACCATAAAGTGCCTCAAACGGCGCCATCTCAATACTAGAATGATAACTGTTGTTGTAGAAAAATTCTACTAACGGTAGGTGTCGATCCCAACTGTTTTCGAAATCAATAACACATGCTCGTAGCATGTCTTCAAGCGTTTGTATCGTCCTTTCGCTCTGCCCATCAGTTTGTGGATGATAGGTAGTACTCATGTCTAGACGAGTTCCTAATGCTTGCTGTAATGTCTGCCTGAATCTTGAAATAAATTTGCCATCCCTATCAGAGATAATAGAGATTGGTATTCCATGTCTGGAGATGACTTCCTTCAAATACAGTCATGCTAACTTATCCATCTTGTCATCTTCTCTTATTGGCAGGAAGTGTACTGATTTGGTGAGACGATCAACTATTACCCAAATAGTATTAAAACCACTTGCAGTCCTTGGAAATTTAGTGATGAAATCCATGGTAATGTTTTCCCATTTCTATTCCGGGATTTCGGGTTGTTGAAGTAGACCTGATGGTTTCTGATGCTCAGCTTTGACCTTAGAATAAGTCAAACATTCTCCTACGTATTTAGCAACATTGGCTTTCATACCCGGCCACCAAAAATGTTTCTTGAGATCCTTGTACATCTTCCCCGTTCCAGGATGTATTGAGTATCTGGTTTTATGAGCTTCTCTAAGTACCATTTCTCTCATATCTCCAAATTTTGGTACCCAAATCCTTTCAGACCTATACCGGGTTCCGTCTTCCCGAATATTAAGATGCTTCTCCGATCCTTTGGGTATTTCATCCTTTAATTTCCCTCTTTTAAAACTCCTTGTTGCGCCTCCTTTATTTGAGTAGTAAGGTTATTGTGAATCATTATATTCATAGATTTTACTCGAATGGGTTCTCTGTCCTTCCTGCTCAAGGTGTCGGCTACCACATTTGCCTTCCCCGGGTGGTAACGAATGTCAAAGTCGTAATCAATCAACAATTCAATTCACCTACGCTGCCTCATATTCAGTTGTTTCTGATTAAATATGTGTTGAAGACTTTTGTGTTCGGTATATATAATACTTTTGACCCCATATAAGTAGTGCCTCCAAGTCTTTAATGCAAAAACAACTGCGCCTAATTCCAAATCATGCGTCGTATAATTTTGTTCGTGAATCTTTAATTATCTAGACGCATAAGCAATCACCTTCGTTCATTGCATTAATACACAACCGAGACCTTGCTTTGATGCGTCACAATAAATCACAAAATCATCATTCCCTTCAGGCAATGACAATATAGGTGCCGTAGTTAGCTTTTTCTTCAATAACTGAAACGCTTTCTCTTGTTCATCCTTCCATTCAAATTTCTTCCCTTTATGCGTTAATGCAGTCAAGGGTTTTGCTATTCTGGAAAAGTCTTGGATGAACCTTCTGTAGTAACCAGCTAGTCCTAAAAACTGGCGTATGTGTTTCGGAGTTTTCGGGGTTTTCCACTTTTCAACAGTTTCTATCTTTGCCGGATCCACCTTAATACCTTCTTTGTTCACTATGTGACCGAGGAATTGAACTTCTTCCAACCAAAATGCACACTTTGAAAATTTAGCGTACAATTCTTCCTTCCTCAATACTTCTAACACCTTTCTCAAATGTTCACCGTGTTCTTGGTCATTCTTTGAGTAAATAAGTATGTCATCAATGAAAACAATGACAAACTTGTCAAGGTATGGTCCACACACTCGGTTCATAAGGTCCATGAACACAGCTGGTGCATTAGTTAAACCAAAGGGCATGACCATAAACTCGTAATGATCGTAACGTGTTCTGAAAGCAGTCTTTGGAATATCATCTTCTTTCAGCCGCATTTGATGATACCCGGAACGTAAGTCAATCTTTGAATAAACAGACGAGCCTTGTAGTTGATCAAATAAGTCGTTGATTCTCGGTAGTGGGTAGCGGTTCTTGATAGTAAGTTTGTTCAACTCTCGGTAGTCGATACACAACCTGAATGTACCATCTTTCTTCTTGACAAACAAAACAGGAGCTCCCCACAGTGATGTGCTTGGTCGAATGAAACCACGCTCTAAAAGTTCTTGTAATTGGCTTTGCAGTTCTTTCATCTCGCTGGGTGCGAGTCTGTAAGGAGCACGAGCTATTGGTGCAGCTCCTGGCACAAGATCTATTTGAAATTCAACGGATCGATGTGGGGGTAATCCCGGTAATTCTTTCAGAAATACATCGGGAAATTCTTTTGCGACTGGAACATCATTGATGCTCTTTTCTTCAGTTTGTACTTTCTCGACGTGTGCTAGAACAGCATAGCAATCTTTTCTTATTAGTTTTTGTGCCTTCAAATTACTAATAAGATGTAGCTTCGTGTTGCCCTTTTCTCCGTACACCATTAAGGGTTTTCCTTTTTCTCGTATAATGCGAATTGCATTTTTGTAACAAACGATCTCTGCTTTCACTTCTTTCAACTAGTCCATACCGATTATCACATCAAAACTCCCTAACTCTACTGGTATCAATTCAATCTTAAATGTTTCGCTAACCAGTTTAATTTCTCGATTCCGACATATATTATCTGCTGAAATTAATTTACCATTTGCTAATTCGAGTAAAAATTTACTATCCAAAGGCGTCAATGGACAACTTAATTTAGCACAAAAATCTCTACTCATATAGCTTCTATCCGCACCCGAATCAAATAAAACATAAGCAGATTTATTGTCAATAAGAAACGTACCCGTAACAAGCTCCGGGTCTTCCTGTGCCTCTGCCGTATTAATATTGAAAACTCTTCTGCGGCCTTGTCCATTCGTGTTCTCATGGTTCGGCAATTTCTAATAATGTGGCCCGGTTTTCCACATTTATAACAAACTACATTGGCATAACTTGCTCCGACACTACTTGCTCCGCCATTACTCGTTCCGACCCCATTTGTTCCTTTCATTCTGTTAACCCCTGGTCCGTAGACCTCACACTTCGTCGCGCTATGACCATTGCTTTTACACTTGTTGCAAAATTTGGTGCAGAACCCCGAGTGATACTTTTCACATCTTTGGCAAAGCTGCTTCTGATTGTTGTTGTTGTTGCGGTTATTATTGTTGTTGGGATGATTGTTGTAGTTGATGTTGTTGTTGTTGTTGTTGTTAGGCCGTTTATTGTAGTTGCGATTGTTGGGATAGTTGTTGCGATTATTGTTGTAATTGCTGTTGTTGTTGTATTGGTGATTCTTATCACCGTTTTCCTCCCACTTTCTTTTAACTTGCTTCACATTGGCCTCTTCAGTAGTCTGTTCTTTAATTCTTTCTTCAATCTGGTTCAGTAGTTTGTGAGCCATTCTACATGCCTGTTGTATGGAGGCGGGCTCGTGTGAACTTATATCTTCTTGGATTCTTTCCGGTAATCCTTTCACAAACGCGTCGATCTTCTCTTCCTCATCTTTGAACGCTCCCGGAAACAATAGGCATAATTTTGTGAATCGTCTTTCGTACGTGGTAATATCAAATCCTTGTGTTCGTAACCCTCTAAGTTATGTCTTGAGCTTATTGACCTCAGTTCTGGGACGGTACTTCTCGTTCATCAAGTGCTTGAATGCTGACCACGGTAGTGCGTAAGCATCATCTTGTCCGACTTGCTCTAGATAGGTATTCCACCATGTTAACGCAGAACCTATGAAGGTATGCGTAGCGTACTTCACTTTGTCCTCTTCAGTACACTTACTTATGGCAAACACCGATTCGACCTTCTCGGTCCACCGTTTCAATCCGATCGGTCCTTTGGTTCCATCAAATTCCAAAGGTTTGCAGGCAGTGAATTCTTTATAGGTGCATCCTACACGATTTCATGTACTGCTAGATCCAAGGTTATTGTTGGTATGTAGCGAGGCCTGTACTGCGGCTATGTTTGAAGCAAGAAAGGCACGAAATTCCTCTTCACTCATATTCAAGGTGTGTCGAGTAGTCGGTGCCATTTCCTTCAAAATAGTCAAATGAAACGAGTTAATCATATAGAATATCAAGAGTAGTCAATAGTATTTCGTAGCGTAATATGAACTTATTTATAAAAGCTCTTTCTTCATATTAGCGTTTTATACTCTTTAATTCGGGTAGTACCTACCCGTTAAGTTCATACTTAGTAGCTAACATACCATTTCAACTACTACAATTCTATATGAAAAACTAATCACAAAAAAATATATATATCATATTCGAACCTTTATACAATAACTTGCAAACTTACAATACCGCTATTTTACATATAGCATGAAATATAGCACATAAAACTTTGATACAAAGTAGTTGCGAAGATAATTCTAGTTAATAAATAAGGCGTTCAGCAAAGGCAACAAAGACACGTAATTCATACGTCCAGAAACAAGTCATGCATTCTGGTTTTACTAATACCACTTCCCATACTTGGTCTTGTGGAACGTAACCGTTGTGACCGATAGTATGACAACGTGTTGTAACATCGTCAAAAAGACGAAGGTTATGTAATGACCAACAGTCTCGTAATAACCTAAAAACCTCATTTCTTACCCCAATTACCGACTCCGTCACTTGTGGGAACGTTTTTTTTAATAGTTGTAGCCCGATGTTCTTTTTCTCACTTTGGTGAGAAGCGAACATTACTAACCCGTAAGCATAACATGCTTCTTTATGTTGCATGTTAGCCGCTTTTTCTAAATCATGAAGTCCTATATTCGGATACATTGAGTCAAAATAATTTCTTAACCCTTTGCGTAAAATAGCATTTGGGTTCCCCATATATGCGTCAAACTAAAAACATCGTAACTTATGGGTTTTCCAATGTGATATCCCCCATCTTTCAAACGAAAGCCTTTTATAAACCAAGGCATTCTTGGAACGTTCTTCGAATGTCTTACAAACTGATTTTGCCATAAATAGTTGTGCCGAGGAATTCTGACCGACTCTAGACAAGATTTCATCAATCATGTCTCCGGGTAAGTCTTCTAAAATATTGGGTTGTCTATCCATTTTGTGTTTTTATACTGTAAAATAGACAAGAGTTAGATTCATAAAAGATACTTATTAATACAAGCAATTTTTACATATATCGTAAAGCATAAGCACACTATATTACATATATTACACCGCACAAATACAACTATCTTATTCCGACTCACTCGTTTCTTCTTTTTCGAACTTAGTTCTTTTTGCTAAGTTTTTAGGGATATATGATGTTCCCCTAATACGAGCCGTCATTTTCCACATTGGTCTAGAAAAACCTGGTGGTTTAGAGGTTCCCGGGTTATTGTTACAACTTAAGAAATACGGGTGTTGACGATACATATAAAGTTCATCGGGGTTGGAATCAGATTTCTCTATTTTTATGCCCTTTCCCTTATTGTTCTCTTTTGCCTTTTTAAATTCAGTTGGGGTAATTTCTATAACATCATCGGAATCCTCGTCGGGATCCGATTCATCGGAGAATTGGTAATCCTCCCAATATTTTGCTTCCTTGGCGGAAACACCGTTGACCATAATTAACCTTGGTCGGTTGGTTGAGGATTTTCTTTTACTTAACCGTTTTATTATTTCCCCCACCGGTTCTATTTCTTCTTCCAGTTCCTCCTCCTCCAGTTTCGATTCTTCTTCCGGTTCCTCTTCGGGAACTTGTGAATCAGTCCACGAATCATTCCAAATTACATTTGACTCTTAATTATTATTATGTGAGTCAATGGGACTTGTATTAGAGGTAGACATCTATCACATAATATCAAACACGTTAAGAGATTAATATATCACATAATATTCACATGTTAAAAAATATACAGTTTCCAACAAAATTTGTTAAGCAATCATTTTTCAAGTAAACACGGTCGAAGTCCAGACTCACTAATGCATCCTAACAAACTCGATAAGACACACTAATGCAAAATTCTGGTTCTCTAAGACCAACGCTCGGATACTAACTGAAATGTCCCGTTCTTATTGATTAAAAACGTTCCATATTAATTGATTTCGTTGCGAGGTTTTGACCTCTATATGAGACGTTTTTTTCAAAGACTGCATTCATTTTTAAAACAAACCATAACCTTTATTTCATAAATAAAGGTTTAAAAAGCTTTACGTAGATTATCAAATAATGATAATCTAAAATATCCTGTTTACACACGACCATTACATAATGGTTTACAATACAAATATGTTACATCGAAATCAGTTTATTGAATGCAGTTTTTACACAATATCATACAAACATGGACTCCAAATCTTGTCCTTATTTTAGTATGCAACAGCGGAAGCTCTTAGTATTCACCTGAGAATAAACATGCTTTAAACGTCAACAAAAATGTTGGTGAGTTATAGGTTTAACCTATATATATCAAATCGTAACAATAGACCACAAGATTTCATATTTCAATACACATCCCATACATAGAGATAAAAATCATTCATATGGTGAACACCTGGTAACCGACATTAACAAGATGCATATATAAGAATATCCCCATCATTCCGGGACACCCTTCGGATATGATATAAATTTCGAAGTACTAAAGCATCCGGTACTTTGGATGGGGTTTGTTAGGCCTAATAGATCTATCTTTAGGATTCGTGTCAATTAGGGTGTCTGTTCCCTAATTCTTAGATTACCAGACTTAATAAAAAGGGGCATATTCGATTTCGATAATTCAACCATAGAATGTAGTTTCACGTACTTGTGTCTATTTTGTAAATCATTTATAAAACCTGCATGTATTCTCATCCCAAAAATATTAGATTTTAAAAGTGGGACTATAACTCACTTTCACAGATTTTTACTTCGTCGGGAAGTAAGACATGGCCATTGGTTGATTCACGAACCTATAACAATATATACATATATATCAAAGTATGTTCAAAATATATTTACAATACTTTTAATACATTTTGATGTTTTAAGTTTATTAAGTCAGCTGTCCTCGTTAGTAACCTACAACTAGTTGTCCACAGTTAGATGTACAGAAATAAATCGATAAATATTATCTTGAATCAATCCACGACCCAGTGTATACGTATCTCAGTATTGATCACAACTCAAACTATATATATATTTTGGAATCAACCTCAACCCTGTATAGCTAACTCCAACATTCACATATAGAGTGTCTATGGTTGTTCCGCAATATATATAGATGGGTCAACATGATAGGTCGAAACATTGTATACGTGTCTATGGTATCTCAAGATTACATAATATACAATATAAGTTGATTAGGTTATGGTTGGAATAGATTTATTACTAACTTTCACGTAGGTAAAATGAGTAGTTTTTATCAATATTGTTTTACTCGCCATTTCTTCATTTCTAATCCGTTTTGAGTGATTCCAGTGGCCACGGTTTCGTATTGAACTTAAATTTATGAATCTAAATAGAAAAAGTATAAGTTTATAGTCAGAAATACAAGTTACAAGTCGTTTTTGAAAGAGGTAGTCATTTCCGTCGAAAGAACGACATCTTGATGACCATTTTGAAAAACATACTTTCACTTTGAGTTTAACCATGATTTTTAGATATAGTTTCATGTTCATAAGAAAAATCATTTTTCCAGAAGTATAGCTTTTAAATCAAAGTTCTTCTTAGCTTTTAATTATCCCAACCAAAACAGCCCCCGGTTTTACTACGACGGCGTATATCCAGTTTTATGGTGTTTATCGTGTTTTCGGGTTTTAAATCATTAAGTTAGCATATCATATAGATATAGAACATGTGTTTAGTTGATTTTAAAAGTCTAGTTAGAAGGATTAACTTTATTTGCGAACAAGTTTAGAATTAACTAAACTATGTTCTAGTGATTACAAGTTTATAACGTTGAATAAGACAACTTTTTATGTATGAATCGAATGATGTTATAAACATCATTACTACCTTAAGTTCCTTGGATAAACCTACTGGAAATGAGAAAAATTGATCTAGCTTCAAAGGATCCTTGGATGGCTTGAAAGTTCTTGAAGCAGAATCATGACACGAAAACAATTTCAAGTAAGATTTCCACTCGAAATAAGATTGTTATAGTTATAGAAATTGAATTAAAGTTTGAATATGATTATTACCTTGTATTAGAAAGATAACCTACTGTAAGTAACAAAGGTTTCTTGATCTTGGATGATTACTTGGAATGGATTTAGAAAACTTGGAAGTAAACTTGCAATCTTGGAAGTATTCTTGATTTTATGAAACTAGAACTTTTGGAATTTATGAAGAACACTTAGAACTTGAAGATAGAACTTGGGAGAGATCAATTAGATGAATAAAATTGAAGAATTAAAGTGTTTGTAGGTGTTTTTGGTCGTTGGTGTATGGATTAGATATAAAGGATATGTAATTTTGTTTTCATGTAAATAAGTCATGAATGATTACTCATATTTTTGTAATTTTATGAGATATTTCATGCTAGTTGCCAAATGATGGTTCCCACATGTGTTAGGTGACTCACATGGGCTGCTAATAGCTGATCATTGGAGTGTATATACCAATAGTACATACATCTAAAAGCTGTGTATTGTACGAGTACGAATACGGGTGCATACGAGTAGATTTGTTGATGAAACTGAACAAGGATGTAATTGTAAGCATTTTTGTTAAGTAGAAGTATTTTGATAAGTGTCTTGAAGTCTTTCAAAAGTGTATGAATACATATTAAAACACTACATGTATATACATTTTAACTGAGTCGTTAAGTCATCGTTAGTCGTTACATGTAAATGTTGTTTTGAAACCTTTAGGTTAACGATCTTGTTAAATGTTGTTAACCCAATGTTTATAATATCAAATAAGATTTTAAATTATTATATTATCATGATATTATGATGTACGAATATCTATTAATATGATCTATATACATTAAATGTCGTTACAACGATAATCGTTACATATATGTCTCGTTTCAAAATCATTAAGTTAGTAGTCTTATTTTTACATATGTAGTTCATTGTTAATACACTTAATGATATATTTACTTATCATTTAACATAATTAACCAGGTGTATCAATATCTTAATATGATTCATATGTACCTATTAAGACGTTATAACGATAATCGTTATATATATCGTTTTCGAGTTTCTTAATTTAATAGTCTCATTTTTATGTATATAACTCATTGTTAAAATACCTAATGAGATACATACTTATAATAAAATCATGTTAACTATATATATAACCATATATATGTCATCGTATAGTTTTTACAAGTTTTAACGTTCGTGAATCACCGGTCAACTTGGGTGGTCATTTGTCTATATGAAACCTATTCCAATTAATCAAGTCTTAATAAGTTTGATTGCTTAACATGTTGGAAACACTTAATCATATAAATATCAATTTCATTTAATATATATATATAAACATGGAAAAGTTCGGGTCACTACATAACGAACCCCATCCAAAGTACCGGATGCTTTAGTACTTCGAATTCGTTTTTATCATGTCCGAAGGATTTCCCGGAATGATAGGGGATATTCTTATATGCATCTTGTTAATGTCAGTTGTGATAACCCGGAAATTTCCAATCAAATTTAAACTTTATCTTTATATTATTCTGACACGATAAGCAAAGTTTGTTAAGTTAAATCTCAAGAATTTTAAACTGTGTTCATACATTCATTATAACCTCGACCAAATTTCGACGATTCATGAACCGTTATATATAAATAGATATGTATATATATATGTATATATATATATATATATATATATATATATATATATATATATATATATATATATATATATATGTATTATAACTTGAGAATATTAATAAAGTATTAAACGTATATTACCTTACACGAACGCATTTGTTTCAATATGTTTATCGATGGAATTAGAAGATAATATCAAATGATTGATTTATCAGATACATTGTGATATGATTACGGGTCTATGTTATGAGGTCCACTGTGATTTAAGAAATCTATTCTTTTTGACAACATTCGGAAAATGGTAAAGTGATTTATAAGTAAGAACGTGGAGTGTAAATAACTTAGATGTTGGATATCGACAAGTTAAGTAACTCGACATTTTTCATACATTTATTTAACCTTTGGACTTTATCCCATGCTTCACCAACAGACCGTAATTTAAAAACTTGAAACCTATTATGAATATATATGATTCTACTTTTATAAAACGTTTTATGATATAACGATTTCCATTATTTTAACCTTTTAACAAAATGATTCTTAAATATATTTAGTTTTGGAAAACAAAATTATCATATTTATTTGATTTATTTTCAAACGTACAAAAACGTTTTTAGTTTAAAAAGAACTTTATTATTAAAACGTATATAACTTTTATAAATATCTAGAACCACTTTTGACAACTCATTACTTAACCAGTATGATAAAGATAACGATATTTATATTTTATTTTATTAAATATAAATAATGATTTAAATTAATTTTATATATATTTATACGCGTATTATACGTACATAGTTTTATACTTTTACTATACTTTAACTTTACCTTTACTTTACTTTTACTTTACTTTAACTTTAATAATTTACTTTAATAATTCATACTTTAATAATTCATACTTTAATAATTCACTTTAATAATTCATACTTTAATAATTCACTTTAATAATTCATACTTTAATAATTCACTTTAATAATTCATACTTTAATAATTCACTTTAATAATTCAAAAATCTATTATAAATAGAATTCAATAGGTTTCATTATTTCATAGAAACTTGAAATATATTTCTCTAAACTCTCTCAATCGACTTACATATATATATTTACTCAGTATTATTTCAAGATATTATTAGTATACATAAAATACTATGACGAGGTCATGAGCGTATTATTTCAAAATGGATTTTTCGAGCGGGATAGAGCTAAGGAAAACATGGGTTATAGCTATGGAGGTGATGGGTATGGTTCATGGGTATGCTTGTGAGGTCAATCTAGTGTTTATCGTCTCCATTGCGTCTACGTACCTTTCCTACAATATTGAATCTCAATATTGATACGTGAGTACTCGTAAATTATTTTTACATATTAATAGTGTATCCCTGACTAGTGCTCGAGAATATAGGATTATGCATGCTTGTACTTTTGATATTGCCCTTAGATAGGTTATGTTGAATCCTGAATTAGTTACACTTGCGGTTGAGATAAGGTATAAGATATGCATGTCCTTGGAAGGCTAGCGAAAAATTGAGAACTTTTCATTTAGATATCGAATGGGTTCGATGAATGGATTAGAAGTTATAGTCAATTAAATTTTTATAAAAATGATTATTATTATCGTCGTTATTATCGTCGTTCTAGTTTTATCTTATTATTATCATTATTAATAAAAGGAATTATCATTAAAAATTGTTATTTTTATTATTATTACTATTGTTATCATCGTTAAAGTTATAATTAGTATTATTATTATTATTATTATTATTATTATTATTATTATTATTATTATTATTATTATCTTATTAATATTATTATTATTATTATTATTATTATTATTATTATTATTATTATTATTATTATTATTATTATATATATCACTATTTAAAAATGGTTATTGTTATTGTTGTTATTATTATTATTATCATTAAAATAGTTATTAGTATTATTAATAATATCATAGTAATTATCATTATTAGTATTATTGTAATTAAAACTAATATTAGTAATACCTAATTCTTTTTAGTATTATTATTATTAGTATTATAAACACAATATAAAAGACGATTAAAAGCTATTAAACGAAACGATTAGGAAATAATGAGTATGAGTATCATGATGAAATTAAAATATTATAAGATATTGATCTAGATAAAATTATCATTCTTATTATTTTTATCATTATTATTATTATTATTAAAAGTATCGTTAGTATTAAAACTATCATTTTAACAAAAAATATCATTTTAATAGAAATGTCATTGTTATTATAAAATATCATTATTATTATCATTTTAAATAGAATTATTATTTTAAAGTTAATATTAAAAAGTATCATAAATATTAAAGTTATCATAATTAGAATTATCGTTTTATTATAATATCATTATTAGTAAATATAAATATTGATATTTTTAAAAGAATAATAATAATTATTATTGCAAAATAATACAACTTTTACTTATTATTATTATCAATGTTATTTTATCAAATAAATATGTAATACAAATAATATAATTACCTTAATAAAACTTATCATAATATTTTTTTTAAATTAACTTTATAAATTTTATTACTTAAGATATATAAAAGTATATTTTTATATAAAATTTTATTTATTAATAAATGAATTATATTATTTACTCTATTAAATCTTTTAAAAATATTTAAAAATATAAAACGACGATATTTAAACTATATAATAATCATGTATAAATTTTGGAAATCATTTTGAGTCAAATTAACTTTTGTTGATCTTTGCATATTAGTCTCGAGCATTAGGATTGTGGTACACTATGACTTGACCTAATTTGTTAGACAAATATTGACCAGCACATATATATACATAATTAATTTAGGTTCGTGAATTCGAGGTCAACCTTGCACTTGTTCAATGACGTTATATGTATTTTTACTACGAAATACAGTATGGTGAGTTTCATTTGCCTTTTTACCCTTTATATTTTTGGGCTGAGAATACATGCGCAATTTTTATAAATGATTTACAAAATAGACACAAGTACGTGAAACTACATTCTATGGTTGAATTATCGAAATCGAATATGCCCCTTTTTATTAAGTCTGGTAATCTAAGAATTAGGGAACAGACACCCTAATTGACGCGAATCCTAAAGATAGATCTATTGGGCCTAACAAACCCCATCCAAAGTACCGGATGCTTTAGTACTTCGAAATTTATATCATGTCCGAAGGAGGATCCCGGAATGATGGGGATATTCTTATATGCATATTGTTAATGTCGGTTACCAGGTGTTCAATCCATATGAATGATTATTTTTGTCTCTATGCATGGGACGTATATTTATGAGAACTGGAAATGAAATTCTTGTGGTCTATTAAAATGATGGAAATGAATGATTATGATAAACTAATGAACTCACCAACCTTTTGGTTGACACTTTAAAGCATGTTTATTCTCAGGTATAAAAGAAATCTTCCGCTGTGCATTTGCTTGTTTTAAAGATATTACTTGGAGTATTTCATGGCATATTTCGAAGAACGTTGCATTCGAGTCATTGAGTTCATCAAAGATTACTATTAAGTTAATTTATAATTGGATAGTGGATATTATGAAATGGTATGCATGCCTGTCAATTTTCGATGTAAAGAAAGTTTGTGTTTTAAAAACGAATGCAATGTTTGTAATATGTATCATATAGAGGTCAAATACCTCGCGATGTAATCAACTATTGTGAATCGTTTATAATGTATATGAACGGGTCCTTTCAGTTGGTATCAGAGCGGTGGTCTTAGCGAACCAGGTCTGCATTAGTGTGTCTAACTGATAAGTCGTTAGGATGCATTAGTGAGTCTGGACTTCGACCGTGTTTGCATGTCAAAAGTTTTGCTTATCATTTCTAGTCGGAAATCATCTGCTTATCATCCTTAGGAAATTACCTACTTATCATTATTAGTCTAGACACGTCTTGCTACATTAATTGCATGAGTAGTGTATAGACAAAATTCATATCTTAGCGTATCTGCTAAATCATATCTTATCGTATCTATTACTGTAAACTTTGCCTGACATATTCCGTAAATTCCTCCGTAATCTACGAAATCTTTTGATCTATATACATATATGGATATCCTATGTAAATAGAATACCACCCGATAGCCGGAAAATCATTTTATATCGAAAAATCCTTTTTCCAATCGTACGAAATGGAAGTTGTCATCAGTTCAAGTCACTCGGATTCTGAAATGGAATCTCACTCAAGCTCCGAAAGCAGTGTGACCGGAATGGATCAACCAATCAGTCATCATCTATTCTGGATGAATTGGGGATGGGTTCGTAGTCTCCTCAATCATTGGAGACAAGAAGAAGGCGATCCTTTCCATCCACCACATTGCCCTCTTGACGAAGAACCTGAAGCACTTACCGGCGAACCTGTCCGAAACACCATTTTCTCTCTCATTTCCAGAGTATCTCGTCACGATTATATACTCCATCAAATTCTAGATTTTATTTATCCGCTCGTCCGAACCGACAATCACCCCGGTGTAATAGAAGAAGTCAACGAGCTTCGCGCTCGGGTAGTGGCTTTGGAGAATATGGTGCAAAAATTACAAACACCAGTAGCAGCACCAGCAGCAACACCAGCAGCATAACCAGTACCACCATCATCAACGCCAACAGTACCATTACCACCTCCAACCACAACCGCGTCGTAAACCTCAACTTCACAATCTGTCCCACGAGCATCAACGTCATACGCACCATAGATATCAAGGAATACCAGCAACAATAACTGACGATGTATTAATTCATAACTTCATTGGAGAAACATTCCACTGAGATTATGTAATCTCTAAAGTCTTAGAGATTATCTAATCTAGCCCTAACCATAAATCAGTTAAGCGAACCAAAATGATAGAAGGAAGAGTAGAAACCCTGACAAAAATGGTGTGTGATTAACAAGCTAAACTTGTTTTACCAACATCATCAACAGTACCGTCAGCGTCACCAGCATCGTCAGTACAGTCAACATCAGAATCAACAACACCTATAACATCACAAACTCTGTCAGTTCAAGAATCACTGTGGACATCATTACGAATCAATAACGCGTATATTGTATCAAGGAGTTATGAAGAGTTAACTCATTCCCTCTGAAGAAATTATATGTATATTTTATATATACATATTTTGAAATAAAAATAAATCTTTCCGTGCTAAGCTATTGTGTGTGAATATTAACTACTCGGTTAATTCATCTTACAAATATGCAATAATGTACGTCCTTCACCCGCAACTTAACCATCATTAACTACAATCTCTGTCTCAATTCAACAAATTCCAATTCATAATAAATCAAGTATATATTTGATTTTACACTTTCATCATCGATGTAACCGAAACTTCTCAGATACCATCACTCGTACTTTGCGAAGTTCACAAGAATTTAACAAAAATCAACCTCACGCCTCAACAAATAACGAAGTATTGATTCGTAATTTCAATATTATTGAAGAAATACTTATGTAATCTCTAAAGCCTTCAAGGGATTATTCAATTCTAGTATCAACCATAAATCGAATGAGTTTAATTTAGTATTAACTCATTAAAATTTATGTTATGTCTGAGGAGAATATATACATATATATTTTCACAAAGACTGTAATAAAATTCTTATGTACAAAATATTAAATGTGAAATTTTTTAACGGGTAGGTAATACCCGAGATATATATATATTCACAATTAATATGTTACATTCTTCGAATCTGATCAAGCAAATTATCAACTATACTTCCTACTTTCACAATAATATACATTCTTTCATAGAGATTAAAACAACTATACTCATTCAAACCCAATTACAAATTTTGATTTTGAAACCTCAGAATTCAATTCGAGATATAACCGGTATCATCACTTTTAGATTCCTACATCTTTCAAAGCTATACTTTGACTTTAAAACTGTGTTAGAACATCAAATGTATATTAACGATTACAATCTGTGTTCAAACCCTTCGAAAATATCTGAAGACACTTCAAATAATGAGCAATCGAGATGATGATCTAACCACATATTACCCACAGTTAGGTACTTAAAAAGCACTCGAAACCAAAGTCATAATTCCACACATATCTGTGTCAGATTCTTTGGCATTTATTAGCAAAAATAACTTTGCAATTCCTTTTCAAAGTAGCCAATTTTGTCACAGCTCCAGCAAGTCAACTTCGAATTTTCAGTCAGACTAACCTTATTATAACCTTGAGATATACACCATCGTTACCAGGGAACCTTTTACATCCCACCACATTATTAGCAGATGTACCAACAACTTCATTACCCTTTGACTTTAACCTCTCCAAAAAGTCATTATAGTTATTCATTGAAACCCCACCATTTACTCATTCGCATCTTGTAACAAGAATTGCCATACGAATCATCGGGAATTAGCAATCATTAATTTGAAATCTCGCAGCATGTCTACGCCAACAGTTATATGTGTACGTACAACGTCTATCTCCTGGACTTACATACTTTGAATGTGAAGTTTCTGAAATACACCTTGAACTGTGAACTAGTTCTTGAAATGCTGACGAAGCAGCAACAACTGTAAACGATCTTAACAGTAAAAAGTTTGATGATAAAGAATAGTGTATTGGCAAAGCTCAGAAAAAGAGAAGTTTTGGAACTGGAAAAAGGATTGAGCAAAGTATGAAAGAGGCTGTGGACAAATCACAAGGGCGAAACGTGCCTTCAAAGAATCTAAATGATTCAGTACCTGATGAAGTCATTAAAGGAATACCTTGCTCTTGACTCTAAACCCCTGCGGACAATATTCTTCATCATCCTCTGATATTAGAAATTCTAAGATATCATCATATCTTTCATTATAAATATCCTCCATATTTCTGAAGATATTTTCTTAATTATTCTTATCCGAAATCATTTACCTCTTCGCGCTATCTGTATTACATCATAAAAGAAACTATTTTAGTTTCTAAATTCTGAAACATTCGAGTTTAAAATAGGATTTTTTTTTTTTTGAAGTAGTGCTGGGAGCTGAAGCATGAGTTAGTATAATATAATGACACTTGATCAACGTGATTATATTACAGTAATTCATGCTGAGTTTCTAAATGGAACGTGATGATTCACAGATCATAACGTCATCATGTGCCATGTTACACGACTCCTATATTCTATTTAATCTCTAAAATATCAAGAAAATATTTCTTGATGATTCGGTCTTTTCTAGGGTATTCTGGTAATTTAACAAATCAAGATCGTACCATTACAATTTCCTTCTTAGAACATTAACTATGTTCATTCAGAAATTCATATCTACGAATTCTGGACCATTACATACGGTGCTTAATCTCAAGAAGAGGAAACGAAAGAATGAAGCTCCGAAATAGAAATAGGAGTATAAATCGCAGCAAACAGAAGGGAGCATTAACTGTGGATGACAATAATTATAGAAGACAGAAGCAGGGACATCGAAATATAAAGGAGGATATAAAGCCCAATGACGACCCAGAAATTATAAACCATATATATCGATGCATATAGCAATATAAAGACATGGGAGAACTAAAAACACTATAAAACTAAGAGTATAGTAAAAGTAAATAGATTCTTCCGGTGGCAGATGAAAGAAAAGAATGACAGATATGAAAGTTAGGAGTATATCAAGAATCAGAACTGGATGGAGCATATTAGTGAATAAAAGGTGTGAGTTGTGGAAATAAGGAAACGAAGGGGGTGGATATATAGTAAAATATCCGACAGAGCAATCAAAACATATTATCGCATTTAATCAAAGCTGATCTTAACTTCCTTAATTTTCGAAGAACCAAATCTTATTACGAAGATTTTCTCTAAATTCCTTGAATTTCGAAAATCAACCGTGACTATGTCATTGGTTAAAAAGAACGTGCATTTACTCATTTCATTCTTTTGTGATAACTTCACTCGTACCCTTCACAAAAATCAAATTGCTTTATCTATATTACTTGATGATAATAAAACTCTAATTTTCAACTCGTATACGTCATGAAAACATACTTATTGTCAGCCATGACCATTCCATTCAAATTTCGGGACGAAATTTCTTTAACGGGTAGGTACTGTGATAACCCGGAAATTTCCAATCAAATTTAAACTTTATCTTTATATTATTCTGACACGATAAGCAAAGTTTGTTAAGTTAAATCTCAAGAATTTTAAACTGTGTTCATACATTCATTATAACCTCGACCAAATTTCGACGATTCATGAACCGTTATATATAAATAGATATGTATATATATATGTATATATATATATATATATATATATATATATATATATATATATATATATATATATGTATTATAACTTGAGAATATTAATAAAGTATTAAACGTATATTACCTTACACGAACGCATTTGTTTCAATATGTTTATCGATGGAATTAGAAGATAATATCAAATGATTGATTTATCAGATACATTGTGATATGATTACGGGTCTATGTTATGAGGTCCACTGTGATTTAAGAAATCTATTCTTTTTGACAACATTCGGAAAATGGTAAAGTGATTTATAAGTAAGAACGTGGAGTGTAAATAACTTAGATGTTGGATATCGACAAGTTAAGTAACTCGACATTTTTCATACATTTATTTAACCTTTGGACTTTATCCCATGCTTCACCAACAGACCGTAATTTAAAAACTTGAAACCTATTATGAATATATATGATTCTACTTTTATAAAACGTTTTATGATATAACGATTTCCATTATTTTAACCTTTTAACAAAATGATTCTTAAATATATTTAGTTTTGGAAAACAAAATTATCATATTTATTTGATTTATTTTCAAACGTACAAAAACGTTTTTAGTTTAAAAAGAACTTTATTATTAAAACGTATATAACTTTTATAAATATCTAGAACCACTTTTGACAACTCATTACTTAACCAGTATGATAAAGATAACGATATTTATATTTTATTTTATTAAATATAAATAATGATTTAAATTAATTTTATATATATTTATACGCGTATTATACGTACATAGTTTTATACTTTTACTATACTTTAACTTTACCTTTACTTTACTTTTACTTTACTTTAACTTTAATAATTTACTTTAATAATTCATACTTTAATAATTCATACTTTAATAATTCACTTTAATAATTCATACTTTAATAATTCACTTTAATAATTCATACTTTAATAATTCACTTTAATAATTCATACTTTAATAATTCACTTTAATAATTCAAAAATCTATTATAAATAGAATTCAATAGGTTTCATTATTTCATAGAAACTTGAAATATATTTCTCTAAACTCTCTCAATCGACTTACATATATATATTTACTCAGTATTATTTCAAGATATTATTAGTATACATAAAATACTATGACGAGGTCATGAGCGTATTATTTCAAAATGGATTTTTCGAGCGGGATAGAGCTAAGGAAAACATGGGTTATAGCTATGGAGGTGATGGGTATGGTTCATGGGTATGCTTGTGAGGTCAATCTAGTGTTTATCGTCTCCATTGCGTCTACGTACCTTTCCTACAATATTGAATCTCAATATTGATACGTGAGTACTCGTAAATTATTTTTACATATTAATAGTGTATCCCTGACTAGTGCTCGAGAATATAGGATTATGCATGCTTGTACTTTTGATATTGCCCTTAGATAGGTTATGTTGAATCCTGAATTAGTTACACTTGCGGTTGAGATAAGGTATAAGATATGCATGTCCTTGGAAGGCTAGCGAAAAATTGAGAACTTTTCATTTAGATATCGAATGGGTTCGATGAACGGATTAGAAGTTATAGTCAATTAAATTTTTATAAAAATGATTATTATTATCGTCGTTATTATCGTCGTTCTAGTTTTATCTTATTATTATCATTATTAATAAAAGGAATTATCATTAAAAATTGTTATTTTTATTATTATTACTATTGTTATCATCGTTAAAGTTATAATTAGTATTATTATTATTATTATTATTATTATTATTATTATTATTATTATTATTATTATTATCTTATTAATATTATTATTATTATTATTATTATTATTATTATTATTATTATTATTATTATTATTATTATATATATCACTATTTAAAAATGGTTATTGTTATTGTTGTTATTATTATTATTATCATTAAAATAGTTATTAGTATTATTAATAATATCATAGTAATTATCATTATTAGTATTATTGTAATTAAAACTAATATTAGTAATACCTAATTCTTTTTAGTATTATTATTATTAGTATTATAAACACAATATAAAAGACGATTAAAAGCTATTAAACGAAACGATTAGGAAATAATGAGTATGAGTATCATGATGAAATTAAAATATTATAAGATATTGATCTAGATAAAATTATCATTCTTATTATTTTTATCATTATTATTATTATTATTAAAAGTATCGTTAGTATTAAAACTATCATTTTAACAAAAAATATCATTTTAATAGAAATGTCATTGTTATTATAAAATATCATTATTATTATCATTTTAAATAGAATTATTATTTTAAAGTTAATATTAAAAAGTATCATAAATATTAAAGTTATCATAATTAGAATTATCGTTTTATTATAATATCATTATTAGTAAATATAAATATTGATATTTTTAAAAGAATAATAATAATTATTATTGCAAAATAATACAACTTTTACTTATTATTATTATCAATGTTATTTTATCAAATAAATATGTAATACAAATAATATAATTACCTTAATAAAACTTATCATAATATTTTTTTTAAATTAACTTTATAAATTTTATTACTTAAGATATATAAAAGTATATTTTTATATAAAATTTTATTTATTAATAAATGAATTATATTATTTACTCTATTAAATCTTTTAAAAATATTTAAAAATATAAAACGACGATATTTAAACTATATAATAATCATGTATAAATTTTGGAAATCATTTTGAGTCAAATTAACTTTTGTTGATCTTTGCATATTAGTCTCGAGCATTAGGATTGTGGTACACTATGACTTGACCTAATTTGTTAGACAAATATTGACCAGCACATATATATACATAATTAATTTAGGTTCGTGAATTCGAGGTCAACCTTGCACTTGTTCAATGACGTTATATGTATTTTTACTACGAAATACAGTATGGTGAGTTTCATTTGCCTTTTTACCCTTTATATTTTTGGGCTGAGAATACATGCGCAATTTTTATAAATGATTTACAAAATAGACACAAGTACGTGAAACTACATTCTATGGTTGAATTATCGAAATCGAATATGCCCCTTTTTATTAAGTCTGGTAATCTAAGAATTAGGGAACAGACACCCTAATTGACGCGAATCCTAAAGATAGATCTATTGGGCCTAACAAACCCCATCCAAAGTACCGGATGCTTTAGTACTTCGAAATTTATATCATGTCCGAAGGAGGATCCCGGAATGATGGGGATATTCTTATATGCATATTGTTAATGTCGGTTACCAGGTGTTCAATCTATATGAATGATTATTTTTGTCTCTATGCATGGGACGTATATTTATGAGAACTGGAAATGAAATTCTTGTGGTCTATTAAAATGATGGAAATGAATGATTATGATAAACTAATGAACTCACCAACCTTTTGGTTGACACTTTAAAGCATGTTTATTCTCAGGTATAAAAGAAATCTTCCGCTGTGCATTTGCTTGTTTTAAAGATATTACTTGGAGTATTTCATGGCATATTTCGAAGAACGTTGCATTCGAGTCATTGAGTTCATCAAAGATTACTATTAAGTTAATTTATAATTGGATAGTGGATATTATGAAATGGTATGCATGCCTGTCAATTTTCGATGTAAAGAAAGTTTGTGTTTTAAAAACGAATGCAATGTTTGTAATATGTATCATATAGAGGTCAAATACCTCGCGATGTAATCAACTATTGTGAATCGTTTATAATGTATATGAACGGGTCCTTTCATCAGTTACCAGGTGTTCACCATATGAATGATTTTTATCTCTATGTATGGGATGTATATTGAAATATGAAATCGTGTGGTCTATTATTATGATTTGATAATATATAGGTTAAACCTATAACTCACCAACATTTTTGTTGACGTTTTAAGCATGTTTATTTTTAGGTGATTATTAAGAGCTTCCGCTGTTGCATACTAAAATAAGGACAAGATTTGGAGTCCATGCTTGTATGATATTATGTAAAAACTGCATTCAAGAAACTTATTTTTGATGTAATATATTCTTATTGTAAACCATTATGTAATGGTCGTGTGTAAACGGTATATTTTAGATTATAATTATTTGATAATCTACGTAATGCTTTTTAAACCTTTATAGATAAAATAAAGGTTATGGTTGTTTTAAAAATGAATGCAGTCTTTGAAAAACGTCTCATATAGAGGTCAAAACCTCGCGACGAAATCAATTAATATGGAACGTTTATAATCAATATTAACGGGACATTTCAGTTGGTATCCGAGCGTTGGTCTTAGAGGACCAGAAAATTGCATTAGTGTGTCTTACCGAGTTTGTTAGGATGCATTAGTGAGTCTGGACTTCGACCGTGTTTTTCTTCAAAAACGATTGCTTAACATTTTTTGTTGGAAACTATATATTATTAACATGTAAATATTATGTGATATATTAATCTCTTAACGTGTTTGATATTGTGTGATAGATGTCTACCTCTAGTAAAAATCCCATTGATTCACCTAATAATAAGGAAGAGTCGAATATATTTTGAGAAGATTCACAAATTCCCGAAGAGGAACCAGAAGAGGAGGAACCGGAAGAGGAGGAACCAGAAGAAGAGGAACCAGAAGAGGAGGAATCGGAAGAGGAGAAACCAGAAGAAGAGGTTCCGGAGGAAGAAATATTGATACCTATAGTAAATCGATTAAATAAAAGAAAATCCTCAACCAACGGACCAAAGTTAATAATGGTCAATGGTGTTTCCGTCGAAGAAGCAAAATATTGGGAAGATTACCAATTTTCCGATGAATCGGATCCCGATGAGGATTCCGATGATGTTATATAAATTACCACGACCCAATTTAATAAAGCGAAACAAAATAATAAGGGAAAAGGTATAAAAATAGAGAAACCCGATTCCAACCCCGATGAACTTTATATGTATCGACAACATCCGTATTTCCTAAAATGTAACAATGACCCGGGAACCTCTAAACCACCAGGTTTCTCTAAACCATTGTGGAAAACGACGAATCGTATTAGAGGAACACCATATATTCCTAGAAAATTAGGAAACGAACCATGTCCGAAGAATAAGAAACCAGCGATTCATATTAGAGGGTTGTAATCATGTTGTATATTATATGTATTGTAGTGTGCTTGTACTTTTATGTTCTATGTAAAAAAAATGCTTGTATTGTTTGTTAATTATCTTTTACGAATCTAATCCTTGTCTATTTTACAGTATAAAAACAAAATGGACATTAAGGGTAGACAACCGAATATTTTAGAAGACCTACCAGAGGATATGATTGAGGAAATCTTGTCTAGAGTCGGTCAGAATTCATCAGCACATTTAGTTATGGCAAAATTAACTTGTCAAACATTTGAAAGACTTTCCAGAAATGCCTTAGTTTATAAAAGGCTTTCCTTTGATAGGTGGGGTATATCACATTGGGGAGACCGTAAGTTACGCCATGTTTTCTTTAAAGCATTAAATGCGGGAAACCCAAATGCAATTTTACGCTACGGGTTAAGAACCTATTTTGACTCAACATATCTCAACATAGGATTTCGTGAATTAGAAAGAGCTTCTAACATGCAACATAAAGAAGCATGTTATGCTTACGGGTTAGTGATGTTCGCTTCTTACCGAAGTGAGAAAAAAAATCGGACTGCAGCTTTTAATAAGACCTTCCCACAAGTGACGGATTCAGTAGTTGGGGTGAGAAACAAGGTTTTTAGATTATTACGGGGCTGTTGGACATTACGAAACCCTTGTCCTTTTGACGACATTACAACATGCTGCCTAGCCAATGGTCATAACGGTTATTTTTCACAAGACCAAGGATGGGAAGTCGTCTTAGTAAAACCAGAATGCATGACTTGTTTCTAGACTTATGAATTACGTGTCTTTATTTCCTTTGCTGAACAACTTGCGTATTAAATAGGTTTATCTTCAAAACTGTCATGTATCAAAGTGTACTATATTTCATGTTATATGTAATATAGCGAAGTTGTAAGTTTGAAGAATATTTGTATGTGATATATTATTATAATCAGTTTTTCATATGGAATTGTAGTAGTTGAATTGTATATTAGCTACTAAGTATGAACTTAACTGGTAGGTAGTACCCGAATTTAAACTTATAAAACGCTAATATGAAGAAAAAGCTTTTATAAATAAGTTCACATTATGCTACGTAATAATATTGACTACTCTTAATATTCTGTATGATTAACTCGATTCAATTGGCTATTTTGAAGGAAATGGCACTGACTACTCGACACACCATGAATATGAGCGAAGAGGAATTTCGTACCTTTCTTGCTGCAAACATAGTCGCAGTACAGGCTGCGCTACATACCAACAATAACTTTGAATCTAGCAATACAGCTAACGGCGCAAGAAATCGTGTAGGATGCTCCTACAAAGAATTCACTGCCTGCAAACCTTTGGAATTTGATGGAACCGAAGGACCAATTGGATTGAAACGGTGGACCGAGAAAGTCGAATCGGTGTTTTCCATAAGTAAGTGTACTGAAGAGGACAAAGTTAAGTACGCTACACATACCTTCACAGGTACTGCGTTAACGTGGTGGAACACCTATCTTGAACAGGTAGGACAAAATGCTGCTTACGCACTACCGTGGTCGGCATTCAAGCAATTGATGAACGAGCAGTACCGTCCTAGAAACGAAGTCAATAAACTCAAGGCAGAACTTAGAGAGTTACGAACACAAGGGTTCGACGTTACCACATATGAACGACGATTCACAGAGTTGTGCCTATTGTGTCCGGGAGCATTCCAAGATGAAGAAGAGAAGATCGACGCGTTTGTAAAAGGGTTACCAGTAAGGATTCAAGAAGATGTGAGTTTACACGAGCCCGATTCTATACAGAAGGCAAGTCGAATGGCTCATAAACTCATAAATCAGATTGAGGGAAGAATTAAAGAGCAGGTGGCCGAAGAAGCCAACACGAAACAACTCAAGAGGAAGTGGGAGGAAAATGGTGACAAGAGTCACCAGTACAACAACAACAATTACAACCACAATCGCAACAACTATCCCAACAACCGCAACAACAATCGCAACAATAACCGAAATCCTAACAATAATTACAACAAACATCTCAACAATAACAACAACTACAACAACCATTTCAACAACAATAACAATCCCAACAACAACTTCAATAACAACAGCGGCAACAAAAACCAAAAACAGCCATGTCATAGGTGTGAAGAAAATCATCAGGGGTTTTGCACAACATTTTGCAACAGGTGTAAAAGAAATGGTCATAGCGCGACAAAGTGTGAGGTCTACGGACCAAAGTTTAATAGAACCAAAGGAACAAATAATGTCAGAACAAGTAATGCCGAAACGAATAGTGTCGGAGCAAGTAATACCAACCCTGTTTGTTATAAATGTGGAAAACCGGGCCACATTATTAGAAATTGCCCGAATCAGGGAAATACTAATGGGCAGGGCCGTGGAAGAGTTTTCAATATTAATACGGCAGAAGCACAGGAAGACCCGGAGCTTGTTACGGGTACGTTTCTTATTGACGATAAATCTGCTTATGTTTCATTTGATTCGGGTGCGGATAGAAGCTATATGAGTAGAGAATTTTGTGCAAAATTAAGTTACCCATTGACACCTTTGGATAATAAATTTTTACTCGAATTAGCAAATGGTAAATTAATTTCAGCAGATAATATATGTCGGGATAGAGAAATTAAA
The DNA here is from genome assembly GCF_046630445.1 of Rutidosis leptorrhynchoides. Taxonomy (NCBI): domain Eukaryota; kingdom Viridiplantae; phylum Streptophyta; class Magnoliopsida; order Asterales; family Asteraceae; genus Rutidosis; species Rutidosis leptorrhynchoides. The sequence goes on along the minus strand of NC_092339.1, from coordinate 292,794,194 downwards.
CTGGGTGATGAAACGTTTAAGATTGATTTAATGTCAGTCGAGTTAGGGATTTTTGATGTAATAATTGGCATGGAATGGTTGAAAAAGATGAGAGCAGAGGTCGTTTGTTACAAAAATGCAATTCGCATTATGCGTGAAAAAGGAAAACCTTTAATGGTGTACGGAGAAAAGAACAACGCGAAATTAAATCTTATTATTAGTTTGAAGGCACAAAAACTAATAAGAAAAGGTTGTTACGTCATTCTAGCACACATCGAGGAAGTTAAACCTGAAGAAAAGAACATCAGTGATGTTCCCGTCGCAAAAGAATTTCTCGATGTATTTCCGAAAGAATTATCGGGATTACCCCCACATCGATCTGTTGAATTTCAAATAGACCTTGTACCAGGAGCTGCACTAATAGCTCGTGCTCCATACAGACTCGCACCCAGCAAAATGAAAGAATTACAAAGTTAGTTACAGGAACTTTTAAAGCATGGTTTCATTCGACCAAGCACATCACCATGGGGAGCTCCTATTTTGTTTGTCAAGAAGAAAGATGGTACATTCAGATTGTGTATCGACTACCGAGAGTTGAACAAACTTACCATCAAGAACCGCTACCCACTACCGAGAATCGATGACTTATTTGATCAACTACAAGGCTCGTCTGTTTATTCGAAGATCGATTTATGTTCTGGATATCATCAAATGCGGGTGAAGGAGGATGATATTCCAAAGACTGCTTTTAGGACGCGTTACGGTCATTACGAGTTTATGGTTATGCCGTTTGGATTGACAAACACACCAGCTATGTTCATGGATCTCATGAACCGAGTGTGTGGGCCATATCTTGACAAGTTTGTCATTGTTTTCATTGATGACATACTTATTTACACGAAAAATGATCAAGAGCATGAAGAACATTTAAGAAAAGTGCTAGAGTTGTTGAGAAAAGAAAAACAGCACGGTAAGTTTTCAAAGTGTGCATTTTGGTTGGAAGAAGTTCAATTCCTCGGTCACATAGTGAACAAAGAAGATATTCAGGTGGATCCAGCAAAGATTGAAACCGTTGAGAAATGGGAAACCCCGAAAACTCCGAAGCATATACGCTAATTTTTAGGACTAGCTGGTTACTACAGAAGGTTCATCCAAGATTTTTCCAGAATAGCAAAACCCTTAACTGTATTAACGCATAAAGGGAGGAAATTTGAATGGAAGGATGAACAAGAGAAAGCGTTTCAATTGTTAAAGAAAAAGTTAACTACGGCACCTATATTGTCATTACCTGAAGGGAATGATGATTTTGTGATATATTGTGACACTTCAAAGAAAGGTCTCGGTTGTGTATTAATGCAACGAACGAAGGTAATTGCTTATGCGTCTAGACAATTGAAGATTCACGAGCAGAATTATACGACGCATGATTTGGAATTAGGCACGGTTGTTTTTGCATTAAAGACTTGGAGGCACTACTTATATGGGGTCAAAAGTATTATATATACCGACCACAAAAGTCTTCAACATATATTTAATCAGAAACAACTGAACATGAGGCAGCGCAAGTGGATTGAATTGTTGAATGATTACGACTTTGAGATTCGTTACCACCCGGGGAAGGCGAATGTGGTAGCTGACACTTTGAGTAGAAAGGACAGAGAACCCATTCGAGAAAAAGCTATGAATATAATGATTCACAATAACCTTACTACTCAAATAAAGGAGGCGCAACAAGGAGTTTTAAAAGAGGAAAATTTAAAGGATGAAATACCCAAAGGATCGAAGAAGCATCTTAATATTCGGGAAGACGGAACCCGGTATAGGGCTGAAAGGATTTGGGTACTAAAATTTGGAGATATGAGAGAAATGGTACTTAGAGAAGCTCATAAAATCAGATACTCAATACATCCTGGAACGGGGAAGATGAACAAGGATCTCAAGAAACATTTTTGGTGGCCAGGTATGAAAGCCGATGTTGCTAAATACGTAAGAGAATGTTTGACGTGTTCTAAGGTCAAAGCTAAGCATCAGAAACCATCAGGTCTACTTCAACAACCCAAAATCCCAGAATGAAAATGGGAAAACATTACCATGGATTTCATCACTAAATTGCCAAGGACTGCAAGTGGTTTTGATACTATTTGGGTAATAGTTGATCGTCTCACCAAATCAGCACACTTCCTGCCAATAAGAGAAGATGACAAGATGGAGAAGTTAGCACGACTGTATTTGAAGGAAGTCGTCTCCAGACATGGAATACCAATCTCTATTATCTCTGATAGGGATGGCAGATTTATTTCAAGATTCTGGCAGACATTACAGCAAGCATTAGGAACTCGTCTAGAAATGAGTACAGCCTATCATCCACAAACTGATGGGCAGAGTGAAAGGATGATACAAACGCTTGAAGACATGCTACGAGCATGTGTTATTGATTTCAGAAACAGTTGGGATCGACATCTACCATTAGCAGAATTTTCCTACAACAACAGCTACTATTCAAGCATTGAGATGGCGCTGTTTGAAGCACTTTATGGTAGAAAGTGCAGGTCTCTGATTTGTTGGAGTGAAGTGGGGGATAGACAGATTACGGGTCCGGAGATAATACAAGAAACTACCGAGAAGATCATCCAAATTCAACAACGGTTGAAAACCGCCCAAAGTCGACAAAAGAGCTACGCCGACATTAAAAGAAAAGATATAGAATTTGAAATTGGAGAGATTGTCATGCTTAAGGTTGCACCTTGGAAAGGCGTTGTTCGATTTGGTAAACAAGAGAAATTAAATCCAAGGTATATAGGACCATTCAAGATTATTGATCGTGTCGGACCAGTAGCTTACCGACTTGAATTACCACAACAACTCGCGGCTGTACATAACACTTTCCACGTCTCAAATTTGAAGAAATATTTTACTAAAGAAAGATCTCACTATTCCGTTAGACAAAATCCAAATCAACGAAAAACTTCAATTCGTCGAAGAACCCGTCGAAATAATGGATCGTGAGGTTAAAAGACTTAAGCAAAACAAGATACCAATTGTTAAAGTTCGATGGAATGCTCGTAGAGGACCAGAGTTCACCTGGGAATGAGAATATCAGATGAAGAAGAAATACCCGCACTTATTTCCAGAAGATACGTCAACACCTCCAACTGCTTAAAATTTCGGGACGAAATTTATTTAACGGGTAGGTACTGTAGTGACCCGAACTTTTCCATGTTTATATATATTATCTGAAATTGTTATTTACATGATTAAGTGTTTCCAACATGTTAATCAATCAAATTTGTTAAGACTTGATTAATTTAAATAGGTTTCATATAGACAATTGACCACCCAAGTTGACCGGTGATTCACGAACGTTAAAACTTATAAAAACTATATGATGACATATATATGATTATATATATAGTTAACATGATATTATGATAAGTAAGTATATTATTAGGTATTTTAACAATGAGTTATATACATAAAAATGAGACTATTGAATTTAAGAAACTCGAAAACGATATATATAACGATTATCGTTATATCAACGTCTTACTAAGTACATATGAATCATATTAAGATATTGATACACTTGGTTAATTATGTTAAATGATAAGTAAATATATCATTAAGTGTATTAACAATGAACTACATATGTAAAAATAAGACTACTAACTTAATGATTTCGAAACGAGACACATATGTAACGATTATCGTTGTAACGACATTTAACTGTATATATATATCATACTAAGATATATTATATATCATAATATCATGATAATGTAACAATTTAACATCTCTTTAGATATAATAAACATTGGGTTAACAACATTTAACATGATCGTTAACTTAAATGTTTCAAATCAACATTTACATGTAACGACTAACGATGACTTAACGACTCAGTTAAAATGTATATACATGTAGTGTTTTAATATGTATTCATACACTTTTTAAAGACTTCAAAACACTTATCAAAATACTTCTACTTAACAAAAATGCTTACAATTACATCCTCGTTCAGTTTCATCAACAATTCTACTCGTATGCACCCGTATTCGTACTCGTACAATACACAGCTTTTAGATGTATGTACTATTGGTATATACACTCCAATGATCAGCTCTTAGCAGCCCATTTGAGTCACCTAAAATATGTGGGAACCATCATTTGGAAACTAGCATGAAATATCTCATAAAATTACAAAAATATGAGTAATCATTCATGACTTATTTACATGAAAACAAAATTACACATCCTTTATATCTAATCCATATACCAACGACCAAAAACACCTACAAACACTTTCATTCTTCAATTTTCTTTATCTAAGTGATCTCTCTCAAGTTCTATCTTAAAGTTCTAAGTGTTCTTCATAAATTCTATAAGTTTTAGTTTCATAAAATCAAGAATACTTCCAAGTTTGCTAGCTTACTTCCAATCTTGTAAAGTGATCATCCAACTTCAAGAAATCTTTCTTATTTATAGTAAGATATATTTCTAATACAAGGTAATACTCATATTCAAACTTTGATTAAATTTCTATAACTATAACAATCTTATTTCGAGTGGAAATCTTACTTGAACTTGTTTTCGTGTCATGATTCTGCTTCAAGAACTTTCAAGCCATCCAAGGATCCTTTGAAGCTAGATCCATTTGTCTCTTTTCCAGTAGGTTTATCCATATAAATTGAGGTAGTAATGATGTTCATAACATCACTCGTTTCATACATATAAAGCTATCTTATTCGAAGGTTTAAACTTGAAATCACTAGAACATAGTTTAGTTAATTCTAAACTTGTTCGCAAACAAAAGTTAATCCTTCTAACTTGACTTTTAAAATCAACTAAACACATGTTCTATATCTATATGATATGCTAACTTAATGATTTAAAACCGAAAAACACCGTAAAACCGGACATACGCTGTCGTAGTAACACCGCGGGCTGTTTTGGGTTTGATAATTAAAAACTATGATAAACTTTGATTTAAAAGTTATTCTTCTGGGAAAATGATTTTTCTTATGAACATGAAACTATATCCAAAAATCATGATTAAACTCAAAGTGGAAGTATGTTTTTCAAAATGGTCATCTAGACGTCGTTCTTTTGACTGAAATGACTACCTTTACAAAAACGACTTATAACCTGTAATTCCGACTATAAACTTATACTTTTTCTGTATATATTCATAAACTTAAGTTCAATATGAAACCATAGCAATTGGAATCACTCAAAACGGATTTAAAACGAAGAAGTTATGGGTAAAACAAGATTGGTTATTTTTGCTTGTTGTAGCTACGTGAAAATTGGTAACAAATCTATATTAATCATATCCTAGCTAACTTATATTGTATTATACATGTATTCTAATATATTATGTAATCTTGGGATTCCATAGACACGTAGGCAAATCTTTTGACATATCATATCGACCCATCTATATATATTATTTGGAACAACCATAGACACTCTATATGCAGTAATGTTGGAGTTAGCTATACAGGGTTGAGGTTGATTACAAAAATATATATAATTTGAGTTGTGATCTAGCCTGAAATGTGTATACACTGGGTCTTGGATTGATTAAAGATAATATATATCGATTTATTTCTGTACATCTAATTATGGACAACTAGTTGTAGGTTACTAACAAGGACAGCTGACTTAATAAACTTAAAACAGTAAAACGTATTAAAAATGTTGTAAATATATTTTGAACATACTTTGATATATATGTACATATTTGTTATAGGTTCGTGAATCGACCAGTGGCCAAGTCGTACTTCCCGACGAAGTAAAAATTTGTGAAAGTGAGTTATAGTCCCACTTTTAAAAACTAATATTCTGGGATGAGAATACATGCAGTTTTATAAATGTTTTACGAAATAGACACAAGTAAATGAAACTACATTATATGGGTGAATGATCGAAGCCGAATATGCCCCTTTTGCTTGGTAGCCTAAGAATTAGTAAACCGATCTACTAATTGACGCGAATCCTAAAGATAGATCTATTGGGCCTAACGAACCCCATCCAAAGTACCAGATGCTTTAGTACTTCGAATTCGTTTTTATGATGTCCGAAGGATTTCCCAGAATGATAGGGGATATTCTTATATGCATCTTGTTAATGTCGGTTACCAGGTGTTCACCATATGAATGATTTTTATCTCTATGTATGGGATGTATATTGAAATATGAAATCTTGTGGTCTATTATTATGATTTGATAATATATAGGTTAAACCTATAACTCACCAACATTTTTGTTGACGTTTTAAGCATGTTTATTCTCAGGTGATTATTAAGAGCTTCCGCTGTTGCATACTAAAATAAGGACAAGATTTGGAGTACATGCTTGTATGATATTATGTAAAAACTGCATTCAAGAAACTTATTTTTGATGTAATATATTCTTATTGTAAACCATTATGTAATGGTCGTGTGTAAACAGTATATTTTAGATTATCATTATTTGATAATCTACGTAATGCTTTTTAAACCTTTATAGATAAAATAAAGGTTATGGTTGTTTTAAAAATGAATACAGTCTTTGAAAAACGTCTCATATAGAGGTCAAAACCTCGCGACAAAATCAATTAATATGGAACGTTTATAATCAATATGAACGGGACATTTCACAAGCAATAGATTTACTGAAGATGTGCTTATCAGAAAGTGATCTTGAAAAGGTTTCCGGTTTGACAAGAGCTAAGGATATATGGGACAGACTTGAGCAGATTCATTTGGGTAAAGATGCTGAAACATCAGAGTTTCTTACAGACTCGTCAGAATCAGAAGATGAGCTCGATGATAGGAAGAAGACAGATTTCTTTGCATTTATGGCTGAAACTTCCTCATCAAATAACGCTCAACAGGTATCTTCTGATCCATCTACTATTTTTGAATGTGTTAAATGTGCTGAATCTAAGGTAACAATAGATAATTTAACTAAGGCATATGCGGAGATGAAAGAAAAATGGCATGCTGACCATGTGACCACTAAGGTTGAAAATGAATTGAAAGAGCAAATCAAAGTTTATAAAAGACAACTTCACGATCTTAATTGTTATAACTCTGACATAAATCAAGCTTTAATTAAATGTGTTGACACAATTAATGAACTAAAGAAAGAAAATGAATGAGTTAAAGCTGATTTAGAGGCAATATTAATCAAAATGAAATGTTGGGCAAGTGCGTCACAATGGAATGCATTAATGGTGGAACTTAATGACACCAAGGGAAAGGGTATTGGATATAGTTCTGCATCTCCTCCTTTTCAGAACACAATTATTAATGCTAACGTTGTTGACGGTCGATCAGAAGATTGTATCCCTCCTAGTTATGAAGATTATGTTGAAAAGAATAAAAAATGTAGTTCAACTAAGAATACAACTTCTGATAATACTGCTGAAGGTGCTCTAGATCATGAGGAAGATAGGAAAACTGGGTTAGGAGATAACTCTAAGACAAGTAGAGTTAGAACACCAAAAGGTCCTGTTAAGATTTTGAAAAATCCTAGATTTGCTAACAGACCTGTTCCTCCTGTTACCCCTAAGCCTGTTCAGAAAGAGAGATCAAATGATTCTCCTGTGTTAGTAAGAGCACAAGACCCCTCATCTTCAAACTCTAATCATGTGTATCAATTCAAGGGACATAGGGAGTTTAGACAATGTTTTAATTGTGCTATTTTTGGACACATTGCTGCTTATTGTCCTAGAAGATTCTGATCCCCGAGATATAAAGTTGACTTATCACATGATGATTCTTGATCATCTCATGTTCATCGAACAGGTTTCCCTGTAAATGATGAACTTCGTGATAAAAGATCTAAGACAAATGTTGTCTTTAGAGACTCCAAAAGGAAGTACTTCAATAGATCTGTTTCTCCTGTGAAGGGAAAAATTCCTAAAAAAAATTTTAAGGCAAATGTTGCCAGTGCTAGTGAGCAAGGTAGACCTTTTGAACCAAAGTTGAGGTCTCCATCTCAAAGAGCTAGTCGCAGAAAGTATTTTTCAAGAACTAGACCACAGATGAATCATTCCAATTCAGAGAGGAATGTCAAACACCAAGGGCGTGACACTTCTCCTTCCAAATTTTCTAAGTTTAAGGTTTCTAATAATGAGATTCCTCCGGACTCAAACGGGAAATGGATGGAAGTTCAAGTTATGGGTGTTAATGGACAACCTACTGCCGTCAGGGAGTGGGTTCCCATTATCAATTAATTTTCTTAATGTGATATGCAGGGAACCAGGCTACCTGCAAACAACACCTGGATTGTGAATAGCGACACTTCGAGACATATGACTGGATATCTATATCTTCTTTTAGATGTACACCCAATTAAGGGAGGTTATGTTGCATTTTCTGGGGATAAGGGTGGTCATATTTCAGCTCAGGGTTTATTGAAAAATGATAAAGTCAGTTTTGATAAAGTGAACTATTGTCAAGAGCTTGCAAATAATTTGTTATCAGTTTCACAAATCTGTGAAAAATCCTTCAAAGTAGCATTTGATGACGAATTCAGCTACATCTTGAAACCAGAGTTTGTGATTTCTCCTGAAATGATTTTGATGAAGGCTCCTCGACAAGCTGATTTATACATGCTAGATATGAATGTTGCTACTTTAACTGCTGAACATCATCAAGCTTTTGTTTCTAAAGCGACTGAACAAGATTCTATTACATGGCACAAACGCATGGGTCATTTAAGTTTTTGGAAGATAAACCATCTGGTTCACAACAATCTCGTAGAAGGTGTTGATCTTCATTCATTTCAGATTCCAGGCACATGTGTTCCTTGTAAGAAGGGTAAGCAGAGCAAGAAAGCACACAAGTTGGTGAAGTATAATCCAATCTCTGCTCCACTTGAGTTGTTGCACATAGATCTCTTTGGTCCAATTCGGTTTGAAAGTATTGATGGTAGTAAGTATTGTCTGGTGGTAACTGATGATTATTCAAGATTCTCATGGGTTATGTTTTTGAAAGAGAAGTCTGATACGTTTGAGAATTTGAAAGTGCTAATCAATCAATTAGAGACAGGTTTTAATTTGAAAGTTAGAAAGATTCGATGCGATAATGGTACAGAATTTAAGAATCAGTATCTCGCAGGTTTCTGTATTGAAAAAGGTATCAATATGCAATTCAGTTCTGTATACGCTCCACAGATGAATGGTGTTGCTGAAAGAAAGAATAGAGTTTTGATTGAGACTGCTAGAACTATGCTAGCTGATTCATCTCTACATGTTCATTTTTGGGGTGAAGCTGTTGTAAATGCTTGTTACACTATGAATCGAGTTTTAACTGTTAAAAGACTAGGTAAAACGTGCTATGAGTTATTGCATGGGAGAAAACCTTCTTTGAAGCATCTAGAACCATTTGGTGCACCGTGTACCATTTTAAAGAGAAAACCAGAAAGTAAGTTTGATTCGAAAGTGGTTACTGGAGTGTTTCTTGAGTATAGTTCTCCTAACAAGCGAGTTTTCAACAATGAAACGATATGTGTTGAAGAATGGTCTGAAGTTGACGTCCAACGGAATTACACAAAGACTGCTACCAAAAGTCATCATTGGATCTACAACTATGATGAGCTGATTGATTCATTTAATCTTGCTCTAGATCAGACGGAGAATGAAGTAGAGTTACAAATACGGTTTGATTTACAGAACGAGCCAGAAGTGTCTGCACCTACTCCAACTCCATTACCTACAGTCGTTGAACCAGCACAAGATTCAGATCAGGATGTTGATCCAGTGTACGATACCTGCGGATCTGATATTTCAAGTGAGAATTCTGATAATCCTGAAGATGGAGATACCACGAATCTACACCACGAGATACCTATTCCCGCACACCCAGTTCCCAGAACTACAGCTGCTCATCCTAGAGAAAATATAATTGGAGATCCAAATACATGCGTTAGGACAAGAAGACAAGTTCAGTTTGATGGTCAAGTTGATGCTCATTTGACAGCTGCTGCTGCATATTACGAATACTCATGTCATATTTCGAGAATTGAGCCAAAGACTACAAAAGAAGCTTTGAAGCATGTTGATTGGGTCATGGCTATGCAAGAAGAAATTCAGCAATTCAATCGTCTAGATATTTGGAAGCTAGTTACTAAGCCACATGGTGCTAAAGTAATTGATCTCAAATGGGTTTGGAAGTGCAAATTCGACGAAGATGGTAATGTTACCCGTAACAAAGCAAGATTAGTTGCTAAAGGTTATCAGCAAGATCCTGATTTTAATTACGATGAAGTTTTTGCTCCTGCTGCCAGATTGGAAGCGATTCGCATTTTCCTAACTTTTGCTTCATTTATGAAGTTCAAAGTTTTTCAAATGGATGTTAAGAGTGCATTTATTTACGGCAAGCTAAACGAACGAGTATATGTCAGTCAACCTCCGGGTTTTGAAGATCATCTTCATCCTGACAAAGTTTACCGATTACAACGAGCCCTTTATGGTTTACATCAAGCTCCTAGAGCTTGGTACGGACGATTATAGAGTTATCTTATCAAGAAAGGATATCAAATGGGCACGGTAGACTGTACTATGTTCACAAAAGTTCAAGATGACGACATTATTTTAGTCTAGATTTATGTTGACGATATTATCTTTGGTGCTACTAAGCAGGAACTCGTTGATGAATTCAAAGAGGTGATGAATGACGAGTTCAAAATGAGTAAATTGGGTCTTCTACACTACTTTCTTGGGTTACAATTCGAACAGATAGAAAATGGAATTTTTCTTCATCAGGCAAAGTATGTGAATGATATACTGGAACGTTTCGGTATGACTCAAGAACATCCTGTGTGTTCTCCTTCGCTAGAGTACGAAGGAGAACCTGTTGATCCTACGTATTATCGAGCAATCATCGGGTCGCTTATGTATCTCACTTCGTCTAGGCCAGATATTATGTTCGCAACATGTCTGTATGCTCGTTATCAAGTTAATCCGAATACAGTTCATCTTACAGCTACCAAGAGAATCCTACGTTATTTGTTGCATTATCCAAATCTCGGCATCTGGTATTCGAACGATGAGAAGTTTGATTTTGTAGCTTACAGCGATTCAGATTATGCAGGTTGCAAAATTAACAACAAATTTACATCAGGAGGAAGTCAATTTTTAGGTGAAAGACTGGTGACCTGGCAGTGCAAGAAACAAACTGCAGTTGCTCTTTCCACGTGTGAAGCTGGATATATCGCTGCTGCTAGTTGTTGTTCGCAAGTTGTTTGGATCCAACAACAACTTCGCGATTACGGGCTAAGAATCTCTTTCTCTCCTCTTTATATTGATAATACTGCTGCTATAGCGATCACTAAGAATCCTGTTCAACATTCTAAAACAAAACACATAGGTGTTAAATATCATTTTCTTAGGGATTGCCATGAGAAAAAGGTTATTGAGGTTAAGAGAATAGGTACTAAGGACCAGAGGGCTGACTTATTTACTAACGCTTTTGATAGACCTATGTTCTTATTCCTACTAGAGATGAATGGCATTGTTGATCGAGATAAAGTGATTTCGGATGTTGTGTGCGAGGTTTAGTCAAGACTTTTAGACTTTGCATGTAGGATGCATGGCATATAGATTTTTTAGTTTTTGATTATCTGTATTGCATATTTTTTCTTCCTGTCTGCATTTCTTTACATGATTTCATTCATGATTGCATGCTAGTCTGTAGTTATTTTCTGTTTTTCCTTCGTTAAAATGCTAAAAGACAAAAAGATTTTATATTTTAGTATTTTAGGGGGAGTATATGTTATCAGCAGAAAATACCTAAAAAGTGAAAAATGCCTCACCCAGAAAATCATAAAAAGTTAAAAAAATCCGAAAATGAGCTTGTTTTGATTAATCTGTTGGAGATGAAGAAATTACTGTACTGAGAATTGATATATTTGATTAGTAATGACTGATTTGAACGTTTATATCTATCTGTTGTGTGATGTACTGATAGATGTGACTTATGAATTCTTGGCATTAGACAATCATAATAAGAATAACGATCATCTGAGATTCAGAAGTCATGAACGATCTGTTGCGTTTGAAGGTAGTCACCTAATTATCTCCGAAATCATATCTAATGAAAATTGTTGAGGAACTCAACAGTCGGTTGAGGGTATCCCCTATCATAATTGATAATCGTTAGAGAAAGTTGGGGGTGAATTTTAAGTTGAGGATTATCTGTTTGGCTGGTGCATACCACGTTGTCACGGGCCTAAAACTTTATAATCGAAACTAAACCCCGAAAATATCAGAGAAAATTAGTTTATGTCGAAAGTAAGTGTCCCTTCTAGCTTAAGGTTGAAAAGTATAATTCCTTATTGCGGACCGTTCAAGCATTTAAGGGAGAACACCTTCGAGTGATCTGAGCACACAACAAAGAAACATGAGTCATGCATAAAAATGGAAAAACCATTCAAGATGGCGTTCAAAATCAATATATCAAAAGACAGTGATATGCTTAAAAAGAAATATCAAAAGAAAATCAAAGTCAAAAATAATTGGTGTATCAAGATGGCAAAGTCCTGAAAGTAAGAATAATGCTGATTCATGATGTGCTCATAAAGAACTCAGATCATTCTTAGTGTGACGACCTCGCGCAGCTTGAATTGTTTAATCACGACGTTCACACTGAACTATCAAGATTCTTGTCATCTGCAATATAGAGTTATACCTATTAAGACCATAAGTTGGAAAGATACTTATCTAGATATAGTCTAATTATATATATATATATATATATATATATATATATATATATATATATATATATATATATATATATATATATATATATATATATATATATATATATATATATGAAAGTTTAACTTTCGTTTCCGTTTTCCATGTCAACTTGAACATAATGAAGTTAAGGGCCTTGAGATTTATTTCGTGTGACGACTGGTCATCAGGCAAGTCTGCTTTAACTGTAGACCAATCCCCGTGGTAAATAATGCGCCTATTCGGATAATCCAATATATTCTAAAATCTGCCGTTCCAACAAGATTGAAGATTATCAATACACTGATAGAAGCCAAAGGCTGACAGGGTTATTCAAAATGCCGTGAGAACCATCCTGTTCAATTTGAATGAAATACATGGAAAGAGATAACGGAAAGTTACATGTAATGAATTGACCACCCAATAACAATGCACAATCATAAGTGATGAAAGAATCAAGGATTAATGAACTTAGCGTGATCTCAAAAATCATTGCTCTTTAGTGTTCAAGTAATTAATGCCAACATGATTGTCGAAGTGTCCGGAATGAATATGTTCATGTTTAATGAGGATTGATATCAGTAATTGCATGATAATAGACATAGACTGGATAATTGGGAATGAACAACAGAAGTTGATTCAATATGTCAGTTCTGATCCATTTTTATTTTAATTAATCATATTGCTCACAAAAAGAATGTGGATTTATATATTTTATTTATATGCTTGTTAAATAGCTTGTTCTGTTTACTGGTAAACAACAAAAAGATTTTGGTTTACATGTTATTGCATTTCATGATAGAATGTCTTTCATTTGCATAATTTTAGTTGCATGACATTTTGCATCAGAAAATCCATAAAGATTTTATCATTTCTTTGTTTTCGGATTACCCTCGGAATGCATAACGACATCGGAAAGAACTTTGTTGAGTTCAAGATATTTCTGGCCACCAAATCCATAAGTTTGAAGTTTTTAGAGCTGGTGATTACATGAAGGACTTTAATGATTTAAGGATTGTTAGTGAACTCAAGAATGACATTACACTGTAGGATTTACTCTTGGAACATAGAACGTTTAGAGTAATAACCATGTTTGGGTTAGGATTTTTGATCTACCTAAGTGTTGATGATCATTTCTTGAAGGGTTAGTGATTTATGACTCGAAATGAAAGTGTTAAGTTAGCCCTAAGATTGCTAAACGAGTCGAAAACCTAAGTTTGTGAAATTTTGAAATTGCCTAAGTGGCTCACACACACGCTTGATGTGTAAAACGTACAAGTAACCACACGTTTTAGGTTAACCGTACGGATGACCCTGATCAAAATTGGTCTTAGTCTATTGGGTCACACGCACGTGTGATAAAGGTGAGATGCGCGGTTGATGGTGGATCGTGTGATCAACCGTACGGTTGATCACGAGAGTATAAATAGGGGTGACGAGCTCGGAAGCTCACACTTTTACGCACCCATTTCACTTTCTCTCTCAATTTTCGATCTTAACCAATCAAGATTTCCACCGATTTTTAGTCCATTAATTTGTTGGTTGAATGAGTCGAAACCCTAAGGGTGTATAACTCGAATTTTGTGTAATTAGAGCTTGTTTTGATCTGTGCTTGCTATTGTTTTAAGTTAATCGGAACCTATACATGCAATTGTGATGTAAATCGGCCTCTAAAACAATCAAACATGTATTTTGTTGAATTTAAAAAGGCATTTAATACGGGTTTCATCAGACATGTACGAGTGACATCACTCGCACGCGTGAGACATGACTCGCACGAGTCAGTGCACGGTTGATGATCAACCGTGTGGACCTTTGAGCTCACTCGTTTGTCTTGATTTTATTGATCACTCGTCTGCAAGAGCTAACATGTGTGATTAACCGCACGAGTCACCACACGGTTGACTCACTCGCTTAGAATTTTGTCTCAACTATGTACATTGTCTGAAACCATATTACTGCTCAAACGTGCCAACAGTGACACGAGTGACTGTATCACTCGCACGGTTGATCTATCAGCCACACGTGTGACATGATCACTCGCACGGTTTATCATGTTTTACAAGATTATGACACTTTGATCCAAATGCTATGATGTTTTATGGTGATTGATTTATATATCTAACTGTTTTGTAAATGTTTCAGTTTTTGTTTAGATATCATCAAATGGCTGAGCAGCAATTCAATATTCCGGTGGTTAACGTTGAAGGGAAGGGGGAGCAACAAGCTAATCCTCAAGCTAATCCTATTAACCCACCTGCTCAGTAAGAGATTCCTCTAGAGAAGGGTGAACTGAACAATCAAGTCGCTCTCTATGACACTACTTTAGAGAGAGGTGATCATTTTAAGGAGATTATAGCTTTCCTTCAGAGATCAAGGATACACACTACCATTTCTACTCCATGCACGCCATACTACAGCCATCAGAGAGAATTATGGAGAAACGCTGTACTGGATGTATCTGAAGATAATGCTAAGATTGTTAGTAACGTTGAAGGACATGAGATCTCTGTTTCTAAGGAAGTGATAAGAAAGATTTTAGGTTTCAATGACGAAAATTGTTCTCACATGACGATCAGTCGAGAAAGAATTCATGGTTGTTTTAAGAGATGTGCTTATTCTGGTTACTTAAGTGGCAAATCTGAACTGATGAAGACTCTACTGCCTCCACAGTTTAGATATCTTGCTCACGTGATCATGCATTGTTTGAGTGGACGCAAGTCTGGTTTTGATAAGTTGAATGAGAAAGTGCAGAGTATGTTTATGGCACTTGTCATAAAGGCACCATACGATTTCTCAGGGTTTGTTCTACACTACTTCAAAGCGAATCTTTTCAGTACTACTCAGAGATACCTGATATATGCCCATTTTCTTCAATTAATCATTAATGACGCTGCACCTGATCTACCTAAGCTTGAAGAGGATATTATCCACCTTAAGCCGATGAATCCGATTACTTTTCGCAGAATGGAAGAGACAAGAAATGAGGATTTAAAGCCCGACTTTAATAGAAAGCTCATTTGTCATCTAATCAAGGAGAACTATCGATGCCCAGCAGGTAATGCTTGGAGGAATGAGGATTCAGACTCTAACTACGAAGTTACCGATGAAGAAGGTGAGGGTGATAATCATAAATCTACTGGTAATGTTCAAGGAGGAGGTAATGTTGATGATGAGATTATCGAGGGTGATGATGAAGTGACAGAGGAGGATGTCAGCTTGATTCAGAGGAAAAGGAAAGGAAAGGATCCTATGACCTCAGAACAACTCAAGAAGAAGGAGAAAAGAACGAAGTATTCTTATGAGTCACCTCAGAGATCATCACAAGGAGGTTCAAAACAACAAGCTCAGAGGAAACCATGCGGGTTTATGAAGGATGCAAGAGCTGCTGTTACATCACCGAAACCTACCACAACAACACCTCAGGTCACGTCAGATGAATATAAGACTCAGCAAAATCTGTTGATGTCTTTGGTCATGAAAATAACCAATCTTGAGAATCAAGCTACTAAGGAGAAGAAGATCAGTAATGCTAAGATTGAATCGTTGGTGGAAGAGAACAAGAGGTTATCTGATAGGTTGGACCGACAGAAGAGTAGGACAGATAAGTTAAAGAAGAAGTTTTTGGCGATTAAGAGTGAGAACAAGGAGAAATTGAAGAAGTTGAATGAAAGAATCGAACAGCTTACCTCTGGTAAAACAAAGTTGATTAAGGTGAGAGGAGAAGAATTTTCTTCTGATTTGGGAAATGACGATGAGAAAGACGATGAAGACGACGCTGGAACTGGAGGAACCTCTTTTGATATACCGTTAGTGATACCTATTCGAAGTTTTAATGAATATGGTGAGGTCTTTACTACTGAATATTATATGAATTATTCAAATGTTTTTAATGATGCAGAAAAGGGGGACGTTCCACCAAGTGAGTGTCCGATGGAACAGCTTGCTGCTCTGGCATACGATAGCGAAAATGATACGAAGAATACAGAGACAGCTGAAGCTGAAAAAAATGCTCCACAAGAAGAGTCATTGTCAAGTATCCCTCTCGAATCAATCCAAAATATCAACTTAAGTGATTTTGATCTGTTCGAAGATGAGAAGAGTGAAGATTCTGTTGGTAAAGATAGTTTGAAATAGGATGTGATTATCGAATCCAAAGACGAATTTGTGATAGAATCTGATGAAGAAGAAGAAGAAGAAGAAGAAGAAGTTGAGATTGTTATGTCTTCGCTTGAGCCATACTCGCATCCGTCACTCAACACCTTAAGTGACTTCTTCAATCTGAGTTGTGAGGAGAAAAGAAAGAACTTAATTAAGTTAGAAAAGGCGAGGAAGGTATACAAAGAACAAGTGAAAGAAGTGGATGTTTTGATAGAAAGGAACAAGAAGATCCGACATGAGAAACTACTCGTTGAGAAAGAAAGAAAAGAAACTGAATTGAAAGATAAGAAACTCTGAGCCGAACAAGCAAAGGCAGAGGGATGGAATGAGATTAAGAATTGGTTTGTGCGTGATAGGGTTAAAATGAATAGAAACGTTAAGGAAGACGAAGATCGTCAAAGTTGGTGGAGACAGAACGTTGTTAACCTTGGTCAAGTAGATAAGCCAGAACTCAAGCTGAAGTTTTTCAGTTTCTATGTGAAAGGTAACAGAACCAAGAAGTACTCCAAGGGTAAAATTTTGAGTTGGGGCTATTTCAAGGAGATCAATTGTTTTGCGATCAAGAGGGAAGGCGGAGTTGATTATATGGCACGTCCAAGTCACTTCAAAACTCTACCGTACTTCGAGATCATGCAACTTGCGAAGCCGAAGATGTTGAACGCTGAAGATTGTGACCTTTCCAGGTGGTTTCAAAGAAAACTCATATATGAGTATAAGACAGGGAAATGGGACATCTTTAAGTCAACGGCAGCTAGGTTTTCCATACACCCGACAAAGAAAAATTCTAAGGGAGGACCTATCCATGTTGTTAAGTTTCATCCAGCTAAGTATATGAAACAATCTCCCTTGATGCCATTACCCAAGGATATCTGTAAGAACTTCAGATGGTGGTTCTATGATGAGTTGTCGGAAGAAGCAGTGATCTTGACTGCGATTGAGAAGGAAGATGGAAGCATACAGTTCGACAATGTGAGGATTTTAGATCCCATGTGGCTAAGGAACTTATCGAGATTTGATGTGGAGACTCTTCACCGCCATCACATTACATTTAGAGATGATCGAAAAGAGGAAGCTATGAGATATCAACGTGTGATCGATATCTACTATGCATACCTCAATAGAAACAGTGATGCTCAAAGCTCAAACCAAGTTCATGCCAGCTGATCTATGTCGGATACTGTGTTGCTCGTTTGTTTTTAGTTTTTGATGTTGGTTTATGAGAGAGAGAATCTGGATCTGTAATAATTTTACTAAACTGTTTGTGTTTATGAACTTGCATTGTTTATGGACGTTTACTTAATTGTAATAGATGTTCTAGGTCCTTGGGGGAGTTTTTGATGCATTTTATGCAAGTCCCTAGACATCTACCCACGTCCATTGCAGGTACAACAGTTTACAGGCCACCATGATCGCTCGTTATTATCCTATCTGTGTTTGTGTGTGGTTACAGGAACGAGATTTGGATGTTTGACTATGTTAGACTTAGTCAGACGTGCGAGTGAAGTCTCACTCGTACGGCTGACAAGCTCATACGCACAGTTGATGCTAAGCTAAGTCACAATTACAACCTAAATGAGAAGACACGAGTGAGTGATCACCCGTACGGCTGATGAAGCCAACTCGTACGTGTGATGGATGACTCGTACGGGTAAGTCAATAGCAGGGGTATATAAAGTCTTATGTTCTTCATTTTAGGTTAAGCCTCTCATTTGTTACACACACTCAGATCTGGTGAGCTCCTCCGATTCTCTCTCAGCCCAAATCACCCAGGTGGTGAATAATAGCTCTAGGTGTTGATCTAATCACACTTGATTTAGTTGTGGTTTGACTAAATTAATCCCAAAAAGCTTAACCTATTCACTAGAGGGTTTGATTCACTTATTCCGCCATTATGTGAGTTAAATCTGTTGATTTCTAGGTTCCTAGTCATGTTTCATCAGGAAAGAATTTTTGAAAACAAAACACGAGTATGTTTGGCCTGATGAAATGCGCGGTGCGCTCTGAGTGCGCGGCGCGCATTAAAGCGTGGAACCAGGTCAGGTATAGTCTCAGGAGTTATGTATTTGCACCTTTACAATTGCGCGGCACGAGCAATAATGCGCGGTGCGCATTACTACATAAAAGATGCTGTTTGCTGAATTTTTGTTAAGTCTCGAACCAAAAATTACCAACTCACAAATAACGAACCGCAAACACTCAAAACACGTATCTTATATCGTTGGAAATGTATTTTGACAAAGAATACAACTAAGAACATATCACCAACCAAAACTAGCATTTATAGCAATTAAATCCGCATCGAAAGGTCATTGAATGTTCATTATCAAAAGTTCAAAGTTCATAAACGCATTTCGGGAATCCAATTTAAACATACGATACGCCGTTTCGAAGGTAATTAAACATCTACAACTAAAAACTTACCAATAACATCTCATAGTATTCAAAGCATCAAAAGTTCATTTTAAAGTTCATCAAACCCTAACCAAGAATCGCGAATTCATCAATTATGTTTATGAAGTTTTTCTAAATCAACCTACATACCAAAACGAAGCTATTGATGCTAGTAACACATTTAATACATGAACTTTAACATTTAATCAACATTTAATCAACCAAAATCGAGGATTAAACAAACTCATTTTCAAGTTCATGCTAGTTACTCAAAATATCAAGAACAAGCAAACAAATCACATATTCATGTTATAAACGAGCCATAGACATTAACTAACACTATTTAAGTCTATAAAATGAATTTGAGAAATCTAGAGTTTTTAGAAACTTTACCCCAAGTAGTGAAATTGGTACCAAAACGTAGAGGATGAAGAGATGATTCCAAAAGTACGATTCGTTTTGTTGTAAGCTTCCTTGAAATGATTTAGATGATGATTTAATGTTGAAGATGAAAAGGATGATAGTTTGGAAGTAAGAAAATGAGAGAAAATGGAAAAGAAAAAGAAATATAATGAGTGGTGGGGAGGGAGGTGGTGACTAGTTCAACTAGTTGCCACTTTGGTCAAATGGCGAATTTAGTCCCTCGAGTTTAAAAGCGGGTGCGTGAATTAACCGAACGAATTATTTTAAAAACGCAAATTAACGAGAGATGTTATAATCGAACAACGGAAATATTGAAAATGCTAATTAACGAATGATACGAATTTACATAATCAAAGATATTATCTATAAAAAAAGACGGCGTTAAAATAAATTAACGGAAAAAGGCGGATGTTACACAACGTTTATTACAAAAAGGATATGATATAATATATAGTTATATAAATATAATATTGGCTATATATTTTAACAGTAAAATTAAAAACCATCTGATATAATATATGATATGACGTTTGGGTGTAGTTGGTCAACCAAAATTTCGCACAAATGGCAAAATTTCGCTTGAATGCAATATTAATTAAGGGTTTTTTAGATTTAACTCTACGTTATTCACTGTGATAACACGGTTCCAAGAACTGCAGCAATGAAAGGGCGGTCAAAAGATAATCATCCACCAATTGAGACAGGGTCGGTCGGGGCGTTGGGAGAAAAATCCCACACGAATGTAGGTAAAAACCTTAAATCGTGAGTGGGCATGTAATTCTACGATCGTAAAGGTGATCGTGGTGAGATGCAAAGAAAGCATGTCGTATGAAGCGTTGAGCGATAGTAAGGTGCCTTTAGTGTAGGGAGAAGTTCATATATATAGGGGAATAACTAGGGTTAAGGGAAAATTAGAGTTTAGAGTTCATGGTCTAAGCCAGCGTAACTCTAATTAACTGTACCCAACTAAGTCTCCCACATTGGTATGATATCATTCGTTAAGTATCGTACCACACTCGCCATTGCAATACGGTAAGAACATGTGTGCGTTAAAAATTTGCAGATAGATGCGCCGACAGATGTGAGGAAACCAATTATGTATGAAAGTTGTGCGAAAAGTTGCGCCGGCAGCTGCGCGGACAACTGTATGGGAAACCAATTCCGTTTGAAGCTGCACGAAAAGTTGTGCGAAAAATCAATTCCACAAATGTTTGTGTAAAAGATATTGATGATAGATGTGCGTATTGTTTTCTTAAACCGCATACAAATAGATAATTTAATAAGATAAAAAAAATACCTTCACAAAACCAAACGTGTGATGGTAGGAACATGAAACATTATATCACGCGTCCCACGCCTAACGTCATTTGATGAAACAAATTTTCATACCAAGGGCAAAAATCTGCTTGAGTGCAATATTAATTGGGGTTTTTAAGGTTTATCGGATTTATCTCTCCGATATTCACCGTGATAACATGGTTCCGAGAACAGCGGCAACGGAAAGGTGGTCAAAGGCTAGTCGTCATCGATCGATATGAGGTCAATTTGGACATTGGGCGTAAAACCCTACACAGATGTAGGTAAAAACCCTAAATCATGAGCGGACACGTAGTCCTACGATCTTAAAGGCGGTCGAGGTGAGATTCGAAGAAGGTAGGTCGTATGAGGCATTTAGTGTAAGTAAGGTGCCTTTTGTGTATGGAGAGATCATTATATTTATTGGGGAAAGACTAGGGTTAAGGCAAAATTAGGGTTTAGAGCTAATGGGCCAAGTCCAAATGTAACCCTAATGAACTGTAGTCGTCTATTCGATTAGTAGTTCAACTCATGAAGTAAATCAAGCTAAAGTTAATGAGCTCGAGAGTAAAGAACTTTAAATGTTTTGCAAGTTGCAGACATGTGAGGGGTTAAAATGGTAAATGGGCGAACATGCAGCTGTAGTGTGATTAAATGATTGAATTTGATAATTAAGATCTTAATTGTAGCGTGTCATAAAAGATGAGAGAACTTATATTAAGGTTCTAGCTTTGAATTTGAATCACTTAGTTGTATGTGTTCATGTTAGCATTGTATAGTAGTTTGTTGTAAGGGTGCTTTTTGTTGCTCTTTTAGATTGTGGGTATGCTCTAGCCATAATTTGTATCTTCTTATTTGTTTTTATCTATAATATATCATTGGTTAAAAATAATATAATATAATATTAATAAGTAAAATAAAATAAAATAAACTTATGAAATGCAATATACAAATAAAATTCATGTGCAAGAGGAATTAATTTTAAGGAAAGTAATATAGGCGGGGATCAATCATCATGTTTTTCGTTTTTTTCGCGTTATTGTTTCATTAGAGATATGTTGTTTTTGGTTGATTTTTGTTGTTTAGCTGTGTGTGTTTGTATCTATATTCTATAGGGTCTTTCATCTTATTCATAATATTTTTTTGAATATACCTCACTTTTTCAAAAAAAAAAAAAAAAAAGGACAAAAATTATCTAGTGTTATAAATTTAGTAGATTATAACTACATTTAATGGTCTATATACTTATTATCAACTTATACTAATCTTATAAGAATGAAAGAAAGAAGAATAGAGAGAAAGAAATGATATATTGAGAAAATGTGTGTATCATTTACATTCAATTCATGCATATATATAGTACTTAAACATTGAACTTTTGTGGTATATGATTGAAATTAGTAGCCACCATTTGTTGACTTTTAATATCATAACATGAAATTGGCAGCCACTATTTGACTTTCATAACACTTCCTCTCGGATGACAATTTTTGTTTCATTAAGATCAACTACAAGCAACTGCCTCGTTAAAAACCTTGCTAAAGAAAAACCCAGTGGGATAAAAACTTTAGTCAAGGGAAAAAGAGTGCAGTATAGAGTTGACTCCCCCTCAAGTAGACATCGTTGAGTCGTCACATCATTTGAACTTGCCTCATGCCAATATTGTGAACGTGTGTTCTGAAAATAGTAGTTGGAAGTGTTTCAGCATCGTTTTTGCTAGATTGAACGCAGATCATTTCAATCTGGTCGTCATTGATGAGATCTTGAGTGTATGAGAAGAATCTAGGAGGTATGTGTTTTGTTCGGTTACTTTTAATATACCCTTCTTTCATCTGTGCTATGCAAGCTGCATTATCTTCATAGAAAGTTGTTGGGCTTTTATGGCATTCTAGTCCACAAGAATCAGTAATGAGTTGTGTCATTGATCTCAACCAAAAACATTCCCGAGTAGCTTCATGTAATGCAATCACTTCGGCATGATTTGATGATGTAGCAACAAGTGTTTGTTTTTTAGAACGCCATGATATTGCAGTACCTCCATTTAGGAATACATATCCAGTTTGAGATTTAGCTTTATGTGGATCAGATAAATAACCTGCATCTGCATAACCAACCAAATCTTGTTTTGATTCGTTAGAATAAAATAATCCTAAATCAGTAGTTCCTCGAAGGTATCTGATATTGCTCTAAACATACATATTATTCGACGCAATATCACTTATATTTCATAGGTTTTTACCATCTACAAAGACATTCAATGAGCATTTCACGAGAAAAACGATAAAAGTAGACAAGAGCTTGCTATTCGAAGAAACGACGATAAAACGATAGTTTTAACCAAATTTATATCAAGAAAAGTTTATTCGAATGAAAGTACAAGATAGATGAAGAAAAGAGTTCAAATGGAAAGTGCCAAGTCAGTACACGTCGATACGGGATCAACAAAGAACAAACGAAAAAGAAAAATAAAGAAAACTGCCAGTTACTCTTACACGAATCGTGTAGAACTACACGAAACGTGTAGAATATTGGTCATACGCGAATCGTGTAGCCATACACGAAACGCGTAATATTAGGCCGAATTTAATCATGAATCAGATAAGGGGCGGCTGCTTTTTGTGTTTTAAATCAATTCTTTTGGTTCAATGAGCTACAGCAAGGATTCAATTGAACTTACCTACTACTTCCATTGTGATGATAAATATGGAGTACTATCAACAGAATGAATATACATTTTTTTTAGTACAGAAAATATTAGACAACAACACATACAACAATTACTATAGTTAAATATATTGTCATTTTATTACTCTGTAAAATTAGTTTCAATTATTTAGGGGGTATTGTTCGTGATTAAGGGTGTTATTGTACGCGTGAAAGGGGTGTTATTATTGTAATTTTCCTACCGTTTGAAGTTAATGAAAGTGAAGAATTTTTAGTAAGTTTACTCTGTTAAAATTAGAGTTGTTATTATGTTTGCATATCTATATTTTTATGTTTACCCTAGTGTAATGAATAGCTAAATTTTCCTAGTGTTTGCTTAAATGTAGAGCCCCTAGTGAAATGGATTGTTACCATTTGTAAAAGTTAAAAATGTAACTTTAGTATTTTTAATATTGAGCCTAGTTAAAAGAACCATTTTTATGTAATTAGGTATTTAACCCTTGCCACTTAATTTATTAAATTTAAAATAACGAAAGTTGTTTTTATTTACATAAATTAAGCTTCAACATTAAAAATGATCTAGACGAATTTATGGATAAGTTATTAACATCAATTTAGAAATAAACTTCGGTGGTTTGGGTAATATCAATAATTATATGACAGTGAAATTGTAAAAAGGGAAACCGTTACGATTTGGGTATTGGCGAAAGTCAAAACTAGGCTAGGTCTCAATTTAAATACTTAAGGAATAGTAGCTATCTAAAAAGAATCCGATGAAAATTAGATTTTATTTAGTTAGTCTTAACCTTATATTTATTCGAAAGAAAAATATAAAGTTTATTACTAAAACATTTTAAATAGGGCGTAAACTCAAAACAATCCATGGACCTAGGGGTGACACATTTAAGTAAACACTCCCATTTATCCCATTATTATTTCTTGTAAACGTATTATTATTATTATTTACGAATTATTATTATAAAATATAAAAGATTACATAAAAATACTTAAAAGTCGTACCAGACTGTTTGTCACATCATATAAGTCATACGCGAATCGTGTATGGTATACGCGAAACGCGTATGCCTGTAAATCAAACTGTACGATCAGAATCACACAATTCGAGTAGGTTTTAAATTATACGCGATACGCGTATAAATACGCGAAACGTGTAAGGTAATAACGCGGCTACAGTACCAGTTAGGGTAAAATTAGGGTTTTAATTATTTAATTATTTATATTTAGGTTATTACTATATAATTAATATTAGTTATTATAAAATACCTTAATACATGTTTTAACCTTATAATTAGTGTTAATTAAAAGTTTATAATTTATAATTAGTTTGTAATTAGTTAAATTACTATTCCTAATAATTTATATTAATATAATTAAAACTTGTCATTTAGTTAATTTAAATAAGTTTATATTATAATTACTCAAAACAAAATTCTAAACATATAGTTTTATTAAAAATTACTATTTTACTAATTACCATCTAGTAATATAATTAATGCATCATAATTAGCATAATTTCATTTAGTTCCTTTTTAAGTTATTTATTGTAATCTTGTAATTTTATTTATGAAGTAAATTAGTTAAGTTATTTTCTGTTACTGTTATATTATAAATTCCTAATCCAAAACCCCCTTTAATTAAGTTTGACATCAAAGACTATTAAAAACCATTAAACACTCCATCTCCCTGTGGAACGAATCGGATTTACCAACAAACTAAACTACATGAATAGGACTAGTTGCCTATATATGTGTGAAATCAACCTGAATTCAATAAAATACCACATATACAATAAATCAATTCGTGTAACAAAACAACTCAAATCCGTTCATAAATAAAGGTTACGATCCAGCACATCAACTTTTTGGCGCCGCTGCCGGGGAGTTGGCAGTTAAATAAATAGATAATTTTTCTGATTCGTAGTAGTAGTTGGATTTGTACGTGGACCGGGTTGTTGGATCACCAATTTTATTGGTCAATAGAAGGATCCTGCCCCTCTGCTGCATCTTTTGGCTATTCGAAACGTGGGCAAAATCAGAAGGAAAATCTGTTTGTTTAAGGGTTTTTATCATTGTTTTTATGTTATTCGATACTCTCGAGGAAATTCATTTCCAAGAAAGTTCAAAGTTTTTGAATAAATCCTTTAATTCTTTGTACAATTTCCCAAATTGTATGATCCGTTCAATCCTAAACTCGTTAAACTTAATCCGGAACCTCAAAGAATTAATAAAGGACAAAAATAACAAAAAGAAATAGGAAGTACTAGTAATTTTAAAACACCGAAAAACACTAAAAAAGAGAAACAAATAGGTAACCCTAGATAAACCTTTAGTGAAGTGATCTCATAATAGAAATTAATGTATGAACTTACGTTCCTCCAACGCTGAATTAGCTCCTTCACATCCTGAACCCGAAAGAAAATTCCACGAACGCTTAAGAGCTCAAGAAGTAGAATCTCTTGCTAAAAATTTAGAGTCACTTTTCTTAGAATCCGACTCTGAACCAATAATTCAACCAATCATAGAGCCGATTATTAAAGAAGAAGAAGAAATGGCTGATACAAATCAAACGATGGAAGCATTAATGAAGGCCACAAGAAAAGGTCAAGGCCACGCAATCATCCAACCCACGATGAGTGATGGCTTTGAAATAAAAGGTCAATTTTTACACATGGTAACTAATACATGTCAATTCGGTGGAGCCCCAAATGAGGATGCTAACGAGCATCTTCGTAAGTTTGTAAGCATTTGCAAGCTTTTCAAAATCAAAGATGTCACCGATGAAGTTGCATGTTTAAAAATCTTTCCATGATCCTTAAAAGATGATGCAAGAGATTGGCTAGACTCATTACCAGAAGGTTATATTGAAAACTGGAATGATATGATGGATAAATTTTTGTCAGAATTCTTTCCTGCTTCAAAAGCAGCAAAATTACAAAGTGACATAAATCACTTTAAACAAAAGCCTAATGAAACTCTTTATGAAGCTTGGACCCGATTCAATAAAATGCTTCGAATATGTCCTCAACACGGGTTGAATACATTCCAAAAGGTCCAAATATTCTATAAAGGAGTCAATGTGGCAACTAGAAAAGATATAGATGTTGCAGCCGGAGGTTCGATCATGAAGAAAACACCTGAAGACGCTCACACAATCATTGCTGATTTAGCTTCCCATTCCCATAATTGGCATCAAGAAATAGAATTCTCTATATCATCAAATGTTGCTAGTATTGAAAGCAATGATGAAATTGCTTCTTTAAAAGTTCAAATAGCAAATCAAGCACGGCAAATCGAGAAAGTAACCAAGGAAATGCATGCTATCAGAGTAGGATGTGAACTGTGCCAAGGTCCCCATCTTACTAGAGATTGTGATCAAAGTACAATGGAAGAGCAAGCAAATTTCTTAGGTTACTTACGAAAAGGTGAGATGAACTTCAGTGATTTTCCAGCTATAGAAGCAAACAACCGAAAATATCCTCCTATAAACAGCTATCAAGTAGGAGGACCTTCAGGATCAAATAACAATAACTATCAAAATAATAATAACTATCAAGGAGGAAATCCAGGTTACCAAAATAACCGGAATTTCCCAAATCAAAATCAAAGAAATCCGCCACTAGGTTATAATAACCGAAATCAACCTCAACAAAATTATCAAAATAATTTCCAACACAATCAACCACAACCACTAGCACTCATGCAACCACAACCATTAGCAATTATGCAACCTTAACCTGAGAGGAAATCTGGTTTAGAAGATCTCTTAAGAGATTTTATGGTTAAGCACGAGCAAAATGCAGAGCTCCAAACTCAGCAAATCCGAAATCAACAAGCCACAATACAAAACTTAGAAAGGAATGTTGGAAGGATATCACAGTTACTATCAGAAAGACCACCAGGTACTCTCCCCTCAAATACTCAAGTGAATCCCAACAACCCCCAAACAAGGAACGAGCATGTAAATGCTATAACTACTAGAAGTGGTTTAACTACTAAACCGGAGACTCTTAAAGCCCCGGAAGTTCCTTTATCTCCTTCTATTTTACAAATACCGGTTGATGAAAATGAGCAAGTAGACAAAGAACAAGAGAAAGATGATCCACCTGAGGTCATACCAAAGAAAAGTGAAGAACCACCAGTAAAGGTGCATAAGGAACCTATTCCTTACCCAAAAGCATTAAAGAAAGACAGACTCGCAAGGCGGTATGAGAAATTTGCGGACATGATTAAGCAAATTAGCATTAACATGCCACTCGCGGAGGTTCTTAGGGATATGCCCAATTACGGGAAGTTTTTAAAGGATCTCATATCCTCGAAGGGTAAATACCACGACGTTTCTGCCACATTCCTCCATGAGGAATGTTCGGCCATCTTAAAGAAACAAAATGTACCTCCAAAATTAGGAGACCCTGGTAGTTTTATCATACCATGTATGATGGGTGATTCGGTGGTGTACGATGCACTAGCCGACCTAGGTGCAAGTGTTAACTTAATGCCTTACTCGTTATATTTAAAACTTGACTTAGGAGACTTAAAACCAACCCGAATGGGTATTCGATTAGCAAACCAATCATTTGATACTCCAATAGGTATAGCCGAGGATATACTTGTAAAAGTTGGCTCACTTATCTTTCCCGTCGACTTTGTTATTCTAGAAATGCAAGAGGACACAAAAGTTCCTATCATTTTAGGACGTCCTTTCCTAAACACTGCAGATGCTATCATTAATGTCCAAAAAGAACAATTGAGTCTAGGTGTGGGAAACGAGAGAATAATTTATCACATTGACAAAGCCATGAAAAGACCCACTTCTACCGATGACTCTTGTTTTCAAATTGATGTTATAGATCTTTGTGTCGAGAATGAATTGAAGGAGATACTTGAAATTGATATCCCGGGGTTAGCCCCGGTAAGTGAGAATGAATACTTCAATATTGATAAAGATTTTGATGAGTTGATGAAGGTGGTCACGGATGACGAGACCATAATAGAAGAAATTCCCATGGAAGAGGAATCGTTTGAGGAAATCAAAAATGAAGATAGATTTCGTATAAAAAATTCCTTAGAAGAACCACCCGTACTAGAGCTTAAAGAGCTACCCAAACACTTGGAGTATGCTTATCTCGAAGGTACATCTAAATTACCAGTAATTATTGCTTCACATCTTTCAGATAATGAGAAGGATAAGCTAATTTCTGTATTAAAAACCCATAAAAAGGCTATAGCCTGGAAAACAACCGACATTCCGGGAATAAACCCGTCTTATTGTACACATAAAATTCTCCTTGAGAATGACTACAAACCCGTAGTACAAAGACAACGCAGGCTAAATCCCAACATGAAAGAGGTTGTTAAAAAGGAGGTCGTCAAGCTTCTTGATGCCGGGTTAATCTACCCCATCTCCGATAGTCCATGGGTTAGTCCAGTACAAGTAGTACCCAAAAAGGGGGGTACAACCGTTATATTAAATGAAAAGAACGAACTCGTCCCAACTAGAACAGTTACCGGCTGGAGAGTCTGTATTGATTACAGACGTCTAAATGATGCCACTAGAAAGGATCATTTCCCGTTACCTTTTATTGATCAAATGCTTGAACGATTAGCGGGAAAAGAATATTATTGCTTTTTAGACGGTCTCTCCGGTTACTTCCAAATTCCAATTGATCCCAACGACCAAGAAAAGACCACATTCACTTGTCCTTTCGGTACCTTTGCCTATCGCCGCATGCCGTTTGGTTTATGCAATGCACCCGGAACCTTTCAAAGGTGCATGATGGCAATCTTTGATGACATGGTAGAGGATTGTATGGAAGTCTTCATGGATGACTTTTCCGTATTTGGAGACTCCTTTGAATCGTGTCTTTTCAACCTTGAACGTATGCTTATCCGATGTGAGAAAGCAAACTTGGTCCTAAATTGGGAAAAATGCCACTTCATGGTGAAAGAGGGCATTGTACTTGGTCACAAAATATCTCGTGCGGGAATAGAGGTAGATAAAGCTAAAATTGAAGTTATCTCTAAGCTACCTAAACCATCAAATGTTAAAGCAATTAGAAGCTTTCTTGGTCACGCAGGATTCTATAGGCGATTTATCAAAGATTTTTCTAAAATCGCCCGCCCATTAACCAAACTTCTTGAAAAGGATGCTCCATTTGACTTCGATTCTAATTGCGAGAATGCATTCTCGATTCTAAAGTCAAAACTCACACAAGCTCCCATTATGGTATCTCCAGATTGGAGTATGCCATTTGAGCTAATGTGTGACGCAAGCGACTATGCTTTAGGTGCTGTTTTAGGACAACGTCCCGATAATCATTTTCTTCCGATTTATTATGCAAGTAAAACTCTAACGGGAGCCCAAATTAATTATACCACCACGGAAAAAGAACTCCTAGCGGTTGTTTATGCATTTGATAAATTTCGGTCATATTTGGTGTTGTCCAAGACCATTGTTTACACGGACCATTCGGCACTTAAGTATTTATTCTCGAAACTAGATGCAAAACATCGTCTCATACGTTGGGTTCTTTTACTTCAAGAATTTGACATTGAGATACGTGACAAGAAAAGAGCTGAGAATCTAGCTGCCGATCATTTATCCCGACTTGAAAACCCCGAATTAGATAAACTTGATGACACAATCATCAAGGACACATTTCCTGACGAATCTCTAATGAGGGTTGAAAAAGAATCTGAAATCCCATGGTTTGCCCATTTTGCAAACTATCTTGCTTCAGGCATTCTACAAAAAGGACTTACTTATCCGCAAAAGAAGAAATTCTTTGCGGATTTAAAGTCTTATTTCTGGGAATACCCAGACTTATTTCGTGTTGGTGCGGATCAAATAATTCGCCGTTGTGTGTACGGACAAGAAGCTCAACAAATTCTTGAGCATTGCCATCAAGGGCCAACCGGCGGTCATTTCGGACCAAACCACACTGCAAGAAAAATCCTTGAATCGGGTTTTTATTGGCCCACGATCTTTAAAGATGCCCATGATTTCATTCGGACTTGTAATGCATGCCAACGAACGGGTAACATCACGAAAAAGGATGAGATGCCTCAAACCGGCATCCAAGTTTGTGAAATCTTTGACATTTGGGGAATCGATTTCATGGGACCCTTTCCAAGTTCACATAAGTGCAAGTACATACTAGTAGCCGTTGACTATGTATCCAAGTGGGCTGAAGCAAAAGCTTTGCCTACAAATGATGCTAGGGTGGTGGTAAACTTCTTGAAAAATCTCTTCTCACGCTTTGGAATCCCAAAAGCACTCATATCCGACCGAGGAACACATTTTACCAACAACCTTCTTGAAAAGGTGTTGAAGAAGTATGGCGTAAATCATCGTTTCTCTACTTCGTACCACCCGCAAACAAGTGGTCAAGTGGAGAACACGAATCGTGCTTTAAAACGCATACTTGAGAAGACGGTTAATAACAACCCTAAAATCTGGCAACGCAAGTTAGATGACGCGTTGTGGGCTTTTAGGACTGCGTATAAAACACCAATAGGTACCACACCATTTAGACTTGTATACGGTAAAGCGTGTCATCTACCTGTTGAAGTTGAACACAAGGCATACTGGGCTATGAGAGAATGTAATACTGACCTTGTACAAGCCGGAGAAAATAGGTTATTACAACTTAACGAACTAGATGAATTAAGATTACAAGCGTACGAAAATTCTAAAACATATAAAGAAAAAACTAAAGTATGGCACGATGCACGATTAAAAAAGAAAGAATTTGAACAAAGGGATAAAGTATTGGTATTCCAATCACGTTTCAAGTTTTCACCTGGTAAACTTAGATCCCGATGGACTGGGCCATATATAATAAAACAGGTTTTTCCATCTGGATATGCAGAGTTGTATGGTAAAGACGGTGGAACTTTCAAAGTGAATGGACACAGACTCAAGTTATACTTTGAAGTAATCAATACTACGGAAAGAGACGAAACCACCCTCTACCCTAAGGACAAATAAATTCAGGGTAACTCTAAGGTTTTAAACTCCATTCTCGATTTTTATTCTTATCTTTAAGAGTGGGGTTAGATTGGTCTTTCCCTAGCAGACCCTAAAGAACTAGTCTTCTCCCTCCATTCTACCTTTTTAATTTCTTTTTATTTTTATTGTGTAATTTCAAGATGCGCAGTCAGTATATCTACAACCATTTCATTTTAAAGTGCGATAAGATTTTACCGAGGGATGTGGTGTTAGATATTAAGAAAAGATGCGATAAGGCGAGGAAAGAAGAAAGACAGAAACTAAATGAGACAAACTATGCAAGAGGAAAATCTAAATCAGCTAAAAGGCGTAGAGCACGTCATTTGGGTAAATGTGTGAAATGTGGAAAACCGACTCACTCCGGAGATTGCCCAAAGAACCAAACGGACTCTAATTACGAGTACGTAACCTTATGCCGAGAAGGGCCTTTAAAATGTGCAGAAGAAAACCTCTTAAACCAGCGAGGTTACGCCTACGAAGCAATGGGGAGCGAAATAATGCGACTCCACTACGAGGCGAGCCAACGAGGCTTCACTCTTTAAATCTTTTTCTCGCCAATTGTGTGTTTGTGCATTTTTGTGTGTAATGTTTTGGTGTGTTTGGTTTGTTTTTGTTTGTTGTATGTTCTATTAAAACGGTCTACCATTTAAAAGTGATGAACCTTGAGTTCAATATGTTTTCATTAAAAACGATAAATGTTAAGTGTTACAACTGAATTATCGTTTTTCAAATTGCACGAAATTTCTTATTGGATTCATAAGATATCTGTTAAATAGTAAATCACGAAAACAAAATAAACATTTAAAAAAAAAAATTCTTTCTACTAAATTGAAGGTGAAACGCCTTGAGTTTAACTTGTTTCTTTGAAAATGAAAATGTTTAGGTGTCACAACTGAATTTTCATTCTTCAAATTGCACAAAATTTTTTGTTAAATTCTAAAAGTCTACAGTAGATTGCAAAATATACCTTTTTATCAATAACCGTAAAAATATATAACTTGTAAATCTTTGTCGTGGATAATGATAGGTTTGACGACCGAATTTATCTCTACCTAATCGATAGGAAACAAAGTTTTAAGTTTGAAAATTAGTTGATCTAGGGGTATACAAAAAAAAAATATAGAGTGTATTTTAATTTGTGTAATTTTTATTTTTCATGTACTTGTTTTAAAATTAAAAATGTTAATAATTTTAACACAAAAATAGAGTGTTTTTATTTTATTTTAAATTTGTTTTCGAAAAACATTAAAAACTTTAACTTTTAATGGATTGAATTTTATAAATTGAAATTATTAAAACATGTATTGAAATTAAAAATTTATAAACGGATTAAGATCAGGTCTAACAACCGAATTTTCGTTACAAATATAAATTTATAAAAGATATTTTTAAATTCAATTGATTTTAAGTTATATAAAAAAAAAAAATATACAGACAAAGCTTACGCGAATCGTGTAGACCTACACGAAACGCGTGGAATACAAAGCTTACGCGAATCGCGTAGACCTACGCGAAACGCGTAAGGTCAAAAATAGCTGAACATAACAGACGGGCAGCAGGCTGTTCTTCACACACTCTCTTTCAATTTTTTTCTGCTGTGGACGAGAAGAAAGCACAAAAACCCGAAAATCACACCCAAAAACTTAAATTAACACTTCCAATCTTCTCCAATTCTTCAATCTTTCAACATGCCTAGATTGGTAAGGGTCCTAAACCCATTTTACTTAGTGTTTTTCAAGTTTTTCATTATTTTTCTTTATAGCTTTAATCCGATTTATATGCATGTTTTTGTTGAATTTTGCTTGATTAATGCTATATCTATATTGTTAGTACGATAATAAACCCGATTAGCATAAAAAAATGATGTTTAATTGGTTATTGAAAATTAGGGTTTATACAAAATTGGGGAAAATTAGGAAATTGATACTGAGGTGTGTTATTTTGGTTGTAATTAGTTGTTTTTGAGTGTTTTGTTAGTAGTTAGAACTTTTGAACATGATTTTGATTGTTTGACTGTGTGATTTTTAATTTTAGCCTAAATTTGTTAATTTTTTTTGCAAGTTCATTTTAATGAATCAAGTATGAACTTTAATGCTATTAAGGATTGTTTAGAAGTTGAAATACACGCAATGTGATTGAGTTGAATTAGATACACTTAGATAAATTGCGTGTTTTCACTTGTGAATTAAACTTTGCATATGAAACTTGATTTTTGAATTATGATTTTTGGTTTGTTTATGCTTTATTTTGAATTATAGAACTAAATCTTCCAATGTTGTTGAAATAGATTGATTCATGTGGTGATGAAACAAGCTTGTTTGTTGAATTTAAACTCTTTGCTAACATTGACACATCCTATTGGGATGATTTCCTTGTTTTTAAAATGTTATGCAGGGACCATTTAGAATGAGGGCATTTAACCAACAACAAGCACAAGATCAAGTTACCCCCGAAATGGAACAACAACTCTTGAACCTACACCCGATCCTGCAATTTCCTAACGAATTACATCAAAGGGTGCAAAAAGTTAAGGATTTACTCATTCTGGTAAATCGAACCATCTCTCCAGTTTACGTTGTTGATTGGGATCCCTTAGGAGACCCAGTCAATTTAGATACACCGATAAGGGAAATTTTAACCCAAAGTTTCACGAATGAATTTGGGGAAATTAGGTATTATAATGACTTTGAGAGATTGTTTAGGTTAAATTCTCCTGTATATAGAGAATGGTGTTTAGAATTTTATTCTACCGTTAGGATGAATATACACCCGGAAAATATCGAAGATACTAGTTTCCTACAATTTAGATTGGGTGGTGTAGATAGAGTAATGTCCCTAGGCGACATGACTATAGCCTTAGGGATTTATGACGGTAATGAGATGAATGCTCCAGGTTTTTGGGAATATATTTTTACAGGAGCTAGGTATACAGGAGATTATGATTCTTTGAGTGTCTGGCGCTCTTTTTCCCAAAAGAATACTTATGTAGCAGGCCAAGAATCATACCTTAAGATCACTGATGTTCGCTATCGAATAATTCATAAATTTATAGCGAACACAATTAACCAAAGGGCATTCCTTAATACAGATAAGATTAATTATGTTGACCTTTGGTATTTAGATGCAATCAGAGATAGGGATACATTTATTAGTATACCCTACGGAGTGGCCTAATTTTTAGCCCACTTTGGTAAGGGTGCTCGAGGATCCAGTGACATGTCGGGGGGTCACTATGTCACATGTTTGGCAGCCTGGTTCGGTCTCGACCCGAACGAATTTGACCCTCCAATCCAACCAATAGATCAACCGGTTCGTAATTTGGGATTGGAGGTGTATAGGACAGCTAAGGCTATACGTGTAAGGGGTGGGGTACGTAGTTTAAGGCAACAGGAAGTTGCTGCTCACGCACCTATGGAGGAGGATGATGAACCCGCGAGGGAAGCTAGGAGGAGACGCAGAGAGACAGATCAGGCTAGCTCGTCTCATACAGGTACTTCTGATTTCGATATGCTCCAAAACTCGTTTAACGCATTGAGTTTAGATGTACGTAATTCATATCAAAACTGGGGAGCGAGATCAGAAGATCCGTACACTGCTTTATCTCGGCAATTAGGGGACATTAGGCATACCCAGCTAGATCAATATAATATGCTGTCCAACATCCGATATGATCAGAGGGGAATGGGAAATCAATTAGAGTGGGCGCACCAACAGGCATATCTATACGCGTCTAACCCGCAAGCTTACGCACCCTCAGCCTTTCCATCATATCCCCCATGGCAGACACCCAATGACCCTCTACCTCCACCCTATGACCATAACGCCGCCATAGCCGCGAGTCAGGATGCATATAGGCGTTTCTACGAGGAACAACGCCTAAACGAGCAACGACAGCGACAGCAACAGGAGGAGGGCGAACGAGGAGGACCATTTTGGAGCCCATTTGACTAGTTCTATTGTTTTAAACATTTTTATTTTTATGGTGTGTAATAACATTATTGTATGGTGTGTTTTAATACTTTTGTGTTTCTTATGTTTTATTATATATTAGCAAGAAAGTAGTGTGGGGTAAAATTGTTTTGTAAGATTGATGTACAACCCCATGTTTTGTGTGCTTTTACATGGTTTTGACAGGTACAGAAGAAAATGCAATTAGACGAAACGAAACATCGAATTACATTGTGATACAAACGTTGGATAAAATCATAGGTAAAACAATCTGAAAATCCAAATCGGTTAACAAAGGAAGTTCCAAATATTCTACACTTTTTGTCCTCTCAAATTTATACATTATTATCTGATTTTATGTAATGAGGGCATTACATAATCTTAAGTGTGGGGTGGGAATATATAAATTCTCGAGAACTTATAAGTTATTGGTTTTTATGAAAATTTGAAAATCTTTAAACAAATATAACAAATAAATTTTTAAGGTAACTACGAGCGATTAAAGCATAGGTGTCAAAAACCGAAATTATCGTCTCAATACATTAAAAACGCATAAGTTTATTTGTTTAAAACCTATAAAAGAAAAACCAAGTATAACAAGAATTTATAAAACCTTATGTTGAGAACCATATATCACATGTTTCTATGAAGTTATTGCAGATATCATTGCTTTGGAACGTATAAACCTGAATATTCCATTATTACGAGTAATAGAGGATGAATCAAGTCCATCCCGTAAGGAAGTAAAGTCTTCCAAATTGACACACTTGCTAACTTATGTTAGAAGATGTAGTCCAGAATAGCTGTAGGTTGACGAAAAATCTTGTAAAGTCATCCCTAAAATCGGCTGGAAATCCACCTAACCTCAGCATCAAACAGGGTTTTTGGTGGTCAGACTTATCCTAACCATGAGAAGGATATGTCTCGTACAATGGGGGGGCACAATGCAAATTAGCTTTTAAGACTAATGAATCTAATCCCCAGATGGATAATCTCCGTAAAGATTAACCGCATCTATGTTTGACCGCGGTCAAAATACATATGCCATAACAAATTGAGGTGTGCAAACTCATGGTTCACCGATGATATTTAGACACGATATAATTTTGTTCTAAAACTTATGCTATTTTATGAATTATATTTGTGTAAAACCATTTTTTGGACATTCGGCTTCAAGTTCCATGATACTACAATCATGGGGACGAATAGCTTGCTAATCGCCGACTGAGACTTCGGTTTTCAGTTACCCTCAACCGGAATTTGAGGTTAAAACCGGAAAACGTGTCTAGTGTAAAAACTAGCATGACATTTTAATAAATCATAAAACGTTTTCACAAGGTCCAATTTTCCCTAAGGATCCAAATTTTTAAACCCTAATCACGAGTTTCATGTTTGTTTCTGTTGTCAGAATTTCGTTTCGTGTGGTGTGCGTGTGATCCAATAAATACTGTGTTGTGTAATATATTTCATATAGCGTGTGTTTCATTTCGTGTAGTGTGTGTTGTGTGATCTAATGTTCGATAATAAAGATATATATAATGTTCTAATTCTGTTCAAAGATGTAATTGCTTGAGGACAAGCAACGTTCAAGTGTGGGGTATTTTGATATTGCTCTAAACATACATATTATTCGACGCAATATCACTTATATTTCATAGGTTTTTACCATCTACAAAGACATTCAATGAGCATTTCACGAGAAAAACGATAAAAGTAGACAAGAGCTTGCTATTCGAAGAAACGACGATAAAACGATAGTTTTAACCAAATTTATATCAAGAAAAGTTTATCCGAATGAAAGTACAAGATAGATGAAGAAAAGAGTTCAAATGGAAAGTGCCAAGTCAGTACACGTCGATACGGGATCAACAAAGAACAAACGAAAAAGAAAAATAAAGAAAACTGCCAGTTACTCTTACACGAATCGTGTAGAACTACACGAAACGTGTAGAATATTGGTCATACGCGAATCGTGTAGCCATACAAGAAACGCGTAATATTAGGCCGAATTTAATCATGAATCAGATAAGGGGCGGCTGCTTTTTGTGTTTTAAATCAATTCTTTTGGTTCAATGAGCTATAGCAAGGATTCAATTGAACTTACCTACTACTTCCATTGTGATGATAAATATGGAGTACTATCAACAGAATGAATATACATTTTTTTTAGTACAGAAAATATTAGACAACAACACATACAACAATTACTATAGTTAAATATATTGTCATTTTATTACTCTGTAAAATTAGTTTCAATTATTTAGGGGGTATTGTTCGTGATTAAGGGTGTTATTGTACGCGTGAAAGGGGTGTTATTATTGTAATTTTCCTACCGTTTGAAGTTAATGAAAGTGAAGAATTTTTAGTAAGTTTACTCTATTAAAATTAGCGTTGTTATTATGTTTGCATATCTATATTTTTATGTTTACCCTAGTGTAATGAATAGCTAAATTTCCCTAGTGTTTGCTTAAATATAGAGCCCCTAGTGAAATGGATTGTTACCATTTGTAAAAGTTAAAAATGTAACTTTAGTATTTTTAATATTGAGCCTAGTTAAAAGAACCATTTTTATGTAATTAGGTATTTAACCCTTGCCACTTAATTTATTAAATTTAAAATAACGAAAGTTGTTTTTATTTACATAAATTAAGCTTCAACATTAAAAATGATCTAGACGAATTTATGGATAAGTTATTAACATCAATTTAGAAATAAACTTCGGTGGTTTGGGTAATATCAATAATTATATGACAGTGAAATTGTAAAAAGGGAAACCGTTACGATTTGGGTATTGGCGAAAGTCAAAACTAGGCTAGGTCTCAATTTAAATACTTAAGGAATAGTAGCTATCTAAAAAGAATCCGATGAAAATTAGATTTTATTTAGTTAGTCTTAACCTTATATTTATTCGAAAGAAAAATATAAAGTTTATTACTAAAACATTTTAAATAGGGCGTAAACTCAAAACAATCCATGGACCTAGGGGTGACACATTTAAGTAAACACTCCCATTTATCCCATTATTATTTCTTGTAAACGTATTATTATTATTATTTACGAATTATTATTATAAAATATAAAAGATTACATAAAAATACTTAAAATTCGTACCAGACTATTTGTCACATCATATAAGTCATACGCGAATCGTGTATGGTATACGCGAAACGCGTATGCCTGTAAATCAAACTGTACGATCAGAATCACACAATTCGCGTAGGTTTTAAATTATACGCGATACGCGTATAAATACGCAAAACGCGTAAGGTAATAACGCGGCTACAGTACCAGTTAGGGTAAAATTAGGGTTTTAATTATTTAATTATTTATATTTAGGTTATTACTATATAATTAATATTAGTTATTATAAAATACCTTAATACATGTTTTAACCTTATAATTAGTGTTAATTAAAAGTTTATAATTTATAATTAGTTTGTAATTAGTTAAATTACTATTCCTAATAATTTATATTAATATAATTAAAACTTGTCATTTAGTTAATTTAAATAAGTTTATATTATAATTACTCAAAACAAAATTCTAAACATATAGTTTTATTAAAAATTACTATTTTACTAATTACCATCTAGTAATATAATTAATGCATCATAATTAGTATAATTTCATTTAGTTCCTTTTTAAGTTATTTATTTTAATCTTGTAATTTTATTTATGAAGTAAATTAGTTAAGTTATTTTCTGTTACTGTTATATTATAAATTCCTAATCCAAAACCCCCTTTAATTAAGTTTGACATCAAAGACTATTAAAAACCATTAAACACTCCATCTCCCTGTGAAACGAATCGGATTTACCAACAAACTAAACTACATGAATAGGACTAGTTGCCTATATATGTGTGAAATCAACCTGAATTCAATAAAATACCACATATACAATAAATCAATTCGTGTAACAAAACAACTCAAATCCGTTCATAAATAAAGGTTACGATCCAGCACATCAGTATCGAAATATGTGTTTGATCCCATTCCAGTGTCTTTTGGTAGGAGCAGAGCTAAACCTTGCCAACAAATTAACTGCAAAAGAAATGTCAGGTCTTGTACAATTTGTAAGATACATAAGAGCTCCAATTGCACTAAGATATGGTACTTCTGGTCCAAGAATATCTTCATGATCTTCACACGGACGAAATGGATCAGCTTCAACATTGAGTGATCTAACAACCATAGGAGTACTTAATGGTTTCGCCTTTTTCATATTGAAGCGTTTCAAAAAAATTTCAGTATATGTTGTTTGATGTACAAGTATACCATTAGGCATATTAAGTAACTGTCAGGCTGATTAAGTAACTAAAAGTAATTGCATCCATAACAGGAGAATAAGTTTTCTCATAATCAATTCCTGGTCTTTGAGAGAAATCTTGAGTTACAAGTCTGACGTTACCTTGTAAGTTCATTTTTCTTATTTCCTTTTCGAATTAAAATTCATTTGTATCCCATACATTTCACATCTTTAAAAGTGATAACGATTGATCCGAAAACTTTTCTTTTATTGAGAGATTCTAATTCAGCTCGTATTGCTCCTTTCAATTGAGCTCAGTCATGTATATTTTGACACTCAATGACAAATTTTGGTTCTAGATCATCATCTTTATTCACGATGTCATTATATGAAAAATTCTTATCAATATTTGTCATTCCGTTTCGGTTCCATAATATTGCATAATTTATTGCAATTTCTGTATTTATTATCAATATCCTCTGCAGAAGGAGTATTGATATTTGGTTCTTCTTGAACACTTTATTTTACCTCATTATCAGCTGATTTTATTTTCGAGGATTTTTATCTTCGGAACCAATTGATCTTCCACGTTTCATGCGTGGCAAAGACTCAAGAGTGATATTATTGCCAGCTTTTGGAATTTCAATTCGAGCTGGAGCATTTACTGCTATTATATATGATTTAGTCACTCTTTTTGTATCTTTAAATGCATCACGTAATCGATTTGCAAGTTTCTTGCATATGCATTATTTTTGAACTTTCGTTTCACATTCTTTTGTGCGAGGATCAAGATACCTTAATTGATGTTCACACCATGAAACATCATTTTATTTATTTTTCATTTCTCCCCCTAATCTAGGAAATAATTTTTTTCATTAAAATGACAATTAGCAAAACGTGCTGTAAAAACATCACCCGTCATGAGTTCAATATATCTTATAATTGAAGATGTTTCATATCCAATATATATATCCCCATCCTCCTTTGAGG
Source organism: Rutidosis leptorrhynchoides (assembly GCF_046630445.1). Lineage (NCBI taxonomy): Eukaryota > Viridiplantae > Streptophyta > Magnoliopsida > Asterales > Asteraceae > Rutidosis > Rutidosis leptorrhynchoides. Next base: position 292,753,341 of record NC_092339.1, on the reverse strand, counting down.
GCTCATTTAGTGCGTTGTGCTGGTGCAACTAGAGCATACACTGCACAGCCAATTGTTCTAATGGTGGGAAAAATTTGGCTCTCGGCCAAAATCAAGTTCTCGGGGAGAATATGTATGACTTGCACTTCGTCTAATATGAATTAATGTCGCAGCATGTAAATTTACATGTCCCCATATAAATATTGAGAGTTTTGTTCTCATTACCAATTGTCTAGTTATTAGCTGCAAGCGTTTATCTATTGATTCAGCTAAACCAATTTTGTGTATGCACATGAGCAACTGGATGTTCAACAACAATCCCTGTAGACATATAATAATCATTAAATGCTCGAGATGTTAACTCACCAGCATTATCAAGTCTCATCCTTTTAATGGTGTAATCAGAATAATGTGTGCTCAATTTGATAATTTTGTGCAAAAACTTTGCAAATGCCATATTATGGCTTGATAACACACAAACATGTGACCATCCGCTAGATGCGTCTATTAGAACCATGAAATATCAAAATGGTCCACATGAAAGATGAATTGGTCCATATATATAATCTTGAATTCTTTCAAGAAACATTGGTGATTCTTTCTCAATGTGCTTTTCATTAATCACCATATGTGCTTTTTCATTAATCACCATATGTGCTTTTCATTAATCATCATATGCGTTATGGTCTAAAACCATTTATTTCATAAACTCTTAGAACTTCTATCTAAGTTACGAAGCATATATGGTATATCTTCTAAAACGTAGACAAGTCATTATCATAATCATAATATGCATATATCTAGATCTCGCTAGTCTATATATATAAAGCAAATAAACAGATTAATTAGCATATATATTGTTCAAGAACCAGGTCATATATATAATCTGTTTAGAACACAAATAATAAAAGCATAACAATATCTTTTCCAGAATTAGATGGACTAATTATAGAACTAGCATCAAAACATAAGTATAGGAATATTATGTTTTCCTAGGCCAAATATTTCACAAATCATAATGAATATTCATTAAAAGAATCATGACCATTATCAATAACTAGTCTGTATCCGGCCCGCGCGATGCAGCGGGGATTTTCGGCCTGCGTATTCATATTTAACGTATCTTTATGTATTTACAGAAGGGAAAACGGCTCATGCGTTAAGCGCCGTTGTAGATATCGTTGTCTTTAGCGTTTTTTAAAAAGTGTCCGTTTCGAACGTAGTTAGTTTCGTTTTGTTCATAAAATTATTTCGAGTCTAACGCTGCTGTCGAAAAAAATTTAACTCGCGTCGAGCACAAAGATACGGGTTGTCATTTTGGGGTTGATGCAACGACAAAATTTTGCACCACTTTTAGTATTATAGGGGTTAATTAATTCATTATACATTAAACTTTAAAGTAATCACTAACAACATCCTTATATTAATCCAAATATAGGTGGTCTATATAAAAATATAAACCAAAACAAATTACTCTAATATGTTTCATGTTCAATTAATCAATTTCAGTTAGGTATATAATAATTAATTAGAATAAACTCAAGAACGTGAATTTATATTCAGCCTAGTAAATTAAGATCTCTAGTCCGTATTCTTATTAATACATACTCATAGCATCAAATTTTAATGTGAACCACTAGTTCAGACAATAAATGTAACTAGAAAACACTGACAACCACTTTATATATTCGTAATGGTATAATAAATTATATAAGAGGCAGTCGCCACACTTTAATGTTTACTTTCACAACATGTACTCATACAACGTTTTTTTTTTTTTTTTAAACAATTCTCTTACAATCCGAATTCAAACAACAAATATCTCAGTTTCGTTTAAGATGATTATATATGATCATTTAAATATTCTTAAATATAATTTGATCAATCACAAATTTGTTCATTCCACAAATTAAGTCCACACATATGTTAATTACTCATAACATCTAAAAGTACGTTTCGCAATTCATTCCACAAATGATAATCACGATTAACAACTATACTCAACAATCATGTACTGCATAAATTGGATATAGTAGCATGTTTTATTAATCACCAAGAAATCGTTCATACATATATACGGAGTATATATTAAGTCTAACCGAAGTTAGTTTTATAAACATAATTAGTGTGCAATTTCAAACAGAATATATTCAATGGAATATATTAAGCAACTAAATATCACACCTAAATTTAAAAGCAAGAAATCCTTTTTATAATCAATTTCTTAACAGTAGCATCAATTATTAATTAAACCAGATATTAAATAATATTGTCATGATACTACGTACTTACGTGGTAAATAAGAAAATTAGCACAAACATGTTACGAAGTATATTAATTTTAACAGCAACAGATTAATCTTTTAACCACATGTTAAAAGGGAATATAACGATTACGGAGTAAATATAAGCAAATTAACACAATTTCATACACAAGTTCTAAGGGTTTGTAAGGAAACTATGACATGCGTACAAAATTTATAGTTTATATTATTGAGTGTTGATCTTTTGAAGTCTAACATTAGGAGTATGTTTTTGGTTTGTAGGAAATAGGTATATACGAAAATGAAACAATTATACATATTATCATAAACGTAATAATAAGAACAAAAGGATAGAAAGATCTAACCGAATTTGAAGGTTGAACCGGGCTTGTGTTTGACACAATTTCCTTAAACAGATTCTGTGTCTGTTCCCAGGGTACACCGGTCCGAAGCAGCGTACTGCCGGACTTGAACACTTGCCTTGATTAGTGACTTGTACTTGCTTAGATAAACCTTGATTATAAGGAGCACTTCGTGCTGATAACGTGTTATAAATTTAGTAGATTATAACTACCTTTAATGGTCTATATACTTATTATCAACTTATACTAATCTTATAAGAATGAAAGAAAGAAGAATAGAGAGAAAGGAATGATATATTGAGAAAATGTGTGTATCATTTACATTCAATTCATGCATATATATATAGAACTTAAACATTGAACTTTTGTGGTATATGATTGAAATTAGTAGCCACCATTTGTTGACTTTTAATATCATAACATGAAATTGGCAGCCACTATTTGACTTTCATAACATCTAGTACATATTGAAGTATGTTACATTGTATTTACTCTTTAGGATAACACTTCTAAAGATAAAAGATGAAATGAAGAATCTCATGTCATTAGTTGAACATGAAGACTGAATGAAGACGATAATGAAAATGGATAGTCGATGGCGATCTAACAAAGCAAAAACCACTATTTATCATTTCACGATTTGTGTGTGTCATCTTTGTGCAGGGGTCATGTTAATCTTCTCTGTATCGTACCAGTTTTACCGGATGTTTCCGAAGGGACCAAAAACCACTTTTAATTATATGAAATAAAATAGCTTAAAATAAAATAATATGGCTTAAAATAGATTATATGAAATATATATGGAGTATTATCAATAGATTACTTCTTCCTGACAAGACATAAATAAATCGACTTTTCACAAGATAAGAATAAACAATGAATTGATTCATGAAGTGCAACTAGGGGTGTGCATGGTACGGAAAAAAATAGAAAATCCCGAAGACCGGACCGAACCGGACCGGAACCGAATGGAACCAAAGATTTTCGGTACGGTCCACAGTCCATTATTTTGCTAAATTTCGGTCTTCGGTACGGGACATATCAAACCCGAAATTTTGGGAAAATTCCCGTACCGAGATGTAACAATATTTAATTTATATAATATAATTTCCTTACGTAGATATGTATAATTTCCTTATTGATAGGTGACATCCGTATACGTATAATAAACAAACAATTAACTTCCTTATTGATAGGTGACATCCTTATTCTGTAAATTATATCCCCACGATTCCCACGAATAACAAACAAAATAACAATCACATAAACCCTAACTAATTGAAAGCATGCGTGATCCAGCCTTCAGCTTAGTGCATCTTTCTTAATATTATTTATAACATTAGCATCTTTGTTTTCTTTACTTCCATTAGACTTGTGTTTGATCTATAATCTTATTTGAATTACCCATTTATATCTTATTTAAATGTTAAAACTCATGCTTTTGTATATCTTATTTGAACGTTAATATAAACTGTTAGTGCATATTTTGTAATCCATAGTTCCATTAACTTTAATGTTTTATTCGATCATGTAGTAACCTGTAATATTGTTAAACGTTGATTGTCGATTTGTTACTTTATATATTTGTAAACGTTTAAATGTAATGTGTAATGTTACTCGACAGTCGGCCGACTGACATAGTCAGTCGACCGACTGTCAACCACAGTCGACCGACATATGATCTGGGATATTTAAGCCAAGTTAATCTCCACTAATTTGGTTAATCACTCTACACATTTCATACACATACAAACAGTTCTATGTCCGGTCTCATTCAATCTTCATGTCCAAATATCACAGAATGTCAGTCTAGGCTTCGTGTTTATCAAGATCTAATCTTGGTTTGACTCGTACGAACCCGAAAATCAATAGATATTCGTTTAAGCTCGTTCTAGTGTTATTCCGCCTCTAGATCGTGTTAGGTTGATTCTAAGGTCATCTCCCAGCGTCTACATACACATCATAAATTTACTCATGCTTGATGCTTCTGTATAATATCTTAAAGTGACAATAATATCTTATTTGAACATTAAAAACTCATGCTTTTGTATATCATAAAATAAAATTCTTAATATTATATATTTTAGACAATTATTAATTTGTTAAATTGAGTATAATATGAGTACTAGATATCACACCAAATTAACAAAAGGTGTAAACTGGGTCAAAATATTTATTGAAAAATTAGTGGGACGGTTCTCCCACGGAACCGAATCGAAAATCATGGAACCGAACTGAACCGAACCAAAATTTTTTGGTACGGTCCTCGGTACGACTTCCGTCGATAATTTGGGACTCGGGACGGAACCGAACCAAAGTAGTTTGGGACAGAACCGTACCATGCACAGGCCTAAGTGCAACAGTTTATTCATCTCAAGCTTTTGACCTATAAAGTGAAACACTTTGATGTTGTTAATCGTGTTTATTTTTTTTCACATTAAGTCACTTATGAATATGGATAACCATATGAATATTGATGAATACTAGTTAAATACCCGCGAATTCGCGAAATTTTATAAAAAAATTAATTTTATATATGTATTTACAAAATGATCTATTCTAATTATTAGATAGTTTGTAATTCTTATCATTGTTGTGTAACCATTTGAATAATTTGCATTCCGATACAAAAACAGAATAAAGCCCACCTGTTTATGCAAATCACATGCGCATATTTGGTAGTACAAAATCAGGCCAACCAAAACTAAAAATTATACAGCTTGTGAACCTTTAAAATTAGCCTAAGGGATTATCACCAAAAAGCCTATTTTTTGAACTTGTCTGCGTAAGAGTCCATAAAAAAAAAGTTTGACAATTTGTCCTCGCAAGGAGCAAGATGTCTCTTGCTCCCTTGCGCCTTGCGTCCTTGCGACCTTGGTTTCACTTGAGAGCAAAGAGCAAGGTGCCTCTTGCTCTCAGGTGGACGCAAGGTGCCTCTTGCTCCCTTGCTTCCACCTGGGAGCAAGGTGCCTTGCTCCTCGCTCCCAGGTGAAAGCAAGGGAGCAAGATGCACCTTGCGTCCTTGCTTCCACTTGAGAGCAAGATGCACCTTGCGTCCTTGTTTCCACCTGGGAGCAAGGGAGCAAGAGGCACCTTGCGTCCTTGCTTTCACCTGGGAGCAAGGGAGCAAGAGGCACCTTGCTCCTTGCTCCTTGCTCTCAAGTCAAGTGAAACCAAAGTCGCAAGGATGCAAGGCGCAAGGGAGCAAGAGGCATCTTGCTCCTTGCGAGGGCAAATTGTCAAACTTTTTTTTTATGGGCTCTCACGCAAACAAGTTGAAAAAAATGGGCTTTTTGGTGATAATCCTTTTTAGGATACTGCGATGCAGAAAAACACAGCCCATACTAAAATTAGCCCTAGTGGCCTGCACATTATTTATTTAGTACTACAACAAAGTAGCTGAGGAATACGTGACGTAATAGATATAAAAGCATCAACGTTTACGCTCATTTCATTTCGAAGAATTGAGATTCTTGTTCATGATTTGAGTTCATATTTTCTCTTATGAAAATTGAAATCGAAGAATAGGATAGATATTTTTGAAGGTAATGAGGTTTGAGACTGAGATTGGTCGATATATGAATGTTATGTTTTTGAAAATGGATCTGATGGTTGTAGGAGCATGTAGTACTGATTTGGATTGTTAAGATTAATCTATTTTTAATTATTTTTTACTCATTTAAGGCTTTCTATTAATATACTTAAAGTGATTTGCAGAAGATGAAGATAGAAGAAGATGAAGATAGAGAGAGAAAATTGTATTCTTTTCACTTAATTCAAATGGGATCCAATGTACAGTATATAAAGAGTAGAATACTGGTAACTGCTACAGCTACAACAAGTACCAGAAAATAAAACTATCTAACTAACTATTCTGCACGTGAGTAAAATCAATATCTACATGGATTTACAATCAACTAAGTATTGGTGATGTTTGATGTAGGCTGCAGAGAGTGAGTCTGATGTGGTCTTGCATATGGCTTGTACAGTGTGCATATCAGTTTGACCTTTAGCTTGACTTGCTTGACCTGTAGCATGACCTGTATTATGGAAAGGTGTTGTGGATACACCTTTACCCCCTCCGCAAGTTGGCAATGTGTAAGGATCACACATTCCCAACTTGGAAATGCAGTTGTGAAATAAAGCATTTGGTAGAGCTTTGGTTAAGATATCAGCTGCCTGTGCTTTTGATGGAACATATGTGGGACAAATTTGACCATTTCTGATTTTATCTCTGACAAAGTGGCAATCAATCTCAATATGTTTGGTCCTGGCATGTTGCACAGGGTTGGAAGCTAAAGCAATTGTGGATTCATTATCACAGAAAATAGTGGTTGGTCCTGTGCAGGAGATATTAAAATCCTTGAGTAAACATTTGAGCCAGGTTATTTCGCAAGTGCAATCTGCCAAGGATCTGTATTCAGCTTCAGTAGAGGATCGTGAGACAACAGATTGCTTCTTTGATTGCCATGAGATTAAGCTGGGACCCAAGAAAATACAGTAACCTGATATGGATCTTCTTGAGATTTTACAATTTGCCCAATCACTATCACAAAAGGCAGTTAATGTTAACTTGTTGGATGATGGGAAGAATAATCCTTGACCAGGACAAAGTTTGATGAATCTTAGAACCCTGAACAGTGCTTTCATGTGAATAGTAGAAAGTTTTTGACTAAATTGGCTTAAGGCTTGAGCAGCAAAGGATAAATCTGGTCTGGTGATAGTCAGGTATGTCAATTTACCAACTAAAGTTCTATAGAGGGATGGATCTGGTAAAGGTGTGGTTTCATCAATAGAGAGAACTTGTTGTGGATCCATGGGTGTATTTGATGGTTTTTCATGTGTGAGACCTGCATGTTCCAGTAACTCTAAAGCATATTTCCTCTGTGTAATAGATAAACCATGAGTGTTTCTGAGGAACTCAATGCCCAAGTAATAATGAAGAGGTCCTAGGTCTTTAATGCTAAATTTGATGTGCAATTGGTTTTTAATTTTGGAAATTAGGGTTAGATTGTTGCCTGTGAGGATGATATCATCCACATAGATAAGGAGATGAATGGTGTCATTCTTGTAGTTGAGGGTGAATAATGATGTATCTGCATAGCTTTGAGTGAATCCCAATGATGTCAGGAAAGATGAAAGCTTTGTAAACCATTGTCTGTTTGCTTGCTTTAACCCATATAGTGACTTTTTCAACTTGCAGACTTGGTTCAATGCTGTTGGTTTGGGATATCCCTGTGGTAATACCATGTAGACTTCTTCATGTAAATCACCATGAAGAAATGCATTGTTGACATCAAGTTGGTGGATGTGCCAACCTTTTTGAATACCAATTGCTAGAAAGGTTTTAACTGTGACCATTTTAGCTACCGGAGCAAATGTTTCCTTGAAATCAATGCCTTCTTTTTGAGTGAATCCTTTTGCAACTAATCTGGCTTTTGTAACAACCCAAACCAAACCACGACAATTCCCGTTAAATTTTACAACAAAAAAAAAAAATTTCTGGTGCAGTTCAATTGCGCGGCGCGCCAGGTGGGTGCGCGGTGCGCCAAACCACCTGGACAGCCCGCTATCCCCGGAAGTCAATTTAACGAAAATGTTCGACTAGTTCCCGACATTTTTAGCCAAAACGCTTTCAACCATGAATTCATATATATAAAACTAGCACGTTTAATTAATAAAATTAAGTTTACGGAGTGGGTCCGACATCGACCCATATTACCACCTTAGGTACCAAAAATACAATTTTCGACTTTAAGATTTTAATACAAAACAAAGCCGAGCATGGCGATCGGGAATACACTACCCAATCCTAAACAATCCAAAAGCAAGTCACTAAAGTAACTATACAAGTCTTCTAGTCCTCGCGCTTACCCGAGCCACCATCCGCATGCAATCTATAAAAAGAGTCAACAACGAGAGGGTAAGCTAATGCTTAGTGAATGATAATATACTACATACATATATATGTATAAAATGAATACGCCACACAAAACAAATACCGCATACCGAAGCATCCAAGTATAAAGCATCTACACTAAGCATACCGTACGATCTAAGCAACGAGCTAAAGATACAACACAAAAGATAGTCCACCAACGACAAAGTAAACATCGCCAAATAGCTACACCCGGAGGGTTAGCTACAACACAACAACACATTAATATAATACAATAATAATAATACACAAGGTTAACCCCTTAACCTCAATCACACGAACATTGGCCGAACAACCCGAGCCTTGTGAATTCGCACAACCCGAAATTCACTTCTCAACCATAAGATGACCGAACAACCCGAGTCATCGTGAATCCGCACTACCCGAGATCCACTACCTCAATAAGGTGACCGAACAACCCGAGTCACCATGAATCCGCACTACCCGAGATTCATTTCTCATTACTAAAGCCCACGGTCACGGGATTATAAAATCCACCACATCGGGGTCATCCACAACACAACCATATCAACCCTTCGCCATTAGGGTTATAACAACCAAATCACAACCATGTGTGATAATGTGCACACAAAATGTGCACCTCGCCAAAGATGGTCAACCAAAACGCACAACCGTACCAATTGGACTTATACACAAGTCCATCAAGTCCACCTATATGTGAAGTGAGCTCTATAACCGAGAATCACTTCACCCGACCCGCACCCATCCTACACATACATATGCACATAGGATATTATCACTCACCTTGAAGTCTTGAAGAAAGCTTCCAAGTAATCCGCAACTCGTCAATGGAAAGTACCTATTCCATTATCACAAATATCACAACACAATTAGGATGGATTTACAAACCACCCAATTCGACCCTTAGTGCAATTTCGACCCAAATGCACTTCCAAGCACAAACCGTATCCGAACTAACCAATAATCACTAACACAAGTGAGAATGGTCATAATATGCTAAATAAACCCGAACTCAAGTGTTAAACACGTGTCATACCCATTTTGACACTTAAACCCTAATTTTGACCCATAAAGGTCAAAATCTCATCCTTTACAAGTTTGACACCAAAACACATTTAACTCGGTTTAATACTTCAACTTAATCCATTTTAAGTTTATAAACCTCATTAATTCGCCAATCGGGTCATAATTACCACCAAAACCTAATTTGACCCAAAGTCACAATTAGTCACCCAAATTACCCTAAATGGGTTCCAATACTTCCATAATCACTAATCCAAGTGATTAAACTCCAAACCAAAGCCTAATCAAGGCCAAAACGTCATCCAACCCAAAACCCGCCAAGTGACAAGAATAACTAGTCACCATAAACCCATTTCATCACCTAAGTGGGTTACTCAACAAATTAACTCAAAACCCTAAATTGAATATCAAGTTAAACAAATGAAATTCGGAGTTTGAGCTTACCAATACCACCACAACGTAGCTAGGAACGAGGAGAACAACTTTAAAACCCGAGACTTTGAACGATTCGAGCTTCTTCTTCACCAAAACCTCTAATCTCTCTCTAGATATTTGGAAGGGATGAATGGACATGAAAATGATCCAAAACTGATCCAAAGTAGCTAATATGGCACACAAATCCGGCCTCCAAGTGAATTTACCCTTATACCCTTCATTTAAATAAATAAAAACAAAGGGAGTTCTGTCAGCGCGGTTGCGCGGCGCGCGGCCGCCTTGCGCGGCGCGCAGAATGCCAGATTCAGCTCTTTTCCAATTTTAATATATATAAATATTCAACGAAGCCCGATCTCATATGCCTTTAATAAACAAGTATACAAAATAAATATTCGGGTCTTACAACTCTCCCCCACTTAAACTCGATCACGTCCTCGTGATCCTCATCACTTAACCAAACAGACCTCACCCTACGGTCCTCGACATAAGTCTCAATCCGACTTCCTAAGCAATTCTTTCCAACGAATCGCCTTCCACAACTAAATCGTCACCCGCGACTTCTCAAGTCCACAATCCGAGCACTAAAACCATGCTCCTACCCTAACATCGGGAAAACTCAACTAACCTCGTACCGAGATATCATTCCCTTAGCGTACTATTACCGAGTACAACGCTCCAGGCAACCAAGCCTCAACCTAGGGTCAACAACCCGAAACGATGAAACCGAACCAAACGAATCCTTACGGATACCACCAATCACGAATCATCCATTGTAGTGCGCAATACGACCCATACGCAACTACCGTAACAACACAATCCACGGTTAGAAACCGATAGCGCCCAAAGCGGCTATGGGAACACAAATCCCAAGGTGTACGAAATCGTCCATCGTCACACCCGTAACAAACATGTGAGCGAAACACGGCTATCGCATCACTAATCATACCACGTGGTCCTCACGACCCCACCATCGACGCATAAAACGACCGATAGTTCCCACAACATGGTCCTTACGACCCCACCATTGGTGTATCAAACAACCAATATATTACAACTCAACATGGCCGAAACAACCCGAGCCAAAACACATATGGAGGATGGTCGAAACAACCCGAACCTTAGTGAATTCGCACAACCCGAAATCCACCAACCCAATCCATATATCTCACAACGAAATGACCGCACAACCCGAGTCATCGTGAATACGCGCAAACCGATATTCACTACCACCGCCACATAGTATAACCGAGGATGGCCGTACAACCCGAGCCTTAGTGAATCCGAACCACCCGACATTCACTACCTCAAACTATGAGCCCAACCAACAGGGACAATCGTACTACCCGAAATATTGTGAATACGAACAACCCGATACTCACGTCCCACAACACAACTCTCTTGATGAAGTCAGCGGACCCCGAAGGTCATGCTCCACCAATCTCAATACCGGATGAAGTCAGCGGACCCGAAGATCATGCTTCACCGATCTCAACACCACGCTTATGACGAAGTCAGCGGACCCTAAAGATCATGCTCCATCAATCGCGTACTCCCATGATGAAGTCAGCGGACCCTAAAGATCATGCTCCATCACGTAACCATACTATAATGAAGTCAGCGGACCCGAAAGTCATGCTTCATTAATCCACAATACTACGATGAAGTCAGCGGACCCCGAAGGTCATGCTTCATCAACCACATACCATAATCGAGCAAGAACCACCTATATCAAACATAGGTACCGAACAAGAATTCTCCAAAAGAGAACCCGACACACACCTTCCTTAACCGAAGGATTTCACCTTGCTCACCAAACACGACCATTATCTCTCAACGAGGTTTACCACATTACCACCTCGGTGGTAATTCCAATCTAAACCATAAGTACAATTTATCCGAAATCGTACTCTACCACAAATCGACCAAAACTAGGTCTCGACAAAGTGTCCGGATCTACCAAAAGCATCATCCGAAATATCACACTAAAACTTCCTCGTGCGGGAGTGCGACTCCCCCACTTGGAACCACGTTCCTATATCACAACTCGTACACCCGTACGATGCTACCAAAGGTAGACTTTACCAACAATTGGGTACACACGACCCATCACCACACCTTGCTCTAACCTTGAGCACACGAAGGATTTCAATCAATCCTTAGACACTTCGAACGAAAAGTGTACCGCAATTTCACAAACCGTACTCTCGCAATCATCCGATTGCTTAGTTTGTCGAATTTCAACCTAGTCACTCATGTACTTAAGGGTTTCTCCCGGTACCCTAAGCACAATGTAAACACAACACAATCGGAGTCGACACCACGCTAGTAGGTATAAAAGAGGCACCTAATGTCGCGTCATAAAGACTCCATTACCAACACACATCGAGATTTTAAACACTCGATCTCAGAGGTTCCAATCACCCGGCGAACCTCATGGTTCATCACTTCAACACCAAAAGCGAACACGCGCTTAACAATCGAACACCAAAACCATTTCCGTGGCTTGTAGAAACATTTCCCAAATACTAAGGGATGCTTGGTTACACCAAGTCTTACGCCCTTCGTCCAACAACCAAACATGCAAATTACTATGCAATTAACAAGTCCGAACATATATGCCACGTAAATAAATATTCAAAGACATATTTATTAAAACGAAACGTACCTCAACGTCTCCTTGCGGCATTCGCCGCCGCCAACTCGGGACAATCCGGCTTGCGATGTCCCTCTTTATGACAATAGTAGCACATTCCGTCATCATTTCTCGGCATTGTGCATTCCCACAACTTGTGACCCCTAACGCCACAATTGAAACACCTAGGCGCACGAGAATCCACCGCGCCCTTTACCACATTACTCGTACTCGCACTCGGACCCTTAGTCCTCTTACTCGGAGCACCATAAGAAATAACCCTTCTCTCACTTGAAGGTTCGCCCTTTTTCGATCGCGTATAAGACTCGAAACCTCTAGCCACCGCAAATAACTCCGCAAACGACTTCGCGTAACCCCGGCTAATTTTGCTTTTCAAGTCATCGCTCAAAGTTCGATAGAAATCCTCCATCAACAAACGATCATTCCCCAAATATTCCGGGCAAAAACGAGCCTTCGACATAAAAGTCGTCTTTAAAGTATTCAAGTCCATAGAACCCTGTTGCAAATTTCGCAACTCACAACGCAATTCCAATAAATCGGCTGAAGTTCGGAACTCCTCGAAGAATTCCTCCTTAAATTCGTCCCACGATAACGTCATAAACTTTTCACCACCGACAAGATCAATCTTGCCATCCAACCAATCCTTCGACCTACCCCGCAACAAACTAGTAGCGAGTCTCGTCTTTTTCTCGGGAGGGCATTCCATAGTACGAAAACACCCTTCGACATCCGAAACCCAAGTCGTACTCACCAAAGGATCCGGTTTCCCATCATACATCGGGGGTCTAGTCCTCATGAAGCTCTTAAGACAACGCTCCATTTCACCCCTATTTTGGAATTCGGAATACTTCCCATCCATTTCTTCTCGAAACGCTCTCATTTGCTCCGCAACGGCGGCCGCAACTCTAGCGTTAAATTCCGTGTCATTCGTCTCGGTCTCGTTTCGCGTCGTCATTCTAAAGAATGCAAAACGATTAGTCCACGCACGTATAAAACGACACGCACAACACCACCCCATCTTGCTAAACACTCGTCGTACATCACTTGTTAGACACGATTTGCACCCGTAATAAGGTCTGCAAGTTCTTATTACGCACGCACGCCGCATCGACTCGTTAGTACAACGACCGCCTCGCTCGATGCTATAAACAAACACAAACAAAATTCTACGCGATAGAAGCACACGCGAGAATTACACCACAACACAAATAATATATTAATAATATCCGCATTACTAATATAAACGTTAGTCGACCTATAAACAAGGCACTAACTAATCCCGTTCCTGACCCGTAATCCTACAAGTCCCGCAACAAATTACGCGCACACAAAAGTCTAAGTCTAGGCACCTATCTCAAGTCACCTAAATCCCTTAGACCATGCTCTGATACCACTTGTAACAACCCAAACCAAACCACGACAATTCCCGTTAAATTTTACAACAAAAAAAAAAAATCTGGTGCAGTTCAATTGCGCGGCGCGCCAGGTGGGTGCGCGGCGCGCCAAACCACCTGGACAGCCCGCTATCCCCGGAAGTCAATTTAACGAAAATGTTCGACTAGTTCCCGACATTTTTAGCCAAAACGCTTTCAACCATGAATTCATATATATAAAACTAGCACGTTTAATTAATAAAATTAAGTTTACGGAGTGGGTCCGACATCGACCCATATTACCACCTTAGGTACCAAAAATACAATTTTCGACTTTAAGATTTTAATACAAAACAAAGCCGAGCATGGCGATCGGGAATACACTACCCAATCCTAAACAATCCAAAAGCAAGTCACTAAAGTAACTATACAAGTCTTCTAGTCCTCGCACTTACCCGAGCCACCATCCGCATGCAATCTATAAAAAGAGTCAACAACGAGAGGGTAAGCTAATGCTTAGTGAATGATAATATACTACATACATATATATGTATAAAATGAATACGCCACACAAAACAAATACCGCATACCGAAGCATCCAAGTATAAAGCATCTACACTAAGCATACCGTACGATCTAAGCAACGAGCTAAAGATACAACACAAAAGATAGTCCACCAACGACAAAGTAAACATCGCCAAATAGCTACACCCGGAGGGTTAGCTACAACACAACAACACATTAATATAATACAATAATAATAATACACAAGGTTAACCCCTTAACCTCAATCACACGAACATTGGCCGAACAACCCGAGCCTTGTGAATTCGCACAACCCGAAATTCACTTCTCAACCATAAGATGACCGAACAACCCGAGTCATCGTGAATCCGCACTACCCGAGATCCACTACCTCAATAAGGTGACCGAACAACCCGAGTCACCATGAATCCGCACTACCCGAGATTCATTTCTCATTACTAAAGCCCACGGTCACGGGATTATAAAATCCACCACATCGGGGTCATCCACAACACAACCATATCAACCCTTCGCCATTAGGGTTATAACAACCAAATCACAACCATGTGTGATAATGTGCACACAAAATGTGCACCTCGCCAAAGATGGTCAACCAAAACGCACAACCGTACCAATTGGACTTATACACAAGTCCATCAAGTCCACCTATATGTGAAGTGAGCTCTATAACCGAGAATCACTTCACCCGACCCGCACCCATCCTACACATACATATGCACATAGGATATTATCACTCACCTTGAAGTCTTGAAGAAAGCTTCCAAGTAATCCGCAACTCGTCAATGGAAAGTACCTATTCCATTATCACAAATATCACAACACAATTAGGATGGATTTACAAACCACCCAATTCGACCCTTAGTGCAATTTCGACCCAAATGCACTTCCAAGCACAAACCGTATCCGAACTAACCAATAATCACTAACACAAGTGAGAATGGTCATAATATGCTAAATAAACCCGAACTCAAGTGTTAAACACGTGTCATACCCATTTTGACACTTAAACCCTAATTTTGACCCATAAAGGTCAAAATCTCATCCTTTACAAGTTTGACACCAAAACACATTTAACTCGGTTTAATACTTCAACTTAATCCATTTTAAGTTTATAAACCTCATTAATTCGCCAATCGGGTCATAATTACCACCAAAACCTAATTTGACCCAAAGTCACAATTAGTCACCCAAATTACCCTAAATGGGTTCCAATACTTCCATAATCACTAATCCAAGTGATTAAACTCCAAACCAAAGCCTAATCAAGGCCAAAACGTCATCCAACCCAAAACCCGCCAAGTGACAAGAATAACTAGTCACCATAAACCCATTTCATCACCTAAGTGGGTTACTCAACAAATTAACTCAAAACCCTAAATTGAATATCAAGTTAAACAAATGAAATTCGGAGTTTGAGCTTACCAATACCACCACAACGTAGCTAGGAACGAGGAGAACAACTTTAAAACCCGAGACTTTGAACGATTCGAGCTTCTTCTTCACCAAAACCTCTAATCTCTCTCTAGATATTTGGAAGGGATGAATGGACATGAAAATGATCCAAAACTGATCCAAAGTAGCTAATATGGCACACAAATCCGGCCTCCAAGTGAATTTACCCTTATACCCTTCATTTAAATAAATAAAAACAAAGGGAGTTCTGTCAGCGCGGTTGCGCGGCGCGCGGCCGCCTTGCGCGGCGCACAGAATGCCAGATTCAGCTCTTTTCCAATTTTAATATATATAAATATTCAACGAAGCCCGATCTCATATGCCTTTAATAAACAAGTATACAAAATAAATATTCGGGTCTTACAGCTTTGAACCTCTCTATGGAGCCATCTGCATTGCGTTTAATCCTGTATACCCACTTGCATCCAATTGGAACTTTGTTTGGTGGGAGAGTAACAAGTTCCCATGTATGATTAGATTCCAATGCATTGATTTCTGTATTCATTGCTACTACCCACCTCATATCTTTAGATGCTTGTTTATAGGAGTAGGGCTCAGATTCAGTATTTAAGGATTGGATGAAGTGTTTGTTATGAGTTTTGTGTAAGTTTGAGTAATTTAAGAAATGTGAAATGTGGTGTTTGTGAGTTATTGAATTTGTAGTGTGCTTGGGGATTGAGATATGGTAATATTTTAGTTTAGTTGGAAGAGATTTGATTCTGTTGGAAGTTCTTTTAGGTTGTGCAGATGGATGAGTGTGAGATGTGGAAGTGGTTGTAGGTTGTGTGTGATTTAAGACAGATGTGGTTTGTGGAGATGGTTGTGCATTTTGAGTAGGTGATATTTGAGGTGATAGATTAGGTGTAGGTGGTCTGATGGAAGTTGTATTTGATTCAGAAGGGAAAGTAGGTGGTATTGGAAAGTATATAGGTTGAAAGTCAATGGTAGGTGAAGTAGGTGCATTGGATTCTGTTTTGAAAGGATAGATGTGTTCATGAAAGATCACATGTCTGGTTGTGAGTACTTTTTGAGTTGTTTTATCATAGAGTAGGTACCCTTTTTGATTAGCTGGATAGCCTATAAAGATGCAGGGTATGCCCCTTGGGGCAAATTTGTCATTTGTGTGTTGATGTGCAAAAGCCAGGCAACCTATTGCTCTTAGGTGAGTTAGATTTGGTGGGGTGTTGTGAAGTAATTCGAAAGGACTTTTGTTTTGAAGGACTCTGGATGGTATTCTGTTGGTGAGATAGGTTGCAGCAAGGACACTGTAGCCCCAGAAATGAATTGGAAAGTGAGCTTGTAGGTGAATTGACCTAGCCATTTCTAGAATTGTTCTGTGCCTTCTCTCTACACGGCCATTTTGTTGTGGTGTGTATGGACAAGATGTTTGGTGAGTTATTCCCATTTGATTGAAATAGAGTTGAAGTTGTGAGTTTATAAATTCAGTGCCATTATCTGATCTTAGTGTTTGTATTTTGGTGTTGAAATGATTTTGAACATAGCTGTGAAATGTTTTAATGGTGGTTGTAACATGGTGTTTAGATGGTAAGAGATAGGTCCATGTAGCACGTGAAAAGTCATCAACAAGAGTAAGAAAGTAAGTACATTTATTGATAGTAGGATGTTTGTATGGTCCCCATACATCTGCATGAACTAATTGAAATTTACAACTAGCATGTGAATCACTAGATGGAAAGGGTAAAGCATGTTGTTTTGCAGTTGGACATATAGTACAGAAAGAGTTTGAATGACAGTTATGAAGACCTAATGATTCTATTTTTGTGAGAGTATGGTATGAACAATGTCCTAACCTAATGTGCCATAAAAGAGCCTTGTTAGCAGTAGTGGAAGTGGTGGAGTTGAGTAATGGTTTGTAGTTGGCTGTAGGATGAATGATGTAGAGTCGATCACAGAGAATCCCATGGGCAACTTTCTTGTTGTTGTCCTGAAATATGCACTCAAAGTGAGTGAAATTCACATTAATTTGTGATTGATGTGTGATTGTGCTAATAGACAGAAGGTTGTAAGTGAATGTGGGAATATAGAAAACATTGTGAAGTGTGAGAGTTGGTGTTAATTTGACAGATCCAGTGGTGAATACTTTAATTGTGTGTTTGTTAGGAAGGTGGACTAGAATAGGTGTGGTATGATGTTGAATGCTGTGCATTTGATGTAAGGAAATGGAAATGTGATCTGTAGCCCCACTGTCTATAACCCAAACATTGTCAAAATTTGAGAAAATAGAAGCAACAAAAGGAATTATACCCTCATGTGGCTGAATTTGGGAAGTCTGTTACATCATCAGCATCATTTGATTAAGTTGATTTTGTAACTGATCCATCCTTGCAGCTATGACATCATTTGAAGATGGTCCCACTTGTGGTGGATCCTGTTGAAGGGTTGGAGTAATAGCTGCATTGTCAACAAAAACAGTATTAATAGTTTTAGGTTTGTTGAAAGAAGCTTTTGGTGGAAATTTTCCATGCAGTGGTGTCCTGGTGGATAGCCAATGTTCTTGTAGCATTCCTCTTTTGTGTGCCCCTCTCTAAAGCAGGTACCACACTTCACTCCAGGTTTGAAGCTTGATCTTCTGTCAGAAGTGCTGGTTGAGGGAGTTTTATTGAACCTTTGGTAAGTGTTGTTGTTGAACTGTCTAGGTCCATTTCCAGTAAAAGACATGATTGCTGGAGTGACTGGAGTAGGTAAGATCCCTTCTCTTTGCTTTTCTTCCTGCTTGATCATACCATAAGCCTTTGCAGTGCTTGGCAAAGGCTGCATTAGCAAGATTTGACCTCGAATATTGGAGTAGCTGTCATCAAGTCCCATTAAGAAAGTAATGAGTCTCTTCCTTTGTTCACGTACTCCATTGAGTCTGCCATTGGCACATGTGCAGGTGCAGATACACATGTATGGAGCTTCAAGTGCATCAGTTTCATCCCAGTAACCTTTGAGCTTGTGATAGTAAATCTCTATGGAGCTGTTATTCTGTTTGAGCTGTGCAATATCATGAGCTAATTGATAGATTCTATGACCATCAATTTGAGAATAATGCTCATGTAGTTCATGCCAAAGATGATGTGCAGAGTTGATGAAACTTAAGCTATTGCTAATTTCTTCTGTGACAGTGTTTAAAATCCATGAAATAATCATGTCATTGTTCCTCTCCCATAGTGCTCGAAGAGGTGATGTGATTTCTGGTTCTTTGTATTCCTTTGTGATGATTTTGAGCTTGTTTTTGGCATTAAGTGCAATCATCATAGATCGTTTCCAACTGCTATAGTTATCTGAACCGGTTAGCTTCTTCGAGATGAGTATGATGCCTGGATGATCATTTTGATGTAAGTAAAGAGGATGATTGCTTGAATTTGTGTCTTCTGTGTTGAGATCTGTAGCAGTTGTAGTCGCCATGGTTGATTTAGGTTAGCAGATGCTTTGATCAATTTTGTGTTGTTGTTGATGAATGTTTTGGAAGATTTTGTGATTTTAGGGTTAATGATTGTTATTATCTATGAAATGGAGAAGAAGATTGTGATAGTTGTTATGAATTTTGGTTGCAGAATTTAATCATACACCTTGTGTGCATGATTGTGTGTGAATTTTGGTGGATCGTTGTTGATTATCTGATACCATAAAGTGATTTGCAGAAGATGAAGATAGAAGAAGATGAAGATAGAGAGAGAAAATTGTATTCTTTTCACTTAATCCAAATGGGATCCAATGTACAGTATATAAAGAGTAGAGTACTGGTAACTGCTACAGCTACAACAAGTACCAGAAAATAACAAACTATCTAACTAACTATTCTGCACGTGAGTAAAATCAATATCTACATGGATTTACAATCAACTAAGTATTGGTGATGTTTGATGTAGGCTGCAGAGAGTGAGTCTGATGTGGTCTTGCATATGGCGTGTACAGTGTGCATATCAGTTTGACCTTTAGCTTGACTTGCTTGACCTGTAGCATGACCTGTATTATGGAAAGGTGTTGTGGATACACCTTTAATACTACAATGGAGAAGAAGATACTTTATCTTTCTAATAGGTTCTAAAGTGTCAATGGTACCTCGCATATGTAAGATTAGACTTGAAACTTCGGCCAATTAGATATTGTACCAGGCTTCTCAAAGTCCCAAATTGCCGAGAAAACTAATATTTGAGTAGCAAGCATATCATTTGGCAAATAAACAAACAAAATATAAAGTGCCATTAATGTAAGTTTCCAACTACAAACTATGATTATCAGAACTCGAAGCATTCTTACATAAGAGAAGGTGCATATCACCAAATTTTCAGCTAAAATACTCTTTGATGACCACTCAAATAAACTAACACTGTCAAGCCACTATTGTCGATTGTTTATCTCAAAGTTCTATGTAAAAGATAAAATATACATATACATGTAAGTTAAAGCAAATTAGATAGTATTGAAACACACCATTTTGATACACGATAACCAATAAAAAAAATACTCCAACTATACATTATACCACATCCTATCCTATATATAAAACATTTAAATTCCTGAATATGAAATACCATATCTTTATCAGATGGCCTTTTCAGAGTAGCAGTCAAATTCGTTTTCCAACTTCAATATAAGTAATTTTCATGCTTCCAGTAGGTTTAGTGGACTATGCTAATGAAATGTGCCGTTAGCAAGCCAGTACAAAGCATCTGGAAAAAGGACAATTAGGTTCACCAATTACAACAATAGACACCAATTTGTACTACAAAAGTCTGCCAAAAATTACATTACAGTTTAGTTATATATAAAAGAGAATTAATAATACTGATTAGTGATGTTTACTTATAGAATTAACGAAAAAAATTACATTAGACATATCTCACCATTGCTGCAACTTCGTGATCACATAAGTTGCAGCAGAGTTAAGCGACCCACACCAGACCACTTAAATTTAAGTCATTTGACAGTTACATTAGGCTACATGCCTCCACCAAAGGAGTCTTGGTCTCAAAACTTGCACAAGCACCAATATCAAAGGAATATGTGTTCACTCTATAATAAGGTAGCAAACCCGATCCAACCATAGGTTACCCAACCACCCATGTTGTTAACCCGACTCAATTACCCAAATGATCAAACAACTTATGTTGTAATTTACATCCATATATATATATATATATATATATATATATATATATATATATATATATATATATATATATATATATATATATATATATATATATATATGTATGTATGTATATATATATATATGTATGTATATATATATATATATGTATGTATATATATAGGGGCGGATGTATATAGTGCCCAGCGGTGGCACGAGACACCACTGAAATACGCGATGTAGTGGAATTTTTTGGGATTTTTAACTAGTGACACCACTGGATAGTGTACATTTTTTTGAGTGACACCATTGAAATAAGACATATAGTAGAAATTTTTTGAGTTTTAACGGTGACACCAGTGACTACCAATCCTAGATCCGCCCCTGTATATATATATATATATATATATATATATATATATATATATATATATATATATATATATATATATATATATATATATATCAAATAATTATTTATAGGTTACCCAATCCAAAACAACCACCCTTGTTTCCACCTCTAGCATAAGATAAATAAAACTCCCATTAAAGCAAATATAAATCACAAATGGTTAGAATGATATTAGAAGTAAACAGGATACCAAAACAGAATAAATTTACACAAAGGTGTTGTTATGTTTTGTGACAACCCGAAAATTTCCGAACAAATTTAAACTTGATCTTTATATGTTTTCGACACGATAAGTAAAGTCTGTAATATTGAAATCTCAAAAACTTTGAACTGTGTTCATGTATTCATTTACCCTTCGACTGCTCTCGGCGATTCACGAACGATTATGTGTAAATAGATATGTATGAATATATACATATGTGTGATTGTTAAATTGAGAAATATTAATAAAGCATTTAACGGTTTAGTTGATATGAAAATAAGTTATGAAATTATTATATGACTTGAAAACGTTAACAAAGTACTTGATGAATAGTACTTTACATAAACGTATTAGTTTCAATATATGTTTATCGACGGAAATTAAAAGATAATATCAAATGATTGAATTATCAGATACATTGTGATTATGATTAAGGGTCTCTGTCAAGAGGTCCACTATGATTTAAGAAATCTGTTCTTTTTGACAACATTCGGAAAATGGTAAAGTGATTTACAAGTAAGAACAAATGTGTCAATTAACGAGGACTAGACAAGGTTAGTGGAGATTCCTGTTTGATTTCCAATTCATGCTTTACAATATTTTCCCCGTGACTTTGATAAGATAATTATTATAACTTTCATTTTGTTTAATGTGAAAGTATGAACGTGTAATGTAAATAACTTAGATGTTGGATATCGACAAATTAAGTAAATCAACGTTTTACATTAAATGATTTCATACATTTAATTAACCATTGAACTTTATCGTATGCTTCACCAACAAACGATGATTTAGAAACTTGAAACCTGTTATGTGTCATATACTTTTCTAAAACATATATTGATATAACGATTTTCATTATTTTAGACTTTTTACAAAATGGTTCTTAAATATAATTAGTTTTGAAAAACTATACTGTTAAATAAATATTTCAAATTTATATTTCAAAATGAAAATATATATATATATTTTACAATGTAATAAAATATTAATTTAGTTATAAAATGTTTTAAGTTAAAATAATACTATTATATATATATATAACGAAACATTGATTTATAGAAGCAAATGACCAAAACACTCAAATGAATAAGTTACACTTTGAGTGAGATAGTTTTCCATTGATTTGAGTCTTGTTATATATAAAGGTACATTACACGGAACATAAAGTATCAGTTTTCTAAGCGTACGAAAATTCGTTCGAGAAACCGGAACCAAGACATAAGTCGAGTGACAACGTACGAGTCATCGGAACAAAAATTACAAGATAACTGTGATGCCCCGTACAAAACCATCGTGTACGAATCATCAACAACAGGATCATTACAAGGTCAAACACTATATGCGTTTTCAAAACAAGTTTGCATTCATGATAAAAGGTGACGTCGTAACCAACGTCAATTGTTTTACAATCAAAAGCATGCTTCTATGACTAGAAGCAAAGATAATAGTACGTGACCCTTAGGTCGTTACAAATCATTGTTCAAAAGTAATAAAGTTTATAAATGCAAGATAAACGTTCATGCGGTGACATCTCTAAAGCAGCGGGTGTCTACAGCAAGACTAGTACAACAGCGGAAGCAAACAACCTTAAGCACCTGAGAAAAACATGCTTAAAAACGTCAACACAAAGGTTGGTGAGCTATAGTTTAAGTATAACAGTAATGTAAGGTAGGCCACGAGATTTCAGTGCTACTAAGAGCGTTTCAAAACAGTATGTAAAGTATATGTTTAACCGTGGGCACTTGGTAATTAACTAGTAACCTTAGTTAATTAAAAATAATTAATAAAACTTAATCATGAATGTAAATAATATTCAAAAATATTATTCGTGTAACGTTCATGTGTCACAAAGACGTGTCGGGCATTTAAAAGTCATGTATGGTAACAAGTAAATGTATAACAATACATTCATTTAATCACAAGTATTAATAATAAACATTATTAATTAAAGATAGAAATACCAGGGTCGTTACATTACCTACCTGTTAAAGAAAATTTCGTCCCGAAATTTTAAGCTGAGGTAGATGGAGAAGTTGGGAAAAGGTGAGGATACTTTTGCATCATTTGATCCTCTCGTTCCCAGGTAAACTCAGGTCCTCGTTTGGATTCCATCGTACTCGGACGATCGGAATCTTGTTGCGTTTCAAAGTTTTGACCTCACGGTCCATAATTTTAACAGGCTCTTCCACGAAGTGGAGTTTGTCGTCAATGCTAAGTTCTTCCAGTGGTATGATAAGTTCGGGTGCGGCAAGACACTTCTTCAAGTTTGACACGTGAAAGGTGGGATGAACTGAGCTCAATTGAGTTGGAAGATCCAAACAGTAAGCAACGGGTCCAACACGTTCCAAGATTTCAAAAGGACCAATGTATCGTGGGTTTAACTTTTCACGTTTTCCAAAACGGATCACACCTTTCCAAGGTGCAACCTTCAACATTACACGGTCGCCCACGTTGAATTCAAAGTCTTTACGTTTAAGGTCGGCATAACTCTTTTGACGATCGCGGGTAGTCTTGAGTCTCGCTTGAATCTGAGCAATCTTCTTCGTTGTTTCGTGGACTACCTCGGGTCCGGTGATTTGCTTTTCGCCTACTTCGGCCCAACAAATAGGAGATCGGCACTTACGGCCATACAATGCTTCAAAAGGTGCGGCATTAATGCTCGAGTGATAACTATTATTGTAAGAAAATTCAGTGAGTGGCAAATGCATTTCCCAGGCCTTTCCGAAATCAATAACACATGCACACAACATGTCTTCCAAGGTCTGAATCGTTCGTTCACTTTGCCCGTCAGTCTGTGGGTGATATGCAGTACTCATGTCGAGACGAGTTCCCATGGCTTCTTGCAAAGAACGCCAAAATCTAGAAGCAAAACGGGGATCACGATCTGAGATGATCGATAAAGGTACACCATGACGAGATACAACCTCTTTGATGTATAGTTGAGCGAGTCTCTCCATCGTATCCATTTCTTTCATCGCTATAAAGTGTGCAGATTTAGTAAGACGGTCAGCGATAACCCAAATGGTATCGTATCCGCCCACCGTCTTTGGTAGCTTGGTAATGAAATCCATCGTTATCCTTTCCCACTTCCATTGTGGGATTTCCGGTTGTTGAAGTAACCCAGAAGGTCTCTGATGTTAGGCCTTAACTTTCGAGCAAGTTAAACACTTACCCACATAAGTTGCAACGTCCTTCTTAAGATTAGGCCACCAATACTGTTCCTTAAGATCGTGGTACATTTTGCCCGCTCCGGGATGAATCGAATATCTCAACTTGTGGGCTTCATCAAGTATAAGGTTTCGTCGATCTCCATAACGAGGTACCCAAATTCTTCCGGCATAACATCGGAGTCCAGTCTCCCTAACCTCGAATCGAGAGACAAGTATGTTCAAATGTTCATGAGATATATTCTCCTTCTTGAGAGCCTCATCTTGGGCTACTCAGATCTGGCTGTTGAGATTCGAATGAATGGTGATGTTCAGTGCCCGAACACGAAGAGATGCCATCCTCTCCTTTCGGCTCAAAGCGTCAGCTACAACATTGGCCTTGCCAGGATGATAACGAAGTTCACAATCATAGTCGTTCAGCATCTCGATCCATCGATGCTGTCTCATATTCAGTTGCTTCTGATCGAATATATGTTGGAGACTCTTGTGATCGGTGAAGATTGTGCTCTTAGTTCCATAAAGATAGTGTCTCTACAATTTGAGCGCAAAGACAACGGCTCCAAGTTCAAGATCATGAGTAGTTTAGTTCCGTTCGTGAATCTTCAATTGACGGGAAGCATAAGCGATAACCTTTGTGCGTTGCATCAGTACACGACCAAAATCACTTTTCGAAGCATCGCAATAAACGAAAAAATCGTCACTGCCTTCAGGAAGTGATAAGATAGGTGCGGTGGTTAACTTATTTTTCAAGGTTTGAAATGCTGATTCGTGTGCGGGTTCCCATATGAACTTCTTCCCTTTGTGAGTCAGCGCAGTCAAAGGACGCGCAATTAGAGAGAAACCTTCAATAAATCTTCGGTAGTAACCGGCGAGACCTAGAAATTGACGAATGTGAGTCGGAGTAGTGGGGGTTTCCCACTTGCTGATAGCTTCAATCTTGGTGGGGTCGACCTTGATACCCTGGTCGCTCACAACATGACCCAAAAATTGGACTTCCTTTATCCAAAATTCACACTTGGAGAATTTTGCATAAAGTTGCTCTTGTCTCAAAAGTTCAAGCACTAATCGAAGGTGTTGCTCGTGTTCTTCTTCGCTCTTGGAGTAGATGAGGATATCATCTATGAAGACGATAACGAACTTATCCAAGTACGGCTTGCAGACACGATTCATGAGGTCCATAAATACGGAAGGTGCGTTGGTTAATCCGAATGGCATCACGAGAAACTCATAATGACCATAACGAGTTCTGAATGCAGTCTTCATCACATCACTCTCCTTCACCCTCAACTGGTGATAACCGGATCGCAAATCGATCTTAGAGTATACGCTTGATCCTTGCAGCTGATCGAAAAGATCGTCAATTCTGGGAAGAGGATACCGATTCTTGATCGTCAATTTGTTGAGTTCACGGTAGTCGATACACATGCGGAAGGATCCGTCCTTCTTCTTCACAAACAAAACAGGTGCGCCCCAAGGCGAGAAACTTGGTTGGATAAATCAACGGTCTAACAGTTCTTGTAATTGGCTCTGCAACTCTTGCATTTCGGAAGGTGCGAGTCGATAAGGTGCACGATCTACAGGTGCAGCTCCTGGCACCAAGTCGATCTGAAACTCTACTGCTCTTGGTGGCGGCAATCCAGGAAATTCCTCCGGAAAGACATCGAAAAACTCGTTCACAATTCGAACATCTTTCACACTCTTCACCTCGGTTTCTACCGTTTTCACATGCGCTAGGACAGCAAGACGTCCCTTCTTCATGATCTTTTGTGCTTTCACACAACTAATGAGGTTCAGCTTCGAGGTACATCTCTCTCCGTAAATGATCAGTGGCTCACCATCTCCTTGTGGTATACGAAGAGTTTTATCTCCACAGATAATATCGGCCCTTACTTTGGTCAACCAATCCATTCCGACAATAACATCAAAACTTCCCAATTTGATAGGTATTAAGTCAATTTCGAATTCCGCACCAGCTATGTTGATAATAGCTCCTCGGCCAATTTGGTCAACTTTTTCAAGTTTTCCATTGCCTACCTCAACAAGCATACTTTCTTTTAAAGGAACTAATGACCAATTAATCTTATCGCAAAAGTGTCTACATACATAACTTCTATCGGCACCAGTATCAAATATGACAGAAACTAATAGATTGTTGATAGTGAATATACCTGTCACCAAGTCGGGGTTCTCACGGGCGTCCCTTGCATTAACGTTGAAAGCTCGTCCACGCGGTGGTCCGCCGTCTTATCTTTTGTTGTGGCACGCATTTATGAAATGGCCCGTTTGTCCGCATTTGTAGCACTTTTTCGGTCCATTGGGGTTCGCCTTCACATTCAGGGTGGTGACCTTGCAGTCCTTACCGATATGTCCAGTCCGTTGGCACTTTTCACAAACCACGTTACAATACCCGATATGGTGCTTATAGCACCTCTTGCATTGCAGTAAGGTACCCTTGTAGTTGGGGTTCGAGTTGGTGTTCGGATTGGGATTCTCACCGTTGTTGTTTCCTTTGAAACCCTCATGTCACTTCGCCGAGTTTTGATCATAGGCTCTACCCTTGTTGTTATCCCACTTTCGCTTATCACTACTACCCGCTTCAGACTTAGCCTTTTCCGGTTCATCGATGATGATTTGGTTCATTAAGGTATGCGCCATGCGCATTGCCTCTGGGACATTAGGTGGCTTAGACGAGGTGACATTTCCCTTAATAGACTTAGGAAGTCCCCACAAGTATCTCTCCATACGCTTGAATTCCGGGATGACCATGGTAGGACACATCAGGGCTAGTTCCAAATACCTACGATTGTACCCATCGAGATCGTTCCCTACAACCTTCAACTGCATAAACTCAATCTCCATCTTCTGTATCTCAGTTCTCGAACAATACTCTTCAATCATGGCCGCTTTGAATTCTTCCCATGGCGTGGCATACGCCTCATCAATACCCTTGGCTTGAGCCATTGTGTTCCACCAAGTGAGGGCGCCATCCGCCAGTGTACAAGAGGCATATTTTGTCTTGTTTGTCTCTGAGCAGTTGCTAACTCGGAATACAGATTCTAGTTTTTCAAACCACCTAGTAAGACCAACTGGCCCCTCCGTTCCACTAAAGTTATGGGGCTTGCAGCTTTGGAACTCTTTGTACGTGCACCCATTACGAATGGGCTGAATAACCGGTGGCGGCGGGGCTTGGGGTTGCATTTCCGCAATGGCTGCGGCTACCCTTTCGGCAATCATTTCCTCGATTTGGGTTGTGGTCGGTGTTGATCTTCCGTTGGCCATGATCTTCTAAACAAAAATTTTGACTCAAGTCAAAATCCAGTATTCAAATAGTAATAATACAGTATATGGTAACCAACATGGAATCAACACATCACATGTTTATTAAGTAATGCAACCAGGTACAAATATCACAGAATCATCATACAGTAATGTAAATAGAACACTGTGCAAGAATTAAATAACGCAAGGTTCCATTCATTAATAATAATAAGTTGCATACATTCGCATAGGTTCGTACAATACATAAGTGAAACATGAAACTACAACTAGATTACATAACGAAATCTACTATAAAGGTCCTATGGTGAAGGTGGGTGTAGGATGTCCAATACGTGGGACATCTAGTCCTCGAGCTCAGTTACCCGAGCACGGAGAATCTCCACCTCCCTCCTCAGTTCCTCGACAGAGGGAGAGGGTGGGGCAGGCGGTGCAGTCGGTACGGGTGGTGCAGGTGGTGCAGACGGTCCGGCTCCAGAAGTAGAGGCTGCGAAGCGGTAAGGCTTACGGATGAAGGGATCAGCAGGATACGGCACAAGACGCTTTTGGGCGGTAACCCTACGACGCCGACCATATGCGTCAGTGAATGCTCGACCTCCATTAATCCCTGGAATGACGGTACCATCGAAACGGTACCGCTTCTTCGGCGGGGTGGAGAGTGGCTGTACAGGTGCATCATCAGGGTCCTCATCAGAATCATCGTCACTGGAGTCGTCTGAGGAGGTGTTATCGGATAAAGAGTCAGCGGAGGATGGATCGTCCGAATCATGTGGAGGTGGCTGCATGGGTGGCTGTACTGGCTCTCCTCGGGCGGTCATCATCTGTCGGTATCTGGCGGGTCTGATCGGCACGAGACGTCTATCAGGAGCGCGTCGGCACCAATGGTTATGCTCATTCCGGACTGGACCTTCCCCAAGATCCGCGGGAATCACTGCACCACCGGGATGGTGCTGTGGCTCCGAGGGTCCGGGGGCAAGTGGAGCTAGAATCTCCTGGAGGTCCTCAGCTCCGTCAGAGGTAACCACTGGGGCAGGTACATGGCTGCTGGCTTCAGAGGATGAAGCGCCAGGGTCACTGGTGGGTGTCAACGACGGCATCTGGGAATCGGCCACAACGGTCGGTGAAGTGGCGGACGAGTCTGAGTCACTGTCCAAAATGATGACAGGTGGAATATCCGACATCTGAACAAGGGAAAATAAATTTTCCATGTCAGTAAGCCATAAAGCAAGCACGTATTAGGCCAAGTAACTACAACAGTCTAAATCATGTATAACAGTAAATAGCATGGCAATAACGGCAAGTATCCTGCAATCGAAAAAGATAATAGCATGTAGTAGTGAAGTCATGTAGTAGCATACGACATATAGCAGTAAAAGTAAGCAGCAGCATGCAGCAAATTCCGCAGAAACAAGTAAACTAGCAAGTTGTAGATTAGTCCTATTAGTGAATCCCACTCGGGTCGGTCCAGACTCACTAATGCAACCTAATTCCCTACAACCAATGCTCTGATACCAAATGTGATGCCCCGTACAAAACCATCGTGTATGAATCATCAACAACAGGATCATTACAAGGTCAAACACGATATGCGTTTTCAAAACAAGTTTGCATTCATGATAAAAGGTGACGTCATAACCAACGTCAATTGTTTTACAATCAAAAGTATGCTTCTATGACTAGAAGAAAAGATAATAGTACGTGACCCTTAGATCATTACAAATCATTGTTCAAAAGTAATAAAGTTTATAAATGCAAGATAAACGTTCATGCGTTGACATCTCTAAAGCAGCGGGTGTCTACAGCAAGACTAGTACAACAGCGGAAGCAAGCAACCTTAAGCATCTGAGAAAAACATGCTTAAAAACATCAACACAAAGGTTGGTGAGCTATAGTTTAAGTATAACAGTAATGTAAGGTAGGCCATGAGATTTCAGTGCTACCAAGAGCGTTTCAAAACAGTATGTAAAGTATATGTTTAACCGTGGGCACTTGGTAACTAACTTAACGTTTATAACCCCCTGAAAGTACACTTGGCGAGTGCATATGTTTACGAAGTATTAAACACCCGTTAAATGCTAGCACTACTAGCCCGAGTGGGGATGTCAAACCCTATGGATCCATATCTAAGATTCGCGTTCACCGGTTCAAAAACCAATGACTAAGCGTTACCGAGCTAAAGGGAATGATTATGCCATTGTATAACCCACACATATATAAAGTTTAAGTACTCGTGCCTAGTATGTAAAACGTAAAATGCGCATGTATTCTCAGTCCCCAAAATAGTTAAAGTAAAAAGGGATGCTATAACTCACAGTGGAAAAGTAGTAGTAAAGTTGAGTCGGGAAGTAAGCAAGTATGTAGGTCCAGAAAGTCCTCAACCTAAGTCTAAAGTTACTAAGTCAGTAAATTGTCCCAAAAGGTTTATAAGCATGTTAATAAGGTCTTAAGGGTCATCATCATTCATCATCAAACAAAAAGTATAAAGTAAGTTTCGTTCTAGAAAAGAGTTTAAAACAAAGGCTGACTTCGATCAGTCACCACGGCCTCTATACCTACTGAAATACGGTGAGACCAGTGGCCATGGCTCCGTATATGAGTTCTTTAGTTGTGGTAAAAATTTCAGAAGCAAACTCGTCTTCGTTTGACCGTGGCGACGGTCTAAGTGCGAGTAGGTCAGAATTTTCAGCACAACGTTAAAAGACATAGTGACACTCGGAGGGCCATAAATCCTAAACTGTAACTCGGATTAAGACGAGTCTTAAACGAAAAATTATCTACTCGAACAGAGCTAACTGAAAATCAACTTTACAGTAGACCAGGTATTCTGATCAGTTCCAGAAAACAGTAAATAGTAGGTTCCGGTGGGTTCTTGGTGCTTGGTGTTCATCACGGTTCTCATCCTTGATGCATATAGCTGCAAGTGTACAACTCGTTGATATGTTTACATCATCTTTACCAAGTTTTGACCATCATAACACAAGTGTAAGTCTAAGATAAGTAGCACAATTCAATTAAGTGTTGCAAGTAGTTTGATGAACCAAAGTTACATCAAGATCTTAGATCCGACACATACATGAACTCTAAAAGTAATATTAACCAAGTTTTGACTATCATGACACTAGTGTAAGTCTAAGATAAGTAGCACAACTTAATTAAGAGTTGTATGATGTTTGATGAACCAAAGTTACATCAAGATCTTAGATCCAACACCTACAAGAGTTATAAAAGTAATATTAAACTACAAACTTGAAAATAAACTTAAGCAAACAAGATCTTAAGTTGTAGAACATAGTTCTTAGTTAGATCTTGAAGATCCTAGACCCAAAAGTCTAGATCTAAAGTTCTTAAGTTAAATCCAACACAAGTATATGAAGTTATAACTAAAAAGTTATACTTCCATGTTCTTGAACTTACAAAGTTAACTTTTAGTTCCAAGAAATATGAGATCAAGATTAACTAGTAATACTTGACCAAATTACAACTTTAAAGTACATAAAATGAAGAAGTAAGTTAAATCTACAAGTAATAAGTTCATGGTTGTTCATACTTGGAAAGATTCAAGCCTAAGCTTTGATCCTTAAGAAAGTAAACTTTAAGTTTACATCATGAACACAAGTATGATTATAACACATGAACTTTCAATCTTTCAAAGCATTAAGTGTAGAACATAAACTAGAAAGTTTTGTTCTTGTATGTTCTTGTATGAACAAGATAAAATGAAGAACAAACTAGAGAGTTTGATTCTTAATTACTAGTAAGTATATAACAATAATAAAAGAACAAGTAATTAATCAACAACAAGAACAAGTAATAAAACAACAAATGATGATGATGTATATGTATGTATGTTACGGTTTTTGCAAGAAAAGAAGAAGAAGAAAAGCTTGGTTACTTACAATATTAGAGAGAAAAAGGAGAGAAAAAAATGAGAGAAAGTAAAGTGATAAAATGAAGTGTGTGAAATGGAATGAGATACAAGTGATAAGTAATCAAAAAAAAAAAAAAAGATTTGAACTCTCTTTCTCATCCTAGTGAGCCGACGGTTAGGGGATCAAAGGGGGGAAGGGAAAAGTCCACAAGTTCTTTCATGTGTTTGGCTCAAAAAGATGGTAATAAGGGGTGTTTGCATGGGAACAAGGTGTAAGTAACTTGTAACTAGATTCCATATGTATTAATCAAACTAGTTAAGTTCAAATGTAATACTTGCATGATAAGTTGGGCTAACTAGTCCATTAGGGATGTAGGGTGGGCTTCTAAGTCCAATAACATTAATAAAAGCCCAAGTTCAAGTAATTAACAAACTAATCCAACAAAGCCCAAGTAATTAACTAGTAACCTTAGTTAATTAAAAATGATTAATAAAACTTAATCATGAATGTAAATAATATTCAAAAATATTATTCGTGTAACGTTCGTGTGTCACAAAGACGTGTCGGGCATTTAAAAGTCATGTATGGTAACAAGTAAATGTATAACAATACATTCATTTAATCACAAGTATTAATAATAAACATTATTAATTAAAGATGGAAATACCAGGGTCATTACAATAACTATGCACATAAATATAATATAATATATAATTAATTATATAAATTAAATATATTATATATATTACAATAAAACCGTCGGCAGGAAACAACCAAACGAGGGGTGAGCTGGTCTCGGTTTCTCGCGATCGCGATCAAATGAAGAGAGAAACCCCCGCAATCGCGGAGGTAGGGGGTCCAGGTAAGGGTTATAAAACCCCATCGTGTTTCTGCCAAACTCGTTCATCATCATCATCATCATTATTATTATTATTATTATTATTATTATTATTATTGTTATTATTATTATTAAGATTAATATAATTATTATTATTATTATTATTAGGAGTATTAGTATCATTATTATTATTATTAGTATTATACATAAAATATTACGACGAGGTCATGAGCGAGTTATTTCAAAACAGGTTTTCGAGCGACATATAGCTAAGAAAATTATGGGTTATAGCTATGGAGGTTATGGGTATTATTCGGGAGTATGCTCGTGAGGTCAAACTAGTATTTATCATCTCCGTTGCGTCTACGTACTTTCCTGCAATATTGAATCACAATATTGATACGTTCGTGAATCCAAGGCCAACCTTACACTTGTTCAGTGCAGTCATATGCATAATTACTACGAAATACAGTATTGTGAGTTTCATTATTACCCTTTTATATATATTTTTGGGCTGAGAATACATGCGCTGCTTTTATAATGTTTTACAAAGTAGACACAAGTACTTGAAACTACATTCTATAGTTGGAATTATACCGGATATCACCATTATTAGCTTGGTAACATAAGAATTAGTGTTTATTATAATTGCCACTAATTGAAGCGAATAATAGATCAATTCTCTAACAGACGAGTGGTTCTGTTCTCTAAAGACGAGTGGTTCTGTCGGTCTAATCTCTACAGACGAGTGGTTCTGTCGGTCTAATCTCTACAGACGAGTGGTTCTGTTTATCCTTGGGGATATTTTTGATGCCTTTTGTTAATATATGTTATCAGGTGTTCACTATATGAATGATTTTTGTACACAGGTTATGTGTACGGTTAAATATTGAAAATCTTGTGGTCTATTAAAATTATGGAAATGATTGATTACGATAAACTAATGAACTCACCAACCTTTTGGTTGACACTTTAAAGCATGTTTATTCTCAGGTATGAAAGAAATCTTCCGCCGTGCATTTGCTCATTTTAGAGATATTATTTGGAGTCGTTCATGACATATTTCAAAAGACGTTGCATTCGAGTCGTTGAGTTCATCAAGAATATTATTAAGTCATTTATAGTTGGATATATTATGAAATGGTATGCATGCCGTCAACTTTCGATGTGATGAAAGTTTGTCTTTTAAAAACGAATGCAATGTTTGTAAAATGTATCATTTAGAGGTCAAATACCTCGCAATGTAATCATATGTTATTGTATTCGTCCTTATAGATTAGGACAAGTCGTCTCATGTTTGAACTATTAAGTGATTGAAAACCTGTTGATCACTCTAAGACATAATGACAACAAAGTCTTGTCATTTGGGTTAGGCTCTCATTTACCCATTTACCTGTTTGCTTTGGTTGTTCACCATTTTTCGACCCGGCGATTTCGCAGGATTACATACGAAAATGTATTATAATTAAGTAATACATTTTAAGGCACTATATAAATCTCTTATTAAATTGCATGGTATGCAATGAAATTTAGATCGATGAGAAAGAGAATGACAATCTTTAGACATATTTATTATACTGTTTCGATTTGTCTTTAGCATTACACATCTTGTATTAGGGAGAGGAAACCTTGCCATCTGATTGGTCCACGTGACGCTCTCTCTCACATAATTTTACTATTCACGCATTTTACATTTTTTTATATATATTTTTATCAAATATCAAATGCAATAAATAAATATAAATAGTATTACCCCATCTCCATTTTTCCATGTGTTTTAACGTGTGGTTAAAAAATTAGTGAATGAATGGTAAAGGAAACTTACCTTGGACACCTCCTCCCATACTTCGAACCATGCCCATCTTTTTTTTGTCAGTTGCCTATCCCCCAAATATCTATATCTATTGACCTATATTTCTAATCACAAAAAAATGCTCCGTATTCTTCTCCATCCACTATTCCTCTCCATGAAAATTTCTTTCATTCACAAACAAAAGTCAGTGTTCTATACTTCTAAAAAATGGCCGCTGTTACCGTGCCACATATTTAAGGGGACTCACTGCTCTGGAACGGTATTGTTATTTCTTCATTTAGGGTTTGTGTGATTTTTTAATTTTTATTTTTTGCGAATGGTTTCTGTAATATGTACTGTTATTTCTTTGATTTAGGGTTTATGTGCTTCTACTCTTTCGATTGCGAACGATTTTGCATGTTAAAAGGTATTATTTTTTATTATTATCAAGTTTCAGAGTTTCCTATTAATTGTTAAATTAACTTTTGGTGTAGCGTTAAGCAGTAGTATGCCAGCTTAAAAGGGGTTAAAGAAAAATGGTGATGAAGATAGGGTTCCATTTTTTCATCTCTGAAGGTAGGGTTCGATTTCATTCGTTTAGGATATATGTTGTTGTTTTATTAAATTGTTAATTTGATAGCTATTTTTTTCTGATTGTGTAGGTGGTATTGTAGCGTCTTTTGATTACGATCTACCCTTTTTCGAGCTATGTTCTTTTGTTTTCGTTTTGTTTAGGTTTTCTTTAAGTAAATCATAAGCCTAATTGTTTACATAATTGTCATTTAGGTAATTGAGTACCTGTATTTAAATGGTTGTTGTATTGTGTTCTATTTCCTATTGAAGTTTTTTTTGTTGTTGTTGTTGTTGTTGAAACCAGATTTGGATTACATGTTGCCAAATTTATGCAAACAATAATGAATTAACTGTGCAGATTGAAATGATTTGTGGTTCTATGTTTTACAGTGTGGTTTAAAATTAGGATGTAAAGGACAATGAGGCTGCTGTCCACATGCTTTATGCATCTTTAAGATAGACCGCCGTTTGAAATATGTTACGGTATCGTAATAGTGTTCATAAACAAATGAAATGATAGTTTTACTTCAGTTGTGTTTTGTAATGTGATTTCATAGACAAAAAAAGAGATTAAAAGCTTTAACATTTTGAAGTATTTTCTGGTATGCAGAATATGTGTCAACTCTAGCATCTGTTATTGATGAACTTGGTGTCATCAGGTATGCTTGATCGATTTCATCTCGATTTATATTTAACGATCTGTTTTTTTTTTTTTTTTTTTTTTTTTAATTTTGTTTGTTATTGTAGTCTGAAAATCGAAATCACTTTTGAAGCTGAACGATTTCGTTACAGGTATGCTTAATCGATTTCATCTCGATTTATTAACTGTTTTCTTTTTTGTCTTTCACTTTGCGTTTCAGGTTAACACGGATAGTTGTTTCTGTGGTGTTTTAAGGTTTGTTGCGCCTTTCATCGTTCATGCTGGTAAGAACCCTTTTCCATAATTAGTATAAGAGATAAATAGTTGTTCTGTTTTATTTTCCCTTTTGTTGGGTATATTTTTATCTATTTTTTCTTTGATCCTGTATAATCGGCTACCCTGGGAAAAGTGAAGATCCTCCCCGAAAGAAATGTTGTTTTAATGGCTGTAACTAGATGTTGATTTAATATTCCTTGTATGAATGAGGTTTTTTGATTTGTTATTTCTTCTATAATATTGGATTGTGTCAATTCGGGCCAACAGTTTCCACCGTATATGTCCTTTTGGATGAAACTTGCTTTTGCCTGTCGCTAACGTTCGTTGTTCGTTTTTTCCTCTTTTATCATGTTTCATTATTTTGGACTGATAGGTAGGTTTTATACTTCTAATTCGATTTCTGCTTTATAGGATACCCCACATGTATCAATGATGACAGACCTCATTCAAAAGGTTAGTGTTTACTATATATGAGAGTTTTTTTCAACAACTATTATGTTTGGCAATTACTATGAACCCAAACAGATGGCAGAAGGCTTTGTTGGGGCTGACAACAATGCAGTTCATTTGTAACACCGTTGGCGGACTTCCCAAATCACTACTTCCAGTTCGTTGCATATAACCAACTACGTACCCACATCTCCAACAACAGTCTACTCGCAGGTGATATTTCGTTACCTATAGATAACTCAACACCTCTTAGTTGAATTCTCAACTTCATATGTAATATGTATTTAATCTTAACTTCCATCCATTTTTGTTTGTAAAAAATGGACTTTGTAGGTGATGTATGAAAAAATGGATGCGGCCACAATGGAGCCATTTTATGCACTTTCCTTTCATAGCTTGCATATGTACCTAGAAGTAGAACATAATGCTTTTATTTATTTATTTAGCTTTTGTAATTAACCTTAGCAATAGCAATTGAATGAAATCAACTATATGATGGTAAATTTTGAACCGTATAATACTTTGACAAGCGTTATGTTTTAAAAATAGCCATCAATAATTTTATCAATAATATTTAGCCGCGTAGCGCGTACCTTCAATCTTGTTTCTATCATTCATGCCTTCATAGATCCAATAACAACCTTACCTACCCAGCAACCATCTTGAACTATTGTATAGTTATCGACTTTATCAGCCTGCAATCAAGTAAATTCGGTAAAAATATATGAAATTCACATTAATATGAGATTATACATATTAGTTATCTTTAATTTTTTCTCATTCGGTTGAGCAACATCATTGTGATAAATTGCAGTTCATATGCATCAATGCTTAGGACATTTTCAAGCAGTTGGTGTGCATCAATTTATTCCCAACTTGACCCATCTCGTCCGGTTGGGCTCTCCCAATAAGAAGAGGCTAAATCTGCAATCGTAAGACCTTCATCGTCAATGTTTATCGTTACTTTAAAATTTTATGTTATAATGTAAAGGCAAAATCTTCAAGTCACTGTTATGGAGAACTCTAAAAGAATGGTAATGAGAAATGCTAAATCAAATTGACGATAAAATTAAATGTAAGTTATGAAAGGATTGGAGTTGATTTTGAAAAACCGGGAATTTTGGAGAGTTGAGTATCAGGGAGTTTTTATGGAAGGTTTATAATCATTCAAATTGTTTACGCGTATATAATCGTTATGATATTTGCTAATTAAATGTGTATATCATCATTAACATATTAATATCGTTCCCTAATTTGTAGGATATTTTAATTAAGGATAGAAAGAATAGAATGGTTGACTTTTTAATAGAAAACGAATGATTGTTAGTAATGCAATTTCGTTTGATGGATCAAAGACTATAATTGTTTTGGAATATTGATCTAATGGTTAAGATTGAATTTAAAGTCTTAAATTAAAACTTTATTTCATAACTATGCTTTTTTTTATAATAAGTAGGGAGATATGGAGCAAGTTATTAAAAAAAATTGTTGTTTTTTTATTTAATGAATATGGATGGATAACCATACGAATATTGATGAATATATGGAGTAAGTTATTAAAAAATATTGTTGTTTCTTTATTTAATAAAATATCTTGATGATAGTAATTGACATGCTGCACTGTGACTACGATTTGGATTCATCTCTTCTTCGACTTAAAATTGGCAACGGGACAAATGCTTTGCTTTTATTCGATCCTTGGTGTAATGGGGATTCATTTGCAGTCCGTTTCCCACATCTGCTGCTACTTGACACTAATAAACACTGCTTTGTTGCTGCGCGTTTATCCAATAACAGATATACTTTTTGTTGGAAAAGGAATCCCAGATATGGGGTTGAACTTGAGAACTTACAGGCTCTAGATGACACTCTTACTAATGTTTCCCTAGTACAGGTACCGGATAAATGGTTGTGGAATGAGGATACTTTTGAAAATTTAGTGTAATTGAGGGATTTAATCTACACTTGTAAACGGGTTAGGAGGTACGGAGTGTACACCCATTAAGTGATAGATTGCCCGGACCCGAAAGTGGTTTTCCATTATCACAAATTTGAGTGATTACGGAAGTATTATTCCTGCACTGGGTGAAACATCTCCATCGTGGAAATAAAACAAACAACTTTATGTAAAGGATTTGTTTTAGATTTGAAAACGATTTCCTAGATTTGGTTGTTGGAAATAAAAAAAACAACTTTATGTAAAGGATTTGTTTTAGATTTGAAAACGATTTCCTTGATTTGGTTGTTGGAAATAAAACAAACAACTTTATGTAAAGGATTTGTTTAGATTTGAAAACGATTTCCTTGATTTGGTTGTTGGAAATAAAACAAACAACTTTATGTAAAGGATTTGTTTTAGATTTGAAAACGAAATTAGTTAGTGAAACATCTCCATCGTGGAATAATACTTATTTTTGGGTGCCTATAATAAGGACTATCATTTATGAGAATAAGATATACGAAAAACACCTTAATACTCTTATGCAAAAGTGTTCTTGTTTACTGCCAATAACAAGAACTAATCTCTGTCTTATCCCAAAGTGATATTCGTGTAACCCAGGCAATAAGGGTCGAATAATTACTTTCGAAAAGTGATACCACGATTCAGTGATTTATCCGGCTATCGATTATTTTACCCTACACGAAATTTCAATAAAACCTCCAACAATCGAAAGTAATTATTCGTTATAATCGATGGCGGCTACGATGAAACACATGACGGCGAATTTCTCCAAACTTGATAAGTTTGAGGGAATTGATTTTAGGAGATGGCAAAAGAAGATGCACTTCTTTCTGAGCAGCATGAGTGTGGTGTACGTACTCAGCACACCAATTCCTGAAGATCATGGTGATGATGCCACTATTGAACAAATTCGGAAAAGGTGCAAGTGGGAGAACGATGACTACATCGCTAGAGGTTTAATCCTCAATGGTATGGCTGATTCCCTTTTTGATATTTACCTAAATGTTGAATCTTCTAAAGAACTATGGGACTGTTTAGAAACCAAGTATATGTCTGAGGATGCTTCTAGTAAAAAGTTCCTTGTGAGTAATTTTAATAATTACAAGATGGTCGATTCTAGACCGGTCTTGGAACAATACAATGAGCTCATTCGTATACTTGGTCAATTCACACAACATAAGATGAACATGGATGAGTCTATTCAAGTCTCAAGCATAATTGATAAACTACCTCCATCTTGGAAAGAATTTAAACATTCTTTGAAACATAAGAAGGAGGAGTTAACTCTTGTTGAGTTGGGTAGTCATCTGCGTATTGAGGAATCCCTCAGGTTGCAGGATAATGACAAGCCAAAGAGCAACGAAGTTGCTGGTACGTCTGTTGTCAATATGGTGGAACATAAAAAGTTCACTAGTAATAATGACAAAAAGGGCAAACGTAAACATCAAGGTTATAACAAGGCTAATCCGAACAAGAAGTCTAAATTGACTTGTTGGAAGTGTGGTAAAACTGGACACATGAAAAAGGATTGCAAGGTTATTTTTGGTAATAATAATGCCAAAGGATCTAGCACAAGCGGTTCGGGAAATGGTTTAAACAACCACAACTCGAAAGGTCAGAATATATTTAATAATTCAAATGAGAATTATTATGTTTCATATATATCTGAGGCTTATTTTGTGCAGGATGATGATGTCGCGTGGTGGGTTGACTCGGGAGCCACCACCCATGTATGCAAGGATAGATTTTGGTTCAAGACTTACGAGTCCGTGACTGATGGATCAATTCTTCATATGGGAAATGAGTCAACAGCCTCTGTTCATGGACGTGGAAGTGTGGATTTGTGTTTTAGTTCTGGAAAAACTATTTGTTTGTTTGATGTTTTGCATGTACCACAAATAAGAAAAAATTTGGTTTCCAGTAGTGTGTTAAATTGTTGTGGTTATAAACAAGTGATTGAATCTGATAAGTTTGTTTTGTCAAAACATGGTATGTTTGTTGGTTTTGGTTATTTATGCAATAGAATGTTTAGACTTAACATTAATCACTTGAATGTTAATTTTGCTTTTATATCTACTTCTAGCATAAATAATTCTACACTTTGGCATGCTAGACTAGGACATATACACTTTAAAAGAATGCAAGATATGTCTAAAGATGGATTAATACCGGTTTTTGACATGAACAATGAAAAGTGTAAAACGTGTATGTTAACAAAGATCACTAAGAAACCATTTCAAAATGTACATCGTGATACTGAAATTTTGGAATTAATACATAGTGATTTATGTGATTTGCATGCTACTCCTACTTTAGGGAACAAGAAATATTTTGTGACTTTTATTGATGATACTTCTAGATTTTACTATGTTTATTTGTTACATACTAAGGATGAAGCATTAGATAAATTTAAAATATTTAAAACTGAAGTAGAATTACAACAAAAGGCTTTGATTAACAGACTTAGAACAGATAGGGGAGGTGAATACATTGACCAATCGTATTTCCAATCTGTTGGTATTATCTATGAGACCACAGCTCCTTATACTCCACAACAAAATGGTATATCTGAAAGGAAGAATAGGGTCCTTAAGGAAATGGTTAATTCCATGTTATCCTATTCGGGTTTAAGTGAAGGATTTTGGGGGGAAGCTATGTTAACAGCTTGTTATTTGCTTAATAGAGTTCCTAACAAAAGAAACAAGATTACACCTTATGAACTTTGGAATAAAGGGAAACCTAACTTGAATTATCTTCGGGTATGGGGCTGTAGGGCGGTTGTAAGACTACCTGATCCCAAGAAGAAAAGTTTAGGTGAAAGAGGTATAGATTGCATATTTGTTGGATATGTTGAACATTCCAAGGCATATAGGTTCTATGTAATAGAGCCTAATGAGTTTGTCTCAATCAATTCTGTGATTGATTCAAGGGATGCAATCTTTGATGAAAATCGATTTTCATCTATACCTAGACCAAAGGATATGATTCCAAGTAACAATGGAATCAATAAGGATTGTAATGATGAAGTCTCTGAAAAGGCTGTTGATCAGTCACTTGAGCTTCGAAAAAGCAAAAGAAAAAGGAAACCTAAATCATTTGGACTAGATTTTCAACTATACTTAGTTGAAGGTTCTAGGGATGATGTTTCTACCCAATATTCGTATTGTTTCAATGTTGATGATGATCCTAAAACATATGATGAAGCAATGAGGTCTCAGGATGTTGCATTCTGGAAAGAGGCAGTTAATGATGAGATAGATTCTATCATGGGCAATAACACTTGGGTGTTAGCTGATCTACCTCCTGGTTGCAAACCATTGAGTTGCAAATGGATTTTCAAAAAGAAGATGAAGGTGGATGGAACTATTGAAAAGTTCAAGGCAAGGTTAGTCATTCAAGGCTTTAGACAAAAGTCTGGCATTGACTATTTTGATACTTATGCTCCCGTGGCACGTATCACTACCATTAGACTGCTGATTGCTTTGGCTACGATTCACAATCTAGTTATTCACCAGATGGGTGTGAAGACAACATTCTTGAATGGTGAATTGTATGAGGAGGTTTATATGAACCAACCTCAGGGCTTTGTCATGCCAGGAAATGAAGGCAAGGTGTGAAAACTTGTGAAATCCTTATATGGTTTGAAACAAGCACCTAAGCAATGGCATCAAAAGTTTGATGAAGTGATTTTATCTAGTGGTTTTAAATTAAACCAAGCAGATAAATGTGTATATAGTAAATTTGATGATTCTGGTAAAGGAGTTATAATTTGTCTATATGTTGATGACATGTTAATCTTTGGGACTGACCAAAGTCAGGTTGATTTAACAAAAGAATTTTTGTCATCAAAATTCTCCATGAAAGATATGGGGGAGGCTGACGTTATCCTTGGCATTAGGATCAAACGTGAAAGCAAAGGAATTTCGATTTGTCAATCTCATTATATTGAGAAGGTGTTGAAAAAGTTCAATTGCTTTGAATGTAATCCTGTGAGTACCCCTGTTGATCCAAGTGAGAAGCTTATGCCTAATCAAGGTGAAGCTGTATCACAACTTGAGTATTCTCAGGTGATTGGCTGTTTGATGTACGCCATGACTTGTACAAGGCCGGATATTGCTTTTGCTGTGGGAAAACTGAGTAGATATACTAGTAATCCTAGTACTCATCACTGGCAAGCAATTAGGCGGGTACTGAAGTACTTGAAGAAAACTATGGACTATAGTTTATCTTATAATGGGTTTCCTTCGGTAATAGAAGGATATTCTGATGCGAGTTGGATAACCAATATTGAAGATCATTCTTCAACGAGTGGTTGGGTGTTCTTGCTTGGGGGAGGTGCTATTTCATGGGCTTCTAAGAAGCAGACATGTATTACCAACTCAACGATGGAATCTGAGTTTGTTGCTTTAGCTGCTGCTGGTAAAGAAGCAGAATGGCTTAGAAACTTGATCCATGAGATACCATTATGGCCTAAACCTATAGCACCCATGTCTATCCATTGTGATAGTGCTGCGACATTGGCAAAGGCTTATAGCCAGATGTACAATGGAAAGTCTAGACACTTAGGTGTCAGACATAGCATGATTCGTGAACTCATCATGAATGGGGTGATTTCTATAGTGTTCGTGAGGTCACAACAGAATTTAGCTGATCACTTGATGAAGGGATTGGCAAGAGACTTGGTGAACAAGTCTGCTGTGGGGATGGGTTTAAAGTCCACATAAATTTCTAATTATAAGATACCCAATTCCCTTCTGATAAAAATTAGAAGTTGAATTCAATGTGGAAGGCTTATACTTAGAAATTTGGAGTACAAAATTTTGTATCATCCCAAGGTAAGGTATGTACTCGGACCTGTTGAAGGTGAGGATGAAGTTTAGCTTCTTAATGGTTTATTTGAAAAAGTGCAATAGCAGGTGCATGACTGAAATGAACTACCTATGTGAATGTGAAGTTTTGCCGCTTCAACAAAGCTTGGACTTTTGCTTTAGATACATTCATGAATGGATATGGACACATGGCTTGTAAAGTGTCAGGATAGCTTTAGAGTATTTGAAAACTTATGTGTATGTTATTTTCAGTTATTCAAATGGGTTGAAGGGTTCAATTCTTAGAACACCCCGATTCTCGAATATTTGGAATGTGTAATGTACTAAGGTGAAAATTCAATCTTCAAGATATTTTCATTTATGCATAAGTTTTCGTTTTAATTTGTTTAATTCTCATGAAACGAATTGCACTAAATTGGGGAGGATTGTTGGAAATTTAGTGTAATTGAGGGATTTAATCTACACTTGTAAACGGGTTAGGAGGTACGGAGTGTACACCCATTAAGTGATAGATTGCCCGGACCCGAAAGTGGTTTTCCATTATCACAAATTTGAGTGATTACGGAAGTATTATTCCTGTACTAGGTGAAACATCTCCATCGTGGAAATAAAACAAACAACTTTATGTAAAGGATTTGTTTTAGATTTGAAAACGATTTCCTAGATTTGGTTGTTGGAAATAAAACAAACAACTTTATATAAAGGATTTGTTTTAGATTTGAAAACGATTTCCTTGATTTGGTTGTTGGAAATAAAACAAACAACTTTATGTAAAGGATTTGTTTAGATTTGAAAACGATTTCCTTGATTTGGTTGTTGGAAATAAAACAAACAACTTTATGTAAAGGATTTGTTTTAGATTTGAAAACAAAATTAGTTAGTGAAACATCTCCATCGTGGAATAATACTTATTTTTGGGTGCCTATAATAAGGACTATCATTTATGAGAATAAGATATACGAAAAACACCTTAATACTCTTATGCAAAAGAGTTCTTGTTTACTGCCAATAACAAGAACTAATCTCTGTCTTATCCCAAAGTGATATTCGTGTAACCCAGGCAATAAGGGTTGAATAATTACTTTCGAAAAGTGATACCACGATTCAGTGATTTATCCGGCTATCGATTATTTTACCCTACACGAAATTTCAATA
Organism: Rutidosis leptorrhynchoides; assembly: GCF_046630445.1. Taxonomy (NCBI): domain Eukaryota; kingdom Viridiplantae; phylum Streptophyta; class Magnoliopsida; order Asterales; family Asteraceae; genus Rutidosis; species Rutidosis leptorrhynchoides. The sequence continues at coordinate 292,708,795 of NC_092339.1, read as the reverse complement.
AAACCTCCAACAGATACATATTCTGTTTCAATGGCTCGAAAACGTATAGACTTACATGATGCTGCTACTTTCTCGAAACAAACCTTATGGTGCAAACAGGTTCCAATAAAGATTAACGTATTTATTTGGCGTTTGAGGATCTCACGATTAGCAACAAAAGACAACCTAGCTAATCGTAGTGTGGAACTCGAGTCTCCTGGCTATTGCCTTTGTGACGCAACAATGGAAGATGCAAACCACCTTTTTTTACATTGTCATACCAGCAAACAAGTTTGGGCAAATATTGCACAGTGGACCAATCTCATGATTCCATCCTGGGCCTCTTTAGACGACATGTGGGCTTGGATTGACGTTTTGCTTATTTATGGGTAATAAACGGTTTATTGTTACTATAATTGATTACACAACACTCTGGAGTATTTGGAGACTGCGAAACAGTGTTATTTTTAAAGACAAAAGTTTCCGAAAATGTCAAGTGGTGGATAACATTGTTTTGTCAAGCTTCAACTGGATCTTCGCTAGATATCGAAAGAAAATTTGTAATTGGAATCTTTGGATGCAGTTTCCTTTGCTTTCCTTGTAATTTTTGTATTATGTTTTCTTTTCTATCATCTTGCTAATTTTTTTAATAAAATTTCAACCGTTCGGGAAAAAAAAAAGTAATTGACTATTTTACTCTAAATAAAATAATCGTTTTTAACAACCCATGTTCCATTAGCTAAGTATATTGTTCTATTTATTTACAAAACTCAGATTCTTCCCATGAGCGCACTCTTACAAATTCCAGTAACCCTAAATTCAATATCTAAATTGATTCACACCACGAGTGATTCACAATTACAAATCCCAGTAATCCTAAATCCAATATCTAAATTGTTTCACACCACGAGCGATTGAGTGATACAGAAAAAAAATAAATTAAATCCAATTAAAACAAAAAAGCATTTAATCATAGTATTAATAAGAGGTGGGTCATACAAACAAAAAAACATTATAACATATAATGTGAATACTAAAAATAAATGGTTTTATAGATAAGTTCAGATCTTCATAATCCCACTTCTCCATCATTCTTAGGCGGTGTTTATTTATCAGTCTTGATATGGTCGAAACAGACGGTTTTATTCGTGCGGTGTCATCGGGCCGCAGCACGCCAGGATCAGCCACCCAAGGGGAGGTACTGTTTTAAATTTATATTTAGCGGGATCTAAATCGTACTACTCCTTAGTATGAGTAAGGGAAGTATGACCTAAAGTCGTATTTTTGAGATATCAGTAGAATCGAACCTATATTTAAGCCTAAGATAGTTAGGAAGGAGTAGTGGTTACTTAATTTTAGGATTTTCTAATTTATAAGACAGATAAAGTAAATGAGATAAAATTTGTAATTCAGATAAGGTTAAAGTGAGTGCATACTATGATTTCATCAGTTATTCTGCCGAGATTATGGAATGCCAGCTCATGAACAGGCAGAGGCCTTGTATTCATTACACTGGTCCTAAACGCCCCTGCCATAAGACATGTCACTGGGTACTGCGTTAGGCTTGAAGATTCTGAATAGACAGCAACGTCCCTTACCCCCGACGCCCGTGCAGTCTGACTACAGGCATACACGTTCAGACGGCTCATCCAATTGAGCGACTCGGTTGGATGACGTATTAACATTCTACAATGGTCTAAATTTTCTTAAGTATAATAGAATACATGGTTTACCATATCCAAGAGACGTGATGTGTTTCAATGCTTTCGTTAATGATTGGGTTTAAAAGATAGTTAGGCCCTTAAAAAGAGTTCAACCATGAAGAACACCATGGCCAAGTCAAGCTGACTTCCATGAACACGTTCGGTTATCCTAATGGTCCAATCCTTTATGTATCTAAACAAACAGTTCCTTAATTAACTAAGAATCCCTCAAGTGGGGTGTAATGCTTGAGACCGCGTTATGGTGCAGTGTACTGATCAACACTGACCGGGTTCCATGGCCTTACTTAGCAGAGGTACAGCTTACAACAACCGTTGTGCTTCAGCGTGCACGTACGAAGTTTATATGCTTGGTGACTACACTAGCATGGTCTGGGACCGACAATGTACTAAGGGTCTAGTCAGATGTTTCACTACGAAAGAGTCCTCAGTCGGAATCCAAATCTTGATAGACTTACTACAACCGGTGTGCCTCATTCGATCTTACGTTGTATCCGATAGACTTCTCTTACCAACGGGTGACACAGATAGTGTACTCTGAATCGGGGTTCGGGACTTCTCAATAACAGAGCCAATAACTACGTTCTATTAGTTGAAAAAGCAATTGAGTTTAAAGCATAATCGGAAATCATTTCAACAGCATACATAGACCATAATATTATTTCGAGATTATAACTGCTTACATCATAGCATACATTAAAGATAACTACTCGCTAATCATGGCAACAATATCACATAACATAATGATAGAAGACATTATATAAAGATAAGGGATAGAAGAACCAGTAGATTAAACGCGTTTTGAATACAAAAGTGACAACTTCAAGACTCCAGACCGCTCCTAATACAATCTTCGGCGTTCTTCTCCAGGTACTAGGTTTCCCGCACGGAGTCGAAGGCCTTGAGAGTATGACTAATATTGTACAAGAGAGAGAAAGAAGTGAATTGAAGTTTGTGTTGGAATGAATGACAAAGACCCTTTATATAAACAAGATTTTTGCCTGCAAATGGCTGGCAGGCCGTTTTTGGAGGCCATTTGCCTAGGCAAGCTGTTTATCGAGCCCGTTTGATCTGACCGTTTGGCAGGCCGTTTGCCATACTGGCAGGCCGTTTGGCAAGCCTTATGGCAGGCCATTTGCCATACTGGTAGGCCGTTTGGCAAGCCGTATGGCAGGCCGTTTGTGGCCTGGTCAGCCTGATTTTCCTGGATCGTAGCTTGATTTCTTGTCTTTCACCATTTTTGCTCTAGAATCTTCGTTTTAGCTCCGATTCTCTTGATTCTTTTTGCACCGTCTTCATAATTACTTGTTCTTCAATTCTAATCGACGAAGTGGGTATTTTACAACAAAGTTCGAATCTTTCTTAATTTTGGGCCTTAGTACCGAGCAGTGTTGTAAATCTCCCGAGAGCTCCCTGAGATCTCCCCCGAGATCTCGTTTTTAGAAGGCAACCGAGACGAGATGTTCATCTCCCGAGATTTCTTGGTTAACGGGGTCAAACTTAGTCAAAGCCATGATTTCTCGGATTTTCTTGCTAATTTGTAAGATTTTCTTGTAAAAGTTTGTAATTTCTAAGATTTCTCGCTCATTTCTCGGATATTTTTGTAAAATCTCGTAAGGGTATATAAATATACATATATTTATGTTTTTATGTATATTTTTATTAAAAAACTATAAAGTCAACGTAAGTCAACGTCCGAGATCTCCCCGAGATTATTCCGAGATGCCGAGATCTCCCTAAAAAAGTCCAAACGAGATCTCCCCGAGATCCGAATTCTCCAACCTTGGTACCGAGGTAAAAACGTGACTTTTTAGCCGATATCAAATATCCCACACTTATACTTTGCTTGTCCTCAAGAAAACTCTCATTTCCTTAAGAATCTTTTCGACGTTTCTCTTCTAATAGCCTAAGCGGTTTGTTTTTATTATAAGAGCAAAAAGATAAGATTAGTCATCTATGTTATGATTGAAACTATCTCTGCAAGCATGCTAGGAGTTTACATGACATAGGCTAGCTTTCACGGGTCACTCAAATCACTCAAGTGTTTAGGATTCCCTATAGATCTAAGAAATGAATACACTCATAGCCAGTCATGCTGCACCCATCGCCATAGGCTTGATAAAGACTCAAATCCTTGCTGCTAATGCAAGAACGGTAGTAATCTCAGCTTGTAGGTCATTTGTCAATGATGGAGAAGGAATTTTGGAGTGGTTATTTTTGAGGGGTGAGATAAAAGGGTAATGTAGTCTTTATACAGACTTTTATTCGGATAGATAGGAGTGCTGAAGTATTTTGAGAAGCACTTTTGAACTTTTCTTCATTTGATAATCATTTTCGGTCAAGTTTTCTTCGACATTTCTCTTATTGAGTTCTGCTCATTTTCAGAACTTTGAAATTATATATATATATATATACATATATATTTAGAAACTTCATCGAGAAACTTTTTACCGGTAAACTTTTTCAAGACCTTTGCCATGATACTTGAGAAGTTTATAACATCGGATTTTCGGAAGGAATCTCGTTTTCTGGATTTTTCGAGTTATAGTAAGGATGATGTGGTGGTGGAGTAGAAGTAGTGGAGGTGCGGAAGGCTTATTTTTGACAAATGGCTAACTCTTTTGATTACAACCGAATCACGTTTCGCTGCTTGGAAATGCAGATCTAAAGCAAGTTCTGATTCTGAGCACAGACATCGGCACTCTCAACGGAAAATAGTGAAGCATTAAAGATGAATGCTGGTCTTTTTTTTTGGGGTGCCTCACCATAATCAATTTAGGTCGATAATGCCTTAGTCATGCAATGCTCTATTAGAGATTTGGTTCAACCTAACAAGATTTTCACCTTACTTAAGCCTTATTTTTATTGACAAACATTTTAGGTTTTCAAAAATACTTTTTCGAAAAGGCTTTCTTTTGCAAAAAATTTGAAATTTGGCTTAAGGACTTGGAATCTTCGTAATGGGTTATTTTAATACAGCATAAAAAGATTATACCAATATCCCACACTTAGACGAACATTGTCCTCAATGTTCCTAGTGTATCCCACACTTAGGAGTTTTAGTTGAAGATTTGGGAATATTTGTCTAGTGTTTCAATTGGGTGTTATCCCACACTTAGTGATAAGCTAGGATGTGGCATAGTTTGAATCTTGAGCTAGTAGCGAAAAGAAAGAAATACCCCTAGCAGATGCGGCTGGCTTCCAATCCTTGCGTCTTTTATCAGCTCATTTGTCATCCATTATTCTTCTACTCTACTTTATTGCACAGGTTGCCTCCCGAGAATCGCTTTTGTTTAAGGTCGTTGGCTCAACCGTAGTGATGCTTTAAAAAGTAAACATTCCTCGCTGATGGTTGTGATCTTGGTCTTCTCGAGGGAATGTGAGTCTTGGCGGATAAATCCTGAGAAAGTGCCAGACCAATAGTGGTAGAAGATCCGGTACTTCTCTTGAAGATCTTCTGAATGATAAGTAGTGCGCAGTTTCGGCTCTTGATAAGTCTTGAAGTCCGATGAGAATATGATCCACGGCTCTACTGGTTGACCCATGAATGTCAATCATAGAAGCAGTGCTGGTGGTGATTGTTTCTATGATTGGATGCTCATTTCAGAGGTCTTCAAACAATGTTAAAAACTGTATCTTTAGAATCTTGAAGTCTTCAGAACGGTGATCTTCACAGTAAGAGTCTGTAGCTTTGCACAGATTTGTTAAAAGACGAAGCTGAAAAGAAGTGAACAGCAATCCTGACCAAGCATTAATGTCACCATCTTTGAGTATATCTCCCGACATCTAGCTTTAAATGTGAAACTAGGATATGTGGATTCGTGAAAGATACGTAATATCTGCTTTGTAACATAGGTGGCAATGTTGACTCGATCTGGTTTAAGATGAGAGAACAGATTGTTTCGCCTTACTTCCTCCGTAACAGCGTCTCGTAACTCTTTGATAATCAGATCAGCATGGTGATCAATTGTTACATAAATCACTAGTCTGTCTGGTGTGCTTTCGAAATTATCTCTTTCCAAGAGAGCGAAAAGGCTGTGAATATCCTCGATCATTTGCAAATCAGAGTGATAAGTCGGGCGTCTGGTGGAAAGATCCATATGCTTCCGGATGAGATTCAGTAGTGCTCGTTGGTTTTGTGAGAACGGAAGTGCAGATCTGGCTAAGGCGTTATAAACCTTAGAGTAAATTATCTTCTGATCTCGACAGAATATTGTCTCAAGAATAGTGTGAACTACTGAATTGTGCTCTTGTTGCCTTTCTTCCTGGTAGATATGATCGTGAAGAGAATTGATAAAGTCTTAAATGCGTTCTTCTAGGATTTCAACATCATTGTCTTATCTTCGGAGATAGAGGTGGTGTTCTTCTCGGATAGCCATAATTCGTTCTGTTAAGTGTAGCGAAAAATCAATGGTTGATCTTTGGATGGCTTCGAGAATATCTTCAAATTCATCGGTATCATTGATGAAGGTTATCATGTCTGCGTGTGTAGATATAACCGGAATCCGATCTGAAGAAGAGTTCGGCTCCCCTTGATCTGGTTCGGTTGGAGAGTGTGAGTTATTCAGAATGTCTTCATGTTGCTCTACCTCGTCATCATCGGTGTATTTTTCTTCTGAGGATGCGTCTGATGAACAGGTTTCTTCAGTATTCTGATTCTCTAGTTTGATACTTGCAGGATCAATTTCTATATCCTTAACCTCAGCCTTGTCGGTCTTCCTCTTGAAGCGAATGATTAAAATGTGATCTTCCGTCTCAAGCCTCATTATTTCTTCATGACGCTCAATGCTCAGAGCGGGTATTATCGCAGTTTCTTTTATGTCTTCCATTTCCTCTTCCTCTTCAGATTCCTCCTCTTCCTCTATTTATTCGCTGGGATCCTCTTCTTCCATTTCTGGGTCTTCTACAGACTGTGATTCGACACCCATCTCGATATCATCTGCTGGTGGTGAAGACTCATCATTGGAAGTGATCCGTCTGGTGGAATAACAAACATCTATGCCTGTCCAGAAAGATCGGTTGGTCGGTCAATTTTGAAGGTAACGCTCTCCCCATGTGATCGTAAGATCAAGGTTTGATTGTACACATCAATGACAGTCCTAGCCGTATTCATGAAAGGTCTTCCTAACACTACTGGTGTGTAGGTCCTCCTTAATATCCATTACTACGAAATCCGTAGGATACAAGAATTTGTCGACTTTCACCAAGACGTTCTCAACTATGCCCTTAGGATATCGAATTGTGTGATCGGCAAGTTGGATTGTCATTTTAGTTGGTGACAAGTCTCCTAACTCTAATTTCTTGTAGAGAGAGTAGGGGATTAGGTTGATACTTGCTCCTAAATCTGCTAGCGCATGAATGGTTCCAGATTGGTAGATTGAACACGGGAAAATGAATCGCCTCGTAGCTCCTAGCTTTGGTGGTAGAGAGTTTCTGAGTAATGCAGAGCATTCTTCACTCAGTGGAATTTTTTTAGAATATGGTATCCTTTCCATTGTAGAAAGAAGCCTTCGGATGTATCTCTTCTGGTTGGGAACTTTGGACATAGTGTCCAGGAATCTTCCATCAAGTTTGAAGGAATCAAGCTTGGATGGTTCTTCTTGTAGCCTCCCAGGATAGGGTACACGAACTGGAGTTTTCGGGGTCAGCTTCTGAGTATATGTTGATTTGTTCTTGAACCTGGATGACCTTCTCCGTGGTTCTTCCTCTGGGATTACAAAATCCATTTTCTTTGCTTCTTCTATGTGGGGATTTCGGATAGTATTACTTGGTAACCTTCCCTGTGATCGGGTTTCAAGGCATTGTGATAACTGTCCGAGCTACGTTTCCAGACTTTTGAGCAGAGCCAATTGATTTCTCATTAGTATCTCCGTCTAATCTTGCCTGGCTGCAGTTCTCTAATTTAGCTGTTGTTTTCCTTAAATAAACTGAGTCAACTGATCATCAGCTCCAAGAGTGGGGTTAGTTGCTTTTGTAATCTGGGTGGTAGGGGAATTTTCCTCAACTGGTGTACCAGTGAGTGGAAGTGATTGATCGTAGGTAAAGTGAGATTGTTGGGCTGGATAAGTTGGATAGCGATAGCGAAAAGGTTGATTGCTTCGCTGAAATTGATTAACCCTAGGTTGTTGATTGAATCAGGGATTTGGTGGACGAGCTGGGTATTAGACGTAACAGACGGAACCGTCAGGGTTTTCGTACTCAACATGATATTCTTCAGTCGGTTGCGGGTTGGTACAATTAACACAAGCCTGAGCTTGGTTGACCTGCTGCGACTGCGTCTTCAATTCTCCGAGTTGTTTAGCAAGAGATTCCATCTTATCCGTGAGGGATTTGATGGCCTCCGTTTGATTGTTGAGTGCAGAGAGTGGGGCAGATGATGAAGTTGTTTCACCACTGTTCCAGTCATGATGATGCATTGTCATGTTCTCGAGCAACTCCCATGCTTCATCTGCGGTTTGGTTCATCAGATTCCCTTGAGCTGCTGCATCGATCGTCATCCTATGATTTACCGTAAGACCATTGTAGAAGGTACATATTTGGGCTGACCGTTCTAGCTGGTGATTAGGGCATTTCTTCAGCAGGGTTTTGAATCACTCCCATGCAGTGTAAAGAGATTCATCATAACTTTGTTTGAAGTTAATGATGTCATTCTTTAGTTTGGTTTGTTTAGAAGGAGGGAAATATTTGGTTAGGAATTTAGTAGCCATCTCCGTCCATGACGTGATGGAATCTTTTTCCAGTCATTCGAACCAAGTTTGAGCATGATGAGTGAGAGAATAGGGAAACAAGTATAGCCGGACTATATCTTGTCCTATCCCTGGCTGTTTGTAGGAGTTCAAAAGAGATATGAATTTATCAAGGTGAGAATTATGATCGTCATTCGGTAATCCATGAAACTGACAGCTATTCTGAATGAGCTGGATGAAGCACATAAGACTAGGTATTCTATTCACCCAGGCTCTAGTAAAATGTATCATGATGTGAAAGAGTTTTATTGGTGGCCTAATCTGAAATCTGATATTGCTGAGTATGTGAGCAAGTGTCTTACTTGTTTGAAAGTTAAGGCCGAGCATCAAAAGCCGTCTGGTTTACTTCAACAGCCAGATATTCCGCAGTGGAAGTGGGAATGTATCACTATGGACTTTATTACTAAATTGCCCAAGACTTCTAGTGGCAATGATACTATTTGGGTCATAGTGGATCGCCTTACTAAATCTGCACACTTTTTACCGATCAAGAAAACTGATAAGATGGAGAAATTGTCACAACTTTACATCAAAGAGATTGTCTCACGACATGGAGTCCCTATTTCTATCATTTCTGATCGCGATAGTCGATTCACTTCTAGATTCTGGAAAACTTTACAATCTGCTCTTGGAACTAAACTCGACATGAGTACCGCTTATCATCCGCAAACTGATGGCCAAACTGAACGAACCATTCAAATATTTGAAGATATACTTCGTGCTTGAGTTATCGACTTCGGCTAAGGTTGGGACAGACATCTGCCCTTGGCTGAATTTTCTTACAACAACAGTTACCACTCAAGTATTAAGGTTGTACCTTTTGAAGCCTTATACGGACGAAAATGTAGATCACCCCTATGTTGGGATGAACTAGAGGACAGACAATTGACTGGTCCTGAAATCATGCATGAAACTACCAAAAAGATCGTACAGATTAAGAAAGGATTGGAAACTTCCCGCAGCCGACAGAAGAGCTATGCTGATAAACGTCGAAAGGATTTGGAATTCCTAGTTGGTGATAAAGTCATGTTAAAAGTATCCCCTTGGGAAGGCGTCATTCGTTTTGGTAAACGAAGCAAACTAAGTCCGTGTTTTGTTGGACCTTTCAAGATTACTGAGAGAATTGGTCCCGTGGCGTATCGATTAGAACTACCTGCTGAGCTTAGTAGAGTACACGACGTATTTCACATCTCGAACCTGAAAAAGTGTCTTGCTGATGACCCACTTGTTATTCCTTTGGATGATCTCCGCATTGATGATAAAATGCACTTCATCGAAGAACCTATTGAAGTTATGGATCGTGAGATTAAACGTTTGAAACAAAGCAACATTCCCATTGTTAAGATCCGTTGGAATTCACGACGTGGCCCCGAGTATACCTGGGAACGTGAAGACCAAATGAAACGGAAATATCCCCACCTCTTCTCAACCGCCGATGCATCCGAGAAGTCTACTTGAAACTTCGGGACGAAGTTTTCTTTAACGGGGAGGTACTATAACAACCCTCACATTTTCATACTTGAATTGACTAATTTGCCTATAGGGTTGTTATCCATACGTAATATATAATTAAATTCGACGTTGATCAAATATTTATTTTTAGTCGACACTTTTTGTTAACTAAAGTTTACACTAATTATATAAAATAACTTTAGTTAATATTAATATTAATGCGTATTATATTTAAAACTATATGAAACATAATTATTAATTAAATGATAAGTTATTTTAATCATTATATATATATTTTTAGCTTATAAAAAAAAGAGATTTTTTTATAAATTAAATAATGAGCCCATGAATTTTGACTAAATATTTTCAAAAACAAAAACTTATTAAAAACATTTTTAACATGTTTTTATTTTTTGTCAAAATTGGCACATTTATTTTATTTATATTTTTTCTTTTCACCAACCATTTTTTTCCTATAAATACCCACTTCCATTTCATAAAAACTTGTATCAAATCTTTGGAAAAACTCTCTCACAAACTTGGGAAAGTACTTGAGGTATTTTCTATATTTTTTATCGAATTGCTTTTATTTTTTTTATATTCTTTAAAAATTCAAATTTAATATATATAAATTATGTTTACATGTTATAATTAGTATTTTAAGCATTATGATGTATACAAATAATTTTGATAATTTATGGAATATTATTTATAATTAAATACGAATTATGTTATATTTAAACATAAAAAAAATATAAAATTCGTAATAAAATATTAAAGAGTAATAAAAATAATTATAATTTTTTTTTTGAGATTATTATACTTTTATAAACAAGTGAAAATTATAAAAATTAAATAAATGGGATGATTAGTATTTAAAAAGAATTTACTTTTGCATTATTCTAAACCGAGAGTAATAATAAAGAAAATATAAAATAAATACAAACGTGTATTAAATATTTTTATAAAATTTTTATATGATTAGTAGCATCACTAGATACTTTAAAAAAATATAAAAATTAGTTTTAAATTATTTTTCCTATTTATTTAATTATAGGCCGATTACAATGGTTAAATAATTAGAAAACATTAAATAAATAATATTTTGATACAAAATTTGATTTAATAATTTTTATAACATTTTTACATAATATAGAACCTGTAAAAAATATAAAATTATTTATTTAGGTCGATTTAATATTTATTACCTAATTAAATTTGATTAATATAAACCGTGTATATATATAAAGAAAAGTGGGAAATAAATACAAAAACTTGATAAAATTATTTTTATAAAATATCCTACTGAATTGTATAATTAACTAAGTTTATAAAAATTATAAATATAATATTTAATGAATTAATATTCGAATTAACATATATTAGTATGATTTTCGATTAACATAAGTATATTACATATACTAAATTAATATTATTATTATAACTTACGGTTAATAATTAAGTATACTATATAATAAAGTATAATGCTTATAATGTAAGTTAATAACAATACATTATTAATAAACACTTATTTTATAACTATACTAATTTAATAATAATAACTTATAATATATAATATAAGATAATCAAATTGTTAATACATTAAAAAATATAATATAACATATATAATAACTTAGAAACCTAAAGTGAAGGTTAATCAAAGATAATGTACAATTCATGTGAACTTCATCGCTACTCACGGTCGTAAGTGAATGATGTCTAGGTTGCCATTTATGGGTAAGCTTGTGGATCTCGAATGCCATGACTTAGATTCTGGTCAAGAGTCCTGGGCCCCCGGTTACATCTGGTCATTCCTGACTTATTTGATAGCAACGAAGTTTGAGTAAAGTTATACAACGTCTTGCTAAAGATTAACCCGAACTTTCTAAAATTGGAAAATTACTATAAGTGGAAACTTTCCATAAATAGTAACCTTCCAAAAATGGAAATTCTTTAGTGAACCATTACTATCAATATAGTACTATATACTATTGTCTATTAGGCAATGTCTGATCATACGTTCTATCTCTAGGTTGAGATCTCGGTCACGTCCTTCCGTTCAATTCTTTCGTGGAATACTCTTTTGTGCTACTAAGGTGAACTTCATAGCCCCACTTTTTACCGTTTCATAACTGTTTTATAACTTTTAGGGTGAGACACATGCTTGCTTTATAACTGTTTTACGCTTAGACACAAGTACTAAATTGTTAACTATGCTGTCATGCTTTGATTCATGCTAAATCCCTACCGTAATATCGTTAATTGCTACGTTTAAATGCAAACTTAATTATTGTGAGTAGGCCTATTGAGAGTAACGTCTCTAACCATTCGACCGTTGGTCTTTGGTTACATAATAATGATTCCACGACACTGACAGTACAAGGTGTCATAGGGTAAACTTGTTTAGTAGCGATATTACAAAATGTAGCAACACTTTTAGATTGATATTTCTATATCAATCAACTTTAAACTAAATCTTGTGGTCTAAAACTTTGGATATTATTTATAAACCTATGAATTTCACTCAACCTTTTTGGATGACACTTTAAGCGTGTTTTATCTCAGGTGATGATTGAGTTAGCTGCTACTTGCTACTAGATGATTGATGTATGCTTTGCTGCTTGCATGGAGTCCATCATTCATATTTATCATTTTGTTTAAGACATTTTCCATTTACTGTACTCTTATGATGTAAAACTTTGAATAATGCTTCCGCTGTTTATTTAATAAATAAAACGTCTCATTTAGAGTCGTTCTCGCTTATACAACTGTGTTATGATATGATTGGTCACAATTACCCCTGGTCCATACTGTCTTATGGTGCAAACAGGTTCCAATAAAGATTAACGTATTTATTTGGCGTTTGAGGATCTCACGATTAGCAACAAAAGACAACCTAGCTAATCGTAGTGTGGAACTCGAGTCTCCTGGTTATTGCCTTTGTGACGCAACAATGGAAGATGCAAACCACCTTTTTTAACATTGTCATACCAGCAAACAAGTTTGGGCAAATATTGCACAGTGGACCAATCTCATGATTCCATCCTGGGCCTCTTTAGACGACATGTGGGCTTGGATTGACGTTTTGCTTATTCATGGGTAATAAACGGTTTATCGTTACTATAATTGTGTACACAACACTCTGGAGTATTTGGAGACTGCGAAACAGTGTTATTTTTAAAGACAAAAGTTTCCGAAAATGTCAAGTGGTGGATAACATTGTTTTGTCAAGCTTCAACTGGATCTTCGCTAGATATCGAAAGAAAATTTGTAATTGGAATCTTTGGATGCAGTTTCCTTTGCTTTCCTTGTAATTTTTGTATTATGTTTTCTTTTCTAGCGTCTTGTTAATTTTTTTAATAAAATTTCAACCGTTCGGAAAAAAAAAAGTAATTGACTATTTTACTCTAAATAAAATAATCGTTTTTAACAACCCATGTTCCATTAGCTAAGTATATTGTTCTATTTATTTACAAAACTCAGATTCTTCCCATGAGCGCACTCTTACAAATTCCAGTAACCCTAAATTCAATATCTAAATTGATTCACACCACGAGTGATTCACAATTACAAATCCCAGTAATCCTAAATCCAATATCTAAATTGTTTCACACCACGAGTGATTGAGGGATACAGAAAAAAAAAATTAAATCCAATTAAAACAAAAAAGCATTTAATCATAGTATTAATAAGAGGTGGGTCATACAAACAAAAAAACATTATAACATATAATGTGAATACTAAAAATAAATGGTTTTATAGATAAGTTCAGATCTTCATAATCCCACTTCTCCATCATTCTTAGGTGGTGTTTATTTATCAGTCTTGATATGGTCGAAACGGACGGTTTTATTCGTGCGGTGTCGTCGGGCCGCAGCACGCCAGGATCAGCCACCCAAGGGGAGGTACTGTTTTAAATTTATATTTAGCGGGATCTAAATCGTACTACTCCTTAGTATGAGTAAGGGAAGTATGACCTAAAGTCGTATTTTTGAGATATCAGTAGAATCGAACCTATATTTAAGCCTAAGATAGTTAGGAAGGAGTAGTGGTTACTTAATTTTGGGATTTTCTAATTTATAAGACAGATAAAGTAAATGCGATAAAATTTGTAATTCAGATAAGGTTAAAGTGAGTGCATACTATGATTTCATCAGTTATTCTGCCGAGATTATGGAATGCCGGCTCATGAACAGGCAGAGGCCTTGTATTCATTACACTGGTCCTAAACGCCCCTGCCATAAGACATGTCACTGGGTACTACGTTAGGCTTGAAGATTCTGAATAGACAGCAACGTCCCTTACCCCCGACGCCCGTGCAGTCTGACTACAGGCATACACGTTCAGACGGCTCATCCAATTGAGCGACTCGGTTGGATGACATATTAACATTCCACAATGGTCTAAACTTTCTTAAGTATAATAGAATACATGGTTTACCATATCCGAGAGACGTGATGTGTTTCAATGCTTTCATTAATGATTGGGTTTAAAAGATAGTTAGGCCCTTAAAAAGAGTTCAACCATAAAGAACACCATGGCCAAGTCAAGCTGACTTCCATGAACACGTTCGGTTATCCTAACGGTCCAATCCTTTATGTATCTAAACAAACAGTTCCTTAATTAACTAAGAATCCCTCAAGTGGGGTGCAATGCTTGAGACCGCGTTATGGTGCAGTGTACTGATCAACACTGACCGGGTTCCATGGCCTTACTTAGCAGAGGTACAGCTTACAACAACCGTTGTGCTTCAGCGTGCACGTACGAAGTTTATATGCTTGGTGACTACACTAGCATGGTCTGGGACCGACAATGTACTAAGGGTCTAGTCAGATGTTTCACTATGAAAGAGTCCTCAGTCGGAATCCAAATCTTGATAGACTTACTACAACCGGTGTGCCTCATTCGATCTTACGTTGTATCCGATAGACTTCTCTTACCAAGGGGTGACACAGATAGTGTACTCTGAATCGGGGTTCGGGACTTCTCAATAACAGAGCCAATAACTACGTTCTATTAGTTGAAAAAGCGATTGAGTTTAAAGCATAATCGGAAAGCATTTCAACAGCATACATAGACCATAATATTATTTCGAGATTATAACTGCTTACATCATAGCATACATTAAAGATAACTACTCGCTAATCATGGCAACAATATCACATAACATAATGATAGAAGACATTATATAAAGATAAGGGATAGAAGAACCAGTAGATTAAACGAGTTTTGAATACAAAAGTGACAACTTCAAGACTCCAGACCGCTCCTAATACAATCTTCGGCGTTCTTCTCCAGGTACTAGGTTTCCCGCACGGAGTCGAAGGCCTTGAGAGTACGACTAATATTGTACAAGAGAGAGAAAGAAGTGAATTGAAGTTTGTGTTGGAATGAATGACAAAGACCCTTTATATAAACAAGATTTTTTCCTGCAAATGGCTGGCAGCCCGTTTGGCAGGCCGTTTTTGGAGGCCATTTGCTAAGGCAAGCTGTTTATCGAGCCCGTTTGATCTGACCGTTTGGCAGGCCGTTTGCCATACTGGCAGGCCGTTTGGCAAGCCTTATGGCAGGCCATTTGCCATACTGGTAGGCCATTTAGCAAGCCGTATGGCAGGCCATTTGTATCCTGGTCAGCCTGATTTTCCTGGATCGTAACTTGATTTCTTGTCTTTCACCATTTTTGCTCTAGAATCTTCGTTTTAGCTCCGATTCTCTTGATTCTTTTTGCACCGTCTTCGTAATTACTTGTTCTTCAATTCTAATCAACGAAGTGGGTATTTTTCCAACAAAGTTCGAATCTTTCTTATTTTTGGGCCTTAGTACCGAGCAGTGTTGTAAATCTCCCGAGATCTCCCTGAGATCTCCCCCGAGATCTCGTTTTTAGAAGGCAACCGAGACGAGATGTTCATCTCCCGAGATTTCTTGGTCAACGGGGTCAAACTTAGTCAAAGCCACGATTTCTCTGATTTTCTTGCTAATTTGTAAGATTTTTATTGTAAAAGTTTGTAATTTCTAAGATTTCTCGCTCATTTCTCGGATATTTTTGTAAAATCTCGTAAGGGTATATAAATATACATATATTTATGTTTTTATGTATATTTTTATTAAAAAAACTATAAAGTCAACGTAAGTCAACGTCCGAGATCTCCCCGAGATTATTCCGAGATGCCGAGATCTCCCTAAAAAAGTCCAAACGAGATCTCCCCGAGATCCGAATTCTCCAACCTTGGTACCGAGGTAAAAACGTGACTTTTTAGCCGAAATCAAATATCCCACACTTATACTTTACTTGTCCTCAAGCAAACTCTCATTTCCTTAAGAATCTTTTTGACGTTTCTCTTCTAATAGCCTAAGCGGTTTGTTTTTATTATAAGAGCAAAAAGATAAGGTGAGTCATCTATGTTATGATTGAAACTATCTCTGCAAGCATGCGAGGAGTTTACATGACATAGGCTAGCTTTCACGGGTCACTCAAATCACTCAAGTGTTTAGGATTCCCTATAGATCTAAGAAATGAATACACTCATAGCCAGTCATGCTGCACCCATCGTCATAGGCTTGATAAAGACTCAAATCCTTGCTGCTAATGCAAGAACGGTAGTAATCTCAGCTTGTAGGTCATTTGTCAATGATGGAGAAGGAATTTTGGAGTGGTTATTTTTGAGGGGTGAGATAAAAGGGTAATGTAGTCTTTATACAGACTTTTATTCGGATAGATAGGAGTGCTGAAGTATTTTGAGAAGCACTTTTGAACTTTTCTTCATTTGATAATCATTTTCAGTCAAGTTCTCTTCGACATTTCTCTTATTGAGTTCTGCTCATTTTCAGAACTTTGAAATTATATATATATATATACATATATATTTAGAAACTTCATCGAGAAACTTTTTGCCGGTAAACTTTTTCAAGACCTTTGCCATGATACTTGAGAGGTTTATAACATCGAATTTTCGGAAGGAATCTCGTTTTCTGGATTTTTCTAGTTATAGTAAGGATGATGTGGTGGTGGAGTAGAAGTAGTGAAGGTGCGGAAGGCTTATTTTTGACAATTGGCTAGCTCTTTTGATTACAACCGAATCACGTTTCGCTGCTTGGAAATGCAGATCTAAAGCAAGTTCTGATTCTGAGCACAGACATCGGCACTCTCAACGGAAAATAGTGAAGCATTAAAGATGAATGCTGGTCTTTTTTTTTTGGGGTGCCTCACCATAATCAATTTAAGTCGATAATGCCTTAGTCATGCAATGCTCTATTAGAGATTTGGTTCAATCTAACAAGATTTCCACCTTACTTAAGCCTTATTTTTATTGACAAACATTTTAGGTTTTCAAAAATACTTTTTCGAAAAGGCTTTCTTTTGCAAAAATTTTGAAATTTGGCTTAAGGACTTGGAATCTTCGTAATGGGTTATTTTAATACAGTATAAAAAGATTATACCAATATCCCACACTTAGACGAACATTGTCCTCAATGTTCCTAGTGTATCCCACACTTAGGAGTTTTAGTTGAAGATTTGGGAATATTTGTCTAGTGTTTCAATTGGGTGTTATCCCACACTTAGTGATAAGCCAGGATGTGGCATAGTTTGAATCTTGAGCTAGTAGCGAAAAGAAAGAAATACCCCTAGCAGATGCGGCTGGCTTCCAATCCTTGCGTCTTTTATCAGCTCATTTGTCATCCATTATTCTTCTACTCTACTTTATTGCACAGGTTGCCTCCCGAGAAGCGCTTTTGTTTAAGGTCGTTGGCTCAACCGTAGTGATGCTTTAAAAAGTAAACATTCCTTGCTGATGGTTGTGATCTTGGTCTTCTCGAGGAAATGTGAGTCTTGGCGGATAAATCCTGAGAAAGTGCCAGACCAATAGTGGTAGAAGATCCGGTACTTCTCTTGAAGATCTTCTGAATGATAATAGTGCGCAGTTTCGGCTCTTGATAAGTCTTGAAGTCCGATGAGAATATGATCCACAACTCTACTGGTTGACCCATGAATGT
Source organism: Rutidosis leptorrhynchoides (assembly GCF_046630445.1). NCBI lineage: Eukaryota > Viridiplantae > Streptophyta > Magnoliopsida > Asterales > Asteraceae > Rutidosis > Rutidosis leptorrhynchoides. Next base: position 292,690,905 of record NC_092339.1, on the reverse strand, counting down.
CAATCATAGAAGCAGTGCTGGTGGTGATTGTTTCTATGATTGGATGCTCATTTCGGAGGTCTTCAAACAATGTTAAAAATTGTATCTTTAGAATCTTGAAGTCTTCAGAACGGTGATCTCCACAGTAAGAGTCTGTAGCTTTGCACAGATTTGTTAAAAGACGAAGCTGAAAAGAAGTGAACAACAATCCTGACCAAGCATTAATGTCACCATCTTTGAGTATATCTTCCGACATCCAGCTTTAAATGTGAAACTAGGATCTGTGGATTCGTGAAAGATACGTAATATCTGCTTTGTAACATAGGTGGCAATGTTGACTCGATCTGGTTTAAGATGAGAGAACGGATTGTTTTGCCTTACTTCCTCCGTAACAGCGTCTCGTAACTCTTTGATAATCAGATCAGCATGGTGATCAATTGTTACGTAAATCACTAGTCTGTCTGGTGTGCTTTCGAAATTATCTCTTTCCAAGAGAGCGAAAAGGCTGTGAATATCCTCGATCATTTGCAAATCAGAGTGATAAGTCGGGCGTCTGGTGGAAAGATCCATATGCTTCCGGATGAGATTCAGTAGTGCTAGTTGGTTTCGTGAGAACGGAAGTGCAGATCTGGCTAAGGCGTTATAAACCTTAGAGTAAATTATCTTCTGATCTCGACAGAATATTGTCTCAAGAATAGTGTGAACCACTGAATTGTGCTCTTGTTGCCTTTCTTCCTGGTAGATATGACCGTGAAGAGAATTGATAAAGTCTTGAATGCGTTCTTCTAGGATTTCAACATCATTGTCTTATCTTCGGAGATAGAGGTTGTGTTCTTCTCGGATAGCCATAATTCGTTCTGTTAAGTGTAGCGAAAAATCAATGGTTGATCTTTGGATGGCTTCGAGAATATCTTCAAATTCATCGGTATCATTGATGAAGGTTATCATGTCTGCGTGTGTAGATATAACCGGAATCCGATCTGAAGAAGAGTTCGGCTCCCCTTGATCTGGTTCCGGTTGGAGAGTGTGAGTTATTCAGAATGTCTTCATGTTGCTCTACCTCATCATCATCGGTGTATTGTTCTTCTGAGGATGCGTCTGATGAACAGGTTTCTTCAGTATTCTGATTCTCTAGTTTGATACTTGCAGGATCAATTTCTATATCCTTAACCTCAGCCTTGTCGGTCTTCCTCTTGAAGCGAATGATTAAACTGTGATCTTCCGTCTCAAGCCTCATTATTTCTTCATGACGCTCAATGCTCAGAGCGGGTATTATCGCAGTTTCTTTTACGTCTTCCATTTCCTCTTCCTTTTCAGATTCCTCCTCTTCCTCTATTTATTCGCTGAGATCCTCTTCTTCCATTTCTGGGTCTTCTACAGACTGTGATTCGACACCCATCTAGATATCATCTGCTGGTGGTGAAGACTCATCATCGAAAGTGATCCGTCTGGTGGAATAACAAACATCTATGCCTGTCCAGAAAGATCGGTTGGTCGGTCAATTTTGAAGGTAACGCTCTCCCCATGTGATCGTAAGATCAAGGTTTGATTGTACACATCAATGACAGTCCTAGCCGTATTCATGAAAGGTCTTCCTAACACTACTGGTGTGTGTAGGTCCTCCTTAATATCCATTACTTCGAAATCCGTAGGATACAAGAATTTGTCGACTTTCACCAAGACGTTCTCAACTATGCCCTTAGGATATCGAATTGTGTGATCGGCAAGTTGGATTGTCATTTTAGTTGGTGACAAGTCTCCTAACTCTGATTTCTTGTAGAGAGAGTAGGGGATTAGGTTGATACTTGCTCCTAAATCTGCTAGCGCATGAATGGTTCCAGATTGGTAGATTGAACACGGGAAAATGAATTGCCTCGTAGCTCCTAGCTTTGGTGGTAGAGAGTTTCTGAGTAATGCAGAGCATTCTTCATTCGGTGGAATTATTTTAGAATCTGGTATCCTTTCCTTTGTAGAAAGAAGCCTTCGGATGTATCTCTTCTGGTTGGGAACTTTGGACATAGTGTCCAGGAATCTTCCATCAAGTTTGAAGGAATCAAGCTTGGATGGTTCTTCTTGTAGCCTCCCAGGATAGGGTACACGAACTGGAGTTTTTGTAGCGACCCGACCAAATCATGTTTGACGGCGCCGTCTACTTAGGTCCCGTTACGTGGTCATAAGTCTTTAAGACAAAGTTTGACCAAAATATGTCGCCTTCATTTCAAAATAAAGATTGTTCCCAAAGTTTACAAGAATTGTTCAACCAATAGTTAAGTTACAACGTTATAATATGAATGAAATCTAGGCGACACGGTTTAAAGTAAAGTCAAAAGACGCTCCATGTATGCATATATACTCGACATCCAATGCAAGTATCAAATAATGAGCGGAAGCATGTATCATGTATCGTTCAAGGACCTGAGAAAAACATAGAAATCTGTCAACGAAAACGTTGGTGAAATCATAGGTTTAAGTAAGTAAGTACAAGTGAACCACAAGATTTGCATCAATGAAATAATAGTAATACATTCCAAAAGTTTGTTTCACGAGCACCCAATTATCAATGCTTAACATTTCCTTCCATTGAACCCCATCACTTAGTGCTAGAACATACACTGTTTCTCGAAAATATATTTCATTCGTAAACGGTAGCGAACCGTTTGAATGAGGGTTTGTCAAACCCATATGGATCCATACAACATAAGTTCTCGCTTACACCCGGCAAGTGTAACTAATGATAATCGAATTGAGGATTTTGTTCTAAACTCGTATGTAGAATGTTTGTTTTCCTGTACTTGTGTTCACTTAGTAAAGAAATGTTTATGTTTTCTCATCCCAAATGTAAGTTCAAAAAGAGTAAAAGTGGGACTATGATCTCACCTTGAGTGCACGAGTAGTAAAGTACTTCAACAAGTAAACGTGTGCAAAGAACAATGCTAGTCTTGACCTAAACAATAGGTTTGTATCAATAACGGTAAACACGATAGGTCAAAGATGTTCAATTAGTCCTATGGCTCGTTAAGACTCGATCCTAATAGCATGTGAATCAAATTGTCATGTTTCATGCAAGGTACAAGTATAAAAACATGTTAGAACGATTGCACAATTATTTGGTTAAGTTTGATTAAAAGTCAACTTGGTCGGGTCAAAGTCAACAGAAAAGTCAACGGGGTCGGGTTGGATATCCGACAATTTTTCTAAGTTATATAATCATATATGAGCATGTTGGCCAAGTTTCATGTTAATCGGAGGTCCGTAGCATAGCAAACATTTTCATGTCAAATGACCAAAGCGAACAGCCAGTTTTAGCCAAATGGGACGGCGTCCCAAATGGCTAGACAGCGTCTCGATTAAAAGGGTGGGACGGCGTCCCCAATTCCTAGACGGCGTCTAGGTAAGAAAAGTGGGACGTCGTCCTGGGTATCTGGACGGCGTCCTGAGGTGTTTCCAGGCCGTGGTTGCTGAAACTCCTAAGTGCACGAATCAAAACTCAACCCAACACAATTTACAAACCGCAAACATTCAAGGCATGCATTTTATATCACCGGGAAGGTATTTTGACAAGGAACGCAACTATGCACTTTTTATCAATCAAACTTTCATTTACAACAACCAAAAACCGCAATCAATGCTCCTCATTCAATGCATACAAGTCATAAACGCCATTTAATGATTCGATAGCCAAATTACATGAACAATATGCCGTTTCGAAGGTAATTAAGCATACAACACAACCTAACACTTACAATTAACATTTCATGTCATTTAATGCATCAAAAATCCATTCCTAGTTCATGAAACCCTAACCAAAAATCACCAAATTTCATAATCAAGTTTATGAAGTTTTCTAAGGCAACCTACACATCAAATTGAAGCTAGTGATGCTAGTAACACAATTAAAACATCAACTTTTAACATCTAACAACATATGATCATCCAAAATTCAAGAACAACACACCAAAATTCAAGTTCATGCTAGTTACACTAAAACAACGAGATCGAGCATATAAATCATATATTCGTGTTAGACTTGAGCCATAGACACTAATTAACACTTTTATAAGTTAAAAACATCAAGAACACAAAATCTAGTGATTTTAGAAAGTTACCCAAATGAGATGAAGTTGGTACCAAAATGAAGAGGATGAAGAGAGGATCACAAATATGTAGTTTATTTTGTTGTAAGCCTCCTAGATCGAATTTAGATGATGATTGAATGAATTTGGTTTTGAGTGTGTGTTCTTGCTAGAGAGAAAGAGAGAGAGATGGAGGTGGAAATGAATGGGTGAAAGGGGTTTGACCCTTTGACCTAGTCAAGGGTTTGATCCCTTGTCAAGTTTAGTCCCTCAACTTTCGTTCGGGTGCGGGAATTACCTAAACGAGATAATTTAAAACGCGTATCAACGGGAGATGTTATAAACATATAACGGACTTTATATTAGTATAACGGAAAAGTAAATGGAAAAAGGCGGGATGTTACATTACCTACTCCTTAAAAGAAATTTCGTCCCGAAATTTAAGTAGGCGTAGTAGTCGTTGTTTCTTCCTCGAGATCTTGCGTTTCCGAATTCACGAATAGATGAGGATACTTCCTTTGCATTTGATCTTGTCTTTCCCAAGTAAACTCGGGTCCTCTTTTGGCATTCCAACGAACCTTGACAATCGGGATTCGGCTTTGTTTCAATGTCTTGACGGAGGTGTCCACAATTTCAACCGGTTCCTCCACAAAATGAAGTTTGTCATCAATAGCAAGTTCTTCGAGAGGGATGACGATATCGGGTTCGGCAAGACACTTTTTCAAGTTAGATACATGGAAGGTAGGATGAACGGAATTCAATTGAGGCGGAAGATCTAAACGATAAGCAACGGTTCCAATACGCTCCAAGATTTCGAAAGGACCAATATACCGCGGATTTAGCTTCCCGCGTTTCCCAAAACGGATTACACCCTTCCAAGGTGCGACTTTTAACATTACTCGGTCACCGACTTGAAATTCAAGATCGTTGCGTCGTTTGTCGGTATAGCTCTTTTGACGACTTCGGGCCGTCCTAAGCCTATCTCGGATTTGAACGATTTTCTCGGTGGTTTCGTGAATGAGTTCGGGTCCGGTGATTTGCACGTCGCCTACCTCGGCCCAACAAAGAGGTGAACGACATTTGCGGCCATATAGCGCTTCAAAAGGTGCGACTTTAATACTCGCGTGATAACTATTGTTGTAAGAGAACTCGGCGAGAGGTAAGTGCTTGTCCCAAGCTTTTCCGAAATCAACCACGCAAGCTCGTAACATGTCCTCTAAGGTTTGAATTGTACGTTCGCTTTGTCCATCGGTTTGAGGATGATATGCGGTGCTCATGTCTAAACGCGTTCCCAACGCTTCTTGCAATGTACGCCAAAATCTAGAAACGAAACGGCCATCTCGGTCGGAGATAATCGATAATGGTACACCGTGTCGGGCTACTATCTCCTTAATGTAAAGTTGTGCAAGTTTCTCCATTTTGTCCGTTTCTTTCATGGCAAGGAAGTGTGCGGATTTGGTGAGACGGTCAACAATAACCCAAATGGTATCATAACCGCCCGTCGTTTTTGGTAGCTTGGTGATAAAATCCATCGTTATCCTTTCCCACTTCCATTGCGGGATCTCGGGTTGTTGAAGTAGTCCGGACGGTCTTTGGTGTTCGGCTTTGACTTTGGAACATGTCAAACACTTGGAAACATAAGTAGCTACGTCCCTTTTGATGTTCGGACACCAATATAGTTGTTTAAGGTCATGGTACATTTTATTGGCACCGGGGTGAATCGAGTATCGTGACTTATGGGCTTCATCTAAAATAAGGCTTCGTAGATCCCCATAACTAGGCACCCAAATTCTTCCGGCGAAATATCGGAGTCCGGTTTCTTTAACTTCGAATCGAGAGGTGAGGACGTTCAAGTGTTCGAGAGAGATGTTTTCATCCTTGAGAGCCTCATCTTGGGCTACCCGAATTTGGCTATTAAGGTTGGTGTGAATGGTGATGTTTAAAGCTCGGACACGGAGAGGCACCGCTCTTTCTTTTCGACTTAAGGCATCGGCTAATACATTTGCCTTCCCGGGATGGTAACGAAGCTCGCAATCGTAATCGTTTAAGGTTTCAATCCACCTTCGTTGTCTCATGTTTAGTTGCTTTTGATCGAAAATGTGTTGAAGGCTTTTGTGATCGGTGAAGATAGTACTCTTGGTTCCATAAAGATAGTGTCTCCACATTTTAAGTGCAAAGACAACGGCTCCGAGTTCGAGATCATGTGTCGTATAGTTTCGTTCATGAATTTTGAGTTGTCGAGAAGCATAAGCAATGACTTTCGTTCGTTGCATCAATACACACCCAAAACCATGTTTTGAGGCATCGCAATATACAACAAAGTCATCATTGCCTTCGGGAAGTGACAAGATAGGAGCGGTGGTTAGCTTCGTTTTCAAGATTTGGAATGCGGATTCATGTTCGGTCGCCCAAATGAATTTCTTTCCCTTGTGAGTCAATGCGGTTAGAGGACGTGCAACCAAAGAGAAATTTTCGATGAATCTACGATAGTACCCGGCGAGACCCAAAAATTGATGAATGTGAGTAGGAGTAGTAGGAGTCTCCCATTTACTAATGGCTTCGATCTTCGTGGGATCGACTTTAATGCCTTGATCACTTACAACATGACCAAGAAATTGAACTTCCTTCAACCAAAATTCACACTTGGAGAATTTGGCATAAAGTCGTTCTTGTCTCAAGAGTTCAAGCACAAGTCGGAGATGTTGTTCGTGCTCTTCTTCATTTTTAGAATAGATCAATATATCATCGATGAACACAATAACGAATTTATCGAGATACGGTTTGCACACGCGGTTCATAAGATCCATGAACACCGCCGGTGCGTTAGTGAGACCAAATGGCATGACAAGGAATTCATAACTACCATAACGAGTTCGGAAAGCGGTTTTGGAGACATCTTCCCCCTTAACCCTCAATTGATGATAACCCGAGCGGAGATCGATTTTCGAATATACACAAGACCCTTGTAGTTGATCAAAGAGGTCATCGATGCGAGGAAGAGGATATCGGTTCTTAACCGTCAATTTATTTAGTTCACGATAATCAATGCACATTCGTAGGGATCCGTCTTTCTTTTTAACAAACAAAATCGGAGCGCCCCAAGGTGAATGGCTAGGTTGGATAAAACCACGATCAAGTAGTTCTTGGATTTGACTTTGCAATTCTTGCATTTCGGATGGGGCGAGTCTATATGGTGCACGTGCTACGGGTGCGGCTCCCGGAATAAGATCGATTTGGAATTCAACCGGTCGATGAGGTGGAAGACCCGGCAATTCGTCGGGAAATACATCGGAAAAGTCACTAACAATTGGCACATCATCGATATGCTTCTCATCGGACTCGACTTTCTTAACGTGGGCAAGGATCGCAAAACAACCCTTACGGAGTAGTTTTCTAACTTTAAGGCACGAAACGAGATTGAGTCTGGTGCAACTCTTATCGCCATAAACAATCAAAGGTTCACCATTCTCGATAGGAATTCGGATTGCGTTAAGATCACAAAGGATGTGAGATTTCGTTTTGACTAACCAATTCATACCGATTATTACATCAAAGCTTCCTAGTTCCATGGGTATCAAGTCAATTTCAAATTCCTTACCCAAAATGTTTAACGCACACCCCCGGTAATATGTGTCGGCACTTAATAGTTTCCCGTTAGCCACTTCAATGGTATAAGGGGTATCTAATGGAAGAGGTGGAGTGCTAAAAGAATGAGTCAAAGTCTTGGATACAAAGCATTTATCAGCACCCGAATCGAATAAGCAAGAGACATAAGAATTGTTGAGAAGAAACGTACCCGTGACTAGTTCAGTGTCATCCCGGGCTTCCTCGGTGTTGATGTTGAAAGCTCGGCCGCGCGTATTGGGGTTATCTTTCTTCTTTGGGCATGCATTTCTATAATGACCCGTTTGGCCACATTCGTAACAAGTGCCCGTCTTTGGTGCATTGGGCCACTTTCGAGCGACGGGAGTGGCACTTTTACAATCGTTGGCCTTATGACCAACTCCTTGGCACCGGTGGCAAATTAACTTACTACATTCGCCAAAGTGATGTTTGTTGCATTTGTTGCAAAGAGGTAGGTTCCCGGCATAACCCTTCTTGCCGTCGAAAGTGAAAGATTTCTTGGCAAAGTTGTTGTTGCTTGATTGGGAGGGTTCCCACTTTCTTTTGTTTCCGCCCGATTTATCCTCGGCCTTAGGTGCTGGAACTATGATTTCGTCAACCGTTTCAATTAGTTGGCGAGCCATGTTCATTGCGGCTTGATGAGTAGTGGGTTTGGATGACATCACCCCTTGTTTGATGCTTTTTGGAAGACCGAGCATGTAGAGCTCAATCCTTTGGGATTCGGGGTTAACAAGATTAGGACACATCAAGGATAGTTCGGTGAAGCGTTGATTATAAGCTTTAAGATCGTTTCCGACCGCTTTCAAAGCTCTTAGTTCTTCCTCAAGCTTTCGGGTTTCTTCGCGCGGAAAATATTCAACAATCATCTTTTCCTTTAGATCGGCCCAAGAGAGGGCATGAGCCTCATCGGTACCCACCGATTGAACATAGGTGTTCCACCATGTTAGAGCAATTCCGGAGAAAGTGTGAGTGGAGTATTTGACCTTGTCTTGGTCCCGACAACCGCTTATGCTAAAGACGGCTTCCGTTTGCTCAAACCATCGGGTGAGCACGACCGGTCCCCCGGTTCCATCAAAAGTGTGAGGTTTGCACCCCATGAAAGCTTTATAGGAGCATCCCTCGTTTGAGTTTCCGGCTCCATTGTTGTTGTTGTTGTTGTTGTGGTTGTTATTATTATTGTTGTTGGATGAGTGACCGGCCATGGCCGCATCTACGGCGGTGGCTATCATCCGTTCGAGAGCTTGTTCGGGAGTTTCATTGCGGGGTACACGACGAGGAGCCATTGTTCCTTCAAGACACAAGAATATCATTGATTAGTATTCTCAATAATACTAACCGTGATATAGAATAAAGATAAAGAGAAGTTTTTCCTCGACTCGCCTTAAATTCTTTATGTCATAATGTCGGAACGTTCATATGAGTCACCGTAATATAATCCCGGAAATTATATTACCCTGATTCATATGTGCATTCGACATCATTTCATATAGTCAAGGTGGCGTGTCAATCAAATTAAACAACGTGAGATTAAGATGAACTAAGAGTAGATATGAGTAGAAGCGTTCGAGTATAAATGCACAAGTAGTCAAGTAATTCCTACTTCAAGTCTATATGCCGGTTGTAGTCTAGACTCACCAATGTACCCTATGACTCGGGGTCGACACCAATGAACTCTAAATCCCTACAACCAACGCTCTGATACCATCTGTAGCGACCCGACCAAATCATGTTTGACGGCGTCGTCTACTTAGGTCCCGTTACGTGGTCATAAGTCTTTAAGACAAAGTTTGACCAAAATATGTCGCCTTCATTTCAAAATAAAGATTGTTCCCAAAGTTTACAAGAATTGTTCAACCAATAGTTAAGTTACAACGTTATAATACGAATGAAATCTAGGCGACACGGTTTAAAGTAAAGTCAAAAGATGCTCCACGTATGCATATATACTCGACATCCAATGCAAGTATCAAATAATGAGCGGAAGCATGTATCATGTATCGTTCAAGGACCTGAGAAAAACATAGAAATCTGTCAACGAAAACGTTAGTGAAATCATAGGTTTAAGTAAGTAAGTACAAGTGAACCACAAGATTTGCATCAATGAAATAATAGTAATACATTCCAAAAGTTTGTTTCACGAGCACCCAATTATCAATGCTTAACATTTCCTTCCATTGAACCCCATCACTTAGTGCTAGAACATACACTGTTTCTCGAAAATATATTTCATTCGTAAACGGTAGCGAACCGTTTGAATGAGGGTTTGTCAAACCCATATGGATCCATACAACATAAGTTCTCGCTTACACCCGGCAAGTGTAACTAATGATAATCGAATTGAGGATTTTGTTCTAAACTCGTATGTAGAATGTTTGTTTTCCTGTACTTGTGTTCACTTAGTAAAGAAATGTTTATGTTTTCTCATCCCAAATGTAAGTTCAAAAAGAGTAAAAGTGGGACTATGATCTCACCTTGAGTGCACGAGTAGTAAAGTACTTCAACAAGTAAACGTGTGCAAAGAACAATGCTAGTCTTGACCTAAACAATAGGTTTGTATCAATAACGGTAAACACGATAGGTCAAAGATGTTCAATTAGTCCTATGGCTCGTTAAAACTCGATCCTAATAGCATGTGAATCAAATTGTCATGTTTCATGCAAGGTACAAGTATAAAAACATGTTAGAACGATTGCACAATTATTTGGTTAAGTTTGATTAAAAGTCAACTTGGTCGGGTCAAAGTCAACAGAAAAGTCAACGGGGTCGGGTTGGATATCCGACAATTTTTCTAAGTTATATAATCATATATGAGCATGTTGGCCAAGTTTCATGTTAATCGGAGGTCCGTAGCATAGCAAACATTTTCATGTCAAATGACCAAAGCGAACAGCCAGTTTTAGCCAAATGGGACGGCGTCCCAAATGGCTAGACGGCGTCTCGATTAAAAGGGTGGGACGGCGTCCCCAATTCCTAGACGGCGTCTAGGTAAGAAAAGTGGGACGTCGTCCTGGGTATCTGGACGGCGTCCTGAGGTGTTTCCAGGCCCTGGTTGCTGAAACTCCTAAGTGCACGAATCAAAACTCAACCCAACACAATTTACAAACCGCAAACATTCAAGGCATGCATTTTATATCACCGGGAAGGTATTTTGACAAGGAACGCAACTATGCACTTTTTATCAATCAAACTTTCATTTACAACAACCAAAAACCGCAATCAATGCTCCTCATTCAATGCATACAAGTCATAAACGCCATTTAATGATTCGATAGCCAAATTACATGAACAATATGCCGTTTCGAAGGTAATTAAGCATACAACACAACCTAACACTTACAATTAACATTTCATGTCATTTAATGCATCAAAAATCCATTCCTAGTTCATGAAACCCTAACCAAAAATCACCAAATTTCATAATCAAGTTTATGAAGTTTTCTAAGGCAACCTACACATCAAATTGAAGCTAGTGATGCTAGTAACACAATTAAAACATCAACTTTTAACATCTAACAACATATGATCATCCAAAATTCAAGAACAACACACCAAAATTCAAGTTCATGCTAGTTACACTAAAACAACGAGATCGAGCATATAAATCATATATTCGTGTTAGACTTGAGCCATAGACACTAATTAACACTTTTATAAGTTAAAAACATCAAGAACACAAAATCTAGTGATTTTAGAAAGTTACCCAAATGAGATGAAGTTGGTACCAAAATGAAGAGGATGAAGAGAGGATCACAAATATGTAGTTTATTTTGTTGTAAGCCTCCTAGATCGAATTTAGATGATGATTGAATGAATTTGGTTTTGAGTGTGTGTTCTTGCTAGAGAGAAAGAGAGAGAGATGGAGGTGGAAATGAATGGGTGAAAGGGGTTTGACCCTTTGACCTAGTCAAGGGTTTGATCCCTTGTCAAGTTTAGTCCCTCAACTTTCGTTCGGGTGCGGGAATTACCTAAACGAGATAATTTAAAACGCGTATCAACGGGAGATGTTATAAACATATAACGGACTTTATATTAGTATAACGGAAAAGTAAATGGAAAAAGGCGGGATGTTACAGTTTTCGGGGTCAGCTTCTGAGTATATGTTGATTTGTTCTTGAGCCTGGATGACCTTCTCCGTGGTTCTTCCTCTGGGATTACGGAATCCATTTGCTTTGCTTCTTCTATGTGGGGATTTCGGATAGTATTACTTGGTAACCTTCCCTGCGATCGGGTTTCAAGGCGTTGTGATAACTGTCCGAGCTACGTTTCCAGACTTTTGAGCAGAGCCAATTGATTTCTCATTAGTATCTCCGTCTAATCTTGCCTGACTGCAGTTCTCTGATTTAGCTATTGTTTTCCTTGAATAAACTGAGTCAACTGATCATCAGCTCCAAGAGTGGGGTTAGTTGCTTTTGTAATCTGGGTGGTAGGGGAATTTTCCTCAACTGGTGTACCAGTGAGTGGAAGTGATTGATCATAGGTCAAGTGAGATTGTTGGGCTGGATAAGTTGGATAGCGATAGCGAAAAGGTTGATTGCTTCGCTGAAATTGATTAACCCTAGGTTGTTGATTGAATCAGGGATTTGGTGGACGAGCTGGGTATTGGACGTAACAGACGGAACCGTCAGGGTTTTCGTACTCAACTTGATATTCTTCAGTCAGTTGCGGGTTGGTACAATTAACACAAGCCTGAGCTTGGTTGACCTGCTGCGGATGCGTCTTCAATTCTCCGAGTTGTTTAGCAAGAGATTCCATCTTATCCGTGAGGGATTTGATGGCCTCTGTTTGATTGTTGAGTGCAGAGAGTGGGGCAGATGATGAAGTTGTTTCACCACTGTTCCAGTCATGATGATGCATTGTCATGTTCTCGAGCAACTCCCATGCTTCGTCTGCGGTTTGGTTCATCAGATTCCCTTGAGCTGCTGCATCGATCGTCATCCTATGATTTACCGTAAGACCATTGTAGAAGGTACAGATTTGGGCTGACCGTTCTAGCTGGTGATTAGGGCATTTCTTCAGCAGGGTTTTGAATCACACCCATGCAGTGTAAAGAGATTTATCATAACTTTGTTTGAAGTTAATGATGTCATTCTTTAGTTTGGTTTGTTTAGAAGGAGGGAAATATTTGGTTAGGAATTTAGTAGCCATCTTCGTCCATGACGTGATGGAATCTTTTTCCAGTCATTCGAACCAAGTTTGAGCATGATGAGTGAGAGAATAGGGAAACAAGTATAGCCGGACTATATCTTGTCCTATCCCTGGCTGTTTGTAGGAGTTCGAAAGAGATATGAATTTATCAAGGTGAGAATTATGATCGTCATTCGGTAATCCATGAAACTGACAGCTATTCTGAATGAGCTGGATGATGTGATGTTTTAACTCGAACGAGTGTCCTTGAATCTCTGGAAATCTGATCGGTCCTCCTCGACCTTCAATCGAGGGTTTGGTATTTTCTGCTAAAGTAACGTGTAACGCCATTCGATTTCTAAATCGTGCTTCCTTGCATGCTTTAGAGATTATTGCGTCTGGATCAGGTACGAATAACAACGGCCCTGGTCTTGATAGGGTTTGGGTCATACACTGGGTATGCCTTTTTATTTTTTTATTTTTAGCAAATAAACTAAATTTCTAAAGTAATCTAAGGTAAGCTAAACTAGTCTAAGGTAGTCTAATTCTAAAGTAATATAATGTAATCTAATTCTAAGGTAATCTAATTCTAATTTAATTAACTAACTATCCTATGGTTGAAAATTTTTTGGTTCTGGCTACTGATTCCCTGGTATTTCGGTAACAGATCTCCACACGAACTATTCAACAAACCAAGTGGCCAGGCTGACTACGGAGAGGCGGGATCCTTTTGGTCCCAATATAATTGGCGACTGTTCGAAAAATCCAACAACCAAGTCCGTGTGTAATTGTCTTTCTTAGACACCACTAAATGTTTGTGAATAAGTTTGATAGAGAGCAGTATTGCCAGATACCAGTTCCCCGACAACGGCGCCAAAAACTAGACTCCCCCGTGATATGGCCAAAACGGACGGTTTTATTCGTGCGGTGTCGTCGGGCTGCAACACGCCAGGATCAGCCACCCAAGGGGGAGGTACTGTTTTAAATTTATATTTAGCGGGGCCTAAATCGTACTACTCCTTAGTATGAGTAAGGGAAGTATGACCTAGAGTCGTATTTTTGAGATATCAGTAGAATCAAACCTATATTTAAGACTAAGATAGTTAGGAAGGAGTAGTGGTTACTTAATTTTGGGATTTTCTAATTTATAAGACAGATAAAGTAAATGCGATAAAATTTGTAATTCAGATAAGGTTTGAAATGACCCGTTCATATACATTATAAACGATTCACAATAGTTGATTACATTGCGAGGTATTTGACCTCTATATGATACATTTTACAAACATTGCATTCGTTTTTAAAAGACAAAATTTCTTTACATCGAAAATTGACAGGCATGCACACCATTTCATAATATCCACTATCCAACTATAAATTGATTTAATAATAATCTTTGATGAGCTCAATGACTCGAATGCAACGTTCTTCGAAATATGCTATGAAAGACTCCAAGTAATATCTTTAAAATGAGCAAATGCACAGCGGAAGATTTCTTTAACACCTGAGAATAAACATGCTTTAAAGTGTCAACCAAAAGGTTGGTGAGTTCATTAGTTTATCATAATCATTTATTTTCATCATTTTAATAGACCACAAGAATTTCAATTCCAGTTCTCATAAATATACGTCCCATGCATAGAGACAAAAATAATCATTCATATGGTGAACACCTGGTAACCGACATTAACTAGATACATATAAGAATATCCCCTATCATTCCGGGATCCTCCTTCGGACATGATATAAATTTCGAAGTACTAAAGCATCCGGTACTTTGGATGGGGTTTGTTAGGCCCAATAGATCTATCTTTAGGATTCGCGTCAATTAGGGTGTCTGTTCCCTAATTCTTAGATTACCAGACTTTAATAAAAAGGGGCATATTCGATTTTGATAATTCAACCATAGAATGTAGTTTCAATTACTTGTGTCTATTTCGTCAAACATTTATAAAAGCGCATGTATTCTCAGTCCCAAAAATATAAAGGGTAAAAAGGCAAATGAAACTCACCATACTGTATTTCGTAGTAAAAATACATATAACGTCATTGAACAAGTGCAAGGTTGGCCTCGGATTCACGAACCTAAATTAATTATATATAATTATGTGTTGGTCAATATTTGTCTAACAAATTAGGTCAAGTCATAGTGTACCACAATCCTAATGCTCGAGACTAATATGCAAAAGTCAACAAAAGTAAATTTGACTCAAAATAATTTCCAAAAATCTATACAAGATTAATATATAGTTTAAATATCGTCGTTTTATATATATAAATATTTTTAAAAGATTTATTAGAGTAAATAATATAATTTATTTATTAATAAATAAAATTTTATATTAAATTTATATAATATAATATACTTTTATATATATTAAGTAATAAAATTTATAGGGTTCATTTAATATCATAAAGATAATATGATAGGTATTATTAAAGTAAGTTATTACACGTAGTAAAATATGTTTGTATCACATATTTATTTGATAAAATAATATCTATAATGATAGTAAGTAAAAGTTGTATTATTTTGTAATAATAATAATTATTATAAAAATATCAATATTTATAATTACTAAGATGACATTATGATAAAACGATAATTCTAATTATAATAACTTTAATATTTACGATAATTTTTAATATTATCTTTAAAATAATAATTCTATTTAAAATAATAATAATAATGATATTTTATAGTAACAATGACATTTCTATTAAAATGATAATTTTTGTTAAAATGATAGTTTTAATACTAACGATATTTTTAATAATAATAGTAATGATAAAAATAATAAGAACGATAATTTTATCTAAATCAATATCTTATAATATTTTAATTTCATCATGATACTCTTACTCATTATTTCCTAATCGTTTCGTTTAATAGCTTTTAATCGTCTTTTATATCGTGTTCATAATAATGATAATAATAGTAATCAAAATAATTAGGTGTTACAAATATTTGTTTTAATTACACTAATATTAATAACGATAGTTACTATAACATTTTTAACGATAATACTAATAATTATCTTAATGATAATATAGTAATAATAATAATAACAATGACAATATCCATTTTTAAATAATGATATATATATTAATAATGATAATAATAATAATAATACTAATAATAATAATAATAATAATAATAATTGGATAATAATTATAATAATACTAATTATAACTTTAACGATAATAACGATAGTAATAATAAAAAAAATAACAATTTTTAATGATAAATCCCATTTATTGATAAAGATAATAATAAGATAAAACTAGAACGACGATAAAAACGACGATAATAATAATCATTTTTAATAAAAATATCGAAAATTCAATTGATTATAACTTCTAATCCGTTCATCGAAACCATTCGATATCTAAAGGAAAAGTCCTTAATTTTTCGCTAGCTTTCCAAGGACATGCATATCTTATACCTTATCTCAACCGTAAGTGTAACTAATTCAATATTCAACCTAACCTGTCTAAGGGCAATATCAAAAGTACAAGCATGCATAATCCTAAATACTCGAGCACTAGTCAGGGATACACTATTAGTATGTAAAAGTTAAATTATGAGTACTCACGTATCAATATTGAGATTCAATATTGCAGGAAAGGTACATAGACGCAACGGAAATGATAAACACTATATTGACCTCACGAGCATACCCATGAACCATACTCAATCACCTCCATAGCTATAACCCATAATTTTCTTAATCCTATCCTACTTGAAAAACAATTTCAAAATCACTCGGACAGCACTCCGTCGTAATATTTTATGTATACTAATAATATCTTGAAATAATACGGAGTAAATATATATATGTAAATCGATTGAGAGAGTTTAGAGAAAAATATTTTCAAGTTTCTATGAAATAATGAAACCTATTGAATTCTATTTATAATAGATTTTTGAATTATTAAAGTGAATTATTAAAGTATGAATTATTAAAGTGAATTATTAAAGTATGAATTATTAAAGTGAATTATTAAAGTATGAATTATTAAAGTGAATTATTAAAGTATGAATTATTAAAGTGAATTATTAAAGTATGAATTATTAAAGTGAATTATTAAAGTATGAATTATTAAAGTGAATTATTAAAGTTAAAGTAAAGTAAAAATAAAGTAAAGGTAAAGTTTAAGTATAGTAAAAGTATAAAACTATGTACGTATAATACGCGTATAAATATATATAATATTAATTTAAATCGTTATATATATTTAATAAAATAAAATATAAATATCATTATCTTTATCATACTAGTTAAGTAATGAGTTGTCAAAAGTGGTTCTAAATATTTATAAAAGTTATATACGTTTTAATAATAAAGTTCTTTTTAAACTGAAAACGTTTTTGCACGTTTGAAACTAAATAGATCAATCGAGTCTTTATGAGATTCAATCTTCCACTATCCTTTGTCTAGTTCTCAATGATTGACAATTTATTCTTATTTATAAATCACTTTACCATTTTCCGAATATTGTTAAAACAGAAAGATTTCTCAAATCAATGTGGGCCTTTCAACAGAGACTTGTAATCATAATTCAATATATCTGATAATTCAATCATTTGATCTTATCTTCTAATTCCATTGATAAATATTTTGAAACAGATACAATCATATAAAGTATTTAATCTAATATTTTGTTTACGTTTCAAGTTATAATATATATACACATATACATATATAATCATATTCGTTTAATGGTTCGTGAATCGTTGGAACATGGTCGAGGTTGAATGAATGTATGAACATAGTTTAAAATTCTTGCAATTTAACTTAACAAATATTTCTTATCGTGTCGGAAACATATAAAGATTAAAGTTTAAATTTGGTTGGAAATTTCCGGGTTGTCACAGTACCTACCCGTTAAAGAAATTTCGTCCCGAAATTTGAGTGGAAAGGTCGTGAATGATAATAAGTATGTTTTCATGATGCATACGGGCTGAAAATTAGAGTTTTATCATCAGCGAATAATTTGGATAAACAATCCATTTATATGAAGAGTACGAATGAAGCTAACATAGAAGAGTGAAATGAGTAAGTGTAGATTCATCTTATCATTTGACGTAGATATGATTGATTCCCAGATTTCAAGGGATTTGAAGAAAATCTTCTTAATAAGATTTGACTCTCTGGTAATCAAGGGAATTAGGATCCGCTTTAAATGTGATCGTCCATTTTAATTGTTCTGTCGGAGATTTTCTTATAAATTCACCTCCTTCGTTTCCTTACAACTCACACCTTCTGTTGATGCATTTTATGCAAGTTCCTAGACATCTACCCGCGTCCATTGCAGGTACAACAGTTTACAGGCCACCATGATTGCTCGTTATTATCCTATCCGTGTTTGTATATGGTTACAAGAACTGCAGGAACGAGATTTAGATGTTTAACTATGTTAGACTTAGTCAGACGTATGAGTGAAGCCTCACTAGTACAGCTGACAGGCTCATACGCACGGTTGATGCTGAGCTAAGTCACAATTACAACCTAAATGAGAAGACACGAGTGAGTGATCACCCGTACGACTGATGAAGCCAACTAGTACGTGTGATGAATGAATCGTATAGGTGAGTCAACAGCAGGGGTATATAAAGTCTTATGTTCTTCATTTTAGGTTAAGCCTCTTATTTGTTACACACACTCAGATCTAGTGAGCTCCTCCGATTCTCTCTCAGTCCAAATCACCCAGGTGGTGAATAATACCTCTAGGTGTTGATCTAATCACACTTGATTTAGTTGTGGTTTGACTAAATTAATAAAAAAAAACTTAACCTATTCACTAGAGGGTTTGATTCACTTATTCCGCCATTGTGTGAGTTAAATCTGTTGATTTCTAAGTTCCTAGTCATGTTTCATCACCTTCTATTCTTTCCCCCTCAACTCATATTTTAAAGTATTCATCAATATGTTCCATCCAGTTCTGATTCTCGATATACTTCTAACTTTCATATCGGTCATTCTTCTTTTTCATCTACCGCCGGAAGAATCTATTTACTTCTACTATACTCTTGGGTTTATAGTGTTTCTAGTTCTCCCATGTCTTTATATTGCTATATGCATCGATATATATGGTTTATAATTTCTAGTTTGTCGTTGGGATTTATATGTTTAATTATATTTCAAAGTATCTGCTTCTGTCTTCTATAATCATTATTATTCACAGTTAATGCTCTCTTTTATTTGCTGCAATTTATACCTCAATTTCTATTTCGGAGTTTTGTCCTTTCGTTTCTTCTTCTTGCGATTAAGCACCGCTTGTAATGGTCCAGAATTCACAGATATGAATTTCGGAATGAACATTGTTAATGTTCTAGGAAGGGAATTGTGATGGCACGATCTTGACTTGTCAAATTACTAGAATACCTTGGAAAAGGCCGAATCATCAAGAAATATTTTCTTGATATTTTAGAGGTTAAATAGAATACAAGAGTCGTATAACATGGCATATGATGATGTTATGATCTGTGAATCATCACGTTCGATTTAGAAACTCAGCATGACTTACTGTAATATAATCACATTGATCGAGTGTCATTATATTATACTAATTCATGCTTCAGTTCCCAACATTACTTCAAAATATTCCTATTTTAAACTTGAATGTTTCAGAATTTTGAAACTAAAATAGTTTCTTTTATGATGTAATACAAATAGCGCGAAGAGGTAAATGATTTCAAATAAGAAAAATTAAGAAAATATCTTCAGAAATATGGAGGATATTTATAATGAAAGATATGATGATATTTTAGAATTTCTAATATCAGAGGATGATGAAGAATATTGTCCGCAGGGGTTTAGAGTCAGGAGCAAGATATTCGTTAATGACTTCAGCAGGTACTGAATCATTTGGATCCTTTGAAGTCAGGTTCAGTCTTTGTAATTTGTCCACAGCATCCTTCCTACTTTGCTCAATCCATTTTCCAGTTCCAAAACTTCTCTTTTTCTGCGCTTTGCCAACACACTTCATCATTATCATCCAGCTTTTACCTTTTAAAGTCGTTTATAGTTTTTGCTGCTTCATCAGCATTTTTTTTTCATTTTCGGAGAACCAATTCGTAGTTCGGAGTGTTTTTCAGAAACTTCACATTCAAATTAAGTCCAGAAGATAGACGTTATATATACACATATAACTGTTGGCGTAGACATCCTGCGAGATTTCAAAATACTGATTGCTAATTCCCAATGATTCGTATGGCAATTCTCATTACAAGATGTGAATGAGTAAATGATGGGATTTCAATGAATAATTATA
Source organism: Rutidosis leptorrhynchoides (assembly GCF_046630445.1). NCBI lineage: Eukaryota > Viridiplantae > Streptophyta > Magnoliopsida > Asterales > Asteraceae > Rutidosis > Rutidosis leptorrhynchoides. The sequence goes on along the minus strand of NC_092339.1, from coordinate 292,670,827 downwards.
ATGACTTTTTGGAGAGGCTAAAGTCAAAGGGTAATGAAGTTGTTGGTACATCTGCTAATAATGTGGTGGAATGTAAAAGGTTCCCTGGTAACGAAGGTGTATATCTCAAGGTTATAATAAGGTTAGTCTGACTGAAAAGTTGAAGTTGACTAGCTGGAGCTGTGACAAAACTGGCTACTTTGAATAGGAGTCGCAAAGTTATTTTTGCTAATAAATGCCAAAGAATCTGACGCGGATACGTTGTTTAAACTTTTACTTTGGTTTCAAGAGTTTTTCGGGTACATAACTGTGGGTAACATGTGGTTGGATCATCATCTCGATTGCTCATCATTCGAAGTGTCTTCAGAAATTTTCGAAGGGTTTGAACACAGATTGTAATCGTTAACATACATTTGATGTTCTAACACAGTTTTGAAGTCAAAATATAGCTTGTGAAAGATGTAAGGATCTAAGAGTGATGATTTTGGTCATATCTCAAGTTGAATTTTGAGATTTCAAAATCAGAATGTGTAATTAAATTTTGAATGAGTATGGTTGTTTTGATTTCTATAAAAGAATGTATATTGTTGTGAAAGTAGGGAGTATAATGGATGATTTGCTGAATCAGATTCGAAGAATGTAATATATTAATTGTGAATTTATATATCTCTCGGGTATTACCTACCTGTTAAAAAAAAAAAATTTCACAATTAATATTTTGTACAAAAGAATTTTATTACAGCCTTTATGAAAATATATATATGTATATTTTCTTCAGATGTAATATAGATTTAATGAGTTAATGTTAAATTAAACTCATTTGATTTACGGTTGAAACTAGAATTGAATAATCCCTAAAGGCTTTAAAAAGTACATAACTTTTACGCAGTATTTCTTTAATGACATTGAAATTATGAATCAATACTTCATTATTTGTTGATGTATGATGTTCGGTTTGTAGAATTCTTGTGAATTTCGCAAAGTACGAATGATGTTATCTGAAAAGTTTCGAGTACATCGATGATGAAAGTGTAAAATCAAATATATACTTGATTTATTATGAATTGGAATTTGTTGAATTGCGACAGAGATTGTAGTTAACGCTGGTTAAGTTGCGGCCGAAGGACGTACATTATTGCATATTTGTAATATGAATTAACCGAGTAGTTAAGATTCACACACAATAGCTTAGCACGGAAAGATTTATTTCAATATATATATATATAATATACATATAATTTCTTCAGAGGAAATGAGTTAATTTTTCATAACTCGTTAATACAATATACACGTTATTGATTCGTAATGATGTCCACAGTGATTCTTGAATTGACGGAGTTTGTGATGTTATCGGTGTTGTTGAGTCGGATGTTGACTGTACTGACGATGCTGGTAACGCTGACGGTACTGTTGATGTTGTTGGTAAAGCAAGTTTAGCTTGTTAATCACACACTATTTATGTCAGGGTTTCTACTCTTCCTTCTATCATTTTGATTCGTTTAACTGATTTATGGTTAGGGCTAGATTAGATAATCTCTAAGACTTTAGAGATTACATAATCGCCGCGGAATGTTTCTCCAATGAATTTATGAATTAATACTTCGTCAATTATTGTTGTTGGTACTCCTTGGTATCTATGGTGCGTATGACGTTGATGCTCATGGGACAGATTGTGAAGTTGAGGTTTACGACGCGGTTGTGTTTGGAGGTGGTAATGGTACTGTTGGCGTTGATGATGGTGGTACTGGTTATGCTGCTGGTGCTGCTGCTGGTGTTTGTAATCTTTGCACCATATTCTCCAAAGCCACTACCCGAGCGCGAAGCTCGTTGACTTTTTCTATTATACCGGGGTGATTGTCGGTTCGGACGAGCGGATAAATATAATCTAGAATTTGATGTAGTATATAATCGTGACGAGATACTCTGGAAATGAGAGAGAAAATGGTGTTTCGGATTGGTTCGCCGGTAAGTGCTTCAGGTTCTTCGTTAAGAGGGAAATGGGGTAGATGGAAGGGATCACCTTCTTCTTGTCTCCAATGATTGAGGAGGCTACGAACCCATCCCCAATTCATCCAGAATAGATGATGGCTGATTGGTTGATCCATTTCGGTCACACTGCTTTCAGAGCTGGAGTGGGATTCCATTTCGGAATCCAAGGAACTTGAATTAATGATGAATTCCATTTCGTACGATTGAATAAGGATTTTTTTCGATATGAAATGATTTTCGGTTATCGGATGGTATTCTAATTACATAGAATATCCATAGATATAGAACAAAAGATTTCGTAGATTACGGAGGAATTTACGGGATATGTCAGGTAAAGTTTAAAGTAACAGATACGATAAGATATGATTTAACAGATACGCTAAGATATGAATTTTGTCTATACACTACTCATGCAATTAATGTAGCAAGACGTGTTTAAACTAGTAATGATAAGCAGGTAATTTCCTAAGAATGATAAGCAGATGATTTTCGACTAAAAATGATAAGCAAAACTTTTGACATGCAGACACGGTCAAAGTCCAGACTCACTAATGCATCCTAACGACTTATCAGTTAGACACACTAATGCAGACATGGTTCGCTAAGACCACCGCTCTGATACCAACTGAAATGACCCGTTCATATACATTATAAAAGATTCACAATAGTTGATTACATTGCGAGGTATTTGACCTCTATATGATACATTTTACAAACATTGCATTCGTTTTTAAAAGACAAAATTTGTTTACATCGAAAATTGACAGGTATGCACACCATTTCATAATATCCACTATCCAACTATAAATTGATTTAATAATAATCTTTGATGAGCTCAATGACTCGAATGCAACGTTCTTCGAAATATGCTATGAAAGACTCCAAGTAATATCTTTAAAATGAGCAAATGCACAGCGGAAGATTTCTTTAACACCTGAGAATAAACATGCTTTAAAGTGTCAACCAAAAGGTTGGTGAGTTCATTAGTTTATCATAATCATTTATTTTCATCATTTTAATAGACCACAAGAATTTCATTTCCAGTTCTCATAAATATACGTCTCATGCATAGAGACAAAAATAATCATTCATATGGTGAACACCTGGTAACCGACATTAACTAGATACATATAAGAATATCCCCTATCATTCCGGGATCCTCCTTCGGACATGATATAAATTTCGAAGTACTAAAGCATCCGGTACTTTGGATGGGGTTTGTTAGGCCCAATAGATCTATCTTTAGGATTCGCGTCAATTAGGGTATCTGTTCCCTAATTCTTAGATTACCAGACTTTAATAAAAAGGGGCATATTCGATTTTGATAATTCAACCATAGAATGTAGTTTCAATTACTTGTGTCTATTTCGTCAAACATTTATAAAAGTGCATGTATTCTCAGTCCCAAAAATATAAAGGGTAAAAAGGTAAATGAAACTCACCATACTGTATTTCGTAGTAAAAATACATATAACGTCATTAAACAAGTGCAAGGTTGGCCTCGGATTCACGAACCTAAATTAATTATATATAATTATGTGTTGGTCAATATTTGTCTAACAAATTAGGTCAAGTCATAGTGTACCACAATCCTAATGCTCGAGACTAATATGCAAAAGTCAACAAAAGTAAATTTGACTCAAAATAATTTCCAAAAATCTATACATGATTAATATATAGTTTAAATATCATCGTTTTATATTTATAAATATTTTTAAAAGATTTATTAGAGTAAATAATGAAATGTCCCGTTCTTATTGATTAAAAACGTTCCATATTAATTGATTTCGTTGCGAGGTTTTGACCTCTATATGAGACGTTTTTCAAAGACTGCATTCATTTTTAAAACAAACCATAACCTTTATTTCATAGATAAAGGTTTTAAAAAGCTTTACGTAGATTATCAAATAATGATAATCTAAAATATCCTGTTTACACACGACCATTACATAATGGTTTACAATACAAATATGTTACAACAAAATAAGTTTCTTGAATGCAGTTTTTAGACAATATCATACAAGCATGGACTCCAAATCTCGCCCTTATTTAAGTATGCGACAGCGGAAGCTCTTAATAATCACCTGAGAATAAACATGCTTAAAACGTCAACAAAAATGTTGGTGAGTTATAGGTTTAACCTATATATATCAAATCATAATAATAGACCACAAGATTTCATATTTCAATACACATCCGATACATAGAGATAAAAATCATTCATATGGTGAACACCTGGTAACCGACATTAACAAGATGCATATATAAGAATATCCCCATCATTCCGGGACACCCTTCGGATATGATATAAATTTCAAAGTACTAAAGCATCCGGTACTTTGGATGGGGTTTGTTAGGCCCAATAGATCTATCTTTAGGATTCGCGTCAATTAGGGTGTCTGTTCCCTAATTCTTAGATTACCAGACTTAATAAAAAGGGGCATATTCGATTTCGATAATTCAACCATAGAATGTAGTTTCACGTACTTGTATCTATTTTGTAAATCATTTATAAAACCTGCATGTATTCTCATCCCAAAAATATTATATTTTAAAAGTGGGACTATAACTCACTTTCACAGATTTTTACTTCATCGGGAAGTAAGACTTGGCCACTGGTCGATTCACGAACCTATAACAAATATGTACATATATATCAAAGTATGTTCAAAATATATTTACAACACTTTTAATACATTTTGATGTTTTAAGTTTATTAAGTCAGCTGTCCTCGTTAGTAACCTACAACTAGTTGTCCACAGTTAGATGTACAGAAATAAATCGATATATTATCTTGAATCAATCCACGACCCAGTGTATACATATCTCAGTATTTATCACAACTCAAACTATATATATTTTGGAATCAACCTCAACCCTGTATAGCTAACTCCAACATTCACATATAGAGTGTCTATGGTTGTTCCGAAATATATATAGATGTGTCGACATGATAGGTCGAAATATTGTATACGTGTCTATGGTATCTCAAGATTATATAATATACAATACAAGTTGATTAAGTTATGGTTGGAATAGATTTGTTACCAATTTTCACGTAGCTAAAATGAGAAAAATTATCCAATCTTGTTTTACCCATAACTTCTTCATTTTAAATCCGTTTTGAGTGAATCAAATTGCTATGGTTTCATATTGAACTCTATTTTATGAATATAAACAGAAAAAGTATAGGTTTATAGTCGGAAAAATAAGTTACAAGTCATTTTTGTAAAGGTAGTCATTTCAGTCGAAAGAACGACGTCTAGATGACCATTTTAGAAAACATACTTCCACTTTGAGTTTAACCATAATTTTTGGATATAGTTTCATGTTCATAATAAAAATCATTTTCTCAGAATAAAAACTTTTAAATCAAAGTTTATCATAGTTTTTAATTAACTAACCCAAAACAGCCCGCAGTGTTACTACGACGGGGTAAATCCGGCTTTACGGTGTTTTTCGTGTTTCCAGGTTTTAAATCATTAAGTTAGCATATAATATAGATATAGAACATGTGTTTAGTTGATTTTAAAAGTCAAGTTAGAAGGATTAACTTTTATTTGCGAACAAGTTTAGAATTAACTAAACTATGTTCTAGTGATTACAAGTTTAAACCTTCGAATAAGATAGCTTTATATGTATGAATCGAATGATGTTATGAACATCATTACTACCTCAAGTTCCTTGGATAAACCTACTGGAAATGAGAAAAATAGATCTAGCTTCAAAGGATCCTTGGATGGCTTGAAAGTTCTTGAAGCAGAATCATGACACGAAAACAATTTCAAGTAAGATTTCCACTCGAAATAAGATTGTTATAGTTATAGAAATTGAATTAAAGTTTGAATATGATTATTACCTTGTATTAGAAAGATAACCTACTGTAAGTAACAAAGATTTCTTGATCTTGGATGATTACTTGGAATGGATTTAGAAAACTTGGAAGTAAACTTGCAATCTTGGAAGTATTCTTGATTTTATGAAACTAGAACTTTTGGAATTTATGAAGAACACTTAGAACTTGAAGATAGAACTTGAGAGAGATCAATTAGATGAAGAAAATTAAAGAATGAAAGTGTTTGTAGGTGTTTTTGGTCGTTGGTGTATGGATTAGATATAAAGGATATGTAATTTTGTTTTCATGTAAATAAGTCATGAATGATTACTCATATTTTTGTAATTTTATGAGATATTTCATGCTAGTTGCCAAATTATGGTTCCCACATGTGTTAGGTGACTCACATGGGCTGCTAAGAGCTGATCATTGGAGTGTATATACCAATAGTACATACATCTAAAAGCTGTGTATTGTACGAGTACGAATACGGGTGCATACGAGTAGAATTGTTGATGAAACTGAACGAGGATGTAATTGTAAGCATTTTTGTTAAGTAGAAGTATTTTGATAAGTGTCTTGAAGTCTTTCAAAAGTGTATGAATACATATTAAAACACTACATGTATATACATTTTAACTGAGTCGTTAAGTCATCGTTAGTCGTTACATGTAAATGTTGTTTTGAAACCTTTAGGTTAACGATCTTGTTGAATGTTGTTAACCCATTGTTTATTATAATAAATGAGATGTTAAATTTCTATATTATCATGATATTATGATATATAATATATCTTAGTATGATGTATATACAGTTAAATGTCGTTACAACGATAATCGTTACATATATGTCTCGTTTCGAAATCATTAAGTTAGTAGTCTTATTTTTACATATGTATTTCATTGTTAATACACTTAATAATATATTTAATTATCATTTAACATAATTAACCAAGTGTATCAATATCTTAATATGATTCATATGTACCTAGTAAGACGTTGTTATAACGATAATCGTTATATATATCGTTTTCGAGTTTCTTAAATTAATAGTCTCATTTTTATGTATATAACTCATTGTTAAAATACCTAATGAGATACATACTTATAATAAAATCATGTTAACTATATATATAACCATATATATTTCATCGTATAGTTTTTACAAGTTTTAACGTTCGTGAATCACCGGTCAACTTGGGTGGTCAATTGTCTATATGAAACCTATTTCAATTAATCAAGTCTTAACAAGTTTGATTACTTAACATGTTGGAAACACTTAATCATGTAAATAACAATTTCATTTAATATATATATATATAAACATGGAAAAGTTCGGGTCACTACAGTACCTACCCGTTAAATAAATTTCGTCCCGAAATTTTAAGCAGTTGGAGGTGTTGACGTATCTTCTGGAAATAAATGCGGGTATTTCTTCTTCATCTGATCTTCTCATTCCCAGGTGAACTCGGGTCCTCTACGAGCATTTCATCGAACCTTAACAATTGGTATCTTGTTTTGCTTAAGTCTTTTAACCTCACGATCCATTATTTCGACGGGTTCTTCGATAAATTGAAGGTTTTCGTTGATTTGGATTTCATCTAACGGAATAGTGAGATCTTCTTTAGCAAAACATTTTTTCAAATTCGAGACGTGGAAAGTGTTATGTACAGCCGCGAGTTGTTGAGGTAACTCAAGTCGGTAAGCTACTGGTCCGACACGATCAATAATCTTGAATGGTCCAATATACCTTGGATTTAATTTCCCTCGTTTACCAAATCGAACAACGCCTTTCCAAGGTGCAACTTTAAGCATGACCATCTCTCCAATTTCAAATTCTATATCTTTTCTTTTAATGTCAGCGTAGCTCTTTTGTCGACTTTGGGCGGTTTTCAACCGTTGTTGAATTTGGATGATCTTCTCGGTAGTTTCTTGTATTATCTCCGGACCCGTAATCTGTCTATCCCCCACTTCACTCCAACAAATTGGAGACCTGCACTTTCTACCATAAAGTGCTTCAAACGACGCCATCTCAATGCTTCAATGGTAGCTGTTGTTGTAGGAAAATTCTGCTAACGGTAGATGTCGATCCCAACTGTTTCTGAAATCAATAACACATGCTCATAGCATGTCTTCAAGCGTTTATATCGTCCTTTCACTCTGCCCATCAGTTTGTGGATGATAGGCAGTTCTCATGTCTTGACGAGTTCCTAATGCTTGCTGTAATGTCTGCCAGAATCTTGAAATAAATCTGCCATCCCTATCAGAGATAATAGAGATTGGTATTCCATGTCTGGAGACGACTTCCTTCAAATACAGTCGTGCTAACTTCTCCATCTTGTCATCTTCTCTTATTGGCAGGAAGTGTGCTGATTTGGTGAGACGATCAACTATTACCCAAATAGTATCAAAACCACTTGTAGTCCTTGGCAATTTAGTGATGAAATCCATGGTAATGTTTTCCCATTTCCATTCCGGGATTTCGGGTTGTTGAAGTAGACCTGATGGTTTCTGATGCTCAGCTTTGACCTTAGAACACGTCAAACATTCTCCTACGTATTTAGCAACATCGGATTTCATACCCGGCCACCAAAAATGTTTCTTGAGATCGTTGTACATCTTCCCCGTTCCAGGATGTATTGAGTATCTGGTTTTATGAGCTTCTCTAAGTACCATTTTTCTCATATCTCTAAATTTTGGTACCCAAATCCTTTCAGCCCTATACCGGGTTCCGTCTTCCCGAATATTAAGATGCTTCTCCGATCCTTTGGGTATTTCATCCTTTAAATTTCCCTCTTTTAAAACTCCTTGTTGCGCCTCCTTTATTTGAGTAGTAAGGTTATTGTAAATCATTATATTCATAGATTTTACTCGAATGGGTTCTCTGTCCTTCCTGCTCAAGGCGTCGGCTACCACATTTGCCTTCCCTGGGTGGTAACGAATCTCAAAGTCGTAATCATTCAACAATTAAATCCACCTACGCTGCCTCATATTCAGTTGTTTCTGATTAAATATATGCTGAAGACTTTTGTGGTCGGTATATATAATACTTTTGACCCCATATAAGTAGTGCCTCCAAGTCTTTAATGTAAAAACAACCGCGCCTAATTCCAAATCATGCGTCGTATAATTTTGTTCGTGAATCTTCAATTGTCTAGACGCATAAGCAATCACCTTCGTTCGTTGCATTAATACACAACCGAGACCTTGCTTTGATGCATCACAATAAATCACAAAATCATCATTCCCTTCAGGCAATGACAATATAGGTGCCGTAGTTAGCTTTTTCTTTAATAACTGAAACGCTTTCTCTTGTTGATCCTTCCATTCAAATTTCTTCCCTTTATGCGTTAATGCAGTCAAGGGTTTTGCTATTCTGGAAAAGTCTTGGATGAACCTTCTGTAGTAACCAGCTAGTCCTAAAAACTGGCGTATGTGTTTCGGAGTTTTCGGGGTTTCCTACTTTTCAACAGTTTCTATCTTTGCCGGATCCACCTTAATACCTTCTTTGTTCACTATGTGACCGAGGAATTGAACTTCTTCCAACCAAAATGCACACTTTGAAAACTTAGCGTACAATTCTTCTTTCCTCAATACTTCTAACACCTTTCTCAAATGTTCACCGTGTTCTTGGTCATTCTTTGAGTAAATAAGTATGTCATCAATGAAAACAATGACAAACTTGTCAAGGTATGGTTCACACACTCGGTTCATAAGGTCCATGAACACAGCTGGTGCATTAGTTAAACCAAACGGCATGACCATAAACTCGTAATGACCGTAACGTGTTCTGAAAGCAGTCTTTGGAATATCATCTTCTTTCACCCGCATTTGATGATACCCGGAACGTAAGTCAATCTTTGAATAAACAGACGAGCCTTGTAGTTGATCAAATAAGTCGTCGATTCTCGGTAGTGGGTAGCGGTTCTTGATGGTAAGTTTGTTCAACTCTCGGTAGTCGATACACAACCTGAATGTACCATCTTTCTTCTTGACAAACAAAACAGGAGCTCCCCACGGTGATGTGCTTGGTCGAATGAAACCATGCTCTAAAAGTTCTTGTAATTGGCTTTGCAGTTCTTTCATCTCGCTGGGTGCGAGTCTGTAAGGAGCACGAGCTATTGGTGCAGCTCCTGGTACAAGATCTATTTGAAATTCAACGGATCGATGTGGGGGTAATCCCGGTAATTCTTTCGTAAATACATCGGGAAATTCTTTTGCGACGGGAACATCATTGATGCTCTTTTCTTCAGTTTGTACTTTATCGACGTGTGCTAGAATAGCATAGCAACCTTTTCTTATTAGTTTTTGTGCCTTCAAATTACTAATAAGATGTAGCTTCGTGTTGCCCTTTTCTCCGTACACCATTAAGGGTTTTCCTTTTTCTCGTATAATGCGAATTGCATTTTCGTAACAAACGATCTCTGCTTTTACTTCTTTCAACCAGTCCATACCGATTATCACATCAAAACTCCCTAACTCTACTGGTATCAAGTCAATCTTAAATGTTTCACTAACCAGTTTAATTTCTCGATTCCGACATATATTATCTGCTGAAATTAATTTACCGTTTGCTAATTCGAGTAAAAATTTACTATCCAATGGCGTCAATGGACAACTTAATTTAGCACAAAAATCTCTACTCATATAGCTTCTATCCGCACCCGAATCAAATAAAACGTAAGCAGAATTATTGTCAATAAGAAACGTACCCGTAACAAGCTCCGGGTCTTCATGTGCCTCTGCCGCATTAATATTGAAAACTCTTCCGCGGCCTTGTCCATTCGTGTTCTCCTGGTTCGCGCAATTTCTAATAATGTGGCCTGGTTTTCCACATTTATAACAAACTACATTGGCATAACTTTCTCCGACACTACTTGCTCCGCCATTACTCGTTCCGACACCATTTGTTCCTTTTGTTCTGTTAACCCCTGGTCCGTAGACCTCACACTTCGCCGCGCTATGACCATTTCTTTTACACTTGTTGCAAAATTTGGTGCAGAACCCCGAGTGATACTTTTCACACCTTTGGCATAGCTGCTTCTGATTGTTGTTGTTGTTGCGGTTGTTATTGTTATTGGGATGATTGTTGTAGTTGCTGTTGTTGTTGTTGTTGTTGTTGTTGTTGTTGTTGTTGTTGTTGTTGTTGTTGTTGTTGTTGTTGTTGTTGTTGTTGTTGTTGTTGTTGTTGTTGTTGTTGTTGTTGTTGTTGTTGTTGTTGTTGTTGTTGTTGTTGTTGTTGTTGTTGTTGTTGTTGTTGTTGTTGTTGTTGGGTCGTTTGTTGTAGTTGCGATTGATGTTACGATTGTTGGGATAATTGTTGCGATTATTATTGTAATTGCTGTTGTTGTTGTATTGGTGATTCTTATCACCATTTTCCTCCCACTTTCTTTTGACTTGCTTCACATTGGCCGCTTCAGCCGTCTGTTCTTTAATTCTTTCCTCAATCTGGTTCACTAGTTTGTGAGCCATTCTACATGCCTGTTGTATGGAGGCGGGCTCGTGTGAACTTATATCTTCTTGGATTCTTTCCAGTAATCCTTTCACAAACGCGTCGATCTTCTCTTCCTCATTTTCGAACGCTCCCGGACACAATAGGCACAATTCTGTGAATCGTCTTTCGTACGTGGTAATATCAAATCCTTGGGTTCGTAACCCTCTAAGTTCTGTCTTGAGCTTATTGACCTAGGTTCTGGGACGGTACTTCTCGTTCATCAAGTGCTTGAATGCTGACCACGGTAGTGCGTAAGCATCATCTTGTCCCACTTGCTCTAGATAGGTATTCCACCATGTTAACGCAGAACCTGTGAAGGTATGCGTAGCGGACTTCACTTTGTCCTCTTCAGTACACGTACTTATGGCAAACACCGATTCGACCTTCTCGGTCCACCGTTTCAATCCGATCGGTCCTTCGATTCCATCAAATTCCAAAGGTTTGCAGGCAGTGAATTCTTTGTAGGTGCATCCTACACGATTTCCTGTACTGCTAGATCTAAGGTTATTGTTGGTATGTAGCGCAGCCTGTACTGCGGCTATGTTTGAAGCTAGAAAAGTACGGAATTCCTCTTCATTCATATTCACGGTGTGTCGAGTAGTCGGTGTCGTTTCCTTCAAAATAGTCAAATGGAACAAGTTAATCATACAGAATATTAAGAGTAGTTAATAGTATTTTGTAGCATAATATGAACCCATTTATAAAAGCTTTTTCTTCATATTAGCGTTTTATAAGTTTAAATTCGGGTAGTACCTACCCGTTAAGTTCATACTTAGTAGCTAATATACAATTCAACTACTACAATTCTATATGAAAAACTGATTATAATAATATTTCGTGTTCAAACTTTTATACAATATTTTACAAACTTACAATACCGCTTATTTTACATAAAGCATGAAATATAGCACACAATAACTTTGATACAAGATAGTTGTGAAGATTATTCTAGCTAGTACACAAGTCGTTCAGCAAAGGCAATAAAGACACGTAATTCATACGTCCAGAAACAAGTCATGCATTCTGGTTTTACTAGGACTACTTCCCATCATTGGTCTTGTGGAACATAACCGTTATGGCCGTTGATAAGACAGCGTGTTGTAACATCGTCAAAGGGACGAGGGTTACGTAATGACCAACAGTCTCGTAATAACCTAAAAACCTCATTTCTTACCCCAATTACCGACTCCGTCACTTGTGGGAACGTTTTGTTTAATAGTTGTAGCCCGATGTTCTTTTTCTCACTTTGGTGAGAAGCGAACATTACTAACCCGTAAGCATAGCATGCTTCTTCATGTTGCATGTTAGCCGCTTTTTCTAAATCTTGAAGTCCTATATTCGGATACATTGAGTCAAAATAATTTCTTAACCCGTTGTGTAAAATAGCATTTGGGTTCCCTGCAATATATGCGTCAAAGTAAACACATCGTAACTTATGGGTTTCCCAATGTGATATCCCCCATCTTTCAAACGAAAGTCTCTTATAAACCAAGGCATTCTTGGAACGTTCTTCGAATGTCTTACAAACTGATTTCGCCGTAAATAGTTGTGTCGAAGAATTCTGACCGACTCTAGACAAGATTTCATCAATCATGTCTCCGGGTAGGTCTCTTAAAATATTGGGTTGTCTATCCATTTTGTATTTTTATACTGTAAAATAGACGAAGAGTTAGATTCATAAAAAAATACTTATTAATACAAGCAATTTTTTTTACATATATCATAAAGCATAAGCACACTATATTACATATATTACACCACACGAATACAACTATATTATTCCGACTCGCTTGTTTCTTCTTCTTCGGTTTTGGTTCGTTTTGCCAAGTTTCTAGGGATATATGATGTTCCCCTAATACGAGCCGTCGTTTTCCACATTGGTTTAGAAAAACCTGGTGGTTTAGAGGTTCCCGGGTCATTGTTACAACTTAAGGACTTCGGGGGTTGACGATACATATAAAGTTCATCGGGGTTGGAATTAGATTTCTCTATTTTTGTGCCCTTTCCCTTATTATTTTCTTTTGCCTTTTTAAATTCAGTTGGGGTAATTTCTATAACATCATCGGAATTCTCGTCGGAATCCGATTCATCGGAGAATTGGTAATCCTCCCAATATTTTGCTTCCTTGGCGGAAACACCATTGACCATAATTAACCTTGGTCGGTTGGTTGAGGATTTTCTTTTTCTTAACCGTTTTATTATTTCCCCCACCGGTTCTATTTCTTCTTCCGGTTCCTCCTCCTCCGGTTCCTCCTCTTCCGGTTCTGATTCTTCTTCCGGTTCTGATTCTTCTTCCGGTTCCTCTTCGGGAACTTGTGAATCAGTCCAATATATATTCGAATCTTCGTTATTATTAGGTGAGTCAATGGGACTTGTTCTAGAGGTAGACATCTATCACATAATATCAAACACGTTAAGAGATTAATATATCACATAATATTCACATGTTAAAAATATATAGTTTCCAACAAAAATGTTAAGCAATCATTTTTAAAGAAAACACGGTCGAAGTCCAGACTCACTAATGCATCCTAACAAACTCGATAAGACACACTAATGCAAATTTTCTGGTTCTCTAAGACCAACGCTCGGATACCAACTGAAATGTCCCGTTCTTATTGATTAAAAACGTTCCATATTAATTGATTTCGTTGCGAGGTTTTGACCTCTATATGAGACGTTTTTCAAAGACTGCATTCATTTTTAAAACAAACCATAACCTTTATTTCATAGATAAAGGTTTTAAAAAGCTTTACGTAGATTATCAAATAATGATAATCTAAAATATCCTGTTTACACACGACCATTACATAATGGTTTACAATACAAATATGTTACAACAAAATAAGTTTCTTGAATGCAGTTTTTACACAATATCATACAAGCATGGACTTCAAATCTCGTCCTTATTTAAGTATGTGACAGCGGAAGCTCTTAATAATCACCTGAGAATAAATATGCTTAAAACGTCAACAAAAATGTTGGTGAGTTATAGATGTAACCTATATATATCAAATCATAATAATAGACCACAAGATTTCATATTTAAATACACATCCCATACATAGAGATAAAAATCATTCATATGGTGAACACCTGGTAACCGACATTAACAAGATGCATATATAAGAATATCCCCATCATTCCGGGACAACCTTCGAATATGATATAAATTTCGAAGTACTAAAGCATCCGGTACTTTGGATGGGGTTTGTTAGGCCCAATAGATCTATCTTTAGGATTCGCGTCAATTAGGGTGTCTGTTCCCTAATTATTAGATTACCAGACTTAATAAAAAGGGGCATATTCGATTTCGATAATTCAACCATAGAATGTAGTTTCACGTACTTGTGTCTATTTTGTAAATCATTTATAAAACCTGCATGTATTCTCATCCCAAAAATATTAGATTTTAAAAGTGAGACTATAACTCACTTTCACAGATTTTTACTTCGTCGGGAAGTAAGACTTGGCCACTGGTCGATTCACGAACCTATAACAAATATGTACATATATATCAAAGCATGTTCAAAATATATTTACAACACTTTTAATACATTTTGATGTTTTAAGTTTATTAAGTCAGCTGTCCTCGTTAGTAACCTACAACTAGTTGTCCACAGTTAGATGTACAGAAATAAATCGATATATATTATCTTGAATCAATCCACGACCCAGTGTATACATATCTCAGTATTTATCACAACTCAAACTATATATATTTTGGAATTAACCTCAACCCTGTATAGCTAACTCCAACATTCACATATAGAGTGTCTATGGTTGTTCCGAAAAATATATAGATGTGTCGACATGATAGGTCGAAACATTGTATACGTGTCTATGGTATCTCAAGATTACATAATATACAATACAAGTTGATTAAGTTATGGTTGGAATAGATTTGTTACCAATTTTCACGTAGCTAAAATGAGAAAAATTATCCAATCTTGTTTTACCCATAACTTCTTCATTTTAAATCCGTTTTGAGTGAATCAAATTGCTATGGTTTCATATTGAACTCTATTTTATGAATCTAAACAGAAAAATTATAGGTTTATAGTCGGAAAAATAAGTTACAAGTCGTTTTTGTAAAGGTAGTCATTTCAGTTGAAAGAACGACGTCTAGATGACCATTTTAGAAAACATACTTCCACTTTGAGTTTAACCATAATTTTTGGATATAGTTTCATGTTCATAATAAAAATCATTTTCTCAGAATAAAAACTTTTAAATCAAAGTTTATCATAGTTTTTAATTAACTAACCCAAAACAGCCCGCGGTGTTACTACGACGGCGTAAATCCGGTTTTACGGTGTTTTTCGTGTTTCCAGGTTTTAAATCATTAAGTTACCATATCATATAGATATAGAACATGTGTTTAGTTGATTTTAAAAGTCAAGTTAGAAGGATTAACTTTTATTTGCGAACAAGTTTAGAATTAACTAAACTATGTTCTAGTGATTACAAGTTTAAACCTTCGAATAAGATAGCTTTATATGTATGAATCGAATGATGTTATGAACATCATTACTATCTCAAGTTCCTTGGATAAACCTACTGGAAATGAGAAAAATAGATCTAGCTTCAAAGGATCCTTGGATGGCTTGAAAGTTCTTGAAGCAGAATCATGACACGAAAACAATTTCAAGTAAGATTTCCACTCGAAATAAGATTGTTATAGTTATAGAAATTGAATTAAATTTTGATTATGATTATTACCTTGTATTAGAAAGATAACCTACTGTAAGTAACAAAGGTTTCTTGATCTTGGATGATTACTTGGAATGGATTTAGAAAACTTGAAAGTAAACTTGCAATCTTGGAAGTATTCTTGATTTTATGAAACTAGAACTTTTGGAATTTATGAAGAACACTTAGAACTTGAAGATAGAACTTGAGAGAGATCAATTAGATGAAGAAAATTGAAGAATGAAAGTGTTTGTAGGTGTTTTTGGTCATTGGTGTATGGATTAGATATAAAGGATATGTAATTTTGTTTTCATGTAAATAAGTCATGAATGATTACTCATATTTTTGTAATTTTATGAGATATTTCATGCTAGTTGCCAAATGATGGTTCCCACATGTGTTAGGTGACTCACATGGGCTGCTAAGAGCTGATCATTGGAGTGTATATACCAATAGTACATACATCTAAAAGTTGTGTATTGTACGAGTACGAATACGAGTGCATACGAGTAGAATTGTTGATGAAACTGAACGAGGATGTAATTGTAAGCATATTTGTTAAGTAGAAGTATTTTGATAAGTGTCTTGAAGTCTTTCAAAAGTGTATGAATACATATTAAAACACTACATGTATATACATTTTAACTGAGTCGTTAAGTCATCGTTAGTCGTTACATGTAAATGTTGTTTTGAAACCTTTAGGTTAACGATCTTGTTGAATGTTGTTAACCCATTGTTTATTATAACAAATGAGATGTTAAATTGCTATATTATCATGATATTATGATATATAATATATCTTAGTATGATGTATATACAGTTAAATGTCGTTACAACGATAATCGTTACATATATGTCTCGTTTCGAAATCATTAAGTTAGTAGTCTTATTTTTACATATGTATTTCATTGTTAATACACTTAATAATATATTTACTTATCATTTAACATAATTAAACAAGTGTATCAATATCTTAACATGATTCATATGTACCTAGTAAGACATTGTTATACCGATAATCGTTATATATATCGTTTTCGACTTTCTTAAATTAATAGTCTCATTTTTATGTATATAACTCATTGTTAAAATACCTAATGAGATACATACTTATAATAAAATCATATTAACTATATATATAACCATATATATGTCATCGTATAGTTTTTACAAGTTTTAACGTTCGTGAATCACCGGTCAACTTGGGTGGTCAATTGTCTATATGAAACCTATTTCAATTAATCAAGTCTTAACAAGTTTGATTGCTTAACATGTTGGAAACACTTAATCATGTAAATAACAATTTCATTTAATATATATATAAACATGGAAAAGTTCAGGTCACTACAAATAATATAATTTATTTATTAATAAATAAAATTTTATATTAAATTTATATAATATAATATACTTTTATATATATTAAGTAATAAAATTTATAGGGTTCATTTAATATCATAAAGATAATATGATAGGTATTATTAAATTAAGTTATTACACGTAGTAAAATATGTTTGTATTACATATTTATTTGATAAAATAATATCTATAATGATAGTAAGTAAAAGTTGTATTATTTTGTAATAATAATAATTATTATAAAAATATCAATATTTATAATTACTAAGATGACATTATGATAAAACGATAATTCTAATTATGATAACTTTAATATTTACGATAATTTTTAATATTATCTTCAAAATAGTAATTCTATTTAAAATAATAATAATAATGATATTTTATAGTAACAATGACATTTCTATTAAAATGATAATTTTTGTTAAAATGATAGTTTTAATACTAACGATATTTTTAATAATAATAGTAATGATAAAAATAATAAGAACGATAATTTTATCTAAATCAATATCTTATAATATTTTAATTTCATCATGATACTCTTACTCATTATTTCCTAATCGTTTCGTTTAATAGCTTTTAATCGTCTTTTATATCGTGTTCATAATAATGATAATAATAGTAATCAAAATAATTAGGTGTTACAAATATTTGTTTTAATTACACTAATATTAATAATGATAGTTACTATAACATTTTTAACGATAATACTAATAATTATCTTAATGATAATATAGTAATAATAATAATAACAATGACAATATCCATTTTTAAATAATGATATATATATTAATAATGATAATAATAATAATAATAATAATAATAATAATAATTATAATTGGATAATAATTATAATAATACTAATTATAACTTTAACGATAATAACGATAGTAATAATTAAAAAAAATAACAATTTTTAATGATAAATCCCTTTTATTGATAAAGATAATAATAATGATAATAATAAGATAAAACTAGAACGACGATAAAAACGACGATAATAATAATCATTTTTAATAAAAATATCGAAAATTCAATTGATTATAACTTCTAATCCGTTCATCGAAACCATTCGATATCTAAAGGAAAAGTCCTTAATTTTTCGCTAGCTTTCCAAGGACATGCATATCTTATACCTTATCTCAACCGCAAGTGTAACTAATTCAATATTCAACCTAACCTGTCTAAGGGTAATATCAAAAGTACAAGCATGCATAATCCTAAATACTCGAGCACTAGTCAGGGATACACTATTAGTATGTAAAAGTTAAATTATGAGTACTCACGTATCAATATTGAGATTCAATATTGCAGGAAAGGTACGTAGACGCAACGGAAATGATAAACACTATATTGACCTCACGAGCATACCCATGAACCATACTCAATCACCTCCATAGCTATAACCCATAATTTTCTTAATCCTATCCTACTCGAAAAACAATTTCGAAATCACTCGGACAGCACTCCGTCGTAATATTTTATGTATACTAATAATATCTTGAAATAATACGGAGTAAATATATATATGTAAATCGATTGAGAGAGTTTAGAGAAAAATATTTTCAAATTTCTATGAAATAATGAAACCTATTGAATTCTATTTATAATAGATTTTTGAATTATTAAAGTGAATTATTAAAGTATGAATTATTAAAGTGAATTATTAAAGTATGAATTATTAAAGTGAATTATTAAAGTATGAATTATTAAAGTGAATTATTAAAGTGAATTATTAAAGTATGAATTATTAAAGTGAATTATTAAAGTATGAATTATTAAAGTTAAAGTAAAGTAAAAATAAAGTAAAGGTAAAGTTTAAGTATAGTAAAAGTATAAAACTATGTACGTATAATACGCGTATAAATATATATAATATTAATTTAAATTGTTATATATATTTAATAAAATAAAATATAAATATCGTTATCTTTATCATACTAGTTAAGTAATGAGTTGTCAAAAGTGGTTCTAGATATTTATAAAAGTTATATACGTTTTAATAATAAAGTTCTTTTTAAACTGAAAACGTTTTTGCACGTTTGAAACTAAATAGATCAATCGAGTCTTTATGAGATTCAATCTTCCACTATCCTTTGTCTAGTTCTCAATGATTGACAATTTATTCTTATTTATAAATCACTTTACCATTTTCCGAATATTGTTAAAACAGAAAGATTTCTCAAATCAACGTGGGCCTTTCAACAGAGACTTGTAATCATAATTCAATATATCTGATAATTCAATCATTTGATCTTATCTTCTAATTCCATTGATAAATATTTTGAAACAGATACAATCATATAAAGTATTTAATCTAATATTTTGTTTACGTTTCAAGTTATAATATATATACACATATACATATATAATCATATTCGTTTAATGGTTCGTGAATCGTTGGAACATGGTCGAGGTTGAATAAATGTATGAACATAGTTTAAAATTCTTGCAATTTAACTTAACAAATATTTCTTATCGTGTCGGAAACATATAAAGATTAAAGTTTAAATTTGGTTGGAAATTTCCGGGTTGTCACGAGGTTAAAGTGAGTGCATACTATGATTTCATCAGTTATTCTGCCGAGATTATGGAATGCTGGCTCATGAACAGGCAGAGGCCTTGTATTCATTACACTGGTCCTAAACGCCCCTGTCATAAGACATGTCACTGGGTACTGCGTTAGACTTGAAGATTCTGAATAGACAGCAATGTCCCTTACCCCCGACACCCGTGCAGTCTGACTACAGGCATACACGTTCAGACGGCTCATCCAATTGAGCGACTCGGTTGGGTGATGTATTAACATTCCACAATGGTCTAAACTTTCTTAAGTATAATAGAATACATGGTTTACCATATCCGAGAGACGTGATGTGTTTCAA
Organism: Rutidosis leptorrhynchoides; assembly: GCF_046630445.1. NCBI lineage: Eukaryota > Viridiplantae > Streptophyta > Magnoliopsida > Asterales > Asteraceae > Rutidosis > Rutidosis leptorrhynchoides. The sequence goes on along the minus strand of NC_092339.1, from coordinate 292,650,592 downwards.
TGCTTTCGTTAATGATTGGGTTTAAAAGATAGTTAGGCCCTTAAAAAGAGTTCAACCATGAAGAACACTATGGCCAAGTCAAGCTGACTTCCATGAACACGTTCGGTTATCCTAACTGTCCAATCCTTTATGTATCTAAACAAACAGTTCCTTAATTAACTAAGAATCCCTCAAGCGGGGTGCAATGCTTGAGACCGCGTTATGATGCAGTGTACTAATCAACACTGACCAGGTTCCATGGCCTTACTTAGCAGAGGTACAGCTTACAACAACCGTTGTGCTTCAGCGTGTACGTACGAAGTTTATATGCTTGGTGACTACATGATGTTATGCGAGGTGTATATGAAATAGTAATATTTTTATTGCGAAATACTATTAAATACAATACAATTTTACACAAGTTATTTATTTATTATTAGAGTGGATATACCTAAACCTTGCTACAACACTATAGTCAGTGTACCTAATCGTACAGTAGTGTAGTTTTTAGTAAGTCCGGTTCATTCTGCAGGGAGCTAGCCAAGTTTAACGCTATATTTACTTTAAACTATATTTGTATAAAATATATAAATAAGTAATATTATTATTGTTATAAAAAGGGGGTTTTACCGTTTAATGACCGGTTTGTCGATTTTATGTCTTAAGTCGCAATTAAAACCTAATGTAAAATATTAAATATAAATACAACTTAATTTAAAGCGTAAAGTAAATGATGATAATAAAATTGCGATAAATTAAAGTGCGATAAATAAAATGGCGATAAATAAAATTGCGATAATTAAAAAGTACGATAATTAAAAATGCGATAAGATATAAAATAAAGGAATTATACTTATTTAAACCTCCGTAATCATGATGTTTGACGTGTTGATTTTAATTTATTACCATGGGTTAATTGTCCTTTGTCCTAGATTATTCAATATGTCCATACGGTTTTTGTCCATAACAGTCCATCAGTCATAAATATAAAGTGCGAGTGTCCTCGTCAAATTATCCTTATACCCGAAGTCAAATATTCCAACTAATTGGGGACTTAAACTGTAACAAGGTCTTAATACTTTGTTTAATAATTACACCAGGATATCGACTGCATGCAATCCAAGGTTTTAATACTTTATTAACAATTACACCAAGTGTCCTTGTATGTAATCCACCCCTGTTTTAATGAGTCCATTGGCTATTAATCCATTCCCGTGTCCGGTTAAATGAATGATTATTAGTACTTATAAATATCCCGCCCATCGTGTCCGATCGAGTGTATATGGTTATTTATAGATACGTCAAATTGTAAATCTCTACATTAAATTAACGAATTATTATTCAGTTAAACAAATATAAAGCCCATTAATAGCCCATAGTCCAATTTCCACAAGTGTTAGTCTTTTGTCCAAACCCCAATTATGGTATAAAACCCAATTACCCCGTCTTTAATATTTAGCCCAACATCATGATTACTTCGATTTAAATAAGCATAATAATAACTTAGCTACGAGACATTAATTTAAAAAGGTTGAACATAACTTACAATGAGTATTAATAGCGTAGCGTTACACGGACAGAATTTTGACTTACAAACTTAAAACATTCGCCACTATAACCTTATTATTATTAAACTTAAATTAAAATTAAAATTATAAAATATAAATATATATATATATATATATCGTAGATAGATAGATAGAAAAAGGTGTACATAAATCGGGCGAAAACGTTGCAATTTATAGGACTTGGCCAGCTACAGGCCCTCATGCAATTGCATGGAATTTGGGCAGGCTAGCCATGCAATCGCATGGCAGCCTTTTCCTGGTCACATTGCATTTTAAACGTGGGCTGCTCGTATTTATTTAATATATAATATAATATATATATAATTTTATATAATTATATATATATTATATTAAATTCTTGTGCATCATTGACTTGTAATTTTAGGTCTGTTCCGTCGCGCGTTGATAGTTTGTTCATGTCCCGGTTTCGGATTTTCGAACGTCCTTGTGTACAATTTAATATCTTGTACTTTGCGTTTCGCGGCTCATACTCTTGTAACTTTTAGACGTTTCTTATCAATAAGTTGAACCTCTTGGATTGTACTTTGTACTTTTTAGCGTTTTGGTCATTTGCGTCTTCAATTCGTCGAATCTGTCTTTTGTCTTCACCTTTTAATATATAAACGAATATCACTTGTAAATAGAACAATAGCAACTAAAAGCTTGTCTTTCTTGAAGGATAATGCTATGAAATATATCTTCGTTTTTAGCATTATCACTACACTAAGGATCTAGTCAGATGTTTCACTACGAAAGAGTCCTCAGTCAGAATCCAAAGCTTGATAGACTTACTACAACCGGTGTGCCTCATTCGATCTTACGTTGTATCCGATAGACTTCTCTTACCAAGGGGTGACATAGATAGTGTACTCTGAATCGGGGTTCGCGACTTCCCAATAACAAAGCCAATAACTACGTTCTATTAGTTGGAAAAGTGATTGAGTTTAAAGCATAATCGGAAAGCATTTCAACAGCATACACAGACCATAATATTATTTCGGGATTATAACTGCTTACATCATAGCATACACTAAAGATAACTACTCGCTAATCATGGCAACAATATCACATAACATAATGATAGAAGACATTATATAAAGATAAGGGATAGAAGGACCAGTAGATTAAACGAGTTCTGAATACAAAAGTGACAACTTCAAGACTCCAGACCACTCCTAATACAATCTTCGGCGTTCTTCTCCGGGTACTAGGTTTCCCGCACGGAGTCGAAGGCCTTGAGAGTATGACTAATATTGTACAAGAGAGAAAAAGAAGTGAATTGAAGTATGTGTTGGAATGACTGACAAAGACCCTTTAAATAAACAAGTTTTTTGCCTGCAAACGGCTGGCAGGCCGTTTGACAGGCAGTTTTTGGAGGCCGTTTGCTAAGGCAAGCCGATTATCGAGCCCGTTTGATCTGACCGTTTGGCAGGCCGTTTGCCATACTGGCAGGCCATTTGGCAAGCCGTATGGCAGGCCGTTTGCCATACTAGCAGGCCATTTGACAAGCCGTATGGCAGGCCGTTTGCCATACTGGTCAGCCTGATTTTCCTGGATCGTAACTTGATTTCTTGTCTTTCACCATTTTTGCTCTAGAATCTTCGTTTTAGCTCCGATTCTCTTGATTCTTTTTTCACCAGATTCGTAATTACTTGTTCTTCAATTCTAACTGACAAAGTGGGTATTTTGCCGAAAAATTTCGAATCTTTCTTATTTTTGGGCCTTAATACCGAGGTGAAAACGTGACTTTTTAGCCGATATCAAGTCTCTGCAGATCATATAATTTCTTATGTACGTGTCCAGTTGCTCGCAGACGTGTTTACTGTAGACAGTCTGTTATTCTAAAGATATAAGATAAAATCTATAGTTTCTATTAAAATCCTATAATGATGATGCCATTATTAGGCTAATTTCTTTATTAAGAAAAAATCAAAAATTAAAAGGAAAAAATCTAGGTCACTTAGATAATGTCATTAATCATAAGTATTTTATAATTAAAAATAATTTTACTTATAATAACTAACTTAAATGAATTATTACTCCGTAATTTTGAGTACTCAGTATATTAGCTATAATTACGAAATAATTATTGTAAATAATGTGATGATTTGATCATTTGAGAAACGTGTGACTATTTGCCTACATATGCAACTACTGAATGGTTCACAAATTAGCAAGAAACTCAATTTTATCCCATAATTTTAGCGCTATTTAAATTAGTTTCAATCCTCACCCTATTTAAATTTCAATTTGATTGATAGATTCTGACGTGTAATCCGTAATTTCAGCTCTTATCATTCATATCACAATATCACACATTTTATGTAGCTCAATCTCTACAATAGACTTTACATTTTCTCTTTATGCAACATGTATTTGAAATAAATCAAATGGATTGTGTGATAGGCAGTCTATACTATTATATAAATTTCTAAAATGATGATGTCATAAATAAGGATTATTCAAGCTTAAAAAAAATTTCAAAAATAAAAAAAAAAAGATTTCTAAATCCGATGTCATTAAAATAATTAATTATATTTAATTAAAATATTAACATGTTCATTGTAAAATATATGAAATATTATGTACAACCTTATGATAAAACACTCTCATGATCATATGTACAATATTTGAAACATTATATACAACCTTATGGTAAAACACCTCCTTTAACATACGTACGATATTTAAAACATTATGTACAACCTTATGATAAAATTCCTCATGACCATATGTACATATTTTAAAACAAATTCTACAATCTTTTACAAAGTACTCCATGAATACATGTACAAACTTTGAAAAATATTCTATAACCTTCATATAATAATTGTATTTTAAATTTAAAAAAAATAATGAGGCATTAGTTATTACTAATAATTGTTATTAAAAATATAAATACTCAATTTTAGAGAAAACTTTATTATTATTGTTATATTATTATAATTATTCAAATATGAGTTTTCTTTACGGGATTAATTACGTTACATATGTAAACGAAATATATGTCTCAATCAAATATTGTAATGTAGGCTTTTATGACAAAGAAAATAGTAATTGTGATGAAAATCTGAAGAAGGTCATGAGAGAATAAATGTAGCTCATTTATTTTGACCAAGTTAAGTATATATCAATATGTTTGTAAAAAACAACGATAAGTTTCTAAGTCAGAATCCGTGGTTCATAGGGTCATTAAACTAAATGAATTTAGTATTTAAGTTCGCTAAATATATAAAACTTATCGCTAAACTGTTACGTTAAAACAAACTCGTGGTTCCATGGGTCATTTCACTAGTAATATCTTATTACGTATGTAGCCTCGCAGACTTAGAATTGTGCTTCTAAGTTGTAGTGACCCGAACTTTTCCATGTTTATATATATTAATTGAGATTGATATTTACATGATTAAATGTTTCCAACATGTTAAGCAATCAAACTTGTTAAGACTTGATTAATTGAAATATGTTTCATATAGACAATTGACCACCCAAGTTGACCGGCGATTCACGAACGTTAAAACTTGTAAAAACAACATGACGATATATATATGGATATACATATGGTTAATATGAGATTATGATAAGTAAGTATCTCCATAAGTATATTAATAATGAGTTATATACATATAAACAAGACTACTAACTTAAGGATTTCGAAACGAGACATATATGTAACGATTATCGTTGTAACGACATTTAAATGTATATATATCATATTAAGATATATTAATATATCATAATATCATGATAATATAATAATTTAACATCTCATTAGATATAATAAACAATGGGTTAACAACATTAATTGAGATCGTTAACTTAAAGGTTTCAAAACAACACTTACATGTAACGACTAACGATGACTTAACGACTCAGTTAAAATGTATATACATGTAGTATATTTAGATGTATTAAAATACTTTTGGAAGACTTCAAGACATATATCAAAACACTCATACTTAACAAAAATGGTTACAGTTACTTTTCCATTCTTTTCTTTCATCAAGAATTCTAGTCGTATTTTTACCCGTATTATACACAGCTTCAAAACGTACTTACTATGAGTATATACCAATAGGAACTAGCATGGGATTCCACTCTTGATTATGTCATGTATGACTAATCAATTTTAACTTCTACCATGAGCTAGTCAACTAACTAGAACTCCTTTTAACCCCACTCACCACTCACCAATTACCACTCATCATTCACTCCATTTCACTTCCAATTCTCTTTCTAATTCTCTCTCAACACACATACACTATTATGAACGTATTTTTCCAGTAGTTAATCATCATCTTCATCAAAAATCACTTCAAGAATCAAGCTATAATCATCATAGGAAGAACACTTCAAGAACACTTCAAAAATCCCTTCAAGTTTACTAATTTACTTCCAAGCTTTCTAATCCATTCCAAGTAATCATCTAAGATCAAGAAACCTTTGTTATATATAGTAGGTTATCTTTCTTATTCAAGGTAATATTCATATTCAAACTTTGATTCAATTTCTATAACTATAAACTATCTTAATTCGAGTAAAAATCTTACTTGAACTTGTTTTTGTGTCATGATCCTACTTCAAGAACTTTCAAGCCATCCAAGATCCTTTGAAGCTAGATCATTTCTTGTCACTTCCAGTAGGTTTACCTACTAAACTTGAGGTAGTAATGATGTTCATAACATCATTCGATTCATATATATAAAACTATCTTATTCGAAGGTTTAAACTCGTAATCACTAGAACATAGTTTAGTTAATTCTAAACTTGTTCGCAAATAAAAGTTAATCCTTCTAACTTGACTTTTAAAATTAACTACACACATGTTCTATATATATATGATATGCTAACTTAATGATTTAAAACCTGGAAACACGAAAAACACCGTAAAACCGGATTTACGCCGTCGTAGTAACACCGCGGGCTGTTTTGGGTTAGTTAATTAAAAACTATGATAAACTTTGATTTAAAAGTTGTTATTCTGAGAAAATGATTTTTATTATGAACATGAAACTATATCCAAAAATTATGGTTAAACTCAAAGTGGAAGTATGTTTTCTAAAATGGTCATCTAGACGTCGTTCTTTCGACTGAAATGACTACCTTTACAAAAACGACTTGTAACTTATTTTTCTGACTATAAACCTATACTTTTTCTGTTTAGATTCATAAAATAGAGTTCAATATGAAACCATAGCAATTTGATTCACTCAAAACGGATTTAAAATGAAGAAGTTATGGGTAAAACAAGATTGGATAATTTTTCTCATTTTAGCTACGTGAAAATTGGTAACAAATCTATTCCAACCATAACTTAATCAACTTGTATTGTATATTATGTAATCTTGAGATACCATAGACACGTATACAATGTTTCGACCTATCATGTCGACACATCTATATATATTTCGGAACAACCATAGACACTCTATATGTGAATGTTGGAGTTAGCTATACAGGGTTGAGGTTGATTCCAAAATATATATAGTTTGAGTTGTGATCAATACTGAGATACGTATACACTGGGTCGTGGATTGATTCAAGATAATATTTATCGATTTATTTCTGTACATCTAACTGTGGACAACTAGTTGTAGGTTAGTAACGAGGACAGCTGACTTAATAAACTTAAAACATCAAAATATATTAAAAGTGTTGTAAATATATTTTAAACATACTTTGATATATATGTATATATTGTTATAGGTTCGTGAATCAACCAGTGGCCAAGTCTTACTTCTCGACAAAGTAAAAATATGTGAAAGTGAGTTATAGTCCCACTTTTAAAATCTAATATTTTTGGGATGAGAATACATGCAGGTTTTATAAATGATTTACAAAATAGACACAAGTACGTGAAACTACATTCTATGGTTGAATTATCGAAATCGAATATGCCCCTTTTTATTAAGTTTGGTAATCTAAGAATTAGGGAACAGACACCCTAATTGACACGAATCCTAAAGATAGATCTATTGGGCCTAACAAACCCCATCCAAAGTACCGGATGCTTTAGTACTTCGAAATTTATATCTCTATGTATGGGATGTGTATTGAAATATGAAATCTTGTGGTCTATTGTTACGATTTGATACATATAGGTTAAACCTATAACTCACCAACATTTTTGTTGACGTTTAAAGCATGTTTATTCTCAGGTAAATACTAAGAGCTTCCGCTGTTGCATACTAAAATAAGGACAAGATTTGGAGTCCATGTTTGTATGATATTGTGTAAAAACTGCATTCAAGAAACTGATTTCGATGTAACATATTTGTATTGTAAACCATTATGTAATGGTCGTGTGTAAACAGGATATTTTAGATTATCATTATTTGATAATCTACGTAAAGCTTTTAAACCTTTATTTATGAAATAAAGGTTATGGTTTGTTTTAAAAATGAATGCAGTCTTTGAAAAACGTCTCATATAGAGGTCAAAACCTCGCAACGAAATCAATTAATATGGAACGTTTTTAATCAATAAGAACGGGACATTTCAGTTGGTATCAGAGCGTTGGTCTTAGAGAACCAGAAAATTTGTATTAGTGTATCTTATCGAGTTTGTTAGGATGCATTAGTGAGTCTGGACTTCGACCGTGTTTTCTTTAAAAATGATTGCTTAACATTTTTGTTAGAAACTATATATTTTTAACATATGAATATTATGTGATATATTAATCTCTTAACGTGTTTGATATTATGTGATAGATGTCTACCTCTAGAACAAGTCCCATTGACTCACCTAATAATAATGAAGAGTCAAATGTAAATTGGAATGATTCGTGGACTGATTCACAAGTTCCCGAAGAGGAACCGGAAGAAAAGTCGGAACCAGAAGAAGAATCGGAACCGGAAGAAGAAATAGAACCTGTGGGGGAAATAATAAAACGGTTAAGTAAAAGAGAATCCTCAACCAACCGACCAAGGTTAATTATGGTCAATGGTGTTTCCACCAAGAAAGCAAAATATTGGGAGGATTACCAATTCTCCGATGAATCGGATTCCGACGAGAATTCCGATGATGTTATAGAAATTACCCCAACTGAATTTAAAAAAGCAAAAGAAAATAATAAGGGAAAGGGCATAAAAATAGAGAAATCTAATTCCAACCCCGATGAACTTTATATGTATCGTCAACCCCCGAAGTCCTTAAGTTGTAACAATGACCCGGGAACCTCTAAACCACCAGGTTTTTCTAAACCAATGTGGACAACGACGGCTCGTATTAGGATAACATCATATATCCCTAGAAACTTGGCAAAACGAACCAAAACCGAACAAGAAGAAACGAGCGAGTCGGAATAAGATAGTTGTATTCGTGTGGTGTAATATATGTAATATAGTGTGCTTATGCTTTATGATATATGTAAAAATTGCTTGTATTAATAAGTATTTTTTTTATGAATCTAACTCTTGTCTATTTTACAGTATAAAAACACAAAATGGATAGACAACCCAATATTTTAAGAGACCTACCCGGAGACATGATTGATGAAATCTTGTCTAGAGTCGGTCAGAATTCCTCGGCATAACTATTTAAGGCGAGATCAGTTTGTAAGACATTCGAAGAACGTTCCAAGAATGCCTTGGTTTATAAAAGGCTTTCGTTCGAAAGATGGGGGATATCACATTGGGAAATCCATAAGTTACGATGTGTTTACTTTGACGCATATATTGCGGGGAACCCAAATGCTATTTTACGCAACGGGTTAAGAAATTATTTTGACTCAGTATATCCGAATATAGGACTTCGTGATTTAGAAAAAGCGGCTAACATGCAACATAAAGAAGCATGTTATGCTTACGGGTTAGTAATGTTCGCTTCTCACCAAAGTGAGAACAAGAACATCGGGCTACAACTATTAAACAAAATGTTCCCACAAGTGACGGAGTCGGTAATTGGGGTAAGAAATGAGGTTTTTAGGTTATTACGAGACTGTTGGTCATTACGTAACCCTCGTCCCTTTGACGACGTTACAACACGCTGTCTTATCAACGGCCATAACGGTTATGTTCCACAAGACCAAGGATGGGAAGTAGTCCTAGTAAAACCAGAATGCATGACTTGTTTCTGGACGTATGAATTACGTGTCTTTATTGCCTTTGCTGAAAAACTTGTGTACTAGCTAGAATTATCTTCACAACTATCTTGTATCAAAGTTATTGTGTGCTATATTTCATGCTTTATGTAAAATAAGCGGTATTGTAAGTTTGTAAAATATTGTATAAAAGTTTGAACGCGAAATATTATTACAATCAGTTTTTCATATAGAATTGTAGTAGTTGAATTGTATATTAGCTACTAAGTATGAACTTAACGGGTAGGTACTACCCTAATTTAAACTTATAAAACGCTAATATGAAGAAAAAGCTTTTATAAATGAGTTCATATTATGCTACGAAATACTATTAACTACTCTTAATATTCTGTATGATTAACTTGTTCCATTTGACTACTTTGAAGGAAATGGCACCGACTACTCAACACACCGTGAATATGAATGAAGAGGAATTCCGTACTTTTCTAGCTTCAAACATAGCCGCAGTACAGGCTGCGCTACATACCAACAATAACCTTGGATCTGGCAGTACAGGAAATCGTGTAGGATGCACCTACAAAGAATTCACTGCCTGCAAACCTTTAGAATTTGATGGAACCGAAGGACCGATCGGATTGAAACGGTGGACCGAGAAGGTCGAATCGGTGTTTGCCATAAGTAAGTGTACTGAAGAGGACAAAGTGAAGTACGCTACGCATACCTTCACAGGTTCTGCGTTAACATGGTGGAATACCTATCTAGAGCAAGTGGGACAAGATGATGCGTACGCACTACCGTGGTCAGCATTCAAGCACTTGATGAACGAGAAGTACCGTCCCAGAACCGAGGTCAATAAGCTCAAGACAGAACTTAGAGGGTTACGAACACAAGGATTTGATATTACTACATATAAAAGATGATTCACAGAATTGTGCCTATTGTGTCCGGGAGCATTCGAAGATGAGGAAGAGAAGATCGACGCGTTTGTGAAAGGATTACCGGAAAGAATCCAAGAAGATATAAGTTCACACGAGCCCGCCTCCATACAACAGGCATGTAGAATGGCTCACAAACTAGTGAACCAGATTGAAGAAAGAATTAAAGAACAGACTGCTGAAGAGGCCAATGTGAAGCAAGTCAAAAGAAAGTGGGAGGAAAACGGTGATAAGAATCACCAATACAACAACAATAGCAATTACAACAATAATCGCAACAATTATCCCAACAATCGCAACATCAATCGCAACTACAACAAACGGCTCAACAATAACAACAACAACAACAACAACAACAACAACAACAGCAACTACAACAATCATCCCAACAACAATAATAACCGCAACAATAACAACAATCAGAAGCAGCTATGCCAAAGGTGTGAAAAGTATCACTCGGGGTTCTGCACCAAATTTTGCAACAAGTGTAAAAGAAATGGTCATAGCGCGGCGAAGTGTGAGGTCTACGGACCAGGGGTTAATAGAACGAAAGGAACAAATGGTGTCGGAACGAGTAATGGTGGAGCAAGTAGTGTCGGAGCAAGTTATGCCAATGTAGTTTGTTATAAATGTGGAAAACCGGGCCACATTATTAGAAATTGCCCGAACCAGGAGAACACGAATGGACAAGGCAGCGGAAGAGTTTTCAATATTAATGCGGCAGAGGCACAGGAAGACCCGGAGCTTGTTACGGGTATGTTTCTTATTGACAATAAATCTGCTTACGTTTTATTTGATTCGGGTGCGGATAGAAGCTATATGAGTAGAGATTTTTGTGCTAAATTAAGTTGTCCATTGACGCCTTTGGATAGTAAATTTTTACTCGAATTAGCAAATGGTAAATTAATTTCAGCAGATAATATATGTCGGAATCGAGAAATTAAACTGGTTAGCGAAACATTTAAGATTGATTTGATACCAGTAGAGTTAGGGAGTTTTGATGTGATAATCGGTATGGACTGGTTGAAAGAAGTGAAAGCAGAGATCGTTTGTTACAAAAATGCAATTCGCATTATACGAGAAAAAGGAAAACCCTTAATAGTGTACGGAGAAAAGGGCAACACGAAGCTACATATTATTAGTAATTTGAAGGCACAAAAACTAATAAGAAAAAGTTGCTATGCTGTTCTAGCATACGTCGAGAAAGTACAAACTGAAGAAAAGAGAATCAATGATGTTCCCATTGCAAAAGAATTTCCCGATGTATTTCCGAAAGAATTATCGGGATTACCCCCATAGCGATCCGTTGAATTTCAAATAGATCTTGTACCAGGAGCTGCACCAATAGCTCGTGCTCCTTACAGACTCGCACCCAGCGAGATGAAAGAACTGCAAAGCCAATTACAAGAACTTTTAGAGCGTGGTTTCATTCGACCAAGCATATCACCGTGGGGAGCTCCTGTTTTGTTTGTCAAGAAGAAAGATGGTACATTCAGGTTGTGTATCGACTACCGAGAGTTGAACAAACTTACCATCAAGAACCGCTACCCACTACCGAGAATCGACGACTTATTTGATCAACTACAAGGCTCGTCTGTTTATTCAAAGATTGACTTACGTTCCGGGTATCATCAAATGCGAGTGAAAGAAGATGATATTCCAAAGACTGCTTTCAGAACACGTTACGGTCATTACGAGTTTATGGTCATGCCGTTTGGTTTAACTAATGCACCAGCTGTGTTCATGGACCTTATGAACCGAGTGTGTGGACTATACCTTGACAAGTTTGTCATTGTTTTCATTGATGACATACTTATTTACTCAAAGAATGACCAAGAACATGGTGAACATTTGAGAAAGGTGTTAGAAGTATTGAGGAAGGAAGAATTGTACGCTAAGTTTTCAAAGTGTGCATTTTGGTTGGAAGAAGTTCAATTCCTCGGTCACAAAGTGAACAAAGAAGGTATTAAGGTGGATCCGGCAAAGATAGAAACTGTTGAAAAGTGGGAAGCCCCGAAAACTCCGAAACACATACGCCAGTTTTTAGGACTAGCTGGTTACTACAGAAGGTTCATCCAAGACTTTTCCAGAATAGCAAAACCCTTGACTGCATTAACGCATAAAGGGAAGAAATTTGAATGGAATGATGAACAAGAGAAAGCGTTTCAGTTATTGAAGAAAAAGCTAACTACGGCACCTATATTGTCATTGCCTGAAGGGAATGATGATTTTGTGATTTATTGTGACGCATCAAAGCAAGGTCTCGGTTGTGTATTAATGCAACGAACGAAGGTGATTGCTTATGCGTCTAGACAATTGAAGATTCACGAACAAAATTATACGACGCATGATTTGGAATTAGGCGCGGTTGTTTTTGCATTAAAGACTTGGAGGCACTACTTATATGGGGTCAAAAGTATTATATATACCGACCACAAAAGTCTTCAACACATATTTAATCAGAAACAACTGAATATGAGGCAGCGTAGGTGGATTGAATTATTGAATGATTACGACTTTGAGATTCGTTACCACCCGGGGAAGGCAAATGTGGTAGCCGATGCCTTGAGCAGGAAGGACAGAGAACCCATTCGAGTAAAATCTATGAATATAATGATTCATAATAACCTTACTACTCAAATAAAGGAGGCGCAACAAGGAGTTTTAAAAGAGGGAAATTTAAAGGATGAAATACCCAAAGGATCGGAGAAACATCTTAATATTCGGGAAGACGGAACCCGGTATAGGGCTGAAAGGATTTGGGTACCAAAATTTGGAGATATGAGAGAAATGGTACTTAGAGAAGCTCATAAAACCAGATACTCAATACATCCTGGAACGGGGAAGATGTACAAGGATCTCAGGAAATATTTTTGGTGGCCGGGTATGAAAGCCGATGTTGCTAAATACGTAGGAGAATGTTTGACGTGTTCTAAGGTCAAAGCTGAGCATCAGAAACCATCAGGTCTACTTCAACAACCCGAAATCCCGAAATGGAAATGGGAAAACATTACCATGGATTTCATCACTAAATTGCCAAGGACTGCAAGTGGTTTTGATGCTATTTGGGTAATAGTTGATCGTCTCACCAAATCAGCACATTTCCTGCAATAAGAGAAGATGACAAGATGGAGAAGTTAGCACGACTGTATTTGAAGGAAGTCGTCTCCAGACATGGAATACCAATCTCTATTATCTCTAATAGGGATGGCAGATTTATTTCAAGATTCTGGCAGACATTACAGCAAGCATTAGGAAATCGTCTAGACATGAGTACTGCCTATCATCCACAAACTGATGGGTAGAGCGAAAGTACGATACAAACGCTTGAAGACATGCTACGAGCATGTGTTATTGATTTCGGAAACAGTTGGGATCGACATCTACCATTAGCAGAATTTTCCTACAACAACAGCTACCATTCAAGCATTGAGATGGCGCCATTTGAAGCACTTTATGGTAGAAAGTGCAGGTCTCCGATTTGTTGGAGTGAAGTGGGGGATAGACAGATTACGGGTCCGGAGATTATACAAGAACCTACCGAGAAGATCATCCAAATTCAACAACGGTTGAAAACCGCCCAAAGTCGACAAAAGAGCTACGCTGACATTAAAAGAAAAGATATAGAATTTGAAATTGGAGAGATGGTCATGCTTAAAGTTGCACCTTAGAAAGGCGTTGTTCGATTTGGTAAACGAGGGAAATTAAATCCAAGGTATATTGGACCATTCAAGATTATTGATCGTGTCGGACCAGTAGCTTACCGACTTGAGTTACCTCAACAACTCGCGGCTGTACATAACACTTTCCACGTCTCGAATTTGAAGAAATGTTTTGCTAAAGAAGATCTCACTATTCCATTAGATGAAATCCAAATCAACGAAAAACTCCAATTCATCGAAGAACCCGTCGAAATAATGGATCGTGAGGTTAAAAGACTTAAGCAAAACAAGATACCAATTGTTAAGGTTCGATGGAATGCTCGTAGAGGACTCGAGTTCACCTGGGAGCGTGAAGATCAGATGAAGAAGAAATACCCACATCTATTTCCAGAAGATTCGTCAACACCTTCAACAGCTTAAAATTTCGGGACGAAATTTATTTAACGGGTAGGTATTGTAGTGACCCGAACTTTTCCATGTTTATATATATTAATTGAGATTGATATTTACATGATTAAATGTTTCTAACATGTTAAGCAATCAAACTTTTTAAGACTTGATTAATTGAAATATGTTTCATATAGACAATTGACCACCCAAGTTGACCGGCGATTCACGAACGTTAAAACTTGTAAAAACGACATGACGATATATATATGGATATACATATGGTTAACATGAGATTATGATAAGTAAGTATCTCCATAAGTATATTAACAATGAGTTATATACATATAAACAAGACTACTAACTTAAGGATTTCGAAACGAGACATATATGTAACGATTATCGTTGTAACGACATTTAAATGTATATATATCATATTAAGATATATTAATATATCATAATATCATGATAATATAATAATTTAACATCTCATTAGATATAATAAACAATGGGTTAACAACATTAATTGAGATCGTTAACTTAAAGGTTTCAAAACAACACTTACATGTAACGACTAACGATGACTTAACGACTCAGTTAAAATGTATATACGTGTAGTGTATTTAGATGTATTAAAATACTTTTGGAAGACTTCAAGACATATATCAAAACACTCATACTTAACGAAAATGGTTACAGTTACTTTTCCATTCTTTTCTTTCATCAAGAATTCTAGTCGTATTCTTACCCGTATTATACACAGCTTCAAAACGTACTTACTATGAGCATATACCAATAGGAACTAGCATGGGATTCCACTCTTGATTATGTCATGTATGACTAATCAATTTTAACTTCTATCATGAGCTAGTCAACTAACTAGAACTCCTTTTAACCCCACTCACCACTCACCAATTACCACTCATCATTCACTCCATTTCACTTCCAATTCTCTTTCTAATTCTCTATCAACACACATACACTATTATGAACGTATTTTTCTAGTAGTTAATCATCATCTTCATCAAAAATCACTTCAAGAATCAAGCTATAATCATCATAGGAAGAACACTTCAAAAATCCCTTCAAGTTTACTAATTTACTTCCAAGCTTTCTAATCCATTCCAAGTAATCATCTAAGATCAAGAAACCTTTGTTATATACATTAGGTTATCTTTCTTATTCAAGGTAATATTCATATTCAAACTTTGATTCAATTTCTATAACTATAAACTATCTTAATTCGAGTAAAAATCTTACTTGAACTTGTTTTTGTGTCATGATCCTACTTCAAGAACTTTCAAGCCATCCAAGATCCTTTGAAGCTAGATTATTTCTTGTCACTTCCAGTAGGTTTACCTACTAAACTTGAGGTAGTAATGATGTTCATAACATCATTCGATTCATATATATAAAACTATCTTATTCGAAGGTTTAAACTCGTAATCACTAGAACATAGTTTAGTTAATTCTAAACTTGTTCGCAAACAAAAGTTAATCCTTCTAACTTGACTTATAAAATTAACTACACACATGTTCTATATCTATATGATATGCTAACTTAATGATTTAAAACCTGGAAACACGAAAAACACCGTAAAACTGGATTTACGCCGTCGTAGTAACACCGCGGGCTGTTTTGGGTTAGTTAATTAAAAACTATGATAAAATTTGATTTAAAAGTTGTTATTCTGAGAAAATAATTTTTATTATGAACATGAAACTATATCCAAAAATTATGGTTAAACTCAAAGTGGAAGTATGTTTTCTAAAATGGTCATCTAGACGTCGTTCTTTCGACTGAAATGACTACCTTTACAAAAACGACTTGTAACTTATTTTTCCGACTATAAACCTATACTTTTTCTGTTTAGATTCATAAAATAGAGTTCAATATGAAACCATAGCAATTTGATTCACTCAAAACGGATTTAAAATGAAGAAGTTATGGGTAAAACAAGATTGGATAATTTTTCTCATTTTAGCTACGTGAAAATTGGTAACAAATCTATTCCAACCATAACTTAATCAACTTGTATTGTATATTATGTAATCTTGAGATACCATAGACACGTATACAATGTTTCTACCTATCATGTCGACACATCTATATATATTTCGGAACAACCATAGACACTCTATATGTGAATGTTGGAGTTAGCTATACAGGGTTGAGGTTGATTCCAAAATATATATAGTTTGAGTTGTGATCAATACTGAGATACGTATACACTGGGTCGTGGATTGATTCAAGATAATATTTATCGATTTATTTCTGTACATCTAACTGTGGACAACTAGTTGTAGGTTAGTAACGAGGACAGCTGACTTAATAAACTTAAAACATCAAAATATATTAAAAGTGTTGTAAATATATTTTAAACATACTTTGATATATATGTATATATTGTTATAGGTTCGTGAATCAACCAGTGGCCAAGTCTTACTTCCCGATGAAGTAAAAATATGTGAAAGTGAGTTATAGTCCCACTTTTAAAATCTAATATTTTTGGGATGAGAATACATGCAGGTTTTATAAATGATTTACAAAATAGACACAAGTACGTGAAACTACATTCTATGGTTGAATTATCGAAATCGAATATGCCCCTTTTTATTAAGTCTGGTAATCTAAGAATTAGGGAACAGACACCCTAATTGACGCGAATCCTAAAGATAGATCTATTGGGCCTAACAAACCCCATCCAAAGTACTAGATGCTTTAGTACTTCGAAATTTATATCATATCCGAAGGGTGTCCCGGAATGATGGGGATATTCTTATAAATATGCATCTTGTTAATGTCGGTTACCAGGTGTTCACCATATGAATGATTTTTATCTCTATGTATGGGATGTGTATTGAAATATGAAATCTTGTGGTCTATTGTTACGATTTGATACATATAGGTTAAACCTATAACTCACCAACATTTTTGTTGACGTTTAAAGCATGTTTATTCTCAGGTGAATACTAAGAGCTTCCGCTGTTGCATACTAAAATAAGGACAAGATTTGGAGTCCATGTTTGTATGATATTGTGTAAAAACTGCATTCAAGAAACTGATTTCGATGTAACATATTTGTATTGTAAACCATTATGTAATGGTCGTGTGTAAACAGGATATTTTAGATTATCATTATTTGATAATCTATGTAAAGCTTTTAAACCTTTATTTATGAAATAAAGGTTATGGTTTGTTTTAAAAATGAATGCAGTCTTTGAAAAACGTCTCATATAGAGGTCAAAACCTCGCAACGAAATCAATTAATATGGAACGTTTTTAATCAATAAGAACGGGACATTTCATAAGTGCTGTAGACAGAGTTAAGTTATTTTGCATACATAAAAACAAAAAATTGTCACTTGTCAACATACAGACCTTTAAGCCACATCTTCTTTACAGACATGGTCCGCTGATCATCATACAAAAACATCTTAAAAAACAAACACCAACTTATTTTCTTTCTTTCTTTTCTACTCTCGATATAGTGAACGAGTGAGTATTTGTTGTTTAATAATTTTTACAAACAAAGTTGTAAAAGTATTTTTGGTACAGCTGATCGAGTTTGGAGAATCGAAATAGCAATAGAAAAATTTGCCCCGATTATTAGGTTATTAAATTTGTAGACTTACTTAGAGGATCTTATAATCAATCTAACACTATCTAGAGGCATAATAACACCAGAGCATGCAATAAACTAAATATTCTAGGGTTCTCATGTTCGTACGAGTCAAACCAAGATGAAATCTTGATTAATACGAAGCCTAAATTGATATTCGGTGGTATTTGGACGTAGGGACCGAGTTGCAGACGACCTAGGGTTAATATGAAGTGTAACCTAACAAATGAGGCTTAAACCCATTTATATACCGTCTGCGGAGACAGTCGGTCGATTGTCTGCTGAGTCAATCGAAGATCAACTTATACTGACCTTGACTGTTGGTCGACAGAGTTCATAGTCGATCGACTGACTGACTCAGTTGGTCGACTGTCAGATCGGTTTAACTATTGATTTAAGTGTTTACGTATATTAAAAAATATTAAATAGTCACAATGTTATTTATTACATACCAAATTATACGTTAACGAATGTGGAATTAGGGATTTACGAATATGCACTAACAAACTCCCCCTAAGACCTAGTTCTTATTAAATCTCTGATCCACCTTCAATCTTGATACGGATATGTTACTAAGTTGTTCAAGTACCAGACTTTTGTAACACGTATGAATTGCTCAGCTTGAACTTTGTTTTCCTTGCGATACAACATCCGATTTTAATACAGAGTGAAAATATCCTCCTCGTAGCAGTTTTGCAACCACACAGTACCTAACACTCGTATTGAATCATTCTCGTCATCCCTTCTCTTTTCCAACACAATGACTGCTTCTTTCGAGCGTTCATTGTAATACCACCAGTGAAACGAGGGCTGAAATGTTGCTGCATCTTTTTCAGTGGCACTTTCTTCATGTAATTTTCCGCTTTAAATTTTGCAATACGCTTCCTTTCGCCCATTTTCTTGTTTGTTTGATAGAAGGTCTTTCGCAAACTGCGGTCGAAACCCTTCAAAGTTTTTCGACATAAACGAACTCCTTATTAGTCTCGCAACAGTGTCAGAGGTTTCTGCTTAATCTTTGTACAACATTTTCAACCTGGCTACTTCCATGAATTTGAAGTAAGGCAATGACTTGAAGTACCATCCATACTTGAGATATTCAACTCCAAACTCCTTTTTGACTGCATACACGTCTAACTCCTTGATGTAGGTCCAGGATAGAACTTTTCCTTTAGCTAAACAGTTGTTCTTACACTCAATGACTTTACCAAATTTTGGTTCTATTGTTGCCTTATCACAATATTTCCTGATCCTCATTGGGATCTCTTATTCTTCCACTAAAATCTCAACCTTTTGTTTGTTTATTCTAAAAGGTAAAAACCCCTCGGGCAACACTTCAGTCTTTTCTTTCTCTGCACATTTACAGCACAAAACCTCTTCATTAAACTTGAAAAACTCAACAAAAGTGGGTGGATCGTCTGTATTTATACCGTCGTACTTTGGATAATCCTCAACTGTGACTCTTCGATGACCAACTCGTCAAAATTATTGTAGATTTCATTCTCAACACCTGATTGAAAAGATTCATCATTAGAGTTGGAGGTAACTGTAAAAGATGTATCAGCTTGCACATCAGCAAATGAACTTGCACGTTGCTCTTGACGCACTAGCTCGTCGATCTCTTCACGGCTCAGATCGCTTGGATATTCGTATGTTGCTATGATAAAAACTTAGGCTAGCGTAATTATGTAAACTTAGTACGATTGCTATTGTTATGTTGAAACTGTGATTCCGATAAACTTGTATGCTAGATTTTAAGGATCATCCAACCTAGGTTATGGTAGAGACTTGCCCAATTATATAAAATTGGCTACTTCATAGGACCCACGACTCTCGATTATATTGTACGTGAAGCATCTATGAACTCAGTATGACCGGTGTTCTCGAGAGGCAACTTTTACACTTTCGAGACACACAACTTAGGAATTGAGATAAGAAATACTAAGTATACCTGGTAATTGTTCTCGAGATACCTCTTAGGAACTTTTACGATTTATCTATGCACATCCAAATGTATGATTATGTTCTATTTTATGTTCTTGTTTGATCGTTGCCTTGGGATCGTTTCTACTGTTATTGCATGCGCTTTATGAGTTTTTATATGTTTTACTACCAGCTTAACACTACAATGTTGTATAATGATTAAAATAGTCTGATTTCCCTTAGAATGATGATAGGTTTGTTAGCCCTCTATACTGTTATGTAACCTTAATCCTACAAACTCCTCCTGTTTGTGATCATGTTTACTCAACATAGTATGTCGTTATTCTATCGAAAATTTTAGAACGAGAGTTAGGATTAGAACAAAAGTGTTGATCAGACCTTGTACCTATACTTAGGATAACTTCACAGGTTGCGAAACACTCCAAATATTGCAACCCTAGCTACATATATGCCTTTGCCTATAGACAATTCTAAAATTAAACTGATAGGTTTTTACGATTGGCTCATCCGATCAAAATCTATACTATCTTAATCAAAGCTTTTTATGATGCCCCGTACAAAACCATCGTGTACGAATCATCAACAACAGGATCATTACAAGGTTAAGTACTATATGCTGTAATAAAAGAAGTTGCATTCACGATAAAAAAAAGGTGACGTCATAACCGTCATCAAATGTTTTACACCAACAGTATGCTTCTACGAATAGCAAGCATGAATAAATGTATGTGACCCTTAGGTCATTACAAAACATAGTTTCAAATGTATTAAAGTTATGAATGCAGGATAAACAGTTCATGCGGTGATAACACTAGAGCAGCGGGTGTCTACGGCAAGACTAGCATGACAGCGGAAGCAAATAACCTTAAGCACCTGAGAAAAACATGCTTAAAAACATCAATACAAAGGTTGGTGAGCTATAGTTTAAGTATAACAGTAAGTAAGGTAGGCCACGAGATTTCAGTGCTACAACGAGCGTTTCAAAATAGTATGTAAAGTATATGTTAACCGTGGGCACTTGGTAACTAACTTAACGTTTATACCCCCTGAAAGTATACTTGGCAAGTGCATATGTCTATGAAGTATTAAACACCCGTTAAATGCTAGCACTACTAGTTCGAGTGGGGATGTCAAACCCTATGGATCCATATCTAAGATTCGCGTTCACGGTTCAAAAACCAATGATTAAACGTTACCGAGCTAAAGGGAATGTTTATGCCGTTGTATAACCCACACATATATAAGTTTAAGTACTCGTTCCTAGTGTGTAAAACATAAAATCCGCATGTATTCTCAGTTCCCAAAATATGTTAAAGTAAAAAGAGAATGCTATAACTCACAATGATAAAGTAGCGGTAAAGTATGACTCGGAAGGTAAGCAAGTAATGAAGGTTGTCCAAACGGGTCCTCAACCTAAGTCAAATAGTTACTAAGTCAGTAAATCGTCCGAATAGGTTTAATAGTATGTAAATAAGGTCTTAAAGGTCATCATCATTCATCGTTAAACAAAAGGTATAAAGTGGGTTTCGTTCATGAAAGTAGTTTAAAACAAAAGCTTACTTCGATCAGTCACCACGGCCTCTACCCTTACTGAATTAAGGTGAGACCAGTGGCCATGGCTCCGTATATGAGTCCTTTAGGTGTGGTAAAATTTACAGAAGCAAACTCATCTTCGTTTGACCGTGGCGATGGTCTAAGTGCGAGTAGGTCAGAAATTTCTGCACAACCTTAAAAGGACATAGTGACGATCGGAGGGCCATAAATCCTAAACCGTAACTCGGATTAAGACGAGTCCTATATGAAAAATTATCTACTCGAAAAGATCTATCTGAAAATCAAGGTTATAGTAGCCCAGGTGTATTGGTCTGTTACAGAACCCAGAAAACAGTAGGCAGAAGACAGAAAACAGAAAAATAGTGGGTTCCGGTGGTCTTGGTGCTCGATGCTTATCACGGTTCTCATCCTTGATGCATATAGCTTCAAGTGTACAACTCGTTGATGTGTTTGCATCATTTTCACCAAGGTTTGACCATCATAACCCAAGTGTAAGTCTAATACATGAAGCACAACTCACTTAAGTGTTGCAAGTGTTTTGATGAACCAAAGTTACATCAAAGTCTTAGATTCAACACATACATGAAATGTAAAAGTAACATTAACCAAGTTTTGACTATTATGACACAAGTGTAGGTCTAAGACATGTAGCACAACTCACTTAAGAGTTGTATGAAGTTTGATGAACCAAAGTTACATCAAAGTCTTAGATCTAACGCATACATGAACTTTAAAACTAATAATAAGTTACAAACTTGAAAGTAAACTCATGAAATCAAGATCTTGAGTTGTAGAACATAGTTCTTTAGTTTGATCTTGAAGATCCAAGACTCAAAAGTCTAGATCTAGCTTAAGTGTACCAAGTTATAATTAAAGAAACCTACTTACATGTTCTTGAACTTTTAAAGTTAATTTTAGTTCAAGATTAATGAGATCAAAGTTAACTAGTAACATTTGACCAACAACAACCAACAAATATGAAATTAAAGTGCATAAAATGAAGACATAAACTAAGTAAACAAGTAACTAGTTCATTGTTGTTCATACTTTAAAGATTTAAACCAAAGTTTGATCTTTAAGAAAGTAAACTTTAAAGTTTACTAACATGAATTACAAGTATGAGTTTAACAACTATGAACTTACAATCTTTTGATACATTAAGTGTAGAACATAAACTAAAGAGTTTTGTTCTTGTATGTCTTGTAAGAACAAGATAAATGAAGAATCAAACTAACAAGTTTGCTTCTTAGAAAATAGTAAGTAAACAACTAAGAATGAGTAACAATCAACGACAATGAACAAGTAAGTAATGAATCAACAATAACAACAAGTAATGATGATGATTATGTGTATATATGTCACGGTTTTGGGACAAAGAAAGAGGAGAGAAAAGTCTCAAGTCACTTACAAAATTGAGAGAGAAATGAGAGAAAGAAAGTTGCAAGTTTGAATGTGTGTGTAATTGTGAGAGGATGCAAGTAGAAGTAATACAAAAAAAAGAATTTGAACTCCCTCCCACCCCTTGGAAGCCCACGGTCAGCAGAAAAAAAGGAGGGAAGAAGTCCACAAGTTAATTGCATGTAAAGCTTGAAAAAGTTGGTTATTAGATGGTTGTTCATGGGGATAAGGTGCTAACTAGATTCCAAATGCCTTAAACTAACTAGTTTCCATCTAAATTGATACTTACAAGTGAGAATGGGCTAAATAATCCATTAAAGTGTAGGGTGGGCTTATAAACCCAAGTATGCATGTAAGTAACAAGTTAAAAGAATAAGCCCAAGTCCAAATAAATAATAATCCAATGAAAGCCCAAGTAATTAACCAATAATCTTAGTTAATTAAAATGATTAATAAAACTTAATCATGAATGTAAATAATACTTGAAAATATTATTCGTGCAAGTTTCGTGTGTCACAAAGACGTTTCGGGCAATTAAAGTCAAGTACGGGCAATCATGGCAACATGTGAATGTAATAACATACATTCGTTCAATCACAAGCATTAATAATAATTATTAATAAATAATCGTTGGAAAATCCAGGGTCGTTACATTACCCACCTGTTAAAGAAAATTTTGTCCCGAAATTTAAGCTGAGGTAGATGGAGGAGTCGGGAAAAGGTGAGGATACTTCCGCATCATTTGATCCTCTCGCTCTCAAGTAAACTCAGGTTCTCGTTTGGCATTCCATCGTACTCGGAAGATCGGAATCTTATTGCGTTTCAAATTTTTGATCTCTCGATCCATAATTTCAACAGGTTCTTCCACAAAGTGGAGTTTGTCGTCAATCGTAAGTTTCTCTCGATAGTGGAGTTTGTCGTCAATCGTAAGTTCCTCAAGTGGTATGATAAGTTCAGGTGCAGCAAGACACTTCTTCAAGTTTGACACGTGGAAGGTAGGATGAACTGAGCTCAATTGTGCTGGTAAATCCAAACGGTAAGCAACGGGTCCAACACATTCCAAGATTTCAAAAGGACCAATATATCGCGGGTTTAACTTTCCACGTTTTCCAAAACCGATCACACCTTTCCAAGGTGCAACCTTCAACATTACACGATCACCAATGTTGAATTCAAAGTCTTTACGTTTAAGATCGGCATAACTCTTTTGGCGATCACGGGCAGTCTTAAGTCTAGCTTGAATCTGAGCAATCTTCTCCGTCGTTTCATGGACTACCTCGGGTCCGGTGATTTGCTTTTCGCCTACTTCGGTCCAACAAATATGAGATCGGCACTTGCAGCCATACAATGCTTCAAAAGGTGCAGCATTAATGCTTGAGTGATAACTGTTGTTGTAAGAAAATTCGGCGAGTGGCAAATGCCTTTCCCAGGCCTTTCCGAAATCAATGACACATGCACGCAACATGTCCTCCAAGGTCTGAATCGTTCATTCACTTTGTCCGTCAGTCTGTGGATGATACGCAGTACTCATGTCGAGACGAGTTCCCATGGCTTCTTGCAAAGAACGCCAAAATCTAGAACCAAAACGGGGATCGCGATCGGAGATGATCGATAAAGGTACACCATGACGAGATATAACCTCCTAGATGTATAGTTGAGCAAGTCTTTCCATTGTATCCGTTTCCTTCATCGCTAAGAAATGTGCAGATTTGGTAAGGCGGTCAACAATAACCCAAATAGTATCGTATCCGCCCACCGTCTTCGGCAGCTTAGTAATGAAATCCATTGTGATCCTTTTCCACTTCCATTGTGGGATTTCCTGTTGTTGAAGTAAACCAGAAGGTCTCTGATGCTCGGATTTAACCTTCGAGCAAGTTAAACACTTACCAACATAAGTCGCAACGTCCTTTTTAAGATTTGGCCACCAATACTGTTCTTTAAGGTCGAGGTACATTTTGCCCACTCCAGGGTGAATCGAATATCTCGACTTGTGGGCTTCATCAAGTATAAGGTTCCGTAGATCTCCATAACAAGGTACCCAAATTCTTCCGGCATAACATCGGAGTCCAGACTCCCTAACCTCGAATCGAGAGACAAGTATGTTCAAATGTTCGTGAGATATGTTCTCCTCCTTGAGAGCCTCATCTTGGGCTACTCTGATCTGGCTGTTGAGGTTCGAATGGATGGTGATGTTCAGAGCCCTAACACGAAGAGGTGTCGTCCTCTCCTTTCGGCTTAAAGCGTCAGCTACAACATTGGCCTTGCCAGGATGATAACGAAGTTCACAATCGTAGTCGTTGAGTGTCTCGATCCATCGACGCTGTCTTATATTCAATTGTTTCTGATCAAAGATGTGCTGGAGGCTCTTATGATCGGTGAAGATAGTGCTCTTAGTTCCATACAAATAATGTCTCCATAATTTGAGCGCAAAGACAACGGATCCAAGTTCAAGATTGTGAGTAGTGTAGTTCCGCTCGTGAATCTTCAATTGGCGGGAGGCATAGGCAATAACTTTTGATCGTTGCATTAGTACACAACCAAAATCACTTTTTGACGCATCGCAATAAACAACAAAGTCGTCACTGCCTTCGGGAAGCGATAGGATAGGTGCGGTGGTTAACTTCTTCTTCAAAGTTTGAAATGCTGATTCGTATGCGGGTTCCCAAATGAACTTCTTGCCCTTGTGAGTCAGTGCGGTCAAAGGACGCGTAATCAGAGAAAATCCTTCAATGAACCTTCGGTAGTAACTGGCGAGACCTAGGAATTGGAGAATATGAGTCGGAGTAGTGGGGGTCTCCCACTTGCTGATAGCTTCAATCTTGGTGGGATCAACTTTGATACCCTGGTCGCTCACAACATGACCCAGAAATTGTACTTCCTTCAACCAAAATTCACACTTGGAGAATTTGGCGTAAAGTTGCTCTTGTCTCAGGAGTTCAAGTACTAGTCGGAGGTGTTGCTCATGCTCTTCTTCGCTCTTAGAGTAGATGAGGATATCATCTATGAAGACGATAACAAACTTATCCAAGTACGGCTTGCAGACACGATTCATGAGGTCCATGAACACGGCAGGGGCATTTGTCAAACCGAATGGCATCACGAGAAACTCATAATGACCATAACGGGTTCTGAATGCAGTTTTCATCACGTCACTTTCCTTCACCCTCAACTGGTGATAACCGGATCGCAAATCGATCTTTGATTAAATGCTCGATCCTTGTAGTTGATCAAAAAGATCTTCAATTCTGGGGAGAGGATACCGATTCTTGATTGTCAATTTGTTGAGTTCACGGTAGTCGATACACATACAGAAGGATCCATCCTTCTTCTTCACAAACAGAACTGGTGCGCCCCAAGGCGAGAAACTTGGTTGGATAAACCCTCGATCTAACAGCTCTTGTAGTTGACTCTGTAATTCTTGCATCTCGGAAGGTGCGAGTCTATAAGGTGCGCGAGCTACAGGTGCAGCTCCTGGCACTAAATCAATCTGAAACTCTACTGCTCTTGGCGGTGGTAATCCAGGCAATTCTTCAGGGAAGACATCAGAAAATTTGTTCACAATTCGAACGTCGTTCACGCTCTTCACCTCAGTTTCTACCGCTTTCACATGCGCTAGGACAGCAAGACGTCCCTTCTTCATAATCTTTTGCGCTTTCACGCAACTAATGAGGTTCAACTTCGAGGTACATCTCTCTCCATAGATAACCAGTGGCTCGTCATCTCCTTGTGGTATACGAAGTGCTTTATCTCCAAAGATAATATCGGCCCTTATCTTACTCAACCAATCCATACCGACGATCACGTCAAAACTTCCCAATTTTATGGGTATCAAATCAATTTCGAAATCTGCACCAGCTATGTTGATAATAGCTCTACGACTAATATGGTCAACCTTTTCAAGTTTTCCATCGGTGACCTCGACAAGCATACTCTCTTTTAACGGGACTAATGACCAATTAATCTTATCACAAAAATGTCTACATACATAACTTCTATCCGCACCAGCATCAAACAAGACAGAAGCTAACAGATTGTTGATTTTGAATATACATGTCACCAAGTCAGGGTTTTTGCGTGCGTCCCTTGCATTAACATTGAAAGCTCTAGCGCGCGGTGGTCCGCCATCTTTTCGCTTGTTTGGACACGCATTCCTGAAATGGCCTGTCTGTCCGCATTCGTAACACTTCCTTGGCCCTGTGGGGTTCGGCTTCCCATTCAAAGTGGTGACCTTGCAGTCTTTTCCAACATGCCCAGACCGTTGGCACTTCTCGCAGACAACATTGCAATACCCAGTGTGGTGCTTGTAGCACCGCTTGCATTGTGGTAAGGTTCCTTTGTAGTTCGGGTTGGAGTTGGTGTTGTTGTTGGGGTTGGGGTTTCCACCATTGTTGTTTCCTCTGAAACTCTCATGTCGTTTCACCGGGTTCTGTTCATAGTTCCTTCCCCTGTTGTTGTTGTTGTTGTGGTGGTTATCCCATTTGCGCTTCTCGCTAGTACCCGCTTCAGACTTAGTTTTCTCCGGTTCATCAATGGTTATTTGATTCATTAAAGTATGCGCCATGCGCATCGCTTCTGAGACATTTGGTGGTTTGGATGAGGTGACGTTTCCCTTAATGCTCTTAGGGAGTCCCCAGAAGTATCTCTCCATTCGCATGAATTCTGGGGTGACCATTGTCGGATACATCAGGGCTAGTTCCAAAAATCTCCTGTTGTAACCATCAAGGTCGTTCCCAACGACCTTTAACTACATGAATTCCATTTCCATCTTTTGGATTTCGGTTCTCGGACAATACTCCTCAATCATGGCACACTTAAATTCTTCCCATGGCGTAGCATACGCCTCATCAATGCCTTGTGCCTGTGCCATTGTGTTCCACCATGTGAGCGCGCCGTCAGATAGCGTGCAAGAAGCAAATTTAGTTTTGCTATCCTCCGAACAGTTGCTAACTTGGAATACTGATTCAAGTTTCTCGAACCATCTGGTGAGACCAACCGATCCCTCAGTGCTGCTGAAGTTATGTGGTTTACAGCTCTGGAATTCCTTGTAAGTACACCCATTTCGAATGGGTTGAATAACCGGTGGTGGTGGCGGTGGAGCTTGGGGTTGCATTTCCTTAATGGCTGCGGCTACACGTTCTTGGATAATCTCTTCAATTTGAGCAGCAGTAGGTGTGGATCGACCGTTAGCCATGGTGTTCTATACAAACATTTTGACTCAAGCCAAAATCCAGCATTCAATATATATTAATATAGTATATAACAACCAACATGTAAACAGCACAACACATGTTAATTAAGTAACACAAGTTGATACAAGTACCGCAAAACACCATACAGTAAAGTAAATAGAACACTTATGCAAAAAGTAACATCACAAAGTTTCCATTCATTAATAATAAGTTTCATACATCATGATAGATTCGTACAATACATAAGTGAAATATGTGTAGTGACCCGAACTTTTCCATGTTTATATATATTAATTGAGATTAATATTTACATGATTAAATGTTTCCAACAGGTTAAGCAATCAAACTTGTTAAGACTTGATTAATTGAAATATGTTTCATATAGGCAATTGACCACCCAAGTTGACCGGTGATTCACGAACGTTAAAACTTGTAAAAACTATATGATGACATATATATGGATATATATATAGTTAACATGATACTATGATAAGTAAACATATCATTAAGTATATTAACAATAAACTACATATGTAAAAACAAGACTACTAACTTAATGATTTTTAAACGAGACATATATGTAACGATTATCGTTGTAAAGACATTTAATGTATATATATCATATTAAGAGATATTCATACATGATAATATCATGATAATATAATAATTTAAAATCTCATTTAATATTATAAACATTGGGTTAACAACATTTAACAAGATCGTTAACCTAAAGGTTTCAAAACAACACTTACATGTAACGACTAACGATGACTTAACGACTCAGTTAAAATGTATATACATGTAGTGTTTTAATATGTATTCATACACTTTTGAAAGACTTCAAGACACTTATCAAAATACTTCTACTTAACAAAAATGCTTACAATTACATCCTCGTTCAGTTTCATCAACAATTCTACTCGTATGCACCAGTATTCGTACTCGTACAATACACAGCTTTTAGATGTATGTACTATTGGTATATACACTCCAATGATCAGCTCTTAGCAACCCATGTGAGTCACCTAACACATGTGGGAACCATCATTTGGCAACTAGCATCAAATATCTCATAAAATTACAAAAATATGAGTAATCATTCATGACTTATTTACATGAAAACAAAATTACATATCCTTTATATCTAATCCATACACCAACGACCAAAAACACCTACAAACACTTTCATTCTTCAATTTTCTTCATCTAATTGATCTCTCTCAAGTTCTATCTTCAAGTTCTAAGTGTTCTTCATAAATTTCAAAAGTTCTAGTTTCATAAAATCAAGAATACTTTCAAGTTTGCTAGCTCACTTCCAATCTTGTAAGGTGATCATCCAACCTCAAGAAATCTTTGTTTCTTACAGGAGGTTATCATTCTAATACAAGGTAATAATCATATTCAAACTTTGGTTCAATTTCTATAACTATAACAATCTTATTTCAAGTGATGATCTTACTTGAACTTGTTTTCGTGTCATGATTTTGCTTCAAGAACTTCGAGCCATCCAAGGATCCGTTGAAGCTAGATCCATTTTTCTCTTTTCCAGTAGGTTTATCCAAGGAACTTAAGGTAGTAATGATGTTCATAACATCATTCGATTCATACATATAAAGCTATCTTATTCGAAGGTTTAAACTTGTAATCACTAGAACATAGTTTAGTTAATTCTAAACTTGTTCGCAAATAAAAGTTAATCCTTCTAACTTGACTTTTAAAATCAACTAAACACATGTTCTATATCTATATGATATGCTAACTTAATGATTTAAAACCTGGAAACACGAAAAACACCGTAAAACCGGATTTACGCCGTCGTAGTAACACCGCGGGCTGTTTTGGGTTAGTTAATTAAAAACTATGATAAACTTTGATTTAAAAGTTGTTATTCTGGGAAAATGATTTTTATTATGAACATGAAACTATATCCAAAAATTATGGTTAAACTCAAAGTGGAAGTATGTTTTCTAAAATGGTCATCTAGACGTCGTTCTTTCGACTGAAATGACTACCTTTACAAAAACGACTTGTAACTTATTTTCCGACTATAAACCTATACTTTTTCTGTTTAGATTCATAAAATAGAGTTCAATATGAAACCATAGCAATTTGATTCACTCAAAACGGATTTAAAATGAAGAAGTTATGGGTAAAACAAGATTGGATAATTTTTCTCATTTTAGCTACGTGAAAATTGGTAACAAATCTATTCCAACCATAACTTAATCAACTTGTATTGTATATTATGTAATCTTGAGATACCATAGACACGTATACAATGTTTCGACCTATCATGTCGACACATCTATATATATTTCGGAACAACCATAGACACTCTATATGTGAATGTTGGAGTTAGCTATACAGGGTTGAGGTTGATTCCAAAATATATATAGTTTGAGTTGTGATCAATACTGAGATACGTATACACTGGGTCGTGGATTGATTCAAGATAATATTTATCGATTTATTTCTGTACAACTAACTGTGGACAACTAGTTGTAGGTTACTAACGAGGACAGCTGACTTAATAAACTTAAAACACCAAAATATATTAAAAGTGTTGTAAATATATTTTGAACATACTTTGATATATATGTATATATTGTTATAGGTTCGTGAATCAACCAGTGGCCAAGTCTTACTTCTCGACGAAGTAAAAATCTGTGAAAGTGAGTTATAGTCCCACTTTTAAAATCTAATATTTTTGGGATGAGAATACATGCAGGTTTTATAAATGATTTACAAAATAGACACAAGTACGTGAAACTACATTCTATGGTTGAATTATCGAAATCGAATATGCCCCTTTTTATTAAGTCTGGTAATCTAAGAATTAGGGAACAGACACCCTAATTGACGCGAATCCTAAAGATAGATCTATTGGGCCTAACAAACCCCATCCAAAGTACCGGATGCTTTAGTACTTCGAAATTTATATCATATCCGAAGGGTGTCCCGGAATGATGGGGATATTCTTAAATATGCATATTGTTAATGTCGGTTACCAGGTGTTCACCATATGAATGATTTTTATCTCTATCTATGGGATGTGTATTGAAATATGAAATCTTGTGGTCTATTATTCTGATTTGATATATATAGGTTAAACCTATAACTCACCAACATTTTTGTTGACGTTTTAAGCATGTTTATTCTCAGGTGATTATTAAGAGCTTCCGCTGTCGCATACTTAAATAAGGACGAGATTTGGAGTCCATGCTTGTATGATATTGTGTAAAAATTGCATTCAAGAAACTTATTTTGTTGTAACATATTTGTATTGTAAACCATTATGTAATGGTCGTGTGTAAACAGGATATTTTAGATTATCATTATTTGATAATCTACGTAAAGCTTTTTTTTAAAACCTTTATCTATGAAATAAAGGTTATGGTTTGTTTTAAAAATGAATGCAGTCTTTGAAAAACGTCTCATATAGAGGTCAAAACCTCGCAACGAAATCAATTAATATGGAACGTTTTTAATCAATAAGAACGGGACATTTCAATATGAAACTACAACTAGATTACATCATGAAATCTAATACAAAAGGTCCTACGGTGAAGGTGGGTGTAGGATGTCTAAAACCTGAGCCAACTGCTCCTCGAGCTCAGTAACCCGAGCTCGGAGGATTCCCACCTCCCTTGTCAATTCCTCGACAGTGGGAGATGGTGGGGCAGGTGGTGCGGGTGGTGTCGGTGGTGCGGGTGGTGCAGACCGCATGAAACGGGGTGCAGACGTTCCGGCTCCAGAAATAGTCAGTACGTAACGAGGTACCTTACACACTTGTGGGTCGGCAGGGTACGGCACAAGCCGCTTACGAGCAGTAACCCTACGACGCCGACCAAACTCGTCAGTGAAGGCTCGTCCTCCGTTGATATCCGGAATGATGGTACCGTCGAAGCGATACTGCTTCTTCGGCGGGGTGGAGGGTGGCTGAATAGGTACATCAGCAGGGTCATCATCATCACTGGAGTCGTCTGAGGAGGTGTCGTCGAATGAAGCATCAGTGGATGACGGGTCGTTTGAATCATGTGGTGGCTGTACGGGTGGCTGAACTGGCCATCCTTGAGCGGCCATCATCTGTTGGTAACGAGCGGGTCCGATCGGAATGAGACGTCCATCAGGGGCGCGTCGACACCAATGGCAATACCGGTTACGGAAAGGACCTTCCCCTAACTCCGCGGGAATCACAATCTCACCGGAGCGGGGCTGTGATCCTGAGGGTCCAGGGGCAGATGGAGCTGGAATCTCCGAAGGGTCCTGGGCTCTGCTAGATGTAACCAATGGTGCAGGCGCCTGGCTGCTAGTCCCGGAAGATGAAGCGTCGGGGTCACTCGTGGGTAGCGGGATCGGTGTGTCGGCAGCAGCAGCAGGTGGGGTGGCTGACGAGTCTGAACTGCCCAAAATGATAGCAGGTGGAGCATCCAACATCTGAACAAGGAAAAATAAATTTTTCCATGTCAGTAAGTCATAAAGCAAGCACGTATTAGGCCAACAGTTTAAATCATGTATAACAATAAGTAGCATGGCAATAATAACGAATCGTACAGAAGTAGCATGCAATCGAAAGCAAATAATATCATACGGTAGTGAAATCATGTAGTAGCATACAGCATATAGCAGTAAAAGTAAGCAGCAGCATGCAGTAAGTTCAGCAGAAACACGTAAACTAACAAGTTGTAGATTAGTCCTATTAGTGAATCCTACTCGGGTCGGTCTTAGACTCACTAATGCAACCTAATTCCCTTCAACCAATGCTCTGATACCAAATGTGATGCCCCGTACAAAACCATTGTGTACGAATCATCAACAACAGGATCATTACAAGGTTAAGTACTATATGCTGTAATAAAAGAAGTTGCATTAACGATAAAAAAGGTGACGTCATAACCGTCATCAAATATTTTACACCAACAGTATGCTTCTACGAATAGCAAGCATGAATAAATGTATGTGACCCTTAGGTCATTACAAAACATAGTTTCAAATGTATTAAAGTTATGAATGTAGGATAAACAGTTCATGCGGTGATAACACTAGAGCAGCGGGTGTCTATGGCAAGACTAGCACGACAGCGGAAGCAAATAACCTTAAGCACCTGAGAAAAACATGCTTAAAAACGTCAACACAAAGGTTGGTGAGCTATAGTTTAAGTATAATAGTAAGTAAGGTAGGCCACGAGATTTCAGTGCTACAACGAGCGTTTCAAAATAGTATGTAAAGTATATGTTAACCGTGGGCACTTGGTAACTAACTTAACGTTTATACCCCCTGAAAGTACACTTGACAAGTGCGTATGTCTACGAAGTATTAAACACCCGTTAAATGCTAGCGCTACTAGCCCGAGTGGAGATGTCAAACCCTATGGATCCATATCTAAGATTCGTGTTCACGGTTCAAAAACCAATGATTAAACGTTACCGAGCTAAAGGGAATGTTTATGCCGTTGTATAACCCACACATATATAAGTTTAAGTACTCGTGCCTAGTATGTAAAACATAAAATCCGCATGTATTCTCAGTTCCCAAAATATGTTAAAGTAAAAAGAGAATGCTATAACTCACAATGATAAAGTAGCGGTAAAGTATGACTCGGAAAGTAAGCAAGTAATGAAGGTTGTCCAAACGGGTCCTCAACCTAAGTCAAATAGTACTAAGTCAGTAAATCATCTGAATAGGTTTAAAAGTATGTAAATAAGGTCTTAAAGGTCATCATCATTCATCATTAAACAAAAGGTATAAAGTGGGTTTCGTTCATGAAAGTAGTTTAAAACAAAAGCTGACTTCGATCAGTCACCACGGCCTCTACCCTTACTGAATTAAGGTGAGACTAGTGGCCATAGCTCCGTATATGAGTCCTTTAGGTGTGGTAAAATTTACAGAAGCAAAATCGTCTTCGTTTGACCGTGGCGATGGTCTAAGTGCGAGTAGGTCAGAAATTTCTGCACAACGTTAAAAGGACATAGTGACGATCGGAGGGTCATAAATCCTAAACCATAACTCGGATTAAGACGAGTCCTATATGAAAAATTATCTACTCGAAAAGATCTATCTGAAAATCAAGGTTACAGTAGCCCAGGTGTACTGGTCTGTTACAGAACCCAGAAAACAGTAGGCAGAAGACAGAAAACAGAAAAATAGTGGGTTCCGGTGGTCTTGGTGCTCGATGCTTATCACGGTTCTCATCCTTGATGCATATAGCTTCAAGTGTACAACTCGTTGATGTGTTTGCATCATTTTCACCAAGGTTTGACCATCATAACCCAAGTGTAAGTCTAAGACATGAAGCACAACTCACTTAAGTGTTGCAAGTGTTTTGATGAACCAAAGTTACATCAAAGTCTTAGATTCAACACATACATGAAATGTAAAAGTAACATTAACCAAGTTTTAACTATTATGACACAAGTGTAGGTCTAAGACATGTAGCACAACTCACTTAAGAGTTGTATGAAGTTTGATGAACCAAAGTTACATCAAAGTCTTAGATCTAACGCATACATGAACTTTAAAACTAATAATAAGTTACAAACTTGAAAGTAAACTCATGAAATCAAGATCTTGAGTTGTAGAACATAGTTCTTTAGTTTGATCTTGAAGATCCAAGACTCAAAAGTCTAGATCTAGCATAAGTGTACCAAGTTATAATTAAAAAAACCTACTTACATGTTCTTGAACTTTTAAAGTTAATTTTAGTTCAAGATTAATGAGATCAAAGTTAACTAGTAACATTTGACCAACAACAACCAACAAACATGAAATTAAAGTGCATAAAATGAAGACATAAACTAAGTAAACAAGTAACTAGTTCATTGTTGTTCATACTTTAAAGATTCAAACCTTTGAATCTTTAAGAAAGTAAACTTTAAAGTTTACTAACATGAATTACAAGTATGAGTTTAACAACTATGAACTTACAATCTTTTGATACATTAAGTGTAGAACATAAACTAAAGAGTCTTATTCTTGTATGTCTTGTATGAAATGTCCCGTTCTTATTGATTAAAAACGTTCCATATTAATTGATTTCGTTGCGAGGTTTTGACCTCTATATGAGACGTTTTTTAAAGACTGTATTCATTTTTAAAACAAACCATAACCTTTATTTCATAAATAAAGGTTTAAAAAGCTTTACGTAGATTATCAAATAATGATAATCTAAAATATCCTGTTTACACACGACCATTACATAATGGTTTACAATACAAATATGTTACATCGAAATTAGTTTCTTGAATGCAGTTTTTACACAATATCATACAAACATGGACTCCAAATCTTGTCCTTATTTTAGTATGCAACAGCGGAAGCTCTTAGTATTCACCTGAGAATAAACATGCTTTAAACGTCAACAAAAATGTTGGTGAGTTATAGGTTTAACTTATATATATCAAATCGTAACAATAGACCACAAGATTTCATATTTCAATACACATCCCATACATAGAGATAAAAATCATTCATATGATGAATACCCGGTAACCGACATTAACAAGATGCATATATATATAAGAATATCCCCATCATTCCGGGACACCCTTCGGATATGATATAAATTTCGAAGTACTAAAGCATCCGGTACTTTGGATGGGGTTTGTTAGGCCCAATAGATCTATCTTTAGGATTCGCGTCAATTAGGGTGTCTGTTCCCTAATTCTTAGATTACCAGACTTAATAAAAAGGGGCATATTCGATTTCGATAATTCAACCATAGAATGTAGTTTCACGTACTTGTGTCTATTTTGTAAATCATTTATAAAACCTGCATGTATTCTCATCCCAAAAATATTAGATTTTAAAAGTGGGACTATAACTCACTTTCACAGATTTTTACTTCGTCGGGAAGTAAGACTTGGCCACTGGTTGATTCACGAACCTATAACAATATATACATATATATCAACGTATGTTTAAAATATATTTACAACACTTTTAATATATTTTGATGTTTTAAGTTTATTAAGTCAGCTGTCCTCGTTAGTAACCTACAACTAGTTGTCCACAGTTAGATGTACAGAAATAAATCGATAAATATTATCTTGAATCAATCCACAACCCAGTGTATACGTATCTCAGTATTGATCACAACTCAAACTATATATATTTTGGAATCAACCTCAACCCTGTATAGCTAACTCCATCATTCACATATAGAGTGTCTATGGTTGTTCCGAAATATATATAGATGTATCGACATGATAGGTCAAAACATTGTATACGTGTCTATGGTATCTCAAGATTACATAATATACAATACAAGTTGATTAAGTTATGGTTGTAATAGATTTGTTACCAATTTTCACGTAGCTAAAATGAGAAAAATTATCCAATCTTGTTTTACCCATAACTTCTTCATTTTAAATCCGTTTTGAGTGAATCAAATTGCTATGATTTCATATTGAACTATATTTTATGAATCTAAACAGAAAAAGTATAGGTTTATAGTCGAAAAATAAGTTACAAGTCATTTTTGTAAAGGTAGTCATTTCAGTCGAAAGAACGACGTCTAGATGACCATTTTAGAAAACATACTTCCACTTTGAGTTTAACCATAATTTTTGGATATAGTTTCATGTTCATAATAAAAATCATTTTTTCAGAATAACAACTTTTAAATCAAAGTTTATCATAGTTTTTAATTAACTAACCCAAAACAGCCCGCGGTGTTACTACGACGGCGTAAATCCGGTTTTACGGTGTTTTTCGTGTTTCCAGGTTTTAAATCATTAAGTTAGCATATCATATAGATATAGAACATGTGTGTAGTTAATTTTAAAAGTCAAGTTAGAAGGATTAACTTTTGTTTGCGAACAAGTTTAGAATTAACTAAACTATGTTCTAATGATTACGAGTTTAAACCTTCGAATAAGATAGTTTTATATATATGAATCGAATGATGTTATGAACATCATTACTACCTCAAGTTTAGTAGGTAAACCTACTGGAAGTGACAAGAAATGATCTAGCTTCAAAGGATCTTGGATGGCTTGAAAGTTCTTGAAGTAGGATCATGACACAAAAACAAGTTCAAGTAAGATTTTTACTCGAATTAAGATAGTTTATAGTTATAGAAATTGAATCAAAGTTTGAATATGAATATTACCTTGAATAAGAAAGATAACCTACTGTATATAACAAAGGTTTCTTGATCTTAGATGATTACTTGGAATGGATTAGAAAGCTTGGAAGTAAATTAGTAAACTTGAAGGGATTTTTGAAGTGTTCTTGAAGTGTTCTTCCTATGATGATTATAGCTTGATTCTTGAAGTGATTTTTGATGAAGATGATGATTAACTACTGGAAAAATACGTTCATAATAGTGTGTGTGTGTTGAGAGAGAATTAGAAAGAGAATTGGAAGTGAAATGGAGTGAATGATGAGTGGTAATTGGTGAGTGGTGAGTGGGGTTAAAAGGAGTTCTAGTTAGTTGACTAGCTCATGGTAGAAGTTAAAATTGATTAGTCATACATGACATAATCAAGAGTGGAATCCCATGCTAGTTCCTATTGGTATATACTCATAGTAAGTACGTTTTGAAGCTGTGTATAATACGGGTAACAATACGACTAGAATTCTTGATGAAAGAAAAGAATGGAAAAGTAACTGTAACCATTTTCGTTAAGTATGAGTGTTTTGATATATGTCTTGAAGTCTTCCAAAAGTATTTTAATACATCTAAATACACTACATGTATATACATTTTAACTGAGTCGTTAAGTCATCGTTAGTCGTTACATGTAAGTGTTGTTTTGAAACCTTTAAGTTAACGATCTCAATTAATGTTGTTAACCCATTATTTATTATATCTAATGAGATGTTAAATTATTATATTATCATGATATTATGATATATTAATATATCTTAATATGATATATATACATTTAAATGTCGTTACAACGATAATCGTTACATATATGTCTCGTTTCGAAATCCTTAAGTTAGTAGTCTTGTTTATATGTATATAACTCATTGTTAATATACTTATGGAGATATTACTTATCATAATCTCATGTTAACCATATGTATATCCATATATATATATCATCATGTCGTTTTTACAAGTTTTAACGTTCGTGAATCGTCGGTCAACTTGGGTGGTCAATTGTCTATATGAAACATATTTCAATTAATCAAGTCTTAACAAGTTTGATTGCTTAACATGTTGGAAACATTTAATCAT
Organism: Rutidosis leptorrhynchoides; assembly: GCF_046630445.1. Taxonomy (NCBI): domain Eukaryota; kingdom Viridiplantae; phylum Streptophyta; class Magnoliopsida; order Asterales; family Asteraceae; genus Rutidosis; species Rutidosis leptorrhynchoides. The sequence continues at coordinate 292,612,129 of NC_092339.1, read as the reverse complement.
GTAAATATCAATCTCAATTAATATATATAAACATAGAAAAGTTCGGGTCACTACATTGTAAGAACAAGATAAATGAAGAATCAAACTAACAAGTTTGCTTCTTAGAAAATAGTAAGTAAACAACTAAGAATGAGTAACAATCAACGACAATGAACAAGTAAGTAATTAATCAACAATAACAACAAGTAATGATGATGATTATGTGTATATATGTCATGGTTTTGGGACAAAGAAAGAGGAGAGAAAAGTCTCAAGTCACTTACAAAATTGAGAGAGAAATGAGAGAAAGAAAGTTGCAAGTTTGAATGTGTGTGTAATTGTGAGAGGATGCAAGTAGAAGTAATACAAAAAAAAGAATTTGAACTCCCTCCCACCCCTTGGAAGCCCACGATCAGTAGAAAAAAAGAAGGGGGGAAGAAGTCCACAAGTTAATTGCATGTAAAGCTTGAAAAAGTTGGTTATTAGATGGTTGTTCATGGGGATAAGGTGCTAACTAGATTCCAAATGCCTTAAACTAACTAGTTTCCATCTAAATTGATACTTACAAGTGAGAATGGGCTAAATAATCCATTAAAGTGTAGGGTGGGCTTATAAGCCCAAGTATATGCATGTAAGTAACAAGTTGAAAGAATAAGCCCAGGTCCAAATAAATAATAATCCAATTAAAGCCCAAGTAATTAACCAATAACCTTGGTTAATTAAATTAATTAATAAAACTTAATCATGAATGTAAATAATACTTGAAAATATTATTCGTGCAAGTTTCGTGTGTCACAAAGACGTTTCGGGCAATTAAAGTCAAGTACAGGCAATCATGGCAACATGTGAATGTAATAACATACATTCGTTCAATCACAAGCATTAATAATAATTATTAATAAATAATCGTTGGAAAATCCAGGGTCGTTACACTTTTCATATCATAATTACCTTTTCTTAGCTTAAGCATATATCATAGTCAACATTTCCCCGATCTGCATTCTCCGGACATTCCTCAACCCTTTACTTTTCCGCATTTAGGACTTTTAATCAAAACTATCTATTATCTTTCTATCTATTCAATTTAATCAAAGACAACTATACATTTAAAATTCAATTCATATAACCAATCAAAAGCACAACCCTAACTTAACTTAGGTATTGTTTGTTTTTCCGTCTGCAAATTTTATTAGGTCTTATTTCTGCACATTAGACGTTTTTACCGTAGACTGTTTATTTTTATGAAGACATAAGTTAAAATAATATCTTATTTGTGAAACGACCTCAAACCGATTATCAAAAAAGACTTGTAACTTTTTTTATATAAGGGTACCCTCGCCTCGCGGACCAAAACGGTCGCGCCGCGATGTCAAGTGTGTTTTTAAGTTCGAGCATCCTGATCAACCAGACCACCAGTCCCAACATCATGTCGCGTCGCGACCTTGCATGGTCGCATCGCGACACCAGCCTAATCCAGATGGTCAGTTCCACTAAACTGCTCGACATTAAAAATACACTGCTGGTCACGTCGCGACATGGGAGTGTCGCGTCGCGACACCAAGCTGTTCCAGATTATGTTTTGTTCCAATTTTAACACAAGACACAAAATCAACAACACGAGTCTTTGATATCCAAAACCTACTCATACGTTAAGCATAATTCCAAAATACATCAACTTACAAGTTTACAACATCGGGAACTCAAGTCCCATAAATTAACCAATGTTTAACGTGAACCGTATAACCAAAGTGACCCAAAAAGGCGAGCATGACCATCGGGATCATTACCAAAAGCGTCTTTCGAAGACCACCAATATGCAAGCTAAGCCAATCTCTTACCCTTGTCCTTCGAAGTGCCACAATCCATAAAAAGATAAACAACGAGGGAGTAAGCTAAAATGCTTAGTGAGTGAAATACTTATATGCATACATACATAAACCACTTATTGCACAACTTACACATAAACACATGTAGGATAGCATCACTAACGCATATGTACACAATCCGAACACAAGCTAGCATGTTGATCGCATGAAACAATAATATAACACGCTACACTACAAATACACAACATATGGTTAACCATACCCAATTGTGCTAGTCATCGAATGAATAACACCATCAACTCATGTATATGGCCAACAAAAGCGCCTCCCGGATGGCACTACCATATACACATGAATGGGACCAACAAAAAGCGAAACCGAAAGGTGACACTTACCACATCCTCACAAGTGGCCAACAAAGAGTGGATTTTTATGTAATCAACACTCACCACTTTCCACAAACGCAACGTGGCCAACAAAAAGTGAATCCTTAAGGACATCACTTACCACCTTGCACCGAGTGGCCAACAAAGAGCAAATCCACCACGACCGGATATTACTCGCCACCCAACCCCGCAAGCAAACAATTTATATATACACACATATAAATACTCCACTCACCTTGAACACTTAGATGAGTTGACAACCATGCTAGAACTTTAAGATTGATCCAAAAGCAAGTTACCTACCATAAAACACAACATCAGGCTATAAACACTAGTAGCTTGATCCAAAAGCACACAAGTGCAATTCCAACCCAAATTGCACCTAACCCACCAACTAGGTCAAACAAGACCCAACACCCCAAATACAACTTATGGTCAAGTACTTATGAGCACTTCATGACCCATTTCAACCAAAAGACTCATTTTAACCCATATTAGGGACAACACGCAAGAGCAAGTTTATAGAACCTCAAACCCACCAAATTGAAAGTGTTCAAGTGAACATCAAGCCATTTTAAGTTCATGCACGTGCAAAATCACCATTGAACCCAAAATAACGAATTAGGGTTCATACACCCAAATCATACCCCAAGAACCCTAATACTTCAAGTACTTAGGTCCTTTGCTCATCTCCAACCCAAACCCTAACCAAAACATGAAATTACACATTAAAATTGAGCTAGGGTTCTTACCACAAGTGTATTGAAACACTAGAACGCAGCTACAAGGTGTTAGGACTTCAAATGGAGGTTGGATTTGAGCTTCTTCTTCACAAAATCAACTTTCTCACACTAGGGTTTCTCACTCTAGAATTTGGTTGTTTTGGTGTTGTAGAAAGTGACCAAATGACTCCAAAAATCTGATCTAAAGCTATCCCATCCGGCCATGCAATATTGTAATATGGTCCCCAAAGTTATTTATTTTAACTTACAAAACAGTCCTCCCTTCCCAGCTATCTGTCGCGTCGCGACAAAGATGGGTCGCGCTGCGACCCGTCATTGTTTATGAAAATTCGGGTTGTTACAATTTGTCTGCAACCTCGCACACTTAAAAATATGCTTCTAAGTGCTGCATATAAGATTAAGTTACTTTGCATATTATATAAAAAATAGTTTTCACTATTTAACATACAAACCTTTAGACTACATTTTCTTTATAGACATGGTCTACAAATCTTCATATAATAACATCTTAAAAACAAACAACACTTTACTCTTTATACCCTTAGAAAAGAAAAAGAAGATTTAGGTCTCACACTTATAAATAATAAAATTCATTTGATACTCCTCTTAGGACTCGCTCTGTCGACCTCATAACACGACAAACGAAATTGACTTTTCAGGTGATATCATTATTCATTTACTTTTATTATTGCTCTAGTTTATTAATTAAATCAATCAAAAAATCAAACCTTGTTTCTAGTATATATAATCGTTGAAGAATTCTTGATCACATTTCTCCTTGTAGATAATTCGAACTTACTTTGACAATATACTACGCGATTGAGACTAGTTGCTTATTTGTGTGTTAGATTTATCATAGTTTTTGTCCTATTTTAGTAGATGTTGCTCGTTAACTTGTTGGTGCCTCTATAAATGTTTTCGTGGTTGTGTTTATATGTAGTTTATTTTATTTTATTTTTTATTATTTTCTTTTTATGGAAAATGATAACCATAACTATTAGAAAGTTATTATTTCAATATAAAACTTCGTATTTTAATTAATAAGTTAAAGTTAATCACTTAATTTAAGTATAGAAAACACGTTATAATATAGAAAATTAACATTTTACAATATATGTTTAAACGTAATCCTTGTGACTATTTAGCATTATTTTTTTTATTATTGTTTAAAAGCTGGTGGTGCTACACTATAACTATAAATGTTTTCTTAAACAATGTTGGGTTCTTTCAATCTAGAAGATGACGGTGTTTATATTAATTTAATTTAGACGTTTTATTAGTTTACAATATTTATTACTCAAGAGAAATAAATTGTTAAGAGTTATCCGTACATTTTTTAGGGAATAGATCTCGATTTGTTTTCTTATATAAATATCACTGTCATGACATGATTGTATATAACAAGTGTTTGATCGACCGCGCGGTACAGCGGTAAACTCATTTTTGTTAGGCATTTACAAAAGTACCTATGAAACTATTACATAAAGGCACCACAAAACATACAAAAGGTGTCATGCGTTGTGCCCACAACTCCAGCTGAAAAACACAAAGATCTCTGTAAAAGTGTGACACACCTGCATTTATCCACATCAGTAAAAATATGAGAGCATCAGAATTGTTTATATTTATATTCATTGATGACAGAGTTTAGGACACATCATATACAATATACTAACCACAAATTTTATGCAATAACATAAGAAGTATGTGTGGAAAACACACCGTATATGTCTTGAATTAACAGTTCACATACATACATATACATATAAGTGTCCTTTAATAAATAAAGAAACATGTGTACATATATAAGTGTCATTATACAAATAACAGTTCACATATAAGAGTCACTACACATATAAGTGTCGTTATAAGTGTCGTTTGTATAAACCTACAAACCTTCAAAAAAATAAAGAAACACGTGTCGTTTAATACATATACATATAAGTTATATACTAATTCATTTGAGTGGCTACAAAATATAAACTTTTTCTTATAATGACAATGTAAATGTAAATGTAAATACATAGCATTTGAAATCAACTAAGTTTACGTACCTCCCCGGTGAATTGCACAGTTGTGATTTGCACTGTTGTGAATTTGTCGTCAATTTTATACGTTCCTTTGAAGAGTTGGGCGATGAAAAGAACATATTAGTTTAACATATTGTTGAATATGACTACTATTGTACGTTCCTTGATAGACCATAAAAATAGATCTATCAGAAAGTTCAGCCGCAAGAAAAATACAACATCAATTATCTATTTCAGTACCAGACTGTTAAACATCTATAATGCAATTAGTTAGCAAGTTATATTACAGGGAAAATAGAAAAATAATGAAACCTATCAAATTCACTACCAAAATATAAAAGACCTATAATGCATATAAGAGACAGTTGTAGTTAACAAATTCAGTAGAAACCATAATAAGAATATGTATTGTCTTTCAGGCTACTTTAAGGCTAAATATAATGATGACTAACCGGATCAATAAGGTAGTTTGGGGACAGGTGAAACATAAAACAACATTTATGATGCAATGAGTACTAACAACAGATGCAAACATTAAGGCAAATCCAAGTTAAACAACTCATTATCAAATAACAAAGGATGAGAAAATTTACTTTCACAACAAAACACATAAAATAATAGTACCAGTTGTTGGACATCAAGTTTCGAGACCCGAGAAACGGTCAATATTTGAAAGCACTGATCTTCTTAATTCAACAGGAGTACCAGATACAACGGGAGAGTAAGGGGACTCATAAGATCAACCACTGTACATATTATTACGGTATCACACTGTATGCCTCATAGCCCCTGCCTTGCAAATACAGAAAATAAACAGACTAATATAACCCACTCAACCAAATCTAACCTATTATGTAAAAGAATAATCAACTGGAAATACCTTCCATAAACCCATCGTAATTAATCGTACATACTTCCAGAAATCCAGTGACACTTCTCCTGTACGCATTTGAAACATAACCAAATTAAAATGAATGGAAGTAAAAGAAATCAACAATAAGCAAAACAAATAAATAAATAAATAAATAAATAAATGCATACTTGCATTTATATATCGTCTGCCCAGTTTGTGGAATGTACGTACATTGAAGTGTACAAATGGTCAACATAACAAAATTAATATTGTACCTGTTAAGAAGATATTAGCTGAAAATCTCCATAGCTTGCATTACAGGTAATAACCTGAAACACATACACGATTGTTGAATAAATGACTACATGTATGTTTGATTTAGAAAGAAACTTCAATAACATTACTTATTTTACTTTAATCATTAGAGAAGAAAAATTGGAGCATAAAGAACATATGGTTTTATCAAAACAGCTGTACATCAAAAGTGAAATTAAACCAACACAAATGTAAATTTAGCTTCACACATAACTTAAATCCATAAAAGGAGATTTATATATTTGCAATGACAAAATATAACAATTGGTGCATTAGTTAGAAATAATACATAGAAACACAATAACAATTAAACATCAGATTTTCAATGAAAAAAAGACTTAAATATTATCATTATTATTAGTGCATACCCATGTACCTTCATGAGTCACAAATTCACCAGCACTGAGCACCTATACTACAAAGAGAAGGTTGTTAAAACTCATTCGGTTTGTTTGGTTTCTAATTTTTGGGACAAAAACCCAAATAAGAAGAATCATAAGTTGAAACACCAACTAACTATGTACGTAAAAAAAGTTACCTTTGCAAATAGATTTGAAAACTCAAATCCAATATTAAAAAACTAGTGAAAAGACCCGTGAAATCACGGGATTGTTTAAATGAAACAGTTGAATGATATGTTTTAGGCATTAAGCGAATATAAATTCTAAAGTCGTATAGTTAAGATTACGTTGACAATAAGATACACAAAAACATGCTAAAATAGAATTGAGTATTACATATTACATTGAGATTTAATTAAAGAGTGTAATTAAACCTAAACACATGAAAATGGTTACTTTATTAAAACTAATAGCAGATGAGATTGAAAACGTGAAAAGAAGAATTTCATATGCTATCTTAGACAATAAAATCACAGAAAGCGAAGATTAGAATTACTATTCATAAAATTACGGGTTTGTTTAATATACTAACAAATAGATGTCAATTGATTAATAGATATCAATGCATTCGTAACACTTGATAGTGTTTCAGGAATAAATTGAATTTCTCTGTCATATGCATACTAAATACTAAAAATAAAAAACAAAATTACCAATAATTCAAATAAGTCACTCATATCCATTTAGATCATTTAGTTTTAAGTGAATTTCTAGAAAATATGTTCAAGATCAAAGCTTAAGTGAGATCTTCCTTGATGGAATTACATTTAGTATCAAAACTTGATTGGTAAGGATCTCTAACCCATTACATTTGGACACAAAGATACTGTAATCATAAATGATCAAGACATATAAATCAAACCGTTTGTCATTTCATGTAATGCCTTTGCAAATATAACCATTGTAACTTAAAGTGTTAGAATTATACATACAATATATAACCAACAAATAGAATATCATAAATAGATGACATACTGAAACACATTTTGAAGTTTTCTTCATATGTAAATGTCATTGATGAGTTTTCTTTATCCTCGTTACATTGTGAATCCTTGCATTTTTTTACTTTTGAGAAATCTTTCTTTATTCTCGTTACATTGCGAATTCTTTCGAATTTTACTTTTTAGAGATCTCATACATTATTGCATAGCGCCTTTGTAGTTGTACAAAATCACATCATCTGCATTAGAAAGAACGGGTCATAAATATATAATTTGGCCAAACTATATGTTTAAAGAAGTGAGGCGTGGAAACACAAAAAGTATTTAGAAGGTATAGATACATTAATAGCTGATTCATTTAAATGGGTCCAATGTAAATGGATGGGTCAACATAGAAAAAACGTAATAATCCATACAAAAAATGAAAATGGGTCAAAATAGAAAAAGGTCAAATCCAATACATGTTCACACTAAATATTCAAATGGCTAATTATACATGATTCAAAAGTTGGACAATCAATATATACTTACTTGTATAAGAAGTTGAACAATAAGAATAATCTACAAGAACATTTTAAGGCTTTCAGGTGCATTGAAGCATTGATTAAACGAAACCAATAACTTTTAGTTTAACTCATATTTTATTTTTACATCTGTAGAAGCATAATTAGACACATTCCAAAAACTTATAGAAGCATCATAGACTAGACACTACCCAAAAACGCACCGTGAAGACATTTATGTTATTTGCTCTGAGTTGAGACTTGATATGTAGATGACTACAAAAAAACATGTTTTACTTGCTTACTCTCTAATTTTAATTGTATATTGGACCTATAAGTTACTGCAAAATAGACCATCTACTGTAGTGACCCGAACTTTTCCATGTTTATATATATTAATTGAGATTGATATTTACATGATTAAATGTTTCCAACATGTTAAGCAATCAAACTTGTTAAGACTTGATTAATTGAAATATGTTTCATATAGACAATTGACCACCCAAGTTGACCGGTGATTTACGAACGTTAAAACTTGTAAAAACTATATGATGACATATATATGGATATATATATATAGTTAACATGATACTATGATAAGTAAACATATCATTAAGTATATTAACAATGAACTACATATGTAAAAACAAGACTACTAACTTAATGATTTTTAAACGAGACATATATGTAACGATTATCGTTGTAAAGACATTTAATGTATATATATCATATTAAGAGATATTCATACATGATAATATCATGATAATATAATAATTTAAAATCTCATTTGATATTATAAACATTGGGTTAACAACATTTAACAAGATCGTTAACCTAAAGGTTTCAAAACAACACTTACATGTAACGACTAACGATGACTTAACGACTCAGTTAAAATGTATATACATGTAGTGTTTTAATATGTATTTATACACTTTTGAAAGACTTCAATACACTTATCAAAATACTTCTACTTAACAAAAAAGCTTACAATTACATCCTCATTCAGTTTCATCAACAATTCTACTCGTATGCACCCGTATTCGTACTCGTACAATACACAGCTTTTAGATGTATGTACTATTAGTATATACACTCAAATGATCAGCTCTTAGCAGCCCATGTGAGTCACCTAACACATGTGGGAACCATCATTTGGCAACTAGCATGAAATATCTCATAAAATTACAAAAATATGAGTAATCATTCATGACTTATTTACATGAAAACAAAATTACATATCCTTTATATCTAATCCATACACCAACGACCAAAAATGTAGTGACCCGAACTTTTCCATGTTTATATATATTAATTGAGATTGATATTTACATGATTAAATTTTTCCAACATGTTAAGCAATCAAACTTGTTAAGACTTGATTAATTAAAATATGTTTCATATAGACAATTGACCACCCAAGTTGACCGGTGATTCACGAACGTTAAAACTTGTAAAAACTATATGATGACATATATATGGATATATATATATATATAGTTAACATGATACTATGATAAGTAAACATATCATTAAATATATTAACAATGAACTACATATGTAAAAACAAGACTACTAACTTAATGATTTTTAAACGAGACATATATGTAACGATTATCGTTGTAAAGACATTTAATGTATATATATCATATTAAGAGATATTCATACATGATAATATCATGATAATATAATAATTTAAAATCTCATTTGATATTATAAACATTGGGTTAACAACATTTAACAAGATCGTTAACCTAAAAGTTTCAAAACAACACTTACATGTAACGACTAACGATGACTTAACGACTCAGTTAAAATGTATATACATGTAGTGTTTTAATATGTATTTATACACTTTTGAAAGACTTCAATACATTTATCAAAATACTTCTACTTAACAAAAATGCTTACAATTACATCCTCGTTCAGTTTCATCAACAATTCTACTCGTATGCACCCGTATTCGTACTCGTACAATACACAGCTTTTAGATGTATGTACTATTGGTATATACACTCCAATGATCAGCTCTTAGCAGCCCATGTGAGTCACCTAACACATGTGGGAACCATCATTTGGCAACTAGCATGAAATATCTCATAAAATTACAAAAATATGAGTAATCATTCATGACTTATTTACATGAAAACAAAATAACATATCCTTTATATCTAATCCATACACCAACGACCAAAAACACCTACAAACACTTTCATTCTTCAATTTTCTTCATCTAATTGATCTCTCTCAAGTTCTATCTTCAAGTTCTAAGTGTTCTTCATAAATTCCAAAAGTTCTAGTTTCATAAAATCAAGAATACTTTCAAGTTTGCTAGCTCACTTCCAATCTTGTAAGGTGATCATCCAACCTCAAGAAATCTTTGTTTCTTACAGTAGGTTATCATTCTAATACAAGGTAATAATCATATTCAAACTTTGGTTCAATTTCTATAACTATAACAATCTTATTTTAAGTGATGATCTTACTTGAACTTGTTTTCGTGTCATGATTCTGCTTCAAGAACTTCGAGCCATCCAAGGATCCATTGAAGCTAGATCCATTTTTCTCTTTTCCAGTAGGTTTATCCAAGGAACTTAAGGTAGTAATGATGTTCATAACATCATTCGATTCATACATATAAAGCTATCTTATTCGAAGGTTTAAACTTGTAATCACTAGAACATAGTTTAGTTAATTCTAAACTTGTTCGCAAATAAAAGTTAATCCTTCTAACTTGACTTTTAAAATAAACTAAACACATGTTCTATATCTATATGATATGCTAACTTAATGATTTAAAACCTGGAAACACGAAAAACACCGTAAAACCGAATTTACGCCGTCGTAGTAACACCGCGGGCTGTTTTGGGTTAGTTAATTAAAAACTATGATAAACTTTGATTTAAAAGTTGTTATTCTGAGAAAATGATTTTTATTATGAACATGAAACTATATCCAAAAATTATGGTTAAACTCAAAGTGGAAGTATGTTTTCTAAAATGGTCATCTAGACGTCGTTCTTTCGACTGAAATGACTACCTTTACAAAAATGACTTGTAACTTATTTTTCCGACTATAAACCTATACTTTTTCTGTTTAGATTCATAAAATAGAGTTCAATATGAAACCATAGCAATTTGATTCACTCAAAACGGATTTAAAATGAAGAAGTTATGGGTAAAACAAGATTGGATAATTTTTCTCATTTTAGCTACGTGAAAATTGGTAACAAATATATTCCAACCATAACTTAATCAACTTGTATTGTATATTATGTAATCTTGAGATACCATAGACACGTATACAATGTTTCGACCTATCATGTCGACACATCTATATATATTTCGGAACAACCATAGACACTCTATATGTGAATGTTGGAGTTAGCTATACAGGGTTGAGGTTGATTCCAAAATATGTATAGTTTGAGTTGTGATCAATACTGAGATACATATACACTGGGTCGTGGATTGATTCAAGATAATATTTATCGATTTATTTCTGTATATCTAACTGTGGACAACTAGTTATAGGTTACTAACGAGGACAGCTGACTTAATAAACTTAAAACATCAAAATATATTAAAAGTGTTGTAAATATATTTTGAACATACTTTGATATATATGTATATATTGTTATAGGTTCGTGAATCAACCAGTGGCCAAGTCTTACTTCCCGACGAAGTAAATATCTGTGAAAGTGAGTTATAGTCCCACTTTTAAAATCTAATATTTTTGGGATGAGAATACATGCAGGTTTTATAAATAATTTACAAAATAGACACAAGTACGTGAAACTACATTCTATGGTTGAATTATCAAAATCGAATATGCCCCTTTTTATTAAGTCTGGTAATCTAAGAATTAGGGAACAGACACCCTAATTGACGCGAATCCTAAAGATAGATCTATTGGGCCTAACAAACCCCATCCAAAGTACCGGATGCTTTAGTACTTCGAAATTTATATCATATCCGAAGGGTGTCCCGGAATGATGGGGATATTCTTATATATATGCATCTTGTTAATGTCGGTTACCAGGTGTTCACCATATGAATGATTTTTATCTCTATGTATGGGATGTGTATTGAAATATGAAATCTTGTGGTCTATTGTTACGATTTGATATATATAGGTTAAACCTATAACTCACCAACATTTTTGTTGACGTTTTAAGCATGTTTATTCTCAGGTGATTATTAAGAGCTTCCGCTGTCGTATACTTAAATAAGGACAAGATTTGGAGTCCATGCTTGTATGATATTGTGTAAAAACTGCATTCAAGAAACTTATTTTGTTGTAACATATTTGTATTGTAAACCATTATGTAATGGTCGTGTGTAAACAGGATATTTTAGATTATCATTATTTGATAATCTACGTAAAGCTTTTTAAACCTTTATTGATGAAATAAAGGTTATGGTTTGTTTAAAAATGAATGCAGTCTTTGAAAAACGTCTCATATAGAGGTCAAAACCTCGCAACGAAATCAATTAATATGGAACGTTTTTAATCAATAAGAACGGGACATTTCAGTTGGTATCAGAGCGTTGGTCTTAGAGAACCAGAATTTTGCATTAGTGTGTCTTATCGAGTTTGTTAGGATGCATTAGTGAGTCTGGACTTCGACCGTGTTTACTTGAAAAATGATTGCTTAACAAATTTTGTTGGAAACTATATATTTTTAACATGTGAATATTATGTGATATATTAATCTCTTAACGCGTTTGATATTATGTGATAGATGTCTACCTCTAGAACAAGTCCCATTGACTCACCTAATAATAATGAAGAGTCAAATGTAAATTGGAATGATTCGTGGACTGATTCACAAGTTCCCGAAGAGGAACCGGAAGAAGAGTCGGAACCGGAAGAAGAATCGGAACCGGAAGAAGAATCGGAACCGGATGAAGAAATAGAACCGGTGGGGGAAATAATAAAACGGTTAAGTAAAAGAAAATCCTCAACCAACCGACCAAGGTTAATTATGGTCAATGGTGTTTCCGCCAAGGAAGCAAAATATTGGGAGGATTACCAATTCTCCGATGAATCGGATTCCGACGAGAATTCCGATGATGTTATAGAAATTACCCCAACTGAATTTAAAAAGGCAAAAGAAAATAATAAGGGAAAGGGCATAAAAATAGAGAAATCTAATTCCAACCCCGATGAACTTTATATGTATCGTCAACCCCCGAAGTCCTTAAGTTGTAACAATGACCCGGGAACCTCTAAACCACCAGGTTTTTCTAAACCAATGTGGAAAATTACGGCTCGTATTAGGGGAACATCATATATCCCTAGAAACTTGGCAAAACGAACCAAAACCGAAGAAGAAGAAACGAGCGAGTCGGAATAAGATAGTTGTATTCGTGTAGTGTAATATATGTAATATAGTGTGCTTATGCTTTATGACATATGTAAAAATTGCTTGTATTAATAAGTATTTTTTTATGAATCTAACTCTTGTCTATTTTACAGTTTAAAAACACAAAATGGATAGACAACCCAATATTTTAAGAGACCTACCCGGAGACATGATTGATGAAATCTTGTCTAGAGTCGGTCAGAATTCCTCGGCACAACTATTTAAGGCGAGATCAGTTTGTAAGACATTCGAAGAACGTTCCAAGAATGTCTTGGTTTATAAGAGACTTTCGTTTGAAAGATGGGGGATATCACATTGGGAAACCCATAAGTTACGATGTGTTTACTTTGACGCATATATTGCGGGGAACCCAAATGCTATTTTACGGAACGGGTTAAGAAATTATTTTGACTCAATATATCCGAATATTGGACTTCGTGATTTAGAAAAAGCGGCTAACATGCAACATAAAGAAGCATGTTATGCTTACGGATTAGTAATGTTCGCTTCTCACCAAAGTGAGAACAAGAACATCGGGCTACAACTATTAAACAAAACGTTTCCACAAGTGACGGAGTCGGTAATTGGGGTAAGAAATGAGGTTTTTAGATTGTTACGGGACTGTTGGACATTACGTAACCCTCGTCCCTTTGACGACGTTACAATACGCTGTCTTATCAACGGCCATAACGGTTATGTTGCACAAGACCAAGGATGGGAAGTAGTCCTAGTAAAACCAGAATGCATGACTTGTTTCTGGACGTATGAATTACGTGTCTTTATTGCCTTTGCTGAACGACTTGTGTACTAGCTAGAATTATCTTCACAACTATCTTGTATCAAAGTTATTGTGTGCTATATTTCATGCTTTATGTAAAATAAGCGGTATTGTAAGTTTGTAAAATATTGTATAAAAGTTTGAACGTGAAATATTATTATAATCAGTTTTTCATATAGAATTGTAGTAGTTGAATTGTATATTAGCTACTAAGTATGAACTTAACGGGTAGGTACTACCCGAATTTAAACTTATAAAACGCTAATATGAAGAAAAAGCTTTTATAAATGAGTTCATATTATGCTACGAAATACTATTAACTACTCTTAATATTCTGTATGATTAACTTGTTCCATTTGACTATTTTGAAGGAAATGGCACCGACTACTCGACACACAGTGAATATGAATGAAGAGGAATTCCGTACTTTTCTAGCTTCAAACATAGCCGCAGTACAGGCTGCGCTACATACCAACAATAACCTTGGATCTAGCAGTACAGGAAATCGTGTAGGATGCACCTACAAAGAATTCACTGCCTGCAAACCTTTGGAATTTGATGGAACCGAAGGACCGATCGGATTGAAACGGTGGATCGAGAAGGTCGAATCGGTGTTTGCCATAAGTAAGTGTACTGAAGAGGACAAAGTGAAGTACGCTACGCATACCTTCACAGGTTCTGCGTTAACATTGTGGAATACCTATCTAGAGCAAGTGGGACAAGACGATGCGTACGCACTACCGTGGTCAGCATTCAAGCACTTGATGAACGAGAAGTACCGTCCCAGAACCGAGGTCAATAAGCTCAAGACAGAACTTAGAGGGTTACGAACCCAAGGATTTGATATTATCACGTATGAAAGACGATTCACAGAATTGTGCCTATTGTGTCCGGGAGCATTCGAAGATGAGGAAGAGAAGATCGACGCGTTTGTGAAAGGATTACCGGAAAGAATCCAAGAAGATATAAGTTCACACGAGCCCGCCTCCATACAACAGGCATGTAGAATGGCTCACAAACTAGTGAACCAGATTGAAGAAAGAATTAAAGAACAGACTGCTGAAGAGGCCAATGTGAAGCAAGTCAAAAGAAAGTGGGAGGAAAATGGTGATAAGAATCACCAATACAACAACAACAGCAATTGCAACAATTATCCCAACAATCGCAACATCAATCGCAACTACAACAAACGGCCCAACAACAACAACAACAACAACAACAACAACAACAACAACAACAGCAACTACAACAATCATCCCAACAACAATAATAACCGCAACAACAACAACAATCAGAAGCAGCTATGCCAAAGGTGTGAAAAGTATCACTCGGGGTTCTGCACCAAATTTTGCAACAAGTGTAAAAGAAATGGTCATAGCGCGGCGAAGTGTGAGGTCTACGGACCAGGGGTTAATAGAACGAAAGGAACAAATGGTGCCGGAACGAGTAATGGCGGAGCAAGTAGTGTCGGAGCAAGCTATGCCAATGTAGTTTGTTATAAATGTGGAAAACCGGGCCACATTATTAGAAATTGCCCGAACCAGGAGAACACGAATGGACAAGGCCGCAGAAGAGTTTTCAATATTAATGCGGCAGAGGCACAGGAAGACCCGGAGCTTGTTACGGGTACGTTTCTTATTGATAATAAATCTGCTTACGTTTTATTTGATTCGGGTGCGGATAGAAGCTATATGAGTAGAGATTTTTGTGCTAAATTAAGTTGCCCATTGACGCCTTTGGATAGTAAATTTTTACTCGAATTAGCAAATGGTAAATTAATTTCAGCAGATAATATATGTCGGAATCGAGAAATTAAACTGGTTAGCGAAACATTTAAGATTGATTTAATACCAGTAGAGTTAGGGAGTTTTGATGTGATAATCGGTATGGACTGGTTGAAAGAAGTGAAAGTAGAGATCGTTTGTTACAAAAATGCAATTCGCATTATACGAGAAAAAGGAAAACCCTTAATGGTGTACGGAGAAAAGGGCAACACGAAGCTACATCTTATTAGTAATTTGAAGGCACAAAAACTAATAAGAAAAGGTTGCTATGCTGTTCTAGCACACGTCGAGAAAGTACAAACTGAAGAAAAGAGCATCAATGATGTTCCCATTGCAAAAGAATTTCCCGATGTATTTCCGAAAGAATTACCGGGATTACCCCCACATCGATCCGTTGAATTTCAAATAGATCTTGTACCAGGAGCTGCACCAATAGCTCGTGCTCCTTACAGACTCGCACCCAGCGAGATGAAAGAACTGCAAAGCCAATTACAAGAACTTTTAGAGCGTGGTTTCATTCGACCAAGCACATCACCGTGGGGAGCTCCTGTTTTGTTTGTCAAGAAGAAAGATGGTACATTCAGGTTGTGTATCGACTACCGAGAGTTGAACAAACTTACCATCAAGAACCGCTACCCACTACCGAGAATCGACGACTTATTTGATCAACTACAAGGCTCGTCTGTTTATTCAAAGATTGACTTACGTTCCGGGTATCATCAAATGCGGGTGAAAGAAGATGATATTCCAAAGACTGCTTTCAGAACACGTTATGGTCATTACGAGTTTATGGTCATGCCGTTTGGTTTAACTAATGCACCAGCTGTGTTCATGGACCTTATGAACCGAGTGTGTGGACCATACCTTGACAAGTTTGTCATTGTTTTCATTGATGACATACTTATTTACTCAAAGAATGACCAAGAACACGGTGAACATTTGAGAAAGGTGTTAGAAGTATTGAGAAAGAAAGAATTGTACGCTAAGTTTTCAAAGTGTGCATTTTGGTTGGAAGAAGTTCAATTCCTCGGTCACATAGTGAACAAAGAAGGTATTAAGGTGGATCCGGCAAAGATAGAAACTGTTGAAAAGTGGGAAACCCCGAAAACTCCGAAACACATACGCCAGTTTTTAGGACTAGCTGGTTACTACAGAAGGTTCATCCAAGACTTTTCCAGAATAGCAAAACCCTTGACTGCATTAACGCATAAAGGGAAGAAATTTGAATGGAATGATGAACAAGAGAAACCGTTTCAGTTATTGAAGAAAAAGCTAACTACGGCACCTATATTGTCATTGCCTGAAGGGAATGATGATTTTGTGATTTATTGTGATGCATCAAAGCAAGGTCTCGGTTGTGTATTAATGCAACGAACGAAGGTGATTGCTTATGCGTCTAGACAATTGAAGATTCACGAACAAAATTATACGACGCATGATTTGGAATTAGGCGCGGTTGTTTTTGCATTAAAGACTTGGAGGCACTACTTATATGGGGTCAAAAGTATTATATATACCGACCACAAAAGTCTTCAACACATATTTAATCAGAAACAACTGAATATGAGGCAGCGTAGGTGGATTGAATTATTGAATGATTACGACTTTGAGATTCGTTACCACCCGGGGAAGGCAAATGTGGTAGCCGATGCCTTGAGCAGGAAGGACAGAGAACCCATTCGAGTAAAATCTATGAATATAATGATTCATAATAACCTTACTACTCAAATAAAGGAGGCGCAACAAGGAGTTTTAAAAGAGGGAAATTTAAAGGATGAAATACCCAAAGGATCGGAGAAGCATCTTAATATTCGGGAAGACGGAACCCGGTATAGGGCTGAAAGGATTTGGGTACCAAAATTTGGAGATATGAGAGAAATGGTACTTAGAGAAGCTCATAAAACCAGATACTCAATACATCCTGGAACGGGGAAGATGTACAAGGATCTCAAGAAACATTTTTGGTGGCCGGGTATGAAAGCCGATGTTGCTAAATACATAGGAGAATGTTTGACGTGTTCTAAGGTCAAAGCTGAGCATCAGAAACCATCAGATCTACTTCAACAACCCGAAATCCCGGAATGAAAATGGGAAAACATTACCATGGATTTCATCACTAAATTGCCAAGGACTGCAAGTGGTTTTGATACTATTTGGGTAATAGTTGATCGTCTCACCAAATCCGCACACTTCCTACCAATAAGAGAAGATGACAAGATGGAGAAGTTAGCACGACTGTATTTGAAGGAAGTCATCTCCAGACATGGAATACCAATCTCTATTATCTCTGATAGGGATGGCAGATTTATTTCAAGATTCTGGCAGACATTACAGCAAGCATTAGGAACTCGTCTAGACATGAGTACTGCCTATCATCCACAAACTGATGGGCAGAGTGAAAGGATGATACAAACGCTTGAAGACATGCTACGAGCATGTGTTATTGATTTCGGAAACAGTTGGGATCGACATCTACCGTTAGCAGAATTTTCCTACAACAACAGCTACCATTCAAGCATTGAGATGGCGCTGTTTGAAGCACTTTATGGTAGAAAGTGCAGGTCTCTGATTTGTTGGAGTGAGGTGGGGGATAGACAGATTACGGGTCCGGAGATTATACAAGAAACTACCAAGAAGATCATCCAAATTCAACAACGGTTGAAAACTGCCCAAAGTCGACAAAAGAGCTACGCTGACATTAAAAGAAAAGATATAGAATTTGAAATTGGAGAGATGGTCATGCTTAAAGTTGCACCTTGGAAAGGCGTTGTTCGATTTGGTAAACGAGGGAAATTAAATCCAAGGTATATTGGACCATTCAAGATTATTGATCGTGTCGGACCAGTAGCTTACCGACTTGAGTTACCTCAACAACTCGCGGCTGTACATAACACTTTCCACGTCTCGAATTTGAAGAAATGTTTTGCTAAAGAAGATCTCACTATTCCGTTAGATGAAATCCAAATCAACGAAAAACTTCAATTCATCGAAGAACCCGTCGAAATAATGGATCGTGAGGTTAAAAGACTTAAGCAAAACAAGATACCAATTGTTAAGGTTCGATGGAATGCTCGTAGAGGACCCGAGTTCACCTGGGAGCGTGAAGATCAGATGAAGAAGAAATACCCACATCTATTTCCAGAAGATTCATCAACACCTTCAACAGCTTAAAATTTCGGGACGAAATTTATTTAACGGGTAGGTACTGTAGTGACCCGAACTTTTCCATGTTTATATATATTAATTGAGATTGATATTTACATGATTAAATTTTTCCAACATGTTAAGCAATCAAACTTGTTAAGACTTGATTAATTAAAATATGTTTCATATAGACAATTGACCACCCAAGTTGACCGGTGATTCACGAACGTTAAAACTTGTAAAAACTATATGATGACATATATATGGATATATATATATATATAGTTAACATGATACTATGATAAGTAAACATATCATTAAGTATATTAACAATGAACTACATATGTAAAAACAAGACTACTAACTTAATGATTTTTAAACGAGACATATATGTAACGATTATCGTTGTAAAGACATTTAATGTATATATATCATATTAAGAGATATTCATACATGATAATATCATGATAATATAATAATTTAAAATCTCATTTGATATTATAAACATTGGGTTAACAACATTTAACAAGATCGTTAACCTAAGAGTTTCAAAACAACACTTACATGTAACGACTAACGATGACTTAACGACTCAGTTAAAATGTATATACATGTAGTGTTTTAATATGTATTTATACACTTTTGAAAGACTTCAATACATTTATCAAAATACTTCTACTTAACAAAAATGCTTACAATTACATCCTCGTTCAGTTTCATCAACAATTCTACTCGTATGCACCCGTATTCGTACTCGTACAATACACAGCTTTTAGATGTATGTACTATTGGTATATACACTCCAATGATCAGCTCTTAGCAGCCCATGTGAGTCACCTAACACATGTGGGAACCATCATTTGGCAACTAGCATGAAATATCTCATAAAATTACAAAAATATGAGTAATCATTCATGACTTATTTACATGAAAACAAAATAACATATCCTTTATATCTAATCCATACACCAACGACCAAAAACACCTACAAACACTTTCATTCTTCAATTTTCTTCATCTAATTGATCTCTCTCAAGTTCTATCTTCAAGTTCTAAGTGTTCTTCATAAATTCCAAAAGTTCTAGTTTCATAAAATCAAGAATACTTTCAAGTTTGCTAGCTCACTTCCAATCTTGTAAGGTGATCATCCAACCTCAAGAAATCTTTGTTTCTTACAGTAGGTTATCATTCTAATACAAGGTAATAATCATATTCAAACTTTGGTTCAATTTCTATAACTATAACAATCTTATTTTAAGTGATGATCTTACTTGAACTTGTTTTCGTGTCATGATTCTGCTTCAAGAACTTCGAGCCATCCAAGGATCCATTGAAGCTAGATCCATTTTTCTCTTTTCCAGTAGGTTTATCCAAGGAACTTAAGATAGTAATGATGTTCATAACATCATTCGATTCATACATATAAAGCTATCTTATTCGAAGGTTTAAACTTGTAATCACTAGAACATAGTTTAGTTAATTCTAAACTTGTTCGCAAACAAAAGTTAATCCTTCTAACTTGACTTTTAAAATAAACTAAACACATGTTCTATATCTATATGATATGCTAACTTAATGATTTAAAACCTGGAAACACGAAAAACACCGTAAAACCGAATTTACGCCGTCGTAGTAACACCGCGGGCTGTTTTGGGTTAGTTAATTAAAAACTATGATAAACTTTGATTTAAAAGTTGTTATTCTGAGAAAATGATTTTTATTATGAACATGAAACTATATCCAAAAATTATGGTTAAACTCAAAGTGGAAGTATGTTTTCTAAAATGGTCATCTAGACGTCGTTCTTTCGACTGAAATGACTACCTTTACAAAAATGACTTGTAACTTATTTTTCTGACTATAAACCTATACTTTTTCTGTTTAGATTCATAAAATAGAGTTCAATATGAAACCATAGCAATTTGATTCACTCAAAACGGATTTAAAATGAAGAAGTTATGGGTAAAACAAGATTGGATAATTTTTCTCATTTTAGCTACGTGAAAATTGGTAACAAATATATTCCAACCATAACTTAATCAACTTGTATTGTATATTATGTAATCTTGAGATACCATAGACACGTATACAATGTTTCGACCTATCATGTCGACACATCTATATATATTTCGGAACAACCATAGACACTCTATATGTGAATGTTGGAGTTAGCTATACAGGGTTGAGGTTGATTCCAAAATATGTATAGTTTGAGTTGTGATCAATACTGAGATACATATACACTGGGTCGTGGATTGATTCAAGATAATATTTATCGATTTATTTCTGTATATCTAACTGTGGACAACTAGTTATAGGTTACTAACGAGGACAGCTGACTTAATAAACTTAAAACATCAAAATATATTAAAAGTGTTGTAAATATATTTTGAACATACTTTGATATATATGTATATATTGTTATAGGTTCGTGAATCAACCAGTGGCCAAGTCTTACTTCCCGACGAAGTAAAAATCTGTGAAAGTGAGTTATAGTCCCACTTTTAAAATCTAATATTTTTGGGATGAGAATACATGCAGGTTTTATAAATGATTTACAAAATAGACACAAGTACGTGAAACTACATTCTATGGTTGAATTATCGAAATCGAATATGCCCCTTTTTATTAAGTCTGGTAATCTAAGAATTAGGGAACAGACACCCTAATTGACGCGAATCCTAAAGATAGATCTATTGGGCCTAACAAACCCCATCCAAAGTACCGGATGCTTTAGTACTTCGAAATTTATATCATATCCGAAGGGTGTCCCGGAATGATGGGGATATTCTTATATATATGCATCTTGTTAATGTCGGTTACCAGGTGTTCACCATATGAATGATTTTTATCTCTATGTATGGGATGTGTATTGAAATATGAAATCTTGTGGTCTATTGTTACGATTTGATATATATAGGTTAAACCTATAACTCACCAACATTTTTGTTGACGTTTTAAGCATGTTTATTCTCAGGTGATTATTAAGAGCTTCCGCTGTCGTATACTTAAATAAGGACAAGATTTGGAGTCCATGCTTGTATGATATTGTGTAAAAACTGCATTCAAGAAACTTATTTTGTTGTAACATATTTGTATTGTAAACCATTATGTAATGGTCGTGTGTAAACAGGATATTTTAGATTATCATTATTTGATAATCTACGTAAAGCTTTTTAAACCTTTATTGATGAAATAAAGGTTATGGTTTGTTTAAAAATGAATGCAGTCTTTGAAAAACGTCTCATATAGAGGTCAAAACCTCGCAACGAAATCAATTAATATGGAACGTTTTTAATCAATAAGAACGGGACATTTCAAAAAACACCTACAAACACTTTCATTCTTCAATTTTCTTCATCTAATTGATCTCTCTCAAGTTCTATCTTCAAGTTCTAAGTGTTCTTCATATATTCTACAAGTTCTAGTTACATAAAATCAAGAATACTTTCAAGTTTGCTAGCTCACTTCCAATCTTGTAAGGTGATCATCCAACCTCAAGAAATCTTTGTTTCTTACAGTAGGTTATCATTCTAATACAAGGTAATAATCATATTCAAACTTTGATTCAATTTCTATAACTATAACAATCTTATTTCAAGTGATGATCTTACTTGAACTTGTTTTCGTGTCATGATTCTGCTTCAAGAACTTCGAGCCATCCAAGGATCCGTTGAAGCTAGATCCATTTTTCTCTTTTCCAGTAGGTTTATCCAAGGAACTTAAGGTAGTAATGATGTTCATAACATCATTCGATTCATACATATAAAGCTATCTTATTCGAAGGTTTAAACTTGTAATCACTAGAACATAGTTTAGTTAATTCTAAACTTGTTCGCAAACAAAAGTTAATCCTTCTAACTTGAATTTTAAAATCAACTAAACACATGTTCTATATCTATATGATATGCTAACTTAATGATTTAAAACCTGGAAACACGAAAAACACCGTAAAACCGGATTTACGCCGTCGTAGTAACACCGCGGGCTGTTTTGGGTTAGTTAATTAAAAACTAAGATAAACTTTGATTTAAAAGTTGTTATTCTGGAAAAATGATTTTTATTATGAACATGAAACTATATCCAAAAATTATGGTTAAACTCAAAGTGGAAGTATGTTTTCTAAAATGGTCATCTAGACGTCGTTCTTTCGACTGAAATGACTACCTTTACAAAAACGACTTGTAACTTACTTTTCCGACTATAAACCTATACTTTTTCTGTTTAGATTCATAAAATAGAGTTCAATATGAAACCATAGCAATTTGATTCACTCAAAACGGATTTAAAATGAAGAAGTTATGGGTAAAACAAGATTGGATAATTTTTCTCATTTTAGCTACGTGAATATTGGTAACAAATCTATTCCAACCATAATTTAATCAACTTGTATTGTATATTATGTAATCTTGAGATACCATAGACACGTATACAATGTTTCGACCTATTATGTCGACACATCTATATATATTTCGGAACAACCATAGACACTATATATGTGAATGTTGGAGTTAGCTATACAGGGTTGAGGTTGATTCCAAAATATATATAGTTTGAGTTGTGATCAATACTGAGATACGTATACACTGGGTCGTGGATTGATTCAAGATAATATTTATCGATTTATTTCTGTACATCTAACTGTGGACAACTAGTTGTAGGTTACTAACGAGGACAGCTGACTTAATAAACTTAAAACATCAAAATATATTAAAAGTGTTGTAAATATATTTTGAACATACTTTGATATATATGTATATATTGTTATAGGTTCGTGAATCAACCAGTGGCCAAGTCTTACTTCCCGACAAAGTAAAAATCTGTGAAAGTGAGTTATAGTCCCACTTTTAAAATCTAATATTTTTGGGATGAGAATACATGCAGGTTTTATAAATGATTTACAAAATAGACACAAGTACGTGAAACTACATTCTATGGTTGAATTATCGAAATCGAATATGCCCCTTTTTATTAAGTCTGGTAATCTAAGAATTAGGGAACAGACACCCTAATTGACGCGAATCCTAAAGATAGATCTATTGGGCCTAACAAACCCCATCCAAAGTACCGGATGCTTTAGTACTTCGAAATTTATATCATATCCGAAGGGTGTCCCGGAATGATGGGGATATTCTTATATATGCATCTTGTTAATGTCGGTTACCAGGTGTTCACCATATGAATGATTTTTATCTCTATGTATGGGATGTGTATTGAAATATGAAATCTTGTGGTCTATTATTATGATTTGATATATATAGGTTAAACCTATAACTCACCAACATTTTTGTTGCCGTTTTAAGCATGTTTATTCTCAGGTGATTATTAAGAGCTTCCGCTGTCGCATACTTAAATAAGGACGAGATTTGGAGTCCATGCTTGTATGATATTGTGTAAAAACTGCATTCAAGAAACTTATTTTGTTGTAACATATTTGTATTGTAAACCATTATGTAATGGTCGTGTGTAAACATGATATTTTAGATTATCATTATTTGATAATCTACGTAAAGCTTTTTTTAAACCAACTAATTTCTAAAGATGACCCACTTCCATGCTCTTGGAAGCTACCAGATTTATAAGAACGGAAATTATAACAGCACCAAATATAGCAGCAACAAATACAATAATCAACAATGGATGTAATAATGAAGTAATAACAGAATAATGAAGTAATAACGAATATGTATTTAATTTTGTAAAGTAGAAATATAATAGAGTAATCAACAATGGATGTATCAACCATAAGTTGAAAAGGTTGTTCCGAACCTGAATAAGACAATCACATTAATCGAAACCTAACTATAGAAGTAGTGAGGAAGCAAGGTGTGCCAACGGCTTCAAATGCCATACATGGATGAAAGAGAACTTTAACACAAAAATGAACATAAACGATTGACTATATAATAAACGATCACATAGCATATATGATGATAGATATAGCAACAAAATCGAAAATATTTGACAACCTGTATATGAAGAAATATTAAAGCAGTAGAGCTATTAAATCTAATTTCAAACGTACTATTCTTATAAACTATTTCAAATCTACATCATGAACACTTTAGAATTGAAACTAAGATAAATTAAAATCTCTAAGAGTATTGCCATAACTTTAAGCACATAAAGATTACTTTTGGGTACAGACCCATTTTGAACAAATGTAAGCTTTCCAGATTAAAACATCTAGATAAAAACAGTAAATGGGTCTAGATTGGCACATCTAATACACGTGTTATTTGTTATTGAGTACAGACCAAAATTTGTTATTGAGTAAAATACCTTATCATTCATGACGATCATGGAGACAGTATCATGTAGAAAAGAAAGCAACATCAGTGTCTTATCTGAAATCTAAAGCCAAAAAATACCAATTAGAATCATAAGGAAAGTCAAAAGAAACTTTAACAAATACAGTAAAAGAATAAGAGATACCTTGAAGTATATCCAACTCATAATTGTCACCCTCACTGTTTAAGTTAACTTATAATCGTCACCCTCACCGTTTATACCAAACCTAAATGAAAACAAAAATTGTCATAGAATGGATCCAAGGTTAATGAAACAAAAAAACAAAGTCCATGTTTTATGAGTCAGATGTAATGAATCTAAGGTTGATGAATGTGTGTTTTATACTTTTATATACAAACGAAATTTATCAATAGAGTATGACGTCTCAAATCAAATTTGGCAAAATAACAATTTATTAGGAGAAAATTGTTTCAGGTCACAAAATCAAGTCTTGATTGCCTTATCAATACATGAGAGATTGAGGGTAATACTATTTTCAACATACAATGATCCCGTACAATACCAGAAACTGCAAGTAACCTTACCTTAAGTTGTGTGTCAAACAAATGGACCCGTACAATGATCCTGAGTTACAACATCTCATCTATTTCAAAATTCAAATCTTCTCCACTTTTGTTAAATGTGTCAAAACCTACCCATTTTCGAGATAAGAAATCAACCTAATATCACAAAATTAACTATGTTTTGTCTGATTGTTCAAAGGCTCAAACAAAGAACACCCCCCTTCCATATTGACATTGGGTGCATGTTTCAAAACTATTATTTCGGAAAGTGATATTCATACCTTTAGATGTCAGGTAAGATCATTAGCAAAAAGAATGTTGGCCTTGATATATATTGTACCTGTACAACATAACATAATCAAGTTACAGTGAATTTGAAATATGTTATACACTAATATACATGCTTAATAAATTATAAAAAAAGTATCACCTGGAACAATGAATAAGACAACTATACAATAGTTGAAGTTAAACATACTTTGCAAGAACATGTAGGCTTACATGATTTGTATCAAGTGTAGCTTAGTTTTAAAAAAATAATCCTCTGATTCAGCTAAAACGAATTAATGTATGCCCATGTTTCATATAAAACAATACGAAATCAGTCGATCAAAGAAAAGATATGGTCAATTTCAATTCTTCATATTTTATCAAACCTATTATAAATCGAAAAACCTGGAATCTTCGTTTGAACCACCACCATCAGTTCTGTCCAATATCGTAGGAGTCAATTTATAGTTCATACCATGTTCACTTTTTGTCTCGGACATTTCATCGAACACCTTTCATGCACTCAATAATCGCCATTTAACCACTAACCTTTTCGTATAGGTGTATAATCCATGGAAGACCTCTTTCAAACTTCTTAAGGTTGAGATCAACAACAGGTGCAACAACCACATCAGAAGGGACCGAACCGCTCCCATTTTCTGCTTCTTGTTCATTGAAAACAATGAATGTATAAGAAATTTTACGTATTTAACATCTAACAATTCATGAAATTGAGTATAGTGTAACATATTAAACCTAAACACATGAAATTGTTAATTATCAAAACTAAAAGCAGATGACCGTAACCTAAAAGGAAGACGAAGTAATAATCGAGTAATTGGAGAAAAGAAACCCTAACCTGAAAGGATGAAGACGAAGCTGCTGATGATTCGTTAGGAAGTATGCAAAGCTTAAAAAGAAACCCTAATCTAGAAAGGAAGAAGAAGAAGAAGTTGTTGAGTTGAAAGGGGCGTCTTTTTTCTAGAATTATTTTTATTTGACAAAAAAGAGCGTATCTATTTGACCGAATGAAACTAACGTAATTGTAAAGATTATATTTTTAATTGTAAATTAAGTGATTAATGATGTCACCTAAGTTGTTTAGATTTTTTTCTAACTATTTTTTAATTTTTTTTAATGAAGGAAAAAGCTTATTTATGATGTCATCATTTTAGGAATTTAATAGAATCTATAGATGTTGAATATTATCATGAGGTTCAGCAGATACGTTAGGGACTGATATCGGCTAAAAAGTCACGTTTTCACTCCGGTATTAAGGCCCAAAAACAAGAAAGATTCGAAATTTATTGGAAAAATACCCACTTCGTCGGTTAGAATTGAAGAACAAGTAATTACAAAGACGGTGCAAAAAAATCAAGAGAATCGGAGCTAAAATGAAGATTCTAGAGCGAAAACGGTGAAAAACAAGAAATCAAGTTACGATCCAGGAATTTCAGCTGACTAGGCAAGCTAAACGGCCTGCCAAAATACTTTCCTGGCTCACAAACGGCCTGCTAAATGCCCAGGGTAAACGGCCCTTACAAACGGCTTGGCTTGGCAAACGGCCCCTCCAAACGGCCTGCCAAATGGCCTGCCAGCCGTTTGCAGGGAAATTTAATGCTTATTTAAAGGGTCTTTGTCATTCATTCCAACACACACTTCAATTCACTTCTTTATCTCTCTTGTACAATATTAGTCATACTTTCAAGGTCTTCGACTCCGTGCGGGAAACCTAGTACCCGGAAAAGAACGCCGAAGATTGTATTAGGAATGGTCTGAAGTTTGAAGTTGTTACTTTTGTATTCGGAACTCATTTAATCTAATGGTACTTCTATCCCTTATCTTTATGTAATGTCTTCTATCATTATGTTCTGTGATGTTGTTGCCATGATTAGCGATTAGTTATCTTTAGTGTATGCTATGATGTAAGCAGTTATAATGCCGAAATAATGTTATGGCTTGTGTATGTTGTTGAAATGCTTTCTGATAATGCTTTAAAATCAATCGCTTTTCCAACTAATAGAACGTAGTTATTGGCTCTATTATTGGGAAGTCGCAAACCCCGATTCAGAGTACACTATCTGTGTCACCCCTTGGTAAGATAAGTCTATCGGATACAATGTAAGATCAACTAAGGCATACCAGTTGTAGTAAGTCTATCAAGCTTTGGATTTCGACGGAGGACTCTTTCGTAGTGAAACATCTAACTAGACCCTTAGTACATTGTCGGTCCCAGACCATGCTAGTGTAGTCACTAAGCATATAAACTTGGTACGTGTATGCTGAAGCACAACAGTTGTTATAAGTTGTACCTCTACTAAGTAAGGCCATGGAACACGGTCAGTGTTGATTAGTACACTCCACCATAACGCGGTCTCAAGCATTGCACCCCGCTTGAGGGATTCTTAGTTAATTAAAGAACTATTTGTTTAAACACATAAAGGATTGGACCGTTAGGATAACCGAACGTGTTCATGGAAGTCAACCTGACTTGGCCATGGTGTTCTTTATGGTTGAACTCTTTTTAAGGGCCTAACTATATTTTAAAACCAATCATTAATTAAAGCATTGAAACACATCACGTCTCTCGGATATGGTAAACCCTGTATTCTATTATGCTTAAGAAAGTTTAGACCTTTATGGAATGTTAATACGTCACCCAACCGAGTCGCTCATTTGGATCAGCCGTCTGAACGTGTATGCCTGTAGTCAGACTGCTCGGGCGTCGGGGGTAAGGGACGTTGCTGTCTATTCAGAATCTTCAAGCCTATCGCATTACCCAGTGACTTGTCTTACGACATGGGTGTTTAGGACCAGTGTAATGAATACAAGGCCTCTACCTATTCATGAGCCAACATTCCATAATCCCCACATAGAGGAAGCTAAGCAAATGGATTCCGTAATCCCAGAGGTAGAACCACGGAGAAGGTCAGATAGACTCAAGAACAAATCGACATATACTCAGAAGCTGACCCCTGCAACTCCAGTGCATGTACCCTATCCTGGAAGGCTACGGGAGGAACCATCCAAGATTGATTCCTTCAAGCTTAATGGAAGATTCCTGGACACCATGTCCAAACTTCCCAACCAGAAGAGATACATCTGAAGGCTTCTTTCTACAAAGGAGAGGATTCTAGATTCTAACAAAATTCCACTGAATGAAGAATGCTCAACATTACACAGAAACTCTCTACCACCAAAGCTAGGAGATACGGGCCGATTCATTTTCCCGTGTTCAATCTACCAATCTGGAACCATTCATGCGTTAGCAGATTTAGGAGCAAGTATCAACCTAATCCCCTACTCTCTCTACAAGAGATTAGAGTTAGGAGACTTGTCACCAACTAAAATGATAATCCAACTTTTCGATTACACAATTCAATATCCTAAGGGCATAGTTGAGAACGTCATGGTGAAAGTCGACAAATTCTTGTATCCTACGGATTTCGTAGTAATGGACATTAAGGAAGACCTACACACACCGGTAGTGTTAGGAAGACTTTTCATGAATACGGCTAGGACTGTCATTGATGTGTACAATCAAACCTTGATCTTGCGATCACATGAGGAGAGCGTTACCTTCAAAATTGACCGACCCGCCGATCTTTCTGGACAGGCAGAGGTGTTTGCTATTTTCACCAGACGGATCACTTTCGATGACGAGTCTTCACCACCAGCCAATGATATTGAGATGGGTGTCGAATCACAGTCTACACACGACCCATAAATGGAAGAAGAGGATCCCAGCAAAGAAATAGAGGAAGAGGAGGAATCTGAAGAGGAAGAGGAAATGGAAGACGTAAAAGAAACTGCGATAATACCCTCTCTAAGCATTAAGCGTCATGAAGAATTAATGAGGCTTGAGACGGAAGATCACAGTTTAATCATTCGTTTCAAGAAGAAGACTGACAAGTTTGAGGTTAAAGATATAGAAATTGACCCTGCAAGTATCAAAGTGGAGAATCAGAATACTGAAGAAACCCGTTTATCAGACGAATCCCCAGAAGAACATTATACCGATGATGATGAGGAAGAGCAACATGAAGACATTCTGGATAACTCACACTCTCCAACACGAACCAGATCTAGGGGAGCCGGACTCTTCTTCAGATCAGATTCTAGTCATATCTACACACGCAGACATGATAACCTTCATCAATGATATAGATGAATTTGAAGATATTCTCGAAGCTATCCGTAAATCAACAATCGGTTTCATGCTACGCTTAACAGAATGAATTATGGATATCCGAGAAGAATACAACCTCTATCTCTAGAGAGAAGACAATGATGTTGAAATCCTAGAAGAAAGCATTCAAGACTTTATCAACACTCTTCACGATCATATCTACCAAGAAGAAAGGCAACGAGAGCACAATTCAGTGGTTCACACTATTCTTGAGACAAGATTCTGTCGAGATTAGAAGATCATTTACTCTAAGGTTTACAGCGCCTTAGCCGGATCTGCACTTCCGTTCTCAGCAAACCAACGAACACTACTGACTCTCATTCGGAAGCACATGGATCTTTCCACCGGACGCCCGACTTATCACTCTAATTTGCAAATGATCGAGGATATTCAAAGCTTTTTCGCTCTCTTGGAAAGAGATAATTTCGAAAGCACACTAGACAGGCTAGTGATTTACGTAACAATTGATCACCATGCTGATCTGATTATCAAAGAGTTACGAAACGCAGTTACAAAGGAAGTAAGGTGCAACAATCCGTTCTCTTACCTTGAACCAGATCGAGTCAACATCGCAACCTACGTTACGAAGCAGATATCATGTATCTTCTACGAATCTACAGATCCAAGTTTCACATTTAAAGCTGGATGTCAGGAGATATACTCAAAGACGGTGACGTTGATGCTCGGGTCAGGATTGCTGTTCACTTCTTTTCAGCTTCATCTTTTAACTAATCTGTACAAAGCTACAAACTCTTACTGTGGAGATCACCATTTCGAATATTTCGAGATACTAAAGATACAGTTTCTAACATTGTTTGAAGACCTTCGAAATGAGCATCCCATCAGAGAGATAATCACCACCAGCACTACTTCTATGATTGACATTCATGGGTCAACCAGCAGAGTCGTGTATCATATTCTCATTGGACTTCGAGATTTATCACGAGCCGAAACTGCGCACTACTTATCTTTCAGAAGATCTTCAAGAGAAGTACCGGATCTTCTACCACTATTGGTCCGACACTTTCGCAGGATTTACCCAACAAGACTCACATTCCCTCGAGAAGACCAAGATTACAACCATCAGCAAGGAATGTTTGCTTTCTAAGGCATCACTACGGTCGAGCCACGACCTTAAACAAAAGCGCTTCTCGGGAGGCAACCCGTGCAATAAAGTAGAGTAAAAGAATAAAGGATGACAAATGAGCCGATCAATAAAGGACGCAAGGATTGAAAGCCAGCCAATATCATCACAAGCAATATCTGCTAGGGGTACTTCTTTCTTCCCGCTACTAGCTTAAACTTTAAAATATGCTACATAATAGCTTATCACTAGGTGTGGGATCCCAACCCAATTAAACACTAGACAAAAATTCCTAAATCTTCAACTAAAACTCTTAAGTGTGGGATACACTAGGAACATTGAGGACAATATTTGTTTAAGAGTGGGATGCTGGTATAATCTTTTTATGCTGTATTAAAATAACCCATTACGAAGATCCCAAGTTCTTAAGCCAAATTTCAAAATTTTTAACAAGAGAAAGCTTTTCCGAAAAAGTATTTTTGAAAACCTGAAACGTTTGCAAATAAAAGTAAGGTTTAAGTAGGGTGGAAATCTTGTTAGGTTGAACCAAATCTCTAATAGAGCATTGCATGACTAAGGCATTATCGACCTAAATTGATTATGGTGAGGTACCCAAATAAGACCAACATTCATCTTTAATGCTTCACTGTTTTCCGTTGAGAGTGCCAATATCTGTGCTCGGAATCAGAACTTGCTTTAGATCTACATTTCCCAAGCAGCGAAACGTGATTTAGTTATAATCAGAAGAGCTAGCCATTTGTCAAAAATAAGCCTTTCGCACCTCCATTACTTCTACTTCACTTCACCACCACACTCACATCATCTTTACTATCACCCGAAAATCCAGAAAATGAGATTCCTTTCGAAAACCCGATGTTATAAACCTCTCTAGTATCATGGCAAAGGTCTTGAAAAAGTTTACCGGTAAAATGACTCACCTTATCTTTCGCTTTTATAATAAAAGGCAAACCGCTTAGGCTATTAGAAAAAAAACTCCGAAAAGATTTCTTAAGGTAAAATGAGAGTTTGCTTGAGGACAAGCAAAGTCTAAGTGTGGGATATTTGATATCGGCTAAAAAGTCACGTTTTTACCCCTGTATTAAGGCCCAAAAACTAGAAAGAATCAAAATTTACTAGCAAAATACCTACTTCGTCGGTTAGAACTGAAGAACAAGTAATTACGAAGATGGTGTAAAAAGAATCAAGAGAATCGAAGCTAAAACGAAGATTCTAGAGCGAAAACGGTGAAAGACAAGAAATCAAGTTACGATCCAGGAATTTCAGCTGACTAGGAAAGCCAAACGGCCTGCCAAACAGCTTGCCTGGCTTACAAATGGCCTACCAAACGCCTAGGATAAACGGCCTGCCAAACGGCTTGGCTTGGTAAACGTCCCCTGCAAACGGCCTGCCAGCTGTTTGCAGGGAAATTTTATGCTTATTTAAAGGGTCTTTGTCATTCATTCCAACACACACTTTAATTCACTTCTTTCTCTCTCTTATACAATATTAGTCATAATTTCAAGGTCTTCGACTCCGTGCGAGAAACCTAGTACCCGGAGAAGAACGCCGAAGATTGTATTAGGAGCGGTCTGGAGTTTGAAGTTGTCACTTTTGTATTCAGAACTCGTTTAATCTACTTGTACTTCTATCCCTTATATTTATATAATGTCTTCTATCATTATGTTCTGTGATGTTGTTGTCATAATTAGCGATTAGTTATCTTTAGTGTATGCTATGATGTAAGCAGTTATAATGCCAAAATAATGTTATGGTTTATGTATGTTGTTGAAATGCTTTCCGATTATGCTTTAAACTCAATTGCTTTTCCAACTAATAGAACATAGTTATTGGCTCTGTTATTGGGAAGTCGCAAACCCCGATTCAGAGTACACTATCTGTGTCACCCCTTGGTAAGAGAAGTCTATCGAATACAATGTAAGATCAAGTGAGGCAGACCGATTGTAGTAAGTCTATCAAGCTTTGGATTCCGACTGAGGACTCTTTTATAGTGAAACATCTGACTAGACCCTTAGTACATTGTCGGTCCCAGACCATGCTAGTGTAGTCACCAAGCATATAAACTTCGTACGTGCATGCTGAAGCACAACGGTTGTTGTAAGCTATACCTCTGCTAAGTAAGGCCATGGAACACGGTCAGTGTTGATTAGTACACTGCACCATAACGTGGTCTCAAGCATTGCACCCCGCTTGAGGGATTCTTATTTAATTAAGAAACTGTTTGTTTAAACACATAAAGGATTGGACCGTTAGGATAACTGAACGTGTTCATGGAAGTCAACCTGACTTGGCCATGGTGTTCTTTATGGTTGAACTCTTTTTAAGGGCCTAACTATCTTTTAAAACCAATCATTAACGAAAGCATTAAAACATGTTGGTTGAATGTTGGTTAATGAACTAAACGACAATGAATAGTATGATGATTAACCAAAGAATATGTTTTGATGATGACACATACATATGCATAAGTGATGACCGGCGTCTTAACATAAAACACGCAAGGTCACTAATCCATACTTTATCTTGCAAATGACCAAGTCAAACATAGTTTAAAAGAATAGAATTAAATTTTAAGCAACATACACGGTCAAAGGCACTGTCAACCGCATAGCCAGCCGCAGAACCTCAAACTGAATTGCAACGCAGTTTTGTGAAAACAAGTTCACGGTCGCTACCACGGTCAACCGCAGTGCGACCGCAGTTTTATCTGTTACCAATTTTGACCAAATAAAGTTTAACTAGTTCCTGACATCTATAATTTATGAAACCTTTCCCAACATGCTTAGAATATATGCCTTCTCCATACTCAATTGAGTTTTGGTCATAAAAACACTAATCGTGGTTAATTACGCCTAATGACATCTTAATAACAAATTAACCAAGATTAGGCATAACACATAAGTGTTAATCAATAACTTGTGATTTTAATTCTTATCTAGACATCCTTAGTATGATCATCAAGTACCAACACACTTAAGCCAATGTCACTAGAACAATAATTACTATTAAAGATGACTTAGTGATTAATTAAGAGAAATGCTTTCAAGTGTAACTAGTAATGACTTGTAATCCTAAAATACACTTAGATACATTTAGGATGGTCACCAAGTCCCAACTAGAGATTGCTATTCCCTTGTGCATATGTTGGATATTAATGTGTGCTTACACATTAATCATGCAATATGTTATATTACAAGTAAGCTTGCTAAAATCTTAAATTACAAGTTGTGCAAATATCTATATGATTGATCTTAGAGTAACTATCTCTTGCTATGTGTGAGTATTACTTGCTACTTGCCAATATGCTTAATACTCATAAATTTGTCAACTTGATTAATATGTTTGCTATGTTAGGATTCAAGTAACTAACCTACTCCAATAAATTAAGTGTAAAATGGTTCACAGTGAAATTAAAGTCAATTGTCTATTTGGTCTAGTCTAAGTAACTAAGTGTGATTGTTTATTCAAGTATGACTTAACTTTGATGTCTCTACATACTTAATGATTATCTTAGAAAGACATCATTCAATTAATCTCTACCTAAACTCAAATGGAACATGACTTGTGATTAATTGAAACTATGAAGTTAATTACATAGTGACTAATCTTTAGAATTGAACCAAAGGCATTAATGTGACTAACTAAGTCTTGACCAAACTGAGATTTCCCAAAATATCCATCAAGACACTTCTCCAAGAATGTTGCGTTTACCACTTTTGGAATGTTAAGTCACTTTCACACAATAAGACCAAATCTCACACACTTAATGCATATAGTACTTGCATAGGATATTTGGTTTCTTTTGCAGGTGCTAGAAGGAGTAAAGGTGCCAAAATGTGGTGTTCAAATTTGAGCCAAACGGCTATACAACGGATACCAAATTTGGACTGGAGCACGCACGGTCGAACCACGATCGATCGTACTGGCAACCGTGTGTCAACGGCTATTTTTTGAATCCCACTATAAAAGGAAAACATTAAAGAGCATTTGAAGCTGACCCTCTTGCATATTTAAAAGGCTTATTTCTAGAGATCACAATGGCTCTAATTACTACTCAAATGTGATCATGCAAGAGAAGATTCTATGATCTTATAGATATAGAATTTAGTTGTTGTAAACTTACTAATCAAAATCATTAATCTTGTGAGTTTACTTAGTGTAATGTATGTCCTAGTATTGTCTTAGGATCATCATTTTAAAGTGTATAAGTCTTGTAACTTCAATTAGTAGAATCATAGGCTAGCTTAGTGATCTACTTCCTTAAAGGGACTTAGGAAGTTGATTAATCTTATTTGGAGATTAATACTTGTCCAAGGTGAAGACAAGTTGATCTAGGTTGGAGTTGATCTTTCAAAGGGATAGAAAGATTAGGTTTTTTGTCTACCAAAGAAGTTGAAGACTTGTAAATCGGATCTCCACCGGGTTTGGAGAAAAGTGCTTAGTGAAGCAACAAATCCCAATTAGTGTAATCGGGGAGTGGATTAAGGTGGATTAGTTAACATCCACCCGAACCACTATAAATCCTTGTGTCTATGTTCTTTACATTACTTCATTCATCATTTTGAACATATACACTACACACATCAAGTTTGAGTTGAATTGGTTGATCATAGTTAATCGAATTTGGTGATCAATCGAAAAAGTGTTAAAACGTATTAAGTAACTATTCACCCCCCTCTAGTTACTTACAAAACACATCACGTCTCTCGGATATGGTAAACCCTGTATTCTATTATGCTTAAGAAAGTTTAGACCTTTGTGGAATGTTAATACGTTACCCAACCGAGTCGCTCAATTAGATCAGCCGTCTGAACGTGTATACCTGTAGTCAAACTGCACGGGCGTCGGGGGTAAGGGACGTTGCTGTCTATTCAGAATCTTCAAGCCTATCGCATTACCTAGTGACATGTCTTACGACATGGGCGTTTAGGACCAGTGTAATGAATACAAGGCCTCTGCCTATTCATGAGCCAGCATTCCATAATCTCGGCAGAATAACTGATGAAATCATAGTATGCACTTGTTTTAAACTTATCCGAATTACGAATTTTATCGCATTTACTTTATCTGTCTTATAAACTAGAAAAGCCTAAAATTAGGTAACCACTACTCCTTCATAACTATCTTAAGCTTTAATATAGGTTCGTTTCTACTGATATCTTAAAAATACGACTCTAGGTCATACTTTCCCTACTCATAATAAGGAGTAGTACGATTTAAGCTCCGCTAAATATAAATTTAAAATAGTACCCAATCTTGGTGGTTGATTCTGACGTGTTGCGATCTAATGACACCGCACAAATAAAACCATTCGTTTCGGCCATATCAGGGACAACCTGCAAAAAAATATGAACGCCATTTAAAATAGGCAAAAAAGAGTAAATCAAAAGAATCTGAAGGCCAATCACCTTCATCGTAGACGAATCGGTTGATTGGTGTTCATTCAGGCTACCAACAGTTACGATTTTGTTGCAATACAAAGCCTAATTTTTTTTAGCTAAATTCTTTTACGAAAGGAGAAAGGACAGACAATCAAATAAACACAAAGATGTAGTAGAAAGCACTCACATTATCGCGAAACAGATAGATCGAACAAACCAAAACGATAGTACAACAACCTGCAAAAAGTACAGCGGTGGTGGCAGTTCTGGCGGTGGTGGTAGACGACAAGGTAGCAGCGGAGGTGTAGGTGGTAACAGCAATGACGGTGGTGGTGGTTGCAGCAACATCGGTTGTGATAGAAGCAGCGGTGGTTGTGGTGCTGTCGCCGGAAAACCGGTGAGTTCTTGAGACGATGCTGAGGGAGAAATAAAATTGCAAGAGGGTAACAGGTGAAGCAGGTCCAAAAGCCCGAGGGAAATGAAGCAGTTGAGAATGTTCCAGAGTTTAAGAGATGGTAGTTGGACATAGGAAAAAGACGAAAATACCCTTAGCGTGAAAGGATGAAACTACCCTTACTGTTGGTGAATAGTAACTTGAATTTGTTATATTGTAATATTATTAATGTTTTCATAGAAAAATGTTCACTAAGTCTTTAAACTAACACACTCATCACATATCTCTCGTGTTTAATGTTAAAAAAGTAAAACCGGAGGCTTAACAACGAGAAATGAGATATTAGAAATCATACTATTTGCATAGATGTTGATGTGCTGAATCAGGTATATAATTTATATTAGGAAAATACCAGTTATTAGAACTATTACACAACTACGGGCAGTGTACCCGATTGTGTAGTAGTATAGATAATGGGTTAGTCCGTGTATCGTTCCAAGGACAGTTGTATGAGTCAAACTACAATTAGAAACTATATTATGATTAACTAAGTAAATGAAACTAAAAGTACAAGATATTTTGGTTTTGACCTTTAACGATGGGCTAATCAAGACAAGTTCTAGTTTACAAGTAAAAGAAATTGTTAGGACCCCGAAGTTGTACAGTGTTAATGTGAAATAAGCTTAATTGATGGTTCCTTAGAAGAGGGCTATATAAGGAACCTAAGTAGTCCTAATTAGATAGCCATTGCATTGTAACTG
Organism: Rutidosis leptorrhynchoides; assembly: GCF_046630445.1. NCBI lineage: Eukaryota > Viridiplantae > Streptophyta > Magnoliopsida > Asterales > Asteraceae > Rutidosis > Rutidosis leptorrhynchoides. The sequence continues at coordinate 292,574,166 of NC_092339.1, read as the reverse complement.
AGTTCTAGAAGCTGTGGAATGTAAATCTTGTTAATTCTCTCTAATACCGAATCTCCTTCACATTTACCGAATCTCATTCTAACTTGTCTTTTCTTCTAATCTCAACATGATCTGACCTATCATTTGGTATCAGAGCTTCCAGGGAGTAATATTACATCACTAGATCGATCCAAAGATTGAAGATTACAGAATCTGAGCACTCTCGGTATATTGAATCAGATTCGGTATAATCGAATCTGATAATCTGACATTTAGATTCCTGTGATAAGTTCAGCGAAGGTGTATTAGGTTGATTAGAAAGAGTTTTAATCATCATTACAGGTTTTTAACATCAATTATGGAGAATCGGGTTAATTTTTAGAGTTCGTGGCTAAAACTCTCGGTATTCATCAATTACAGCTTGATTCTGCAGTTAAATAAAGATTTGAGGTTTCAGTTGTGATTGTGAGGTGTTTAATCACAATTCTGACGGTTTAATTTCTTCAATTCTTCAAGTTTTGAAGATTTGATACACATTCAGTATCGTAACTACCATACCGAATATGCTTCAAAGCTATTAATTCTCAATCAGTGTTGCAGATTGTAGTGTGTTTGTGATTCTATCACATTTGGTTTGGTCATACGTAGCTAATTGGTGTGAATTGAGAAAGGATTCGTTTGAATTCTAAGTTTTCATACTTAGACTCGGTATTGTCACCTGCTACAGTTGACATTCGGTATCCTATACATTCGGTATCTTTGATATTTTGTGTGATACTAACTTGTTTCCTTGTGCAGCAAGGTTATAGAATCTAATTCAAAGGAATTGAATTGTGTTTGAATTCAAATTCATACAGAATCTGATTACCGAGTCATATACCAAATCAGGATATCGGTATCACTTAATTCACTAGTTTTAAGTGTTCCCAGGTTACAAATCTTGTGGTTACCGAATCTATACCGAATCTGGGTGTGTTACTTGTATTTCTGATCAGTTTCTGATACAGAATCTGGTTTACCGAATCTGCTACAGTACCGAATCTGCTACAGTACTGAATCAGTTACCGAATCTGACATTTGTGTTAGATTGTTGTGATTTTTCATTTTAGATTTGAGCAATACCGAATCTTTACCGAATCTACTTCATTTTCAAGATGTCTACTCAAGATACTTTGATCATTGGATCAGATTCCCGTCCTCCAGTGTTGTTTGATGGCAAGTACACTCAGTGGCTTCACCGTATCACTCAGTACATAGACTACAAGGGTAAGAAAGCAAAGTACATATGGGCTTCTCTGAGAGATGGTCCATGATGTTTCGCGAGGTGTATATATAATACTATTATATTTTAGCAGGAAATACTATTAAATACGATACAATTTTACACAAGATATTTATTTATTTAGAGAATGGATATACTTAAACCTTGCTACAACACTTATAGGCAGTGTACCTAATCGTACAGTAGTGTAGTTTTTAGTAAGTCCGGTTCGTTCCACAGGGAAAATCTTTAAACAAAGCTTAACGCTATATTAGTTTACTTTTATAAAAATACAAATATAAATACAAGTAATATTATTATTATAAAGGGGGGTTTTTACCGTTTAATGACCGGTTTATCGATTTTAAAACTTTAGTCGCAGTTAAAACCAAATGTAAAATAATAAATAAATACAAGACTTAATTTAAAGCGTAAAGTAAATAACGATAATGGAATTGCGAATAATAAAAGTGCGATAAAATAAACTTGCGATAATTAAAAAGTACGATAATTAAAAGTGCAATTAAATATAATAACAATAAAAATGCGATAATTAGAAGTGCAATTAAATATAAAATAAAGGAAATTAAATATGAAATAAAAGAATTATGCTTATTTAAACTTCTGTAATCATGATGGTTGACGTGTTGATTTTAGTTTTATGCCCATGGGTTAATTGTCCTTTGTCCTGGATTATTTAATATGTCCGTCTGGTTTTTGTCCATAACAGTCCATCAGTCATAAATATAAAGTGCGAGTGTCCTCGTCAAATTATCCTTATACCCGAAGTTAAATATTCCAACTAATTGGGGACTTAAACTGTAACAAGATTTTAATACTTTGTTTAATAATTACACCAGGATGTCGACTGAGTGTAACCCAAGGTTTTAATATTTTGTTATCAATAATACCAAGTGTCCTTGTACATAATTTCACCCCTGTTTTAATTATTCTAGTGGCTATTAATCCATTCCCGTGTCCGGTTAAATGAACGATTATTCGTACATATAAATACCCCGCCCATCGTGTCCGATCGAGTGTATATGGTAATTTATAGGGACGCCCAATTGTAAATCTTTATATTAACATTAACAAACTATCATTTAGTTAAACAAATATAAAGCCCATTAATAGCCCATAGTCTAATTTCCACAAGTGTCGTTCTTTTGTCCAAACCCCAATTATGGTACAAAGCCCAATTATCCAATTTTAGTAATTAGCCCAACATCATGATTACTTCGTTTTAAATAAGCATAATAATAACTTAGCTACGAGACATTAAATTAAAAAGGTTGAACATAACTTACAATGATTAAAAATAGCGTAGCGTTACACGGACAGAATTTCGACTTACACCCTTACAACATTCGCTAACATACCCTTATTATTAGAATTATAATTAAAATTAAAATATAAATTATATATATATTACGTATATATTGAGAGAAGAGAAAGATAGATTTTTTTTGTGGTGCACCAAAGCTCGATTTTTATAGGCATGTGGGCTGGAACTGGGGCTCATGCGATCGCATGGATTTATGCCTTCCAGGCCATGCGATCGCATGGCCAGCTGGGGAGGCTCATATTTGGTTGTTTTCTTCTGCCGACGGTTTTATAAATAATATAATATATTAAATAATTATAAGAATTATTTAAATATTATATTATATTTATGTGCATAGTTGACTTGTAATTTTTAGTCCGTTCGAGCGTTGAGAGTTGACTCTGGCCCCGGTTCCGGATTTTCGAACGTCCTTGCGTACAATTTAATATCTTGTACTTTGCGTTTTGAATCTTGTACTCTTGTAATTTCGAGACGTTTCTTATCAATAATTAGAACCTCTTTGATTGTATTTTGTACTTTTGAGCTTTTTGGTCGTTTGCGTCTTCAATTCGTCGAATCTGTCTTTTGTCTTCACCTTTTATTATTTAAACGAATATCACTTGTAAATAGAACAATTGCAACTAAAAGCTTGTCTTTCTTGAGGAATAATGCTATGAAATATATGTTCGTTTTTAGCATTATCAGTCCAGTTGTAGATTATCATCCGGATACTGGTATGCCAATTCCAGTCTATGAACTTTCTGGTGATAAACGTGAGTGAGCTCAGGGTGACATAGAGGCAAAGAACATTGTTATGCAAGCTATCCCGTATGAGTTGTTTGAAAATGGTGATAGCAACACAACAGCAAAAGATATATGGGATGAGATCAAACGACAGCAAGAAGGTTATGACATGTCAGATGTTACTAAACTGAATAAGGCTCTGGGATTTTATGAAGATTTCAAGCAGGAACCTGATGAACCACTCAAGGATACCTACCGTCGTTTCAATGGTGTTCTCAATGAGTTGAAAAGGTGTAAGATTATAAAAGTAAATGCTGAAGTCAACATGAAATTTCTCAAAAAGCTCAATGTTGATTGGCTTCTTTATGGAACCATTGTTCGATCAACCAAAGAGATTAACAAGTTGACTATTAATGAGCTTGTTGGAGTTCTTATGCATTACCAACCTGAAGTGTCTAAACTTCAAAAAGGAAGGAAAGAGTCATCTCCAAGTGATCCTCTTGCTCTCATTGCCAAAAAGAAGAGCAAATCATTTACGACTTCCAAAAGCTTGTCCAAAAAAGTGCTTGTTGAAGAATCAACTGATTCTGAAGAGTTGAATCTATCTGATGTTGATGATTCTCACCTTGAATTAGTCAAGATGGCAGCTATGTTCACAAAAGCCTTGAACAAATACAAGTTCAAAGGCAAATCAAGCAATCAACGCAAGAATTCATCGTCTTCCTCGTACTATAAGAAAGCTGATCAATCAAAACAACAACAACGTGCTAATGATTCCAAGAAGGATGATTCAATCTGTTTCAATTGTGGCAAAGCTGGTCATTACTCTCGTGAGTGAAAGTTGCCGAAGAAGAAGGATGCAGCTTACTACAAGAAGAAAATGTTGATGGCTAAGATTGTAGAAACTGGGGGAGAGCTGAAACCGGTTGATGATACTTGCTTTAATTGGACTGACGATTTAGATTCAGAGGTTGAACATGCAAATGTTTGCAAGGTAACTAAGCTCATCAAAGCTACAGAAGCAATGGAGAATTCTAACTCAGCATCTGATGATGATGAGGTACAATCATCTGAAATTCCACCTGATTTTATCAAAGTGCAAAATGACATGATGAAGAATTTGGTCTCAATGTCAAAAGAAGTCAAAGGTTTAAAATCTAAAACAAGGTTTTAAAAGATAAAATCAAACTTTTTGAGACCAAACCATCTTCATCTAAATTACAATCGGAATTGCAAAGATTGACTGTCCAACTCAGCTCCACGGAAACTGAGTTAGAAGATCTTAAAAAATCAGTTCATCCGATTAAGGTCGAAAGGACAGATTATCGTCTAAAATCGGAACGACTTGCAGAAAAAGTTCAATTTCTAGAAAAAGATCTTTCTGATTTGAAAACTCAACATGAACCCACACTTTCAAAACTAAACAAGAAAATTATTCAATTGGAAAACACCATCATCGAAAAGAACTCTGAAATCTCTTCGTTGTCAAAAGAGTCTTTTCAAATGAAAGCACAACTTGCTCGATATGAGGAAAAACTCTATCGAACAGATCAATCCAAAGCAATCATGAATATGGAACTTTCAAAACAAACGATTTTCATGAATAGACCAAAAACAATTCATGGTGACAAGTGGGGGTTGGGTTATGAAGATCCTAAGATCTTAGTAAATGCTTCCAAAAAGATTCCAGGATTATATCATTCTGATTACTTTCAAGCTGGTTTACCATATTATTTTGTGCATGCTTCTGATGCTGATTTTGATGATATTATTATTACTCGCAAATCTAGGAAATACCATCAAATTAGCTTAATGTATGAGAAAATCAATGCTAAAATGGGTAAATCAAATCCTGATTTCTTGAAGGAACTTGTTGAAACCGATAAGAATATGCAAGGTGAAAATTATGTGCCTAAGCGTAGACTGGTTTATATCCCAACACTCATGCTAGAGAAATATATTTTAATGCTTGAGAATGAAGTGTTTAACATACCTAGTTCTAGCATTATTGCCATAGATGAGGTGTTTGATGAACCAACTTTTGATGTAAAACCAATTCTATCAGCTTTACCTGCATGTTCTGATAATGTTTTCCGTGAAGTCCTAGCACATGAACTAACTGTCTTCTTTGAGACAGAATCCCTAGGTCAACCTGATTAAGATGTAAAGGTAGAACCTCGAGATGAACCAAATGTTGAAAACATGATAGACTTTGACACAACAATTAATGAATTTTATGAAAATATACCTGTTGTACGAAACTTGAAATGTATATTTGGTATAGTTGAAAAGGAAAATGTTGATTTGCAACTTAAGTGTCAATCATTAGAACAAATACTTGCTTTGTGTGATAAATTACCTTCACTTCCTAAGAAAAAATGTACTTATGATTTTACGGAAGGTGAAGTGCTTGTTTCTGCAGAAGAATTATGTCTTGAAATTAAGAGCTTAAAAAAAAAATTCAACTGAAACAGGCTAACACACTTAAGCAATCATCTACTGTTGAAACCAATGTGTCTGAATGTGTTGGTGGGATTTATAAGAAGGGTAAGGGAACAACAACATCTACGGATGCAAAACCCATTACTATTCTTAAAAACCCATTACGTTCTCAATTTGGTAAACGTGTTTCAAAAGTTGCACCTTCAACACAATTTGTTGTCAAGAAAGTTCATTTTTAAAATGGTTCTGTGTTAACTGAAAAGATTCCTATGATTCCAATGTCAAATCAATCAAAGGAAAGTCTTTTACCGAAATCAGTCAAGTCAACACAACACACGAGTCCAAAACTTGATTTGAGTGAGTATGATGCAAATGAACGTAAAATCAAATTGAAAATTTTGCGAAATCAATCATCTCATGTGTCAACTGAAAAGTTTGGACATCTAACTAACAGAGGTGTTTTTCATGTCACAGGTTATAATTCAAATTTGACTTACAAGTCTGTATGGGTTCCTAAGTCCATGACTAAGAAAGTAGCAACTAAACCAAAGAAATCTGCTAGTCGACTTAGGAAATCATCTCATATTTTTCGATTTTCGTCTGTGAACAAAACATCTACTTGGAATAAGTTGTGTGTTAAGACCTCTGATAATGATGTAAAACTTGATATTGCGTATGATGCTTCATGTAATGTGGTTTTAAATGATGCTTTATTATCTAAATTGCATGATGCTTTACGTGATTATCTCATTGTTGATCCAAAGTTTATTGTTGGTACTAACCGTAAAGGACCCAAGAAACTTTGGGTACCTAAACTCTAGGAAATTAACGTTTATAGGGTTTCGATGTGTGTGTTTGGTATATCGATTCCGGTTGCTCTCGACACATGACTGGCGATAAATCCTTGCTTGTCAATTTCTTTGACAAATTCCTAGGAACGGTTACTTTTAGAAATGATGAGATTGCAGCAATAACGGGTTATGGAGATTTTGTGAAAAATGGCATAACAATCAAACGGGTCTCATATGTTGAGAGTTTGGGGTGCAGTTTATTTAGTGTCAGCCAATTTTGTGACAGAGATCTCAAGGTTTTGTTTGAACGTCGTCAATGCTCGGTGCAATCCACTGATGGAAACGATCTTCTTATTGGTAAACGTTGTGCTTCACTTTATACTATTGACCTCAATGATGCACCATCACATGGAACCATGTGTTTGGTCACTCGTTCAACAAAGGAAAATTCATGGTTATGGCATCACCGGATGTCTCACCTGAATTACAAGGGTATTAATCGACTCGTCTCTAAAGACTTAGTTGATGATATTCCAAGCTTTCAATATGATAAGCATCATGTGTATCCATCATGTGCAATGGGTAAGCTGAAACGGACTAATCATCCGCTTAAGCAACACCCCAGTACTTCATCATCCTTGCAATTATTGCATATGGACTTATGTTGACCCATGAGGATTTCTAGTCTTGGTGGCCGGAAACATGTGCTTGTCATTTTTGATGATTTTACCCGATTTACATGGATTTTTCTTCTACGAACAAAGTCAGAAACCCCCGCCATTATCATTGAGTTCATTAAAAAGACTCAACGCTCTTTTAACAAACATGTTAAGAGTATTCGAACTGATAATGGGACGGAATTTAAGAATGACCTGCTTGATAGTTATTTGAAAGACCAAGACATTGAACATCAGTTCTCTGCTGCACGAACCCCTCAACAGAATGGAGTAGTCGAATGACATAATCGTACGTTGTGCGAAGCAGCTCGAACGATGCTTGCATACTCCAAACTACCTCTGAAAATGTGGGGGGAAGCCATTTCTAATGCATGTTATACCCAAAATTGCTGCATCATTAATAAACGTTTTGATAAAACTCCTTATGAGTTACTATATGGTAGACGCCCGAATGTCAAATATTTTTGTGTCTTTGGTTGTATATGCTATGTGCTTAATGATTTTGACAGCCTCAGAAAGTTTGATCCTCATGGCGATCAGGCCATATTTCTTGGTTATTCTTCGAACAAAGTTGCCTATCGTGTTTATCACAAACAGACAAAGACGATCAAGGAAAGCATTAATGTAAGGTTCGATGAATTATCGGGAATGGCTTTTAAACAACTCAGTTCAAAACCCGATCCTAACCTGTCTATTACTTCTTCCGAGCAAAACTCAATTTTCTTGAAGAAGGGTGTTCCTACGGTAACAACAGAGGAACTGGATGTCTTGTTTGATAGTCTTTATGCTCCTCAACGGAATACAAATGTTCAAATCGTACCGGTTACACCACCGCAGTCAACTACTATGGAGACTCAATCAAGTCTTTTCGATGAAGATACAACACCAACTGATTCACCCGTTGCTTCTTCGTCTTCCCTTCCTCCTCCAGATATAGATAATCTTGAACCAATTCAAGATTCATCTGCTGATACAACTCTAGTTATTTCTCCAGCTACTCAATTGAATCCATTAAATGGTGTTACATCAGATCAAATGGATCAAGGCTCAACGTTAACAACGGTTGATGTTTCAATTGATACCACTGATGTACAACCTCTTCCACATAACAATTGATAGACTAAAAGTCATCCAATTGATCTTATCATTGGTGATGCATCTGCACCAGTCTCAACTGGAAGGGCGACTCGGAATATGTGTTTATACACTGCCTTTCTTAGTAAAATTGAACCAACAATGGTTGCTCAAGCTTTACTAGATCCGCACTGGGTAGTAGCAATGCAAAAAGAGATCAGTCAATTTGATCGTTTGAAAGTATGGTGATTAGTTCCAAGACCAACGGGTCAACAACCAATAGGGGTTAAGTGGATTTTTAAGAACAAGAAGGATTCTGATGGAATTGTGGTTCGAAACAAGGCACGTCTTGTGGCCAAGGGATATCAACAATAAGAGGGTATTGATTATGACGAAACGTTTGCTCCGGTTGCTAGGATTGAGGCTATTTTCGTATTTTCCTTGCATTTGCTTCTCATATGAAGTTCACGGTGTTTCAAATGGATGTCAAAACTGCTTTTCTGAACGGTCATCTTCAAGAGAAAGTTTATGTTGATCAACCAGAAGGCTTTGTCGATCCCATTCATCCAAACCACGTCTATTACTTGGAGAAAGCTTTATATGGTCTGAAGCAAGCACCGCGTACATGGTACGAGACCTTAACAAAGTATTTGCTGGACAATGGCTTCTCTCATGGAACGATTGATACAATGCTATTCATTCGTAAAAACCACGGTGACATTCTCTTGGTTCAAATTTACGTTGATGATATTATTTTTTGGTTCCACATCCCCGGCCTTATGTAAAGAATTTGGTGACCTTATGGCCAACAAATTCGAAATGAGCATGCTTGACCAGTTAAATTTCTTCTTGAGGTTACAAGTAAGACAATTACCAAATGGGATTTTTATTAGTCAAACAAAGTATATCAATGATATGCTAAAACGTTTTAAAATGACTGATTTAAAACCAATGACAACCTCAATGAGGACTTTACTGGATACTAATGCTAATGGGGAACCCTTTGACGTTACGCTTTATCGAAGCATGGTTGGTTCTTTAATGTATCTGACTACAAGTCGACCAGACATTACACTTGCTATAACTGTCTATGCCAGCTTTCAATCCAACCCTAAAAAATCTCACTCCAAAGCGGTTGTTAGGATTTTTCAGTACCTTAAAGGTACACCTAACCTTGGGATCTGGTATCCTCATGGATTCGATTTCAATCTCACTGCTTATACTGATGCGGATCATGGCGGTTGTCATGTTGATAGAAAAAGCACATCTGGATCAATTCAGATGTTAGGGAATAGGCTAGTTGGTTGGTCTTCCAAAAAGCAAAACTGTGTGTTTTTATCAACAGCTGAGTCTGAGTACATTGTTGCAGCTCACTATTGTTCACAAGTTTTGTGGATGCAAACTCAACTTTTGGACTATGGCTTTAAGATTTCTAAGACCCCAATTTACTGTGATTCACAAAGTGCTATTGCAATTACGAGCAACCTAGTCCAGCATTCTAAGACTAAACACATTGATATTCGTTATCATTTCATTAAGGACTATGTAGAAAAAGGGGATGTAGAGTTATACTTTGTGCCTACCAAAGTGCAATTAGCTGACATGTTCACTAAGCCCTTAGATAAACTTAGGCTAAAGTTCTTGATCAAAAAGATTGGCATGGTAGAGTATAGTTCTTGACATTCCTTAGATCTGTTGGGACTTCTACTTAGGACCTTGTGTTTAGGGGGAGTAGATACATTCTAGGGGGAGCAGCTACTTCTTATGCTTTAGATAACATCTTTCAAGGGGGAGCCTTACTTTTAGAATTCTGTTAACTTCCTGGGATTAAATTTCAATGGTTACAAAAGGGGGAGGTAACTCATTGATATCATATTTCAAGGGGGAGTTAACTCATTTTCTTGGGAATATATCAAAATGGTGATTTACTTTCTTGTATATCACATTTTGAGGGGAAGAAATAGGGAGAAAATGAAAAGAAAATTGTTTTTCAAAAGTGAATTTCATAAATTCTTTGTTTTTATCTGAAATAATTCACTAAGGCTTGTATACATCTCAGTATGCAACCCGTTTTAACAATTGGTATCACTGAAGATTTGTACTTTGTACATAATTCAAAATTTTCTAAGTACAAATCTTGTTTTGATAAAATTCATAAAAATTGGAAAAGATAAAATCCAAAAAGATTTGAATTTAAATGAATAAATGCTAATTTTAGCATTATACCGAATCTGACAACCAACAGTGCAGATTCGGTAAGTTCAAAATTTTCAATAATTGTTTCATAAATGTTTTTCATCAAAAATGTGATAATCTTGAATGATTTTTGATAAAGATTTGTCAAAGTTTGAAGTGCAATGTGTCTAAAAATGAAAATGGACTGCATTCGGTACTAAGGCCCATTCGGTAAAGCCTATATCTTCAAAATAGTCGGTATCTATAAATAGCAGGGTCAAAGTCAAACTTTCTTTTACTTTTACCTAATTGCATACCGAATCTGATCTAAACTACCGAGTCTGCCTAATCTACCGAATCCGCCTAATCTACCGAATCCGCCTCTCTGTATCTTCAAATCTTTGGTATATTCTTGTTTTAATTGAATTTAAGTATCACATGTTGTAGATCTGAGATAATTGAACATTTATAAACCAGAAAATCAAGCAAATAACATGATTGTGACACTTAATTTTGAAAAATGTTGCTTATACCGAATCTGAGTCGTATTTCTTAATTCTTTGATTAAATTCATCTGATTTGGTTGATTAACTTGAAATCTTGTCAAAATCATGTTAAATTAGTTGATCTATCAATTGACCTAGTCTGATTACATGTTTAATTGAGTATTTAATAGATTCTGTACATACCGAATGTGTTCTTGCTACAGTACCGAGTATGTTCAAGTCATTAACATGTTTTTCTGATTTGTTTGAGTTGTTAATTGATTGTGACTATGTTTTTGCATGATATAAGACTGAATATGCATGTTTGAGTGATAATATGTGATTTTTTGAAGATACCGAATCTATTCTTGGCATTATACCAAGTCTGCTATTTGGTACTTTCAAAATTTGAGATTTTCAACTTGATAAATCTTGCATGCTTTATTTAAGTCTTTGATATGAAAACTTAAGCTTATTTGGTTACAGAATCTCAAGTTTTCATGACTACCGAATCTACTTGATTTGTGCTTAAAATTGACTAAGTGTTGTTCTGATTCTTTGTGTTATATAATTGACTTTACATGATGACTTTATACTGTAATGAATATCATATGAATGTCATGTTTGTCAATTACTTGTTCATATTTGGAATAAATGATGTTTTTAAATTAGAAAAATCATAAAAATTATAAAATTTGAAAAATACAAAGGATTTCAAAGGCGAATAAGAATAGAGATATGTGCCTTATGTTAAATATCTTGTGGTCTTCTATTTCTTATTTATACAGCTAAATGGCAAACAATCACTTCATCAACTCTGAAACCAACATTCTTTGCAATTACTGGACTGCAATCCTAGAGAGGCATACACTATGGCCTGCTTTAAGCTTAACTGTCAGTGTACCTGTGACAGATCTAGAGCTACTCAATAGAACCATTAGGTTTGTGGAAGCTACACAACCAACTGCTGCAAATCCAGAGGGTACACAAGCTCGATTTGAGTTTGAGCTAAGAGGAGTTCAAGGGATGAGGAGTATCACTAAGGCTAGTTTTAGGAGGATATTTAGGCTTCCTCTTATACAGAATGCTCCTGCTTTCCCTGCTACTCAGCAGATGATGTCATCAATCTTTGATCTTGGTTATGTTAGAGCAAACAATGTTCCACCGGCTAAGTTTCAGAAGAAATACCTGCACTTAAGGTGGTATGTGATCTTCTCAATCATCAACAGATGCTTGCTGATGACCAGGAGTGGATCCGACAGCCCGACTGTGCCAATGCTGAGATTGTTCTACTCTTTCACAAGAGTAGAGACTCCTGATTATGCAGAACTATTATGGGATTTGATTCAGGTACAAGTTGATAAGCCAAGGGGTTCATACATCCCTTGTGAAAAGTTTTTCTGTATCTTTATCCATGATGCTATCACTGCTTGCAGAAATGCAAATATATTTGTTCTAGATACACATGGATTACAGATGAAAAGATTTGGGGAGCTGAAAATGAATACCCCAATGGTATCTGACAATTAATTCACTGCGCCGATTCCAAATTGGCTTGTGGGGCTAGCTGCACCCCAAGACGTTCGAATGCGTTCTTATTTTGAGGCTGTAGGAATACCTCTTCCGAACCCGGCACAACAAGAACAAGTTAAACCCGCCGCGGTTCCAGCCCCAGAGGTTATAGAGGAACCTATAGTACAACCACCCGGGCCAGCTAATCCTCCACTTAGGGTGAACCTCAAACGTTCTAGGGCAGCACACCAAGCTCAACCCGTGAGGATCAGGGAGCCTAGTTCACCCAGGATTGAACCAACCCTTTCAACAACACCCGAAGTGAGCAGTGACACTGATTCTTCAGCAACTGAGTCATCTCCTAAACATTCTCCTAAGAGAACTCGATTTATACCTGATGAGATGATTCAGACTCCGCCAACCCAATGAGTAACTAGATCTAGGACTTCGACACCCATTGTCCGCCAAACAGTTACTCCAACCATTGGTGATACGGATCAAGACCTAGAGCCAATTAGGTCACCCTCACCTATCTCTGTATCACATCCAATAATAACAGTAAGCCCTACGTTAAATGAAGCGCAAGCTTCGGTAGGCAAGAGAGCTAAATGCAAGGATGGTAAAAAGACCACTAAGCCCATCCAATCTAAACAGGACTTAATAATAAATCTTACACAGCAAGATGCTTAGGCATCTAAGGAAGTAAAGTCTTCCTCTGCAGTAAAGTCTGCGTTGACTCAATCAATTAAGGAAACTCAATCATTGAAGTCCAGAACGGCCGAAGGGGAGCCGAAAAGTCTTAAAAAGGCACCCTGCCTATCGGCTGGAAATCCTCCTGTGCCGCAACGTACAACAGGGTCTCGAGGTCCGGCTTATCTTGATGAGGGAGATCTGCCACGTCCCATGGAAACGAGTCAACATGACAATCCCTCGGGATATTTATCAGACTTCCAGCAGACTGATCCCTTGGTTCATGAAAGTGATCCATTGGTTCAAACCACTTCTCTTCTAGATTCTGAATCTCAGGGTCTGGAGGAAGAGTCATTAACTGAAAGAGATGTACCACCTTATGGTATATCAATGATTTCAGGAGTTGGAGATAGCAATATTTCTGCGAGATCAAAACCGACGGGTAGTTTTACTACTTTGTCAGAGTCCCGTGAGACTAAAGTCATGGAGGCGGATGCTTCGAAAGAAACTTCGCCGGTGACAAGTTCGGTTGTTGCCCAACCTCCATCAGAAGGGGATATCACGAATCTGACTAGTAGTATGTACAGCCCTACATATAAGTATAATACTGCACATATATCCTTACCTGCCCGCACGGCAAATCAAACACTTCCACCAACATCGCCTCCAACTGATGCTGCTGCTGCTGCTGTTCCTATTGTTACTTTACCACCATCACCCTCGCATTCACCAAATTTCTATGATGCTTTGGAGCAAGAATATTTCAGTCGTATGTTTTCTTGAGTTAATCTTGATGTTCTTCGACGCACTTCGCTTCAAGCATTGTTTCGCGCTCGCGTACGATATCCACTTACTTCCTGCTCTTCTCCAATAAGTCCTCACCGTGATAATGAGCATGACGATTCTGATCCTCAGGATAGTCATGAGGGGGAGATAGGAGTAGATGAAGATTATCTAACGGTGAACATTTCAACTAAGGGTGGTGGTGTGAGGTCTTCATCAGCTTCTCAAGCTCAACAGGTTCAAATGGAATCAGAAATGGTTTATACTAATGATGAAATTGATGATAAGGAGCCTGAGCAAGTTATAATTCCAATTGTGCATTCAGAGGCTGATAGTGGATCGGTAGATAAGGATTTGAACTTAAGTGATTTCTATCTTGAAGAAACAGATGATGATGGGTTTGTCATTCTAAGCAAATTATCTTCAGTATCTTCAATCCCAGAAAATGTAGAGATTGTAGATAAAGGGAATCCTGATCCAGTAACTGAAAGTGATGATGAAATGGATTCTTCTGATGACGATGAAGACAATCTTTATGTTAATATAAATGATGATGATACATTTGATCATATTGAAGATGATAATGCTCCAACTGATGATGCGACAAATCCTACTAATCATTCATCGAATTCTACACCTTCATCGAGTTCAAATCCAACAAATGCTAATGAAAGCTCAACTTCTGGTACATCTACATCAAGTGAAACAGTGAATTCCAGATTCAAATACAACCATGGTATATTCTTTAAGAATCGGGAACAAAGATTGTTATTGGGAGTTGAACACGATTTCATTACTTTACGAAACACATTCATCGAGGAGAATGCTTACAAGATCTTCCACATTAACGAAACACCAAGGAGTAAAAGATTTACTTATATAGGTTCACGATTGCTTCTAGCAAGTGAAAGAAACTGGTATGAGTTTATGTGGAGGAAACACATCAACAAAGATGAAGATGACTTGTGGCTTCAAAGAAAATATCATATTACAGAAGTGTTGAATATTACTCGAGTCGGAGTAGAGATAAGCAAAAAGAAAGACGTCATCAGTCAGTTCCACGTTATTAGAGAAGATGAGAAGGAATACAAGTTCACAGAAGCAGATTTTCATAATCTAGATATGCTTGATATCATTCACATCTACAACTATCTCTGTATCATCACCATTCGACCTTTTGCTAAGGCTCAAACTTTGGAAGCTGTGAAAAGATACATGATGGAGATAATTGAACTGATGAGACATGAAGATTTTCAAATTAGTCTCGAAGCTAATAGGAAAAAGATTCGAATAACCTATCCGAATCAATACACAGAGGGACTAAAGGATATGAGAATGTTTCAAATGCAATTCGAACCCGAAGGGTTTGTATTTGTGAATTCTCAGAAAGAAAAAGTGTTCATCCGCACTAAAGAGTTGAACAAATACTCAGATGGTACACTCAAGGCTGCACTGAAGTATCTTAAAATTCGTCAAAGCAAGTTTGATGACATTGACATGAAAATGGGTCTTGGACAGTTTATAAAGCATATCAGAGATCGTCTGAAGCTCCGAATCTGTACAAGACAGTTTGAGATTCTTCGTGGCCAGAGAAAGAGAAGGTATTTCAAAGAAATGGATGAATATCCATTACAATGAGGGAGATCCAAAAAAAGCGTGGGGCGTCTAGAAAGCTTCTAAGGAAATATTTGAAAATCAAGTAAACTAATGTTTGGACCTCTCAAGATTACTCAATAGGATTATATTGTAAAAGTTCACATTTAACACTAAGGGGGAGATTGTTAGGACCCCGAAGTTGTATAGTGTTAATGTGAAATAAGCTTAATTGATGGTTCCTTAGAAGAGGGCTATATAAGGAACCTAAGTAGTCCTAATTAGATAGCCATTGCATTGTAACTGAGTTCTAGAAGCTGTGGAATGTAAATCTTGTTAATTCTCTCTAATACCGAATCTCCTTCACACTTACCGAATCTCATTCTAACTTGTCTTTTATTCTAATCTCAACATGATCTGACCTATCAGAAATGTTTTTGGTATTTTTGGTTTTAAACAATTGTAAATAAAGCAAGTAAGATAGTTTGATTTAGATCAAAGAGACGAAATGCTCATCTAGATATTTTACCCTCGGTATTGGATGTAAGTTTTAATATTAAGGACCGATTGAATGATTTTGTGTGTAAGTTACCTATTAGATTCACCAAGAGTTCTCTTTAGTAAATATGCAAACACAATTACAAGATCAAGGGTTCCCTTTTCACTATAGTTCTTGTATTTGTAATAGGATAACTTAGCTAGTTCTAAGGCTTTGTTAGAACCCCGAGAAAGGAGTAATACGAGTTTCCCTAGCCTTATGGAGGATCCTTTATACAAGGCTATATAAAGGATCCAAGGCTCCCTAGATTAGCTAAGCTTAGTCACTGTTATGTAGAGATTTTCAAGAGAGCCGTCGAAAGTCAATCTTGACTGATTGACTTTCTCTCTCAATCTTAATGGTTATTCTTCACATTCATGGTATTCATGAGATCTAGGATCCTACAATTGGTATTAGAGCTTAGGCCTTCATTACATGAAGGAGATCTCTATGAATATTCATGAATGTTTTCCCTCCACCTTCAAACACAAACACATATATCTTCAACCAACCTTCAACCAAATCTTCAAACCTTCATCATCTTCATCATCAAGATATGAAGATCTTCGAAATTTTTTCGAAAAATTTTCAAAAAATTTTTCGTTACCGAATCTTACCAAAACACAAACACATTTAAATGAGATTCATATGTTACCGAATCTCATTTTACCGAATCTCCAAATGTATCCAAATCACAAATATCACAACACAAATTCACAAACATATTTCTAATTCCATTTCACATACAGATTCATATCAAAATTAGAAATCATAAAATAACAAATTCATATTTATACTCTTTTATCCTTTACTGCTACAGTACGAGTACTTGTATTCATCTCCTCCAACAATTAAATTTTCATTCTATGATCTTCAATCCAATCTGAGTGCAAAAACATGATTCATACACTTCATTAAACCTTCGTACATCATCAATTCAGAAAACAACAACAAATCAGTGGAGCATCAGTTCGAGTTCGTTGTTCGTGTTTATCGTGTATCGTTTTGGTCTCCAGAGTGATTTGATTGATTTCATGATGAATTAAACATAGATTTCGGTTCCTTATTGATTCCTCAAACTGTATGAAGCTCCAATTCAGTTGGTGATTCATCACTAATTGCTATTTTCAATAGTCAAACTTCGAATTGAAAAGTCAACGAAATGTTCATCATCAAATTCGAAGTTTATGATGTGTTTCAGGTACTAAAATCAGTGAACGAGCATTCAATGTTTGATTAGTGATATCTTTTATGTGAAGATCATGATCTGAAATCAACCGATTCGAAATATCAAATTTGGAGTTCATATGAAGATGAATGCTACTGTTCTTCAAATTTTGCTCCAATTTCGTGATGATATGGATCTCGTTTCTTCAAAAGTTCTCTTAATCGCTGCTTCTAGTATCTGTTTCAATCAATTTCAGTATACAACATGATTTTTCGTGATGATTGATGTTCATTAGGTGGATGAACACATTCGGTAGTCTACAATTTTGATGAACACGATTCAGTATATGGTTCTGTATATTGTGGTTATATGATTCGGTATTGCAAGTCTGCTTCGTGAATATGATTATGATTTGGTATCTGGAAAATATATTGATTTATGATTATGATTCGGTAGTCTTGGCAGTTACACATTCGGTATTGATTTCTATTAGCTTCATTCGGTATATGATGATGGTGCTACAGTACCGAAAGTAATCTTGGACTTCTTGCTTAAATGGGCTACCTTAATGTCCCACTTACTTACCGAATATGACTTCTCAAGTTGTTTATTGGGCTTACCGAATCTAAAAGCCCAAGAACTCAAATCTGGTGGATATTCACACTTTTAGTCCCTATCATATTTCAAACTTTTGCAAGATCAGTCCCTTACCGAATCAGGCTCAATTTTTGTCAATTTTAGCCCCTGAAGCTTATCAGAATTTTCAGAAGTGGTCCTTTACCGAATCTGGAGCTCCGAAACATATTTTTTCGATATTTTTGAGGCTCGAATTCACACGGCTTTTCTCATACGCGTTCTATATGATATTTCGGAGATTTTCCGAGCACGTCAACCATTTTATACAATGACGCTCTTATTTCATACGTTATTCATGCGAGCATCATTGTGGGGGAGATATGTATATAGTTGATGTGCGTGTAACTTCTATACATGTACGGTATAGGACTCGGACTTCAAAGAAAGAATTGTTTGTTTGGGGGGGGGGGAGCTAGAGACTCGAAGAAGATCCTACATATATGGGGAGTTTTCTTATGACTAGTATCGAAAGTACTCTTTGGAACAATGAAAGTTCAAGAGGCATGTCTCGGTATTGAAACCGACGGTATATATGTCATGACACTTTGATGAGAGCCCATGTACTTTGAGGGAGAGCTTCTAAAGTTTCGAAACGACTTCTCAATGTAAGCAAATTCTAAATACATATCACAACTAAGTCAAGGGAGGAATTGATAGTAACATATTTAGTTTGTGAGGTGTTCTTCAATGCGCATTCCGCTGTGCACACTCAAAGACCGTTGAAAGAGCAAAGATATCACGATGAAGTTCAAGTCTCAAACAAAGTTGAAAGAAGATTGTTAGCGTGACAATTCGAGGATCTAGGGGGAGGTTGAAGAATAATGATTGACCAAGACGATGTTAGAGATGCGAATTCATTTGATGATTCAAAGTGAAGATTCAAAATCTTCATCAACGGCCGTACATCATTCGGGGGAGGGGGGAGTTAGCTAGCAATAGTTGATTCTTTCCTTGTAATGTTGTATGTTTACTATGGAGTTAGTTTTTAGAAACCCGTCTCACTCCTGGGGGGAGATTGTTAGAACCCCGAGAAAAGAGTAATACGAGTTTACCTAGCCTTATGGAGGATCCTTTATACGAGGCTATATAAAGGATCCAAGGCTCCCTAGATTAGCTAAGCTTAGCCACTGTTATGTAGAGATTTTCAAGAGAGCCGTGGAAAGTCAATCTTGACTGATTGACTTTCTCTCTCAATCTTAATGGTTATTCTTCACATTCATAGTATTCATGAGATCTAGGATCCTACAGGCTTGAAACTTGACTTCTATGTTCATAGTTATCAACAATTGTACAAACGTTTGTTGCATACAATTCATCCCTATATCGTCTAATCATTTGATTCTAATTGACCCCCTTGGTCCGATTTAGTAAACAATCAATCTAAGACGAGTTGATTGTAAATCAATATGATAAATCAACAAGAGTTCTCTTTATCAACAACATATCAATTAACTAGTTACAAATGATTTTTAACATCAATAAGCATGTTCTTGATTCAAGCTTAAAACTATCACATAAAATACATTCAATCCATAAGATTACATCTAATACCTCGATTATTAATCTAGATAAACATTATAGAGTTTAGCCAACAATCATATTAACAAACAAAATAGCAATCAATTGATAAGTAGAATTCATTGTTAAGAACAAGAAATCAACCTAATAGAGAATGAATCTTGAATGGAGAAGGTGTTGAATCTTGATTCTTGGAATGTTAGACCTCTTCAAGAGCTTGGAGTTCTCCAAATTAGCTCCTAAAATCGTCTTCTAACTCTTCTGGTTCGTATCTGATCGTATCTGACAACTGGTCTCTCAATCATTCACTTTAAAGTGGTTAAAGTAGGTCAAAAGTCAAAAGTAGACTGAAAAATACTACTGGACGGTGTCTAATATGCTGGACAGCATCCAGTTGTAAAGGGCTGGATGGCGTCCCAGTTATTGGACGGCGTCCAGTGGTGAAGATCTGGACGGCGTCCAGAAATCTGGATGGCATCCAGTTGTACTGAAGTTTACTGTCTCGTTTTTTCATAATCTCCCTTAATTTGGACAGAGTCCCAATCATTTTGGACGGAGTCCAACATATCTGAAGCCTTATTTTATCATTTCAGAGCGCTAATTTGACCATAACTTGTATCGGGATCAACCATTATGATATCACAACTCATATAATGATCGTAAATCATTAAAACTCTTCACAAATCACCTTCCGATACAAATTTACATATCTTTGCCTATCACTTGTAGAAACCGCCTTAAGTATCCTTGATTCGATAGCATTTATTATGATATTGCGATAGATATATATGATGAAATCGAGCAATATCAGATGTTTATGTGGAAATTAAAATTTGCATAGTTTCAATGTAAATTGATGCTTAGAAAAATGAGGTAAATTCACGTATGTAATAATAATGATCATTGGTCGGATTTTAAGAATTTGATATTAATTAAATTATACATATCTTTAGTCGCAATATTGATTCCAATTCCGTTGTTTACTAGCAAGTGTTAAAACTTTTGGTACTTATTTGAATGAAAAAGTTGACTTATGTGCAAGTGAGTGGAAGAAGCCCGGATTCACGCTAAATTCTAAAATTTTATCGAGTGTTGGAGTTAAAGTTGTTATTTGAGTCAAACCCGTGAGCTAAAAGAAGCATTTCCAGAAATCAAGAAATCCCATCGGAATGCACTCAATCCTGATTCAGGATCGAGGTGAAATATATTGATCGAGGACATAAACCAGTCTCGGTTTGGGATTGACCTATATCTTGTTCCGAGATCCACATGTTTTATGATGATTCGAGATAGAAAGATATCCCAGTCTATGATTGTCCATTATCCCGTTCTAAAATCCTATTTATTTTAAAGTGTGCACTAATTGAGGCTCGATCACAGGTAATAAAACCTCCTCCAATGAAACATATACAATTCGATCACACTTAATTCATTTATTAGTCCTTACTAGTGGGCAATTCCCGTGCATTGCACAACTTGACCCATATTCCGATAGTTGATAATATGCGTTGCACGGCTTGACGTATGTTCCGGTAGTCACAATTATATGTAGTTGTAATGAAAATGTTGAACGCTTGAGAAAAACTTAAAAAGAAAAAGTGATTATGACCTGTCATTTTGCAACACATGTAGAAATGGTCCATGTTACTAACAGTGGGTAAAAAATTTCTTTATAGTTTTTCATGTGCCTAACATGTTAGGTTACAATTATCTGATTCTTAATATCAACTATGAGCTGCATCATTCTTGAATAACTAATATCAACTATCAGCATCATTATTCTTCAATAAAGTTCATATATTTCAAGTCATAACATGCTTAATGGAAAAAAAATTTGTACGCGTATCAATATGTCTTATATGAACTATCACCTACGGAGTATTAAAGATAAAACTATTTGTTAAAATGGTCAAGCAATAGAGTACTTGGAAGCGTAAATAAAACCTTACAACTATAAGAAAATTGAAACACTATCAATTTAGAAAATTATACCGTAAGTGATGTCGTAAAATGGAAAAATGTCTGCTAATTAAGAGTTATGTTGTCTGTATATTTGACAACACTATGTATATAAGGACATTATAAGTAAACAATTATAGGTATTGAAACATGCTCCATTAGTACATAATTGAGTGATTTTCAAAACAAAGCTGCATAGAGTGATGCTTTGTTGTTCCATTTTGGCTACAAAACAATTGTGATTGATCTACATCAAAGAGTAACATTATAGAGGGTACACCACTTAATTGATAGAAGTTGGTCAAAGACACATTAGATGTACATACTATTATAATGGTATTAGCCATACGCAGTATGTGTATCCCATCGGCGACATACCATGATCATGACTTGGGCATCCTTGCCTTCTTGAAGTTCGTCAAGACGCACATAGAGTTTCTCGTCAACTTGTGTTGTTGGGGCTTGATGTAACGACCCGACTTTTTTGACTTATACTTTTGTGCTTATTACTTTCACGAAACTGCGTATTTGTGCGTACTGAGCTAGTTTATGCTCTGGGATCTTATTTCATGATAATTACTTTGGTTAATATCTTACAACGTGCTATTAAGTGTTTGATCACTTAACTTGGTCCCTGAATGCTTTTACGACAGTTAGTGTCACTTGATGTTTAAAGCGAGCAATGTACTTGGTACACGTTTAACTCTTGTCATAATTAGAATATTATGACTACGTAATACTAATTGATATTTTCTAATAAAAATTACTTGGCTTATTGGATGCTTAATTACGCTTAGTAATTTACTATGCACACTAGTTAGTCTTGTTGGACTTTCTACCTTATTGGACTTTAGCCCACCCTACTCTAGCTAATGGACCATTTAATTAGCTCAATTTTAATAAGTTAATGACCCACTAATATGAAAGACAAATACCCATTATCAAGAGCCAACATACTAGCATTTTTGTTCACCATTACTATACATGTTGCATGAGATCCTAACAACTAGCACCACCTTTAGACCACCAATAACCAAAAAGCAAAAGTTGTCCCCCTTTTGTCCCCCCCATACCCACTTCCAAACACCACCCTCCCCACTATAAATATCAAGCTTATTCCTTTCATTTTACACTTGATCTCATTCACATTTTACACACACTTACTCTCGAATTTTCTCTCTAGTCTTTCTCACTCTAAAAAGTGTAAGTTTTAAATTTTCTTCTTCTTCTCTTCTTCATGTACACGACATCATCATCATCATCATCATCATCATAAGATCAAGCTTTTTAGCTTCTTGATCTTGTTATATCTTGTAGATTCAAACTTTGATTTGAATCCTTCAAGAACATGAAAGATTCAAGCTTTCTAGCTTTGAATCTTCATTTACTTTGTTGGATCTAAGTTTTATAGCTTATGATCTCTTTATTTTGTTAAAAAGATCAAAACTTGTGTTTATGATCTTCATGTAACTTGTAGATCTAGCTTTTTGCTTTAAGGATCTTCAAGAACATTAAAGATCCAAGCTTTCTAGCTTAGGATTTCATTATTTTATTAAAGATCTAAGCTTTTTAGCTTATGGTCTCATTACTTTCACTAGATCTTAGCTTTTTAGCTTATGGTCTCATTAATCTTGTAAAGATCTAAACTTTCTGGCTTAGGGTTTTCTTAATACTTGAGATCTAAGTTATCATTGTAGATCTCACTTACTTGGAACCTTTTTGTGATTGTTGTGATGATAAAGATCAAGTCTTCATCATCTCATATGATGAAGATGCATAAAACTTGTGTCAAAAGGACAAAGGTTGAAGCTTTATGGCGTTTATGCAATAAAGAGGCAACCTTGATGTTCAAAACTTGTAGAATGTTAGCTTTTACTCTTAGTTGTTTGTTGATGGTTGAAACTTGGTCAAAGTGATGCTAAAATATCAAAGAGTTGTATACTTGAAGCTTACACGCATTAATGATGAGAACCGTGATGAGCATCAAGCACCAAGAAACCCACCGGAGCACTTGTTTACTGTTTTTTGGGGTCTGATCAGACTCCTAGACTTCTAGAAAATTGATTTTCAGATATTTTGTTTCAAGTAGATGACTTTTCATTCAAGACTTTCCTAAATCTGGTATACGGTTTAGGATTTATAGCCTTCCGAAAGTCACTACGCCTTTGTAACGACGTGCTGAAAATTCTGACCTAATCGCGCTTGAACCGTCGCCACGGTCAAACGACATCGAGTTAGGATCTGAAAATTGGATAGCGGTTAGAGGACTCACATACAGAGCCTTGGCCACTGAACACGCTTCTTTTCATTTTGTATAGAGGTTGTAACAGCTGTCCGAAGTCAGCCTTTTGTTTTGATCTCTATACTTGTTGAAAACTTACTTTAGCTTTTACGAATGATGATGATGATGATGATGATGATGATGATGATACTTAAGACTTAATTTATTCACTTTTAAACTTTTGGGGACAAAATACTGACTTAGTGACCTTTGAATTAGGTTGACGACCTTTCGGACCGGCTTACTACTTGCATACTTTTCATATTGACTTTTACTGCTTATTCACTGTGAGTTATAGCTTCCCTTTTTACTTTACTATTTTTGGCACTGAGAATACATGCACTTTTTATGTTTTTACTTACTAGACACGAGTACTTAAACTTTATATATGTGTGGGTGATATAACGGCACAAAGATTCCCCTTAGCACGGTAACGTTTAATCATTGTTTTTTAAACCGGTGAACGCGAATATTAGATATGGATCCATAGGGTTTGACATCCCCACTCGGGCTAGTCGCGCTAGCATTTAACAGGTGTTTGATACTTCGAGAACATACGCACTCGCCAAGTGTACTTTTAGGGGGTATTATTATTACGTTAAGTTAGTTACCGGGTGCCCAGGGATAAGCATATACTTTATCATACTGTTTTGAAATGCTGATTTGAAGCACTGAAATCTCGTGGACAACATTACATCGCTAATTACAAAAAACTATAGCTCACCAACATTCATGTTGACTTTTTAAGCATGTATTTCTCTGGTGCTTAGACGTTGTTGCTTCTGCTATTAGACTTGCTGTTATAGTCTTGGTGTATAGACTTGCTGTTATAGACTCGCTCTTTTAGACTTCCACTGCATTGTTTAGAGATGTCTCAAGCATGGAACTTTTATTTTGCATTTGCAACTTATGTTATTTTGAATATTGGCTTCTAACGACCTTTGTGTCACATTATCTTTTGTAAAACAATTGAAGTTATCTTTTCATGAATGCAAAACTTGTTTTAAATAGCATGTAGCGTTGTAACCATGTAATGATCTTGTTGTTGATGATCCGTACACGTTGATTTTGTACGAGGCGTAACATTTGGTATCAGAGCATTGGTTGTAGGGAATTACGTTGCATTAGTGAGTCTTGACCGAGTCGAGTAGGATTCGCTAATAGGACTAATCTACAACTTGCTCGTTTACTTGTTTCTGCGGAACTGCTGCATGCTACTGTTATATATTATTGCATGTTACTACTTACTACTACTGCATCTACTGCTTACTTTTACTACTATGTGAACTTGTTGTATGCTATTGCTTATTCTCGCCACTGCATGCTACTATCTGCTTTTTGCATGATACTTCTGTTTGATACTATTACTATTGCCATGGCATGTACCGTTGTAGACGATCTAGGCTGCTGTAGTTATTATGCCTGAATACGTGTTTGCTTCATGTCTGCTATTCGCTGTACCGACTTGAAAAATTTATCTTTCCTAGTTCAAATGTTTTTGTGAACCCTTTTCCCACTCGTCTAACCCTAAGGACTAGTAATGTAATCCACATGTTACTACTGTTCCACCATCCCAGAGATCGAAACATTACTTCATGCAACCAATGAGGAGTACCCCTCGGATTACACGCCCACTAAAGTTGATCCTCGGAGGAGGAGATATGTGAGGAATTGTCGGAGTAACCGCACCTTGCCCCACCCCCCGAGCTCACCCTAATTAGCCACGTACAACGTATGAACATTAGAAGGTTGTTCAGTTTTCGCAAGTTGACCCGTATCCTGTACACTTTCATGACCGTCACTTATCTCTTTCATCCTTCACCACTGCTCGATGATCTAATGACACTTCTGGACTTAGGTCCCTAACACTCTTAGGCATTGGAGAAATCGGGAAAGCATCTCCTTTCACAAGGTTATAGTGTCTCCTACTGATACTCAGCCATACCTAAAGACTTGGGAGTCGCCTCAAGACATATCGTATTACTACTTGCTACACGTACAACTCGACATGAGACCCAGACTGAATTTCTAGAAAGGAACCTAACGACATTACCTGGATCCGAACATTTTAAAGAAATTTCAGGACAATCGATGCATGATCTACGGAACCTACGCACCCACACCGAGAAACTATGAGATTAATTATGTAAATTCTTTTTTGAGATAGCATAGATAAAGCACTATTAGATGAAATTGAGTAGAACTTGAAGTGATCACGTTACATTGACCATATGGAGTAATATTGGAAGGAATGTACGATTTAGTACGATATAATGACGCTAGGCCAGCTTGATTATATCAAAGTAAATCATGCAGAAGTCCCAGTGTTACTATATAAGGAATATGAAGTGATTCAAAGAAAATTTTGGTTGGAACCACTTGAGTATACGCATTATGGTCTGTTAGAGGTAGGGAAAGAATAACCACTTAGCCCAGATACTGTACATGAAGGGCCTTGATTGCAAAACTGATAACCCAAAAATTTGTTATAGATATCGACACCCTGGACACTTAAGGAAAAAGTTCTCAAATAGGAAAAACTTTGGACTTACTTGCGGTAGAGCAATCATTATGGAGACTCGCATATATCCTAATTATAGTTAGGGCATGATTCGTCACAACGTTTTATTGTCTCGAAGTTGTTTAATACCAGAGCAATAGAAATCTTATATCTAAGAACCATAGTGTTATGACTAATAAGCCATTAACAACCATGAGGGTTAAGTATTCTATAGGACAAGCAAATGGTAAGCTGGCAGAGATTGAGGAATAATTTAAGGTAGTACCTTAAAAATTAACAGGTGGGTCATTTGGAGATGACTTCATGTCAGCAAATATTGGAAGTTTTAAAGTAGTAGTTGGAAATGATTAGTTACCTACGCACAAGCAGATGTTATTTATAGTGAGAAGATTGATAGAAAATTTTTCCGGTAGCATAATAAGATTTGGTTGGAATGAACCTTAAGATTAACCTAAGACCCATCAATTTGGGAAGCTTGATGTAATAGTTGGAATGGACTTTAGGATTAACCTAATACTCATCAAGTTAGGAAGCTTTGATAAAATAGTTGGAACGGACTGGCTTTCCAGGATGAAAGCGAAGGTTATTTATAGTGAGAAGATTATTCGTATACCTCGCGAGAATGGTGAGCCATTAATAGTTTATGGGGAGAGAAGTAGCCCGAAGCTGAACCTTATTAGTTGCATGACAACAACTCGAAATCCCACAATGGAAATGGGAAGGAATAACAATGGATTTCATCACGAAGCTACCAAAAACGGTAGGCGGTTAGGACACTATCTGGGTTATTATTGACCATCTCACCAAATCTGCTTACTTTCTAGTCATGAAAGGAACCGATACAATGGACAAACTTGCACAACGATACATAAAGGAAATTGTATCCCGTCACTTCAACAATTCAAATTCTATGTTAAAGACTACCCAAGAATCTTATTTGATACTCATTCTTACGCGACTCTAAATCCTAACTTATTTCGAGAGATTTCTTATTTGATGATAATCACACCATCATCCTTCTTACTTCGATAATAGTCATACCAGTTTGAAATTTTCCAAAATCAATGGGTGGTTAACTCTCATCCTCATACTCCCCCATTCGTATCTTACTTATAAGCAACAGCTTCACACTTAAGTATTTTTTTTATCAAAGGACTTATGCCCTACTAATAGTCATCAACCACATTTAAATTCAATAGTTTTCATTACCTCGTAACATTTTTGCTCAAATGTCACCCGAAATTTTCAAAAATCTTTTACTCATAAATCTTTTTGTAACCTCCGAAATATGAAAAATGTTGTTTGCCAAAATTTTAATGACACTATTTTACTGTACGATCCTCTCAAAGTTTTATAAAAATAAATTTATTTTATCGCGATACGTACAAATTTTAGAAACCGTATATGTTATATATAATAAAGTATATAATTACTTATTTTGACTAGTACATGTGAAATTTTACTTTCACTTTTACAAATCAATTCTTTAAATCAAAAGATATTTTACTTAGAATAGTCTATATTTACTAAGAACTTCGTTTCTTTCTTACATTGTCACCTTAAACGATTTCTATAAAATTTTCGTTGCTTGTTATATAAAATTTTTATTTGCTTATTCGTATCTAAATCATTATGAAGACTTTACAACTATCGAGAGATTCATGTGTGTATGTGTGTGGGTTGAAGGCACTTACTACCACGTCATGCAGAGCCTTTGGGCATCCACTAACACTTAAACCATTCAAAATTATTGCGTTAACCCAGGGATCCTATTTGCCACATCTGTTGGAGCGATGCTCTTTCTTACATCTAAGTCCTGAATTATTCCAAGGGAATTCTCATTTAGTGATATTAACACCATAGGTATTCCGACTATAATATTAGTCATAACCTGTTTGGCATTTTGCAAAGTCAAGAAGCAATTAACTTCTCATCCTCATACTCTATATTTCATACCTCACTTTTTAGCAACGGCTTCGCACGTGAACATTTTTGGCCCAAAGACTTATGTCCTGATAATTATCAAAACTACATTTATTTCATTAGTTTTCATTACCTAGTAACATGTCACCCGATGATTCAAAGATTTTTCACTCGATCTTTTTCAACTCGTAACCTCTGAAATATAAAAAACTATGTTTATCAAAATTTTTACACGTTGTTTATTTGTGCGGTCCTCACGAGATTTATGGACAAATGAATGTAATAAAAAAATTTCTGTCACTTATGCGATTTATAAAATCATATATGTATGTATATAATGAAGTTAATAAATTAACCCTTACTTATTTTGGTTAGTACATACTAAGTTATACCTTCAAATTATTTAAAAATCGCTCATTTATTGAGTTGTTTAACTTAAGTCAAATAGTTTTGTGCAAAATGGTACACGTTATACATACTTGTAAGTTTACTAGGAACTTCGTTCCGTTTATGTTGTCACATCAAACGTTTAAAGGTTTTTCAAAACTTCCTTGGTTGATTTTATTAAAGGTTTTCGTATTAGTCTACACCATGTATGGATCACACTTTTTCTCGTCCTCCGTTTAGGGATGAAGCTTACGATTTAGATCTTAGTTAAAAACTCTTGAGCCACTTTGGATGGCAGTTTTATAAAATTTGTTAGGAAGTCTTGGCACCCATAAAATGTTCCTTTTAAGGTTAGACTTGGCACAAACGCGGGACTATAAATCAGTTTCTGAGGTACACTCAGTGGTCACCCCATTGTAGGAAAGGTACTAGTTGGGCTTCTACTCTAAATATTTCACGGCTAATCGCAACCCCCTCGTAAACATTATCTCTATGAATCAGTATGTTGAGGTACCAAAAATCATTTTTGAGATTCTTTTCACTTGGAGTAAACCATTCTTTATGACCAAGGGTTCACGTATCTTCTCATCCGCGCATCCCCTTAAGTATAAGGATAAATTCATATCAACCCGCTCGAAGAGCTCACTCTCGTTCAAAGATCACACCTTTCGTGCGATTTTCTTTCGAAAATGTAATGTAAAATACTTTAAGAATCTATGAATCTTGTTATCCTTTTGGAAGGGACTGCTTAAAATGTCTATAACACTGATGTGGTTACTCTATATATTTCTTCCTTCATTGGTTGCAACTATATGTTGTTCTGGTCGATGTTAACCCTAACTTCAGCATGTAACTGACAGCATATAGTTACATTATGGAACTATGCTTTCATTTCATCCCAGGATAAGTTCACACGCAGTATGTTAAACTGGGCGATATTTTCATTGTTCCTTCAGACCGTCCTGAAGACACTATAAATAATTATGGCTTGCATTGCATGTAAGTCTGATTAGTCACTCTCAGCTAAAAATTTTAATTCAAATAAAACGTTTCTTAAATATCGGGTTCTTTATGCTTATGGTCTCCTTCCGAAATTAAGGGGTTAGTAAAATCCGTGGCTAACACTATCCAGGCATCAAATCGCATGGTTGTGATCACCATGTTTTCCATTCTATCTGTCAGCTTTGTATTGCGACATAAGCGCTCAATGTTTTAGATGAGTTTTGCAACATTCATGATGCATTTCATGCATCCAGCCTACTGAAGATGCCTGTAAGGCTAAAAACATCATCTTTCCTTTTGTGGATATATATTCAGATGACATATTCATGTTAACAAGAAAAGAAATCAATTTGTTGATCTTAAGGTCAAGAGACTTAATTAATGGTATATACCTATTCTTACTTTTATACAACCAAGTACCTTTCAAGGTAAATTGCTCACTTCTGAGCCCACGAGTCTCTCGGAACTTTGATATGCTCCTTCTTCATCAAATTTCTGTACCGTTGTTAGTCACCCCTCAAAATTTCGAGACGAAATTTTTTTTAACAGGTGGGTAATGTAACGACCTGACTTTTTAGACTTATACTTTTGTGCTTATTACTTTCACGAAACTGCGTATTTGTACGTATTGAGCTAGTTTATGCTCTGGGATCTTATTTCATGATAATTACTTTGGTTAATATCTTACAACGTGTTATTAAGTGTTTGATCACTTAACTTGGTCCCCGAATGCTTTTACGACCGTTAGTGTCACTTGACGTTTAAAGCGAGCTATGTACTTGGTACACGTTTAACTCTTGTCATAATTGGAATATTATGACTACGTAATACTAATTGTTATTTTCTAATAACAATTACTTGGCTTATTGGATGCTTAATTACGCTTAGTAATTTACTATGCACACTAGTTAGTCTTGTTGGACTTTCTACCTTATTGGACTTTAGCCCACCCTACTCTAGCTAATGAACCATTTAATTAGCCCAATTTTAATAAGTTAATGACCCACTAATATGAAAGACAAATACCCATTATTAAGAGCCAACATACTAGAATTTTTGTTCACCATTACCATACATGTTGCATGTGATCCTAACAACTAGCACCACCTTTAGACCACCACTAACCAAAAAGCAAAAGTTGTCCCCCCCATACCTACGGCCAAACACCACCCTCCCCACTATAAATACCAAGCTTATTCCTTCCATTTTACACTTGATCTCATTCACATTTTACACACACTTACTCTCGAATTTTCTCTCTAGTCTTTCTCACTCTAAAAAGTGTAAGTTTTAAATTTTCTTCTTCTTCTCTTCTTCATGTACACGACATCATCATCATCATCATCATCAAAATATCAAGCTTTTTAGCTTCTTGATCTTGTTATATCTTGTAGATTCAAACTTTGATTTGAATCCTTCAAGAACATGAAAGATTCAAGCTTTCTAGCTTTGAATCTTCATTTACTTTGTTGGATCTAAGTTATCTAGCTTATGATCTCTTTATTTTGTTAAAAAGATCAAAACTTGTGTTTATGATCTTCATGTAACTTGTAGATCTAGCTTTTTTGCTTTAAGGATCTTCAAGAACATTAAAGATCCAAGCTTTCTAGCTTAGGGTTTCATTATTTTGTTAAAGATCTAAGCTTTTTAGCTTATGGTCTCATTACTTTCACTAGATCTTAGCTTTCTAGCTTATGGTCTCATTAATCTTGTAAAGATCCAAGCTTTCTAGCTTAGGGTTTTCTTAATACTTGAGATCTAAGTTATCATTGTAGATCTCACTTACTTGGAATCTTTTTGTGATTGTTGGGATGATAAAGATCAAGTCTTCATCATCTCATATGATGAAGATGTATAAAACTTGTGTCAAAAGGACAAAGGTTGAAGCTTTATGGCGTTTATGCAATAAAGAGGCAACCTTGATGTTTAAAACTTGTAGAATGTTAGCTTTTACTCTTAGTTGAGTGTTTATGGTTGAAAATTAGTCAAAGTGATGCTAAAACATCAAAGAGTTGTACACTTGAAGCTTACACGCATCAAGGATGAGAACCGTGATGAGCATCAAGCACCAAGAAACTCACTGGAGCACTTGTTTACTATTTTTCAGGGTCTGATCAGACTCCTGGACTTCTGAAAAATTGATTTTCAGATAGTTCATTTCGATTATATGACTTTTCGTTCAAGACTCACCTAAATTCGATATACTGTTTAGGATTTATAGCCTTCCGAAAGTCACTACTCCTTTGTAACGACATGCTGAAAATTCTGACCTACTCGCACTTGAACCGTCGCCACGGTCAAACGACATCGAGTTAGGATCTGATAATTAGATAGCGGTTAGAGGACTCACATACGGAGCCTTGGCCGCTTACCATGCGTCTTTTCGTTTTGTATAGAGGTCGTAACAGCTGTCCGAAGTCAGCCTTTTGTTTCGATCTCTATACTTGTTGAAAACTTACTTTAGCTTTTACGAATGATGATGATGATGATACTTAAGACTTAATTTATTCACTTCTAAACTTTTGGGGACAATATACTGACTTAGTGACCTTTGACTTAGGTTGACGACCTTTCTGA
This sequence comes from Rutidosis leptorrhynchoides, assembly GCF_046630445.1. Classification (NCBI taxonomy): domain Eukaryota; kingdom Viridiplantae; phylum Streptophyta; class Magnoliopsida; order Asterales; family Asteraceae; genus Rutidosis; species Rutidosis leptorrhynchoides. Next base: position 292,542,126 of record NC_092339.1, on the reverse strand, counting down.
CCGGCTTACTACTTGCATACTTTTCATATCGACTTTTACTGCTTATTCACTGTAAGTTATAGCTTCCCTTTTTACTTTACTATTTTTGGAACTGAGAATACATGCGCTTTTTATGTTTTTACTTACTAGACACGAGTACTTAAACTTTATATATGTGTGGGTGATATAACGGCACAAAGATTCCCCTTAGCACGGTAACGTTTAATCATTGGTTTTTGAACCGGTGAACGTAAATATTAGATATGGATCCATAGGGTTTGACATCCCCACTCGGGCTAGTCGTGCTAGCATTTAACGGGTGTTTGATACTTAGAGAACATACGCACTCGCCAAGTGTACTTTTAGGGGGTATTATTATTACGTTAAGTTAGTTACCGGGTGCCCACGGATAAACATATACTTTATCATACTGTTTTGAAATGCTGATTTGAAGCACTGAAATCTCGTGGTCTACATTACATCACTAATTACATCAAACTATAGCTCACCAACATTCGTGTTGACTTTTTAAGCATGTATTTCTCAGGCGCTTAGACGTTGTTGCTTCCGCTGTTAGACTTGTTGTTATAGTCTTGGTGTATAGACTTGATGTTACAGACTTGCTGTGTTAGACTTCCACTGTATTGTTTAGAGATGTCTCAAGCATGGAACTTTTATTTTGCATTCGCAACTTATGTTATTTTAAAAATGCCTTGTAACGACCTTTGTGTCACATTATCTTTTGTAAAACAATTGAAGTTATCTTTTCATGAATGCAAAACTTGTTTTAAACATCATGTAGCGTTGTAACCATGTAATGATCCTGTTGTTGATGATCCGTACACGTTGATTTTGTACGGGGTGTCACACTTGAATAGATTGAGCCATCTGAATTTGAAGAAAGGTAGGTTTTTGTGTTTGATGTTTGATGTTGGTATAGCAATTTATAGGAACCAACAAACGTTAAGAGCGTAAGAAGGGATATGAAAGGGGTGTCAGTTAGAGCAATTAAAAGGCTGGTGTTAAGGAAAAGTGTGGTTGGTGTTCCTAGCTGATGGGCAGTATTAATGAGAAATACTTGTGGCATGAATGACATGAATGTTGAAGGTCATATATTCCGGTCAAGTCCTTTTTTCCGGTGGTACGACGTAAATACATCAAATTAATTTAATGAGCTAGAACTCAATATATTTACTATTAGGTCATTGATACTCCGTAGTTTATTTGATGAGGTAAATACATTTATTACATCAATTTTTGTTGTTAGTTAAACACGTTTTTTTAATACTCACCCATCAATTTCATAAAATGAAATGCTAGCATATATATAATACATAATACGTATATAACAAATAATTTCTATACTTTGACACTCCGGGAGTAAAAATGTCTAAGATAAGTTAACACGTTGTAATAATAAAGTGAATCATTATAAGTTATATATAATAGTAAATAAATAAAAGCATAATTAAATTTATTACAATGGTTAGTAAATAAATTTACTACCATAATAAATGAAATGTGTAAATCATATTTTAACTTTTTTACCATTAATAAATATAAGGAGGGGTGAAAGTCTATTTAATACACCATACTTAATATTCTAGGACTCAATTCTTTTATATATATATATATATATATATATATATATATATATATATATATATATATATATATATATATATATATATATATATAGAGAGAGAGAGAGAGAGAGAGATGGTTATCAATGTCACCTCACCACTCATGTGATTTTGTAAATTATACATAGAGGAGATCAGGGGCGATTTTTTGGAATGGCATGGAGGGGTGCTGGCCTCTCCAAAAATTTTAACAATTAATGTGCATACTTGTTCATCCGATTGGCAAAAAAGAACGCAAAGTTTCAATTTTAATGGAAGAAGTTAAGAAGTTAATAATGGAGGTAGTAAGAAATAGGAAGATGATAGGTACAAAGAAGAAAGAAGAAAAATGACAGAAGTCTATGTACTTTTTTTACTTTTCATTCGTTACACACCCCTCATATTTTAATAGAATTGTAATTTAACCCTTTTATTTATTACTCCAACACATATCTACATGCCTTATCAATTATATTCTTTATCTAATTTTTTACCATAATATTGTCTTAAACTTCATTAAATAAGAATTAACTGCTAACGTAAAGTTCATATTTACTTTTGTTTACTTAATTTATTCTTCTAAGTTTTACAACCGGTAAGACCAAACAATTAATTTTATGAAATAGTTAATTTGTTTCGATCAAAAGAAAATTGAATATAACTTGTAATTGCTATACTAGTTTGGCCCCCTTGATAAAAGGGCTCAAGATCCGCCACTGGAGGAGATCATTATTTTTTTTTTAAATCTGTGATGTGTGTAAAAGTGTGCAAAGTGGTTAGTTTGTTTTCAACTTTTAAATTTATATTATCTAAATTATTTTATTAATTTTAGCACATTACAGGCAACAGTCCCGATCAGCGTAGTATAGTAAATTTTAGTTAAGGTTATTGTGACAGCCCGAAAATTTTTGACCAAATTTAAACTTTATCTTTAAATGATTTAATGTTTTCGACACGATAAGGAAAGTCTGTAATGTTGAGTCACGAAAGTTTTGGAACTATATTCATGTAATCAATTATTCTTTGACTGTTCTCGAAGATTCACGAACAATATATATATATATAACTTAATGTGCATATATATATATATATGATTTCAAGTTATTTAGTAAACGATAGTAACATTCGATTATTGATTTGATTGATATTTAGATAAGTTAACTAAAACGTTTAAGATGAACCAGTAAAACACTAATTTGCTACAGTATTTTTGAATTGCTACAGTACCCGAAAAGCTACAGTGTTTTCGAAAATAACTATTTGCTATAGTAAAAAAACTTTGCTACAGTACCTTTGCTACAGTAAACACTATTTCAACATGAAAATGTATATACTACGAGATGATGATTTATAGAAGCAAATAACCAACACTTAATTGATTAAAGCTACACTTCGAGTGACATAGTTTATCAATGATTAAGTTTAATTTTTGATAAAGGTACACGTCGCGTAATGAAAAATACCAGTTTTCTAAGCGTATGAAAATGCGTTCGAGAAACCGGAAGCGGGACATAAGTCGAACGTAAATGTACAAGGCATCGGAATAAAAATTACATGTCACCTATACACGAGAATATAATATAATATATAATTAATTAATTTAAATTATTTATATTATATATATTATAAAATTATGTCGACGAACAAAGAAACAAAAAGATGTGAGCTGGAGACAGGTGGCCATGCGATCGCATGGCCAGAAGCCTAGTAAACCATGCGATCGCATGGCAGGCAATTTCAGGCCAACACTATAAAAGCTCGACCATTTTCTGATTCAATTCATTTTACTCCGTATTTATTTTATTAATTATTATTATTATTATTATTATTATTATTATTATTATTATTATTATTATTATTATTATTATTATTATTAGTATTAAGATTATTATTATTAATCTTATTATTAATAGTATTAGTATTATTATTTTTACGATACAAAAATAATAATATACATAAAATATTACGACGGAGTGATGTCCAAATGATTTCAAAATGGGTTTTCAAGCGGGATAGAGCTAAGGAAACTATGGGTTATAGCTATGGAGGTTATGGGTAATATTCATGGGTACTGTTCGCAAGTCAAACCTAGTTTTTATCATCTCTGTTGCATCTACGTACTTTTCTGCAATATTGAATCACAATATTGATACGTGAGCATTCATATCTTATCTTTTATATATTAAAAGTGTATCCATGTCTAGTGCTCGAGTATATATGTTTATGCACGCTTGTATGCTAAATTTTGTCGTTAAACAGTTTATGATGAATCACGATTTAAATACATAAATTACTGATAAAAGGTATATGATATGCATGTTTTTGGAAAGCTGGCGAAAAATCAATAACTTTTCATTTAGAAATCGCGTAATTTCGATGAACGAATTTAAAGATATGGTCAACTGAATTATGATTGACATTAATTGAATTGCTTTTGAATCTGTAATTGATATTTAAATAACTTGTTTATATGATTGATAAATTGGATTTTCAAATATTACTAATCGAGTAAATGAATTTCTATATAAGGCACGTCTCGTCTTGTTGAGCAATTGTCAAAATTGATTGTTTTATCATATTTTAAAGCCTTATAAAAACTATAGTTTAATTTTACAAGAATTGGGAAACTATGTGAAATGTTAGAATGTTTCGATTGCCATGATCATTCAACTATAGTATTGAGTCAGATTGACTTTTTGAAACGACTTTTGATAACTTTTGTATGTCGGTCTCGAGCATTAGGATTGTGATACACTATGACCTGACCTAGCTTGATAGGCATTTATTGACCAACATATGTTCTCTAGGTTAAGATCTACAGTTATTTGGTATTCCTAGTTTCGGTCACATTTCGGTGAACAACTTTATGTGCTGCTAAGGTGAGTTTCATTTGCTCCCTTTTTAAATGCTTTTGCAATCTATATTTTTGGGCTGAGAATACATGCACTTTATTTTAAACGCAATGGATACAAGTACATACTAAATTCTACACCGATTTTGAATCGAAAATCCCTTAGCTTTGGTAACTAGTAACTACCGGTTATAAGAACTGGTAGGCGCGAGTAGTAGTATATGGATCCATAGGGCTTGATATCCCCGTCCGAGCTAGAGCACTAGCCTTTTAACGGACGTATGCTATTTGAGAAGCGTACACGTTGGTTTGCATATATTATTAAGATGATTATACAAAGGGTATAAATTATATATACGTTAAGTTTAGTTACCAGGGTGCTCAATTTCGTAGAATATTTTGATAAACGTTTTTCTGGATGAAACAACTGAAAACTTGTGATTCACCTTTATATACAGATTATGCGCAACATTAAAACTATGAACTCACCAACCTTTGTGTTGACACTTGTTAGCATGTTTATTCTCAGGTTCCCTAGAAGTCTTTCGCTGTTTGCTTATATGTTATACAAGATATGTGCATGGAGTCATACATGCTTTATTCGAGAAAACGTTGCATTCACAAATCATTACCATCTATCTTATTTTGACTGCATTGTCAACGGAAGTACTTTTGTAAACTATTATTTACGGTGATTGTCTATATGTAGAAATCATCAGATGTCGAAAACCTTTGATTTAAATATTCATTTATGGTGTGCCTTTTCAAAAGAATGCAATGTTTACAAAACGTATCATATAGAGGTCAAATAACTCGCAATAAAATCGATGAATGACGTGTTCGTCCATATGGATTTGGAGCGATCGTCACAGTTGGTATCAGAGCTTGAGGTCATAGAGAACCAGAATTTGCATTAGTGTGTTTAACTGGTAATTGTTAGGATGCATTAGTGAGTCTGAACTATGACCGTATCTGTTTTTACCGTGTTTTGCTTATCATTTCTTGTTAGAAATTACATGCTTATCATTCTTAAGTCTAGACACGTTTGCCTGTAGTTATTGCATGAATAGTGCATAGACAAAATTCATATCTTAGCGTATCTGTTACTGTAAACTTTTCCTGACATCTTCGGAAAATTCCTCCGTGATTTATGGAATTTTGGTATTATATATACATATGTAAATTATGTATTGAAGAGTACCAATCTAAATTCTATAATCTATTTCATATCAAAAATCATCTCTCTAATTATACAAGATGGATCCCGTATCTAGTTCAAATTCCTTAAACTCCGACAACTATTCCGATATGGATATTCACCTGAACTCCGAAGATAGTGTAACCAGAATGGATCAACCAATCAGCCATCACCTATTCTGGATGAATTGGGCATGGGTTCGTAGCCTGCTTAGTCATTGGAGACAAGAAGAAGGTGATCCCTTCCATCCACCGCATTTCCCTCTTGGCGAAGAACCTGAAGCACTTACCGGCGAACCCGTTCGAGACACCATTTTCTCTCTCATTTCCAGAGTATCTCGTCACGATAATATACTATCTCAAATTCTGGATCTTATTCATCCGCTCGTCCGAACCGCCAATCATCCCGGTGTAGTAGAAGAAGTCAACGAGCTTCGCGCTCGGGTAGTGGCTTTGAAGAATATGGTGCAAAGGTTACAAGCACCAGCAGAATCACTGGCATCAACAGTACCACCATTACCACCACCAACAGTACCATTACCACCACCAACAACATCCACACCGCAAGCCTCAACATCACAATATGTACCTTGAACATCAACGTCATACGCACCATAGATACCAAGGAGTACCAACAACAATAACCGATGAAGTATTAATTCATAACTTCATTGGAGAAATATTCTGCGGCGATTATGTAATCTCTAAAGTCTTAAATATAATCTATTCCAGCCGTAACCGTAAATCAGATGAGTGGACCCAAATGATAGAAGGAAGAGTAGAAAACCTGACCGGAATGGTGCACGATTTACAAGCTTGACTTGTTTTACCATCAGCATCAACAGTACCGTCAGTATCACCAACACCGGCAAAACCTGTAGCACTACAAGTTCCGCCAATTTCATAATCACCAACATCATCACAAATCAACAACGAGTATATTGTATCAACGAGTTATGAAGTATTAACTCATTTCCCCTGAAGAAATTATATGTATATTGATGTGCTGGATCGTAACCTTTATTTATGAACGGATTTGAGTTGTTTTGTTACACGAATTGATTTATTGTATATGTGGTATTTTATTGAATTCAGGTTGATTTCACACATATATAGGCAACTAGTCCTATTCATGTAGTTTAGTTTGTCGGTAAATCCGATTCGTTCCACAGGGAGATGGAGTGTTTAATGGTTTTTAATAGTCTTTGATGTCAAACTTAATTAAAGGGGGTTTTGGATTAGGAATTTATAATATAACAGTAACAGAAAATAACTTAACTAATTTACTTCATAAATAAAATTACAAGATTACAATAAATAACTTAAAAAGGAACTAAATGAAATTATGCTAATTATGATGCATTAATTATATTACTAGATGGTAATTAGTAAAATAGTAATTTTTAATAAAACTATATGTTTAGAATTTTGTTTTGAGTAATTATAATATGAACTTATTTAAATTAACTAAATGACAAGTTTTAATTATATTAATATAAATTATTAGGAATAGTAATTTAACTAATTACAAACTAATTATAAGTTATAAACTTTTAATTAACACTAATTATAAGGTTAAAACATGTATTAAGGTATTTTATAATAACTAATATTAATTATATAGTAATAACCTAAATATAAATAATTAAATAATTAAAACCCTAATTTTACCCTAACTGGTACTGTAGCCGCGTTATTACCTTACGCGTTTCGCGTATTTATACGCGTATCGCGTATAATTTAAAACCTACGCGAATTGTGTGATTCTGATCGTACAGTTTGATTTACAGGCATACGCGTTTCGCGTATACCATACACGATTCGCGTATGACTTATACGATGTGACAAACAGTCTGGTACGAATTTTAAGTATTTTTATGTAATTTTTTATATTTTATAATAATAATTCGTAAATAATAATAATAATACGTTTACAAGAAATAATAATGGGATAAATGGGAGTGTTTACTTAAATGTGTCACCCCTAGGTCCATGGATTGTTTTGAGTTTACGCCCTATTTAAAATGTTTTAGTAATAAACTTTATATTTTTCTTTCGAATAAATATAAGGTTAAGACTTACTAAATAAAATCTAATTTTCATCGGATTCTTTTTAGATAGCTACTATTCCTTAAGTATTTAAATTGAGACCTAGCCTAGTTTTGACTTTCGCCAATACCCAAATCGTAACGGTTTCCCTTTTTACAATTTCACTGTCATATAATTATTGATATTACCCAAACCACCGAAGTTTATTTCTAAATTGGTGTTAATAACTTATCCATAAATTCGTCTAGATCATTTTTAATGTTGAAGCTTAATTTATGTAAATAAAAACAACTTTCGTTATTTAAATTTAATAAATTAAGTGGCAAGGGTTAAATACCTAATTACATAAAAATGGTTCTTTTAACTAGGCTCAATATTAAAAATACTAAAGTTACATTTTTAACTTTTACAAATGGTAACAATCCATTTCACTAGGGGCTCTACATTTAAGCAAACACTAGGGAAATTTAGCTATTCATTACACTAGGGTAAACATAAAAATATAGATATGCAAACATAATAACAACGCTAATTTTAACAGAGTAAACTTACTAAAATATCTTCACTTTCATTAACTTCAAACGGTAGGAAAATTACAATAATAACACCCCTTTCACGCGTACAAATACACCCTTAATCACGAACAATACCCCCTAAATATTTGAAACTAATTTTACAGAGTAATAAAATGACAGTAGTATTTATGTATAGTAATTGATATGTATAAACTTGTGTTGTATTCTCCTCCTCTTTTGTGTTGATAGTACTCCGTATTTATCATTGAACTTCAAGTAGTAGTTGAGTCAAAAAGCTCCACTTGCTGTAGCACTTAGACAAAAGAATTGTTTTAAAAACATAAAAGTAGCCGCCCCCTTCTGGAAACTGGAACAGTAATCTGGCCTAACATTACGCGTTTCGTGTATGGATACACGATTCGCGTATGACCAAAAGGCTACACGTTTCGTGTAGTGTTACACGATTCGTGTAAGACCAATTGACAGTTTTCTTCATTTTTTCCTTTTTGTTTATTCTATGTTGATCCCTTATTGATATATACCATTTTGGACGACTTGTGTAACCTTTTTCTTCAGTCTTCTTTGTTCTTGAATTCGGATAAACGTTTTCTCGATATATATTTGATTTAAACTCATCGTTTATCGTTGTTTCTTCAAATAGCAAGCTCTTGTCTACTTTTGTCGTTTTTCTTGAATATTATACGTTGAATGTCTTTGTAAATGATAAAAGCTGATGAAATATAACTTTTATTGCGTCGAATAATATGTATGTTTAGAGCAATATCAAAATACCCCACACTAGAATGTTGCTTGTCCTCAAGCAATTACATCTTTGAACAGAATTAGAACATTATATATTTTTCCTTATTGAACATTAAGATCACACAACACACACTACACGAAATGAAACACACGCTATATGAAATATATTACACAACACAGTATTTATTGGATCACACGCACACGAAACGAAATTCTGACAACAGAAACAAACATGAAACTCGTGATTAGGGTTTAAAAATTTGGATCCTTAGGGAAAATTGGACCTTGTGGAAACGTTTTATGATTTTATAAAATGTCATGCTAGTTTTTACACTAGACACGTTTTCCGGTTTTAACCTCAAATTCCGGTTGAGGGTAACTGAAAACCGAAGTCTCAGTCGGCGATTAGCAAGCTATTCGCCCCCATGATTGTAGTATCATGGAACTTGAAGCCGAATGTCCAAAAAAAATGGTTTTACACAAATATAATTCATAAAATAGCATAAGTTTTAGAACAAAATTATATCGTGTCCAAATATCATCGGTGAACCATGAGTTTGCACACCTCAATTTGTTATGGCATATGTATGTTGACCGCGGTCAAACATAGATGCAGTTGATCTTTACGGAGATCATCCATCTGGGGATTAGATTCATTAGTCTTAAAAGCTAATTTGCATTGTGCCCCCCCATTGTACGAAACATATCCTTCTCATGGTTAGGATAAGTCTGACCACCAAAAACCCTGTTTGATGCTGAGGTTAGGTGGATTTCCAGCCGATTTTAGGGATGACTTTACAAGATTTTTCGTCAACCTACAGCTGTTCTGGACTACATCTTCTAACATAAGTTAGCAAGTGTGTCAATTTGGAAGACTTTACTTCCTTACGGGATGGACTTGATTCATCCTCTATTACTTGTGATAATGGAATATTCAGGTTTATACGTTCCAAAGCAATGATATCTGCAATAACTTCATAGAAACATGTGATATATGGTTCTCAACATAAGGTTTTATAAATTCTTGTTATACTTGGTTTTCTTTTATAGGTTTTAAACAAATAAACTTATGCGTTTTTAATGTATTGAGACAACAATTTCGGTTTTTGATACCTATGCTTTAATCGCTCGTAGTTGCCTTAAAAATTCATTTGATATATTTGTTTAAAATTTTCAAATTTTTCATAAAAACCAATAACTTATAAGTTCTCGAGAATTTATATATTCCCACCCCACACTTAAGATTATGTAATGCCCTCATTACATAAAAATCAGATAATAATGTATAAATTTGAGAGGACAAATAGTGTGAAGTATTTGGAACTTCCTTTGTTAACCCATTTGGATTTTCAAATTGTTTTACCTATGATTTTATCCAACGTTTGTATCACAATGTAATTCGATGTTTCGTTTCGTGTAATTGCATTTTCTTCTGTACCTGTCAAAACCATGTTAAAAACATACAAACATGGGGTTGTACTTCAAGAGTACAAAAATTTTACCCCACACTTAAAATTTCTGTATATACAAATAAAAGCAAAAGAGAATATTAAAACACACCGCTAATATTTTTTTTATTTTAAAACTTATAATCAATTGATTTTAAAATATCTTTTATAAATTTATATTTGGAACGGAAATTCGGTTGTTATACCTGATCTTAATCCGTTTATAAATTTTTAATTTCAATTTATAAAATTCAATCCATTAAAAGTTAAAGTTTTAAATCTTTTTCGAAAACAAATTTAAAATAAAATAAAAACACTCTATTTTTGTGTTAAAATTATTAACATTTTTAATTTTAAGTACATGAAAAATAAAAATTACACAAATTAAAATACACTCTATTTTTTTTGTATACCCCTAAATCAACTAATTTTCAAACTTAAAACTTTGTTTCCTATCGATTAGGTAGAGATAAATTCGGTCGTCAAACCTATCATTATCCACGACAAAGATTTACAAGTTATATATTTTTACGGTTATTGATAAAAAGGTATATTTTGCAATCTACTGTAGACTTTTAGAATTTAACAACAATAAAAAATTTTTGTGCAATTTGAAGAATAAAAATTCAGTTGTGACACCTAAACATTTTCATTTTCAAAGAAACAAGTTAAACTCAAGGCGTTTCACCTTCAATTTAGTAGAAAGGAATTTTTTTTTTTTAATTTTTATTTTGTTTTCGTGGTTTACTATTTAACAGATATCTTATGAATCCAATAAGAAATTTCGTGCAATTTGGAAAACGATAATTCAGTTGTAACACTTAACATTTATCGTTTTTAATGAAAACATATTGAACTCAAGGTTCATCACTTTTAAATGGTAGACCGTTTTAATAGAACATACAACAAACAAAAACAAACCAAACACACCAAAACATTACACATAAAAATGCACAAACACACAATTGGCGAGAAAAAGATTTAAAGAGTGAAGCCTCGTTGGCTCGCCTCGTAGTGGAGTCGTATTATTTCGCTCCCCATTGCTTCGTAGGCGTAACCTCGCTGGTTTAAGAGGTTTTCTTCTGCACATTTTAAAGGCCCTTCTCGGCATAAGGTTACGTACTCGTAATTAGAGTCCGTTTGGTTCTTTGGGCAATCTCCGGAGTGAGTCGGTTTTCCACATTTCACACATTTACCCAAATGACGTGCTCTACGCCTTTTAGCTGATTTAGATTTTCCTCTTGCATAGTTTGTCTCATTTAGTTTCTGTCTTTCTTCTTTCCTCGCCTTATCGCATCTTTTCTTAATATCTAACACCACATCCCTCGGTAAAATCTTATCGCACTTTAAAATGAAATGGTTGTAGATATACTGACTGCGCATCTTGAAATTACACAATAAAAACAAAAAGAAATTAAAAAGGTAGAATGGAGGGAGAAGACTAGTTCTTTAGGGTCTGCTAGGGAAAGACCAATCTAACCCCACTCTTAGAGATAAGAATAAAAATCGAGAATGGAGTTTAAAACCTTAGAGTTACCCTGAATTTATTTGTCCTTAGGGTAGAAGGTGGTTTCGTCTCTTTCCGTAGTATTGATTTCTTCAAAGTATAACTTGAGTCTGTGTCCGTTCACTTTGAAAGTTCCACCGTCTTTACCATACAACTCTGCATATCCAGATGGAAAAACCTGTTTTATTATATATGGCCCATTCCATCGGGATCTAAGTTTACCAGGTGAAAACTTGAAACGTGATTGGAATACCAATACTTTATCCCCTTGTTCAAATTCTTTCTTTTTTAATCGTGCATCGTGCCATACTTTAGTTTTTTCTTTATATGTTTTAGAATTTTCGTAGGCTTGTAATCTTAATTCATCTAGTTCGTTAAGTTGTGATAACCTATTTTCTCCGGCTTGTACAAGGTCGGTATTACATTCTCTCATAGCCCAGTACGCCTTGAGTTCAACTTCAACAGGTAGATGACACGCTTTACCGTATACAAGTCTAAATGGTGTGGTACCTATTGGTGTTTTATACGCAGTCCTAAAAGCCCACAACGCGTCATCTAACTTGCGTTGCCAGATTTTAGGGTTGTTATTAACCGTCTTCTCAAGTATGCGTTTTAAAGCACGATTCGTGTTCTCCACTTGACAACTTGTTTGCGGGTGGTACGAAGTAGAGAAACGATGAGTTACGCCATACTTCTTCAACACCTTTTCAAGAAGGTTGTTGGTAAAATGTGTTCCTCGGTCGGATATGAGTGCTTTTGGGATTCCAAAGCGTGAGAAGAGATTTTTCAAGAAGTTTACCACCACCCTAGCATCATTTATAGGCAAAGCTTTTGCTTCAGCCCACTTGGATACATAGTCAACGGCTACTAGTATGTACTTGCACTTATGTGAACTTGGAAAGGGTCCCATGAAATCGATTCCCCAAATGTCAAAGATTTCACAAACTTGGATGCCGGTTTGAGGCATCTCATCCTTTTTCGTGATGTTACCCGTTCGTTGGCATGCGTTACAAGTCCGAACGAAATCATGGGCATCTTTAAAGATCGTGGGCCAATAAAAGCCCGATTCAAGGATTTTTCTTGCAGTGTGGTTTGGTCCGAAATGACCGCCGGTTGGCCCTTGATGGCAATGCTCAAGAATTTGTTGAGCTTCTTGTCCGTACACACAACGGCGAATTATTTGATCCGCACCAACACGAAATAGGTCTGGGTATTCCCAGAAATAAGACTTTAAATCCGCAAAGAATTTCTTCTTTTGCTGATAAGTAAGTCCTTTTTATAGAATGCCTGAAGCAAGATAGTTTGCAAAATGGGCAAACCATGGGATTTCAGATTCTTTTTCAACCCTCATTAGAGATTCGTCAGGAAATGTGTCCTTGATGATTGTGTCATCAAGTTTATCTAATTCGGGGTTTTCAAGTCGGGATAAATGATCGGCAGCTAGATTCTCAGCTCCTTTCTTGTCACGTATCTCAATGTCAAATTCTTGAAGTAAAAGAACCCAACGTATGAGACGATGTTTTGCATCTAGTTTCGAGAATAAATACCTAAGTGCCGAATGGTCCGTGTAAACAATGGTCTTGGACAACACCAAATATGACCGAAATTTATCAAATGCATAAACAACCGCTAGGAGTTCTTTTTCCGTGGTGGTATAATTAATTTGGGCTCCCGTTAGAGTTTTACTTGCATAATAAATCGGAAGAAAATGATTATCTTGACATTGTCCTAAAACAGCACCTAAAGCATAGTCGCTTGCGTCACACATTAGCTCAAATGGCATACTCCAATCTGGAGATACCATAATGGGAGCTTGTGTGAGTTTTGACTTTAGAATCGAGAATGCATTCTCGCAATTAGAATCGAAGTCAAATGGAGCATCCTTTTCAAGAAGTTTGGTCAATGGGCGGGCGATTTTAGAAAAATCTTTGATAAATCGCCTATAGAATCCTGCATGACCAAGAAAGCTTCTAATTGCTTTAACATTTAATGGTTTAGGTAGCTTAGAGATAACTTCAATTTTAGCTTTATCTACCTCTATTCCCGCACGAGATATTTTGTGACCAAGTACAATGCCCTCCTTCACCATGAAGTGGCATTTTTCCCAATTTAGGACCAAGTTTGCTTTCTCACATCGGATAAGCATACGTTCTAGATTGAAAAGACACGATTCAAAGGAGTCTCCAAACACGGAAAAGTCATCCATGAAGACTTCCATACAATCCTCTACCATATCATCAAAGATTACCATCATGCACCTTTGAAAGGTTCCGGGTGCATTGCATAAACCAAACGGCATGCGGCGATAGGCAAATGTACCAAAAGGACAAGTGAATGTGGTCTTTTCTTGGTCGTTGGGATCAATTGGAATTTGGAAGTAACCGGAGAAACCGTCTAAAAAGCAATAATATTCTTTTCCCGCTAATCTTTCAAGCATTTGATCAATAAAAGGTAACGGGAAATGATCCTTTCTAGTGGCATCATTTAGACGTCTGTAATCAATACAGACTCTCCAGCCGGTAACTGTTCTAGTTGGGACGAGTTGGTCCTTTTCATTTAATATAACGGTTGTACCCCCCTTTTTGGGTACTACTTGTACTGGACTAACCCATGGACTATCGGAGATGGGGTAGATTAACCCGGCGTCAAGAAGCTTGACGACCTCCTTTTTAACAACCTCTTTCATGTTGGGATTTAGCATGCGTTGTCTTTGTACTACGGGTTTGTAGTCATTCTCAAGGAGAATTTTATGTGTACAATAAGACGGGTTTATTCCCGGAATGTCGGTTGTTTTCCAGGCTATAGCCTTTTTATGGGTTTTTAATACAGAAATTAGCTTATCCTTCTCATTATCTGAAAGATGTGAAGCAATAATTACTGGTAATTTAGATGTACCTTCGAGATAAGCATACTCCAAGTGTTTGGGTAGCTCTTTAAGCTCTAGTACGGGTGGTTCTTCTAAGGAATTTTTTATACGAAATCTATCTTCATTTTTGATTTCCTCAAACGATTCCTCTTCCATGGGAATTTCTTCTATTATGGTCTCGTCATCCGTGACCACCTTCATCAACTCATCAAAATCTTTATCAATATTGAAGTATTCATTCTCACTTACCGGGGCTAACCCCGGGATATCAATTTCAAGTAGCTCCTTCAATTCATTCTCGACACAAAGATCTATAACATCAATTTGAAAACAAGAGTCATCGGTAGAAGTGGGTCTTTTCATGGCTTTGTCAATGTGACAAATTATTCTCTCGTTTCCCACACCTAGACTCAATTGTTCTTTTTGGACATTAATGATAGCATCTGCAGTGTTTAGGAAAGGACGTCCTAAAATGATAGGAACTTTTGTGTCCTCTTGCATTTCTAGAATAACAAAGTCGACGGGAAAGATAAGTGAGCCAACTTTTACAAGTATATCCTCGGCTATACCTATGGGAGTATCAAATGATTGGTTTGCTAATCGAATACCCATTCGGGTTGGTTTTAAGTCTCCTAAGTCAAGTTTTAAATATAACGAGTAAGGCATTAAGTTAACACTTGCACCTAGGTCGGCTAGTGCATCGTAAACCACCGAATCACCCATCATACATGGTATGATAAAACTACCAGGGTCTCTTAATTTTGGAGGTACATTTTGTTTCTTTAAGATGGCCGAACATTCCTCATGGAGGAATGTGGCAGAAACGTTGTGGTATTTACCCTTCGAGGATATGAGATCCTTTAAAAACTTCCCGTAATTGGGCATATCCCTAAGAACCTCCGCGAGTGGCATGTTAATGCTAATTTGCTTAATCATGTCCGCAAATTTCTCATACCGCCTTGCGAGTCTGTCTTTCTTTAATGCTTTCGGGTAAGGAATAGGTTCCTTATGCACCTTTACTGGTGGTTCTTCACTTTTATTTAGTATGACCTCAGGTGGATCATCTTTCTCTTGTTCTTTATCAACTTGCTCATTTTCATCAACCGGTATTTGTAAAACAGAAGGAGATAAAGAAACTTCCGGGGACTTAAGAGTCTCCGGTTTAGTAGTTAAACCACTTCTAGTAGTTATAGCATTTACATGCTCGTTCCTTGTTTGGGGGTTGTTGGGATTCACTTGAGTATTTGAGGGGAGAGTACCTGGTGGTCTCTCTGATAGTAACTGTGATATCCTTCCAACATCCCTTTCTAAGTTTTGTATTGTGGCTTGTTGATTTCGGATTTGCTGAGTTTGGAGCTCTGCATTTTGCTCGTGCTTAACCATAAAATCTCTTAAGAGATCTTCTAAACCAGATTTCCTCTCAGGTTGAGGTTGCATAATTGCTAATGGTTGTGGTTGATTGAATGCTAGTGGTTGTGGTTGATTGTGTTGGAAATTATTTTGATAATTTCGTTGAGGTTGATTTCGGTTATTATAACCTGGTGGCGGATTTCTTTGATTTTGATTTGGGAAATTCCGGTTATTTTGGTAACCTGGATTTCCTCCTTGATAGTTATTATTATTTTGATAGTTATTATTATTTGATCCTGAAGGTCCTCCTATTTGATAGCTGTTTATAGGAGGATATTTTCGGTTGTTTGCTTCTATAGCTGGAAAATCACTGAAGTTCATTTCACCTTTTCGTAAGTAACCTAAGAAATTTGCTTGTTCTTCCATTGTACTTTGATCACAATCTCTAGTAAGATGGGGACCTTGGCATAGTTCACATCCTACTCTGATAGCATGCATTTCCTTGGTAACTTTCTCGATTTGCCTTGCTTGATTTGCTATTTAAACTTTTAAAGAAGCAATTTCATCATTGCTTTCAATACTAGCAACATTTGATGATCTAGAGAATTCTATTTCTTGATGCCAATTATGGGAATGGGAAGCTAAATCAGCAATGATTGTGTGAGCGTCTTCAGGTGTTTTCTTCATGATCGAACCTCCGGCTGCAACATCTATATCTTTTCTAGTTGTCACATTGACTCCTTTATAGAATATTTGGACCTTTTGGAATGTATTCAACCCGTGTTGAGGGCATATTCGAAGCATTTTATTGAATCGGGTCCAAGCTTCATAAAGAGTTTCATTAGGCTTTTGTTTAAAGTGATTTATGTCACTTTGTAATTTTGCTGCTTTTGAAGCAGGAAAGAATTCTGACAAAAATTTATCCATCATATCATTCCAGTTTTCAATATAACCTTCTGGTAATGAGTCTAGCCAATCTCTTGCATCATCTTTTAAGGACCATGGAAAGATTTTTAAACATGCAACTTCATCGGTGACATCTTTGATTTTGAAAAGCTTGCAAATGCTTACAAACTTACGAAGATGCTCGTTAGCATCCTCATTTGGGGCTCCACCGAATTGACATGTATTAGTTACCATGTGTAAAAATTGACCTTTTATTTCAAAGCCATCACTCATCGTGGGTTGGATGATTGCATGGCCTTGACCTTTTCTTGTAGCCTTCATTAATGCTTCCATCGTTTGATTTGTATCAGTCATTTCTTCTTCTTCTTTAATAATCGGCTCTATGATTGGTTGAATTATTGGTTCAGAGTCGGATTCTAAGAAAAGTGACTCTAAATTTTTAGCAAGAGATTCTACTTCTTGAGCTCTTAAGCGTTCGTGGAATTTCCTTTCGGGTTCAGGATGTGAAGGAGTTAATTCAGCGTTGGAGGAACGTAAGTTCATACATTAATTTCTATTATGAGATCACTTCACTAAAGGTTTATCTAGGGTTACCTATTTGTTTCTCTTTTTTAGTGTTTTTCGGTGTTTTAAAATTACTAGTACTTCCTATTTCTTTTTGTTGTTTTTGTCCTTTTATTAATTCTTTGAGGTCCCGGATTAAGTTTAACGAGTTTAGGATTGAACGGATCATACAATTTGGGAAATTGTACAAAGAATTAAAGGATTTATTCAAAAACTTTGAACTTTCTTGGAAATGAATTTCCTCGAGAGGATCGAATAACATAAAAACAATGATAAAAACCTTTAAACAAACAGATTATCCTTCTGATTTTGCCCACGTTTCGAATAGTCAAAAGATGCAGCAGAGGGGCAGGATCCTTCTATTGACCAATAAAATTGGTGATCCAACAACCCGGTCCACGTACAAATCCAACTACTACTACGAATCAGAAAAATTATCTATTTATTTAACTGCCAACTTCCCCGGCAGCGGCGCCAAAAATTTGATGTGCTGGATCGTAACCTTTATTTATGAACGGATTTGAGTTGTTTTGTTACACGAATTGATTTATTGTATATGTGGTATTTTATTGAATTCAGGTTGATTTCACACATATATAGGCAACTAGTCCTATTCATGTAGTTTAGTTTGTCGGTAAATCCGATTCGTTCCACAGGGAGATGGAGTGTTTAATGGTTTTTAATAGTCTTTGATGTCAAACTTAATTAAAGGGGGTTTTGGATTAGGAATTTATAATATAACAGTAACAGAAAATAACTTAACTAATTTACTTCATAAATAAAATTACAAGATTACAATAAATAACTTAAAAAGGAACTAAATGAAATTATGCTAATTATGATGCATTAATTATATTACTAGATGGTAATTAGTAAAATAGTAATTTTTAATAAAACTATATGTTTAGAATTTTGTTTTGAGTAATTATAATATGAACTTATTTAAATTAACTAAATGACAAGTTTTAATTATATTAATATAAATTATTAAGAATAGTAATTTAACTAATTACAAACTAATTATAAGTTATAAACTTTTAATTAACACTAATTATAAGGTTAAAACATGTATTAAGGTATTTTATAATAACTAATATTAATTATATAGTAATAACCTAAATATAAATAATTAAATAATTAAAACCCTAATTTTACCCTAACTGGTACTGTAGCCGCGTTATTACCTTACGCGTTTCGCGTATTTATACGCGTATCGCGTATAATTTAAAACCTACGCGAATTGTGTGATTCTGATCGTACAGTTTGATTTACAGGCATACGCGTTTCGCGTATACCATACACGATTCGCGTATGACTAATACGATGTGACAAACAGTCTGGTACGAATTTTAAGTATTTTTATGTAATTTTTTATATTTTATAATAATAATTCGTAAATAATAATAATAATACGTTTACAAGAAATAATAATGGGATAAATGGGAGTGTTTACTTAAATGTGTCACCCCTAGGTCCATGGATTGTTTTGAGTTTACACCCTATTTAAAATGTTTTAGTAATAAACTTTATATTTTTCTTTCGAATAAATATAAGGTTAAGACTAACTAAATAAAATCTAATTTTCATCGGATTCTTTTTAGATAGCTACTATTCCTTAAGTATTTAAATTGAGACCTAGCCTAGTTTTGACTTTCGCCAATACCCAAATCGTAACGGTTTCCCTTTTTACAATTTCACTGTCATATAATTATTGATATTACCCAAACAACCGAAGTTTATTTCTAAATTGGTGTTAATAACTTATCCATAAATTCGTCTAGATCATTTTTAATGTTGAAGCTTAATTTATGTAAATAAAAACAACTTTCGTTATTTAAATTTAATAAATTAAGTGGCAAGGGTTAAATACCTAATTACATAAAAATGGTTCTTTTAACTAGGCTCAATATTAAAAATACTAAAGTTACATTTTTAACTTTTACAAATGGTAACAATCCATTTCACTAGGGGCTCTACATTTAAGCAAACACTAGGGAAATTTAGCTATTCATTACACTAGGGTAAACATAAAAATATAGATATGCAAACATAATAACAACGCTAATTTTAACAGAGTAAACTTACTAAAATATCTTCACTTTCATTAACTTCAAACGGTAGGAAAATTACAATAATAACACCCCTTTCACGCGTACAAATACACCCTTAATCACGAACAATACCCCCTAAATATTTGAAACTAATTTTACAGAGTAATAAAATGACAGTAGTATTTATGTATAGTAATTGATATGTATAAACTTGTGTTGTATTCTCCTCCTCTTTTGTGTTGATAGTACTCCGTATTTATCATTGAACTTCAAGTAGTAGTTGAGTCAAAAAGCTCCACTTGCTGTAGCACTTAGACAAAAGAATTGTTTTAAAAACATAAAAGTAGCCGCCCCCTTCTGGAAACTGGAACAGTAATCTGGCCTAACATTACGCGTTTCGTGTATGGATACACGATTCGCGTATGACCAAAAGGCTACACGTTTCGTGTAGTGTTACACGATTCGTGTAAGACCAATTGACAGTTTTCTTCATTTTTTCCTTTTTGTTTATTCTATGTTGATCCCTTATTGATATATACCATTTTGGACGACTTGTGTAACCTTTTTCTTCAGTCTTCTTTGTTCTTGAATTCGAATAAACGTTTTCTCGATATATATTTGATTTAAACTCATCGTTTATCGTTGTTTCTTCAAATAGCAAGCTCTTGTCTACTTTTGTCGTTTTTCTTGAATATTATACGTTGAATGTCTTTGTAAATGATAAAAGCTGATGAAATATAACTGATATTGCGTCGAATAATATGTATGTTTAGAGCAATATCATATATTTTAAATATATATATATATATATATATATATATATATATATATATATATATATATATATATATATATGTGAAATTTGAAATCAAAATAAATCTTTTCGTACTAAGCTATTACATGTAAATCATAACTAGTAGGTACTACTCGGTTAGTTCATGTTACTAATATGCTATACATCATTCGTTAATGACTTAACAATCATTAACTATAATCTCTGCTTCGACTTAATAGATTCCATTTCATAATAAATCAAGTGTATTATTCAAATACATGATTGATTTTACACTTTCATTTTCGATGTACTTGAAACTTTCCAGAAAACATCATCTGTGCCTTATAAGGTTCACAAAAAAAAAAAAATTTCCATGAGCAACAATATCCTTCACCAAGGAATATCAATAAGAATAAATAATGAAGTATTGATTTCATTAGTGAAATATTCCGCGAAGATTATATGATCTCTAATGTTTTAGAGATTTTTCATTTCTAATTCAAGCCAAAAAAATCAAATGAGCTTAATATGATATTAACTCATTAAATCTGTATTACATCTGAAGAAAATATACATACATATATTTTCATAAAGATTGTAATGAAAATTCTTTTGTACAAAATATTACTTGTGAAATCTTTAACGGGTAGGTAATATTCGGGAAGTATATAAGTTCACAATTAATATGTTACACTGTACATTCTTCAACTTTGATTCAAAAATTATTAACTATGCTCACAGCGATATACAATTGTTTTCATACAAATTCAATTACATATTCTGATATTGACGGATCAGAATCCAAGTCATAACTCTGAACCGGTGACATCATTCTTAGATCTCTACATCTTTCAAAGCTATACTTTGACTTTAAATCTGTGCAAGATCCTTTAGAATTGTTTTTACCGAAAATAACCTTGTAATTCCTTTTCAAAGTATCCAGTATTATCAACCGTTCAACCAGTCAACGACGACCTTTCAGACTTGTAACTTTGGCATATACGTTTTTGTTACTGGGGAACCTTTCATGTTCCACCACATTAACAGTAAATGTACCAACAAATTCATTAATCTGTGACTTAAAGTCTCTCCGAAAAACCATTATAATTGTTCATTGAAACCCTATCATGTACTCATCCACATCTTGTAACGGTAATTGCCATACCAACTACCGGGAATTAGCAATCAGTATTTCGAATTTCACAGCAATTCTATGCCAACAGTTATATATATATACATATAATGTCTATCTCCTAGACTTATTTACTTCGAATGTGAAGTTTCTGAAAAACACCCAAACTGCGAAACTAGTTCTCCGAATTTTGGAAAAATGGTGATGAAGCAGCAAAAAACTGTAAACGACTTTAACAGTCGAAAGTTTAATGATAAAGAGTAGTGTGTTGGAAAAGCACAGAAAAAGAGAAAGTTTGGAACTGGAAAACGAATTGAGCAAAGTATGAAGGAGGCTGTGGACAAATCACAAAGAAGAAATCTACCTTTAAAGAATCCAAATGATTTAATATCTGCTGAGGTCATTAAAGAATACCTTACTCCTGATTTTAAACCCTTGCGGACAATATTCTTCATCATCCTCTGATATTAGAAATTCTAAGATATCATCGTATCATTCATTATAAATATCCTCGATATTTCTGAAGATATCTTCATAACTATTATTATCTGAAATCAATTATCTCTTCGCGCTATCTGTGTTACATCATAAAAGAAACTATTTTAGTTTCTAAATTCTGAAACCTTCGAGTTTAAAATAAGAATTTTTTGAAGTAGTGTTGGGAACTGAAGCATGAGTTAGTATAATATAATGACACTTGATCAACGTGATTATATTACAGCAGGTCATGCTGAGTTTCTAAATAGAACGTGATGATTCACAGATCATAACATCATCACGTGCCATGTTACACGACTCTTGTATTCTACTTAATCTCTAAAAATATCAAGAAAATATTTTCTTAATGATTCGGTCTTTTTTCGAGGTATTCTGGTAATTTGACAAATCAAGATCGTGCCATTACAATTTCTTTCTTAGAACATTAGCTATGTTCATTCCGAAATGTATAGCTACGAATTCTGGACCATTATTCGCTTGACTTAAGGTTGGGAAGAGAAAATGAAAGCATGAATCTTCGAAATATAATGGAAAATATAAAGCCCGATAACAACCCCGAAATTACAAACCGTGTATATCAATACGTATAGCAATATAAAGACACTGGAGAATGAAAAACATTATAACCCCAAGTTAATAGTAGAAGAAAATAACTTCCTCTGGTGGCAGATGAAAAAGAAGAATGAAGGATACGATAGCCATGAAAATATCAAGAATCAGAACTGGATTAAGCATTTTCACAATCTATTAGGAAGTATGAAATAAGGAAGAAGATTATAGGAGTGGTGAAAATAAATGAAACAAAAAAGGTCAATTTATAGCAAAATATCAGACATAACAATCAAGGCAGATTACGCATTTAATCAAAGAAAATCTTAATTTTCGCAATTATCGAAGAATCAAATCTTATTCAGATTATGAAAATTTTCTATTCCTTAAATTCTGGAAATTAATCGCGACTACGTCAAAAGATATGACGAATCTATATTTATTCATTTCACTCTTTTGTGATAACTTCACTCGTACTCTTCACAAAATCGAATTGTTTTATCTATATTACTCAATGATGATAAAACCCTAATTTTCAACTCGTATGAGTCATGAAAACATACTTATTGTCATCCATAACCATCCCAACCAAATTTCGGGACGAAATTTCTTTAAAGGGTAGGTACTGTGATAACCCGGAAATTTTTGACCAAATTTAAACTTTATCTTTAAATGATTTAATGTTTTCGACACGATAAGCAAAGTCTGTTATGTTGAGTCACGATAGTTTTGGAACTATATTAATGTAATCAATTATTCTTTGACTGTTCTCGAAGATTCATGAACAATATATATATATATATATATATATATATATATATATATATATATATATATATATATGCACATTAAGTTATATATATATATATATATATATATATATATATATATATATATATATGATTTCAAGTTATTTAGTAAACAATAGTAACATTCGATTATTGATTCGATTGATATTTAGATAAGTTAACTAAAACGTTTAAGATGAACCAGTAAAACACTAATTTGCTACAGTATTTTTGAATTGCTACAGTACCCAAAAAGCTACAGTGTTTTCGAAAATCACTATTAGCTACAGTAAAAAAACTTTGCTACAGTAAACACTATTTCAAAATGAAAATGTATATATGTATATGTATATACTACGAGATGATGATTTATAGAAGCAAATAACCAAAACACTTAATTGATTAAAGCTACACTTCGAGTGACATAGTTTATCAATGATTAAGTTTAATTTTTGATAAAGGTACACGTCGCGTAACGAAAAATACTAGTTTTCTAAGCGTACGAAAATGCGTTCGAGAAACCGAAAGCGGGACATAAGTCGAACGTAAACGTACAAGACATCGGAATAAAAATTACAAGTCACCTATACACGAGAATATAATATAATATATAATTAATTAATTTAAATTATTTATATTATATATATTATAAAATTATGTCGACGAACAAAGAAACAAAAAGATGTGAGCTGGAGACAGGTGGCCATGCGATCGCATGGCCAGAAGCCTAGTAAACCATGCGATCGCATGGCAGGCAATTTAAGGCCAACACTATAAAAGCTCGACCATTTCTACTTCTGATTCAATTCATTTTACTCCGTATTTATTTTATTAATTATTATTATTATTATTATTATTATTATTATTATTATTATTATTATTATTATTATTATTATTATTATTATTATTATTAAGATTATTATTATTATTATTAATCTTATAATTAATAGTATTAGTATTATTATTTTTACGATACAAAAATAATAATATACATAAAATATTACGACGGAGTGATGTCCAAATGATTTCAAAATGGGTTTTCAAGCGGGATAGAGCTAAGGAAACTATGGGTTATAGCTATGGAGGTTATGGGTAATATTCATGGGTACTGTTCGCAAGTCAAACCTAGTGTTTATCATCTGTGTTTCCTGCAATATTGAATCACAATATTGATACGTGAGCATTAATATCTTATCTTTTATATATTAAAAGTGTATCCATGTCTAGTGCTCGAGTATATATGTTTATGCATGCTTGTATGCTAAATTTCGTCATTAAACAGTTTATGATGAATCATGATTTAAATACATAAATTACTGATAAAAGGTATATGATATGCATGCTTTTGGAAAGCTGGCGAAAAATCAATAACTTTTCATTTAGAAATCGCGTAATTTCGATGAACGAATTTAAAGATATGGTCAACTGAATTATGATTGACATTAATTGAATTGCTTTTGAATCTGCAATTGATATTTAAACAACTTGTTTATAAGATTGATAAATTAGATTTTCAAATATTACTAATCGAGTAAATGAATTTCTATATAAGGCACGTCTCGTCTTGTTGACCAATTGTCAAAATTGATTGTTTTATCATATTTTAAAGCCTTATAAAAACTATAGTTTAATTTTACAAGAATTGGGAAACTATGTGCAATGTTAGAATGTTTCGATTGCCATGATCATTCAACTATAGTATTGAGTCAGATTGACTTTTTGAAACGACTTTTGATAACTTTTGTATGTCGGTCTCGAGCATTAGGATTGTGATACACTATGATCTGACCTAGCTTGATAGACATTTATTGACCAACATATGTTCTCTAGGTTGAGATCTACGGTTATTTGGTATTCATAGTTTCGGTCACATTTCGGTGAACAACTTTATGTGCTGCTAAGGTGAGTTTCATTTGCTCCCTTTTTAAATGCTTTTGCAATCTATATTTTTGGGCTGAGAATACATGCACTTTATTTTAAACGCAATGAATACAAGTACATACTAAATTCTACACCGAGTTTGAACCAAAAATCCCTTAGCTTTGGTAACTAGTAACTACCGGTTATAAGAACTGGCGGGTGCGAGTAGTAGTATATGGATCCAGAGGGCTTGATATCCCCGTCCGAGCTAGAGCACTAGCCTTTTAACGAACGTATGCTATTTGAGAAGCGTACACGTTGGTTTGCGTGTATTATTAAGATGATTATACAAAGGGTATAAATTATATATACGTTAAGTTTAGTTACCAGGGTGCTCAATTTCATAGAATATTTTGATAAACGTTTCTGGATGAAACAACTGAAAACTCGTGATTCACCTTTATGTACAGATTATGCGCAACATTAAAACTATGAACTCACCAACCTTTGTGCTGACACTTGTTAGCATGTTTATTCTCAGGTTCTCTAGAAGTCTTCTGCTGTTTGCTTATATGTTATACAAGATATGTGCATGGAGTCATACATGCTTTATTCGAGAAAACGTTGCATTCACAAATCATTACCATCTATCTTATTTTGACTGCATTGTCAACGGAAGTACTTTTGTAAACTATTATTTACGGTGATTGTCTATATGTAGAAATCATCAGACGTCGAAAACCTTTGATTTAAATATTCATTTATGGTGTGCCTTTTCAAAATAATGCAATGTTTACAAAACGTATCATATAGAGGTCAAATACCTCGCAATGAAATCGATGAATGACGTGTTTGTCCATATAGATTTGGAGCGATCGTCACAGTTATCGTCCCAAGAGACGCGGAGCGAATTTAAGTTGTATTTTATTCTTTAGTCTAATGCTTAGAAAAGAATTAGAAGTATTTATTATCATTATTATAGATTATAATTATCCCTTGGTAAGACTATTTTAGGTAAGATAGAATATGAATTAATTTTAAAGTGCGGTTATTCAGACTCTCGAGTCATAACAGAGTTCAATTAAATAGTTTCATAGCTTATATTGATAATTAACAAAACAAAAATTATATATCGATTGTTATTCCTTATTTAAAAGGTTAATTAATTACCACATATATATCACATATTGGGACTTAAACACATATTAACTAAGTTATTGTGCAAAGCTAATATTCTAACTTACAACATTCATATAATCGCATGATAAATATTATCTAAATCTTGTGGTGAGGACAAAGATAACATTCAATTAGACTGACAAACAGATAAGCTAATAAACCTAATCAGATTAACTTTTAGTGATGTTTTAATAATTAACCTTAATCAAATGCTCATGCAATTGACAAATGAATTCATATAAACTAGGATTCTTTAGAATAAGCCTAACAAAGTGATTTTACTATATCAGTGCAATTAATGTTCATCCATTTATTACCACTAATAATTTTTAGTTAGATTTCATGCAATTTAAACACTCGATATGGTAAATCTTGAAAGTTGGATAAATCGAGCAAACAAAACCTTAGAATTAATTACTAGTTAATCCAAGTTTCTATTCACTTAATCATTAAGCATGCAAATAAATATCCAAATCATAACAACAATAAACACAGTAGACACAATTACAGAAACATAATTACACAGTTATGGTCAGATCCATAAAATGTGCAAATTCAACATCAAAGCCGTCAGCTTTGTGGGAGTCCAGCCGGCGGATGTAAACTCTTTAGCTGGCGGCTTCATCTTAAAATCTAAGATTTCTCAGTTTTTCGTCCAGATAACTACTATGAACGTTTAGTTCATAGTTGGAGACGAACAGAAACAATTAACAATAAAGATACACATAATTAAAATAGATGTAATAAATTAAAAGTAGAAGCACATTAAAAGAAGAAGAATTTTGAATAAAACTTGAATCAAATGCAAAGAAAATAACTTTAACTTGAAAGTAAACTCTAAAAACTATATAATTCGAAATTAATTCGTGGTTAACCCCAAAACTGAATGTACATGTAAAAATGTGAAATTCGACTCCTATTTAAATTTTTAGAAAATGGCACTTAGCCGGCGGCTCTAGTGCGTTTAGCCGGCGACTACCGACTTAAATAACCCCAACCGGACGTTTTTATTTGTCTTCAAGCATAACTAATTTCTTTTTAGCTTCTAAAGCCGGCGACTTTATATGATCTAGCCGGCGGCTCTATATTTAGAATTCGATATAGATTAAGTTTCCTTAATAATCTCAACTTGAGCTTCACGTACAAGAAACGGATCATTCTATCCGGAGGCTCCTTTTACTTCAGCCGGCGGCTCTTGGTGTTTTTACTTGATCTCCAAGTTTCTTCAATTTCTGGCTCCATTCTGGATCTTTCTGGAATTTTGGCCTTAGCCGGAGGCTTATCTGCTTCCCAATCGACTTTGATCAATTTTCCACTTTTTTCTGTTTTAATACTGTTAATCATATTTTCTAAACAAACACATAAAAAAAATACATTTTTATATGAAATAATAACGTCGGCTATAAAAGTACCTAAATTGATGTTTAAATACTAAGATAACACTTTAGGGTACGTTTGATAAAACTGAATGATTTAGCGCTGAATGGTTCATAATCTGAATGGTTGAATTTAGTTCTGAATGACAATAAGCTGTTTAATAATCATTTTGAATAAATAATATGATTCAATTAAATCAACTTGTTATCGTTTAACATTAACAAAAACTTCTATATACTTACTTGATAGGTGTTTCTGGATACGATTTAAGAAGAATATTACATAAAATTTAGCCTCTTAATAGTTAAGAGAGTGTTTTAACTCTGAATGATTCAGCACTGAATACTGAACCATTCAGCACCATATCTCATTCAGAGGTCAGAAACAAACGCACTGAATGCTGAATGGTTCAGCATTCAGTGCTGAACCATTCCATTAAGAGGTAAACAAACGCACCCTTAATATGCTAACTAAAATATAAGCGTTATCAACCACTTATCATATATTATTCTAATTATTAATTTATTATTAATTTAAATTAAGTTAAAATTAAAATTAAACTCTGATAAATCTATATCTATACATTATTATAAACCGTGTGCCAATAATCCTACGTGTCAATTTCTCAATTAATCTAAATTAAATAATCCTACGTGTCATTTTCTTAATTAAACCAAATTAAATAATAATATTTTTCTAGATAAACTTCCTAAATTAAAGGTATATGATTTAAAGTTTCTATATATAATTTTATAAAATGTACGTATATACTTTACATATTTATGGTGACTTTTAAATATAATAAAGAAAGTGAGACTCTTAAACATGGAAGGTGTTTCACTCAAATATTTGATAAATTGACTTATTTTTATGCATTAATAGTTGTAATATACAAATAATTATTGCATAAAACTTGAATATATCAAAAACATAAGTGAATTTATCATCACCCAGCAATATAATAGAATTATATTCTTATATATTGATTAAATTATTGTATTTTAAATTCTATAATAATAGACTTATAAACGAGCTCATAATTTATGCGTTAAGTATTCAATACTAATGTTTTCGATACAAATGTTATTAGTAATAAACGATTTTTCATTGGGATTGTATTATACATTTGATAAATATGAATCTTAACGTTATCGAATACTAATTTACACAAATATCGTAAAATGCACGGGCTCACGTTAGTATTCAATAATAATGTTTCAATACAAATATTATTAGATTAGATATTTTTCATTGTAATTGTATTATAGATTTAATATGTATCAATAAACATTATAGCTTACTAATTTTTACAATTGTAGTAAAACTAGTATAAAATAAAAGGCGGGAATAGCAGAAAGCAGTTCAATAGAGCACAGGCATCTCGTACATCCAATCCCTTTTTCTCAATTTCACAAAGGAAAAGCAAAACCCTAATTGTTTCCCCTTTCTCAATTCCTTTCTTCATAATATTTAATTCCTGCAATTCGTTACTTGTTCTTGCAGAAACCCTAAAAGTGGCCCACACTAACAAGCAAAGTATCTGATCATCAAAATTACAAATATGTTGATTCTCAATTTCACATCCTTCACTTACATCACCATCAGATTTAGAACAGATTTATTGTTTGAATGTGCGGTGGAAATTAGGGTTTCGAAATGGCAAGTACGAGTGGGACCAAAGATGCGGTGGGACCACCGAGGTCGTTGTCCAGGAGGATTACCAGGTCGTCGACTATGTTTGATCCGAATGCGGATGGCGTTGATAGTGAGCTCGTTCCGTCCTCTCTTGCGTCGATTGCTCCGATTCTTCGCGTTGCGAATGAGATTGAAAAGGATAATGACAGAGTTGCTTACTTATGTATGTTTTTTTAAAACTTCTATTTTATTTGTTTGATTTAATTTATTATAAAATATAAAATGTTTTGATCTGTAATTACAATTACAATAATTTAGTGTGAGTAAGAGTGATCATGACTAGGTTAGCCACAACAAAAATAATAGGGTGAATTTATGAAATGGATTACCAGAGTAATGTTAGTCCATAATGACTGCAAGTTCAGTTTTGCTTATAATAAATAATATATAGTAAAACTTGAAAATAAATTCCTAATGCAGGGCAATCAGATTTTAGTTTTTATCTTAATGCGTTTGTTGATAAAATTGAACTTTCACTCTTTTTTATAGACAAAATTGAATTTCGATTGTTTTTTATGAACTAAACTGAACTTATAGATTTGTTCATGTGTTGGATGAACTTGCGTTAGCTTCATTGAGACTTTTTTGGAACTTTAGTTACCTCTTTTCTGTAGTGTGCCCTAAATAAGATTAGAAGGGTTAAGTGAGATTTATATGTTCATATTTACATTATACCCCAGTTAATGCATTATTTTCTAAATAAAAGTGAATTATACCATCTACGAAATGTAAAGCATTACAAAATATTGTATGTTGTACTATGTTTTGCATTGGCCGGTTAACTTATTATGATGATTCGAGATCATACAATCACTTACTAATATCTAAATACCCATGGATTATTTTCGGGTCAACCTAATCAAATTTGAAAAAACGTGTGCAAAGTTGTTAAAAAGCAAAAAGGGAACCTATTTCATGACTGACGTTGTTCAAGTTGTAAGGATCACTTTCAAATGTATTCTCTTTTGGCTATGGAGAAATTTGATATTTTTGTTTGTGACAAGAGGAATATGCATTTGAATTAACCGTGATTATGATTTCTTTTTTGAAGAAAGACATTAACGAATGAGTCATTAAAAGGGGGGAATTGAGTTGAGGCAGAAATATAGATGACGCCTCCATACAGAATAAGTTACCAATAAAAAACAACCTTGAAAATATATATATTTTTTTTGTTTAGGGATGGTGACAACATTATGATTTTAATTTCTTATAATTTTTCATTTGTATAAATTTGTTTACTAGGCCGGTTTCATGCGTTTGAGAAGGCCCACAGGATGGATCCTAAATCTAGTGGACGCGGTGTTCGCCAATTTAAGACATACCTGCTACATAGACTTCAAAAGGTGCACATTACAAATTTCACTGCTTTTTTTGTCTCAACTGAGCTAGTTTTCATGTTCTACTAATTTTGGGTTTGTTAATGACATTTTATTTGGAAGATGAAAACATTCTTAGGAAGTTATTAAGTGTTAGTTTTCTCACAGGAAGAAAAAGAGACAAAACCTCGACTAGCAAAAAGTGATCCAAGGGAAATCCAGAAATTCTACCAGGACTTTTATGAGAAAAACATTAAAGAAGGCCAATACACAAAAAAACCGTGAGGCTTGGATATTAATGAACTTCTTAATATCTCTGTTGATGATACCTTATCATTTTATAACGTGCTCATTTTATTATTCTATTTCGTATCATTTTAAAGTGAGGAGATGGCTAAGATTTATCAAATTGCTACGGTTTTGTATGATGTATTGAGGACAGTAGTACCTGATTCAAAAGTTGATGCCCAGGTAATTTTGTTTTATTATACTTTAATCTTAGTTTGCATGTAAGTATAGTTACCAAACTTCTCATGTCTATGTGTATGTGGTATTGCAGACTCAAAGTTATGCAAAAGATGTAGAGCAAAACAGAGAACAGTATGAACACTACAATATTCTTCCTTTATATGCTGTTGGAAATAAACCTGCAATCATGGAGCTTCCTGAGGTTGTACTTAAATAATATATATCTCGTTTTCTAAATAAATTTCTATTTAAACCCATATACAAATGGGCATATATCTTGTTTTCTATTTACTCATTCAAGTTCTAACCCATTTGTTGTATTCAAAAGGTCCTACTATTTTATATCCTTGTTTTCTATAACTTGTGTATGTATAAATACTCACACACCCAAGTATGCATATGGTTTCTTATTTGTTTCACTATATATTGTCATCAGATCATAGCATCTCTTCGAGCAGTGAAAAATATTGATAACCTTCCACATGTTAGAAGGGCAGGAGACCGAGACAAACCTATTACTGATATTCTTGAGTGGTTGTCATCTATTTTTGGATTTCAGGTAACCTGTCTATTTCTGTACTAATTTCCTGTTAAGATTCAGAAACTTAAGGATATAATCATCCTGAATTCTAATATTAATTTGACATAAATATGGGGAACTTGTGTTTCTATCATTTAACTTTGTAAAGGTTATATATGAATCTAACTATGACTGAACTTTCCTTATATCCTCATTGAAGAAAGGAAACGTTGCAAATCAACGGGAACACTTGGTATTGTTACTTGCAAATATGGATAGAAGGTCAAAGGGTCCTGTAGATTATGAGCAGGTAAAGCTTCCAATATTTTATTAAAATATTGAAAATTGGACCTCCAATGTGTGCGGCTTAAACTAACCTTTAATCATTTTTTGTTAGTTGGATAGCCGTACAGTAAAGCAGTTATTTGATAAAACTCTCAAGAATTATGTCTCATGGTGTCACTATTTGCACTGTACTTCAATCTTTGAGTAAGTGGTTATCAGATCTCAACACCTCATAAAATGTTTCTTCTTCTTTTTTCCGTTGAGTATTTAACTATCTATTTTATTTATTAACTAATATTTAATTTATTGTTTTGTACAAGTTCGCCTAAGGTTCAACCTAGTGTTGATAAGCAGCAGTTACAATTGCTCTACATTGCACTTTATTTTCTAATTTGGGGTGAAGCTTCCAACATCCGTTTCATGCCTGAATGCATCTGCTATATCTTTCATAACGTATGTTTATTCTTACATCCCCTCTTTTTTTTATGTATATAAAAATTAATTAATACATATTCATTTATGCTTATGATACCTTTACTTCAAATCAATAAGATGGCGGATGAGTTGCATGGCAATCTATTTGGCAATGTTCAACCTGTGAGTGGAGGCACATATCACGAAGCACCGCGCGGTGAAGAAGCATTTTTGCGTGATGTTATCACACCGATTTATGAGGTTATTCGTAAGGTAAGAAAAGCTATAAGCATCATTAAATATGTTCCTGTTTTATCAATTTTCTTATATAATGGAAATATTTTCTTTTTAATTGGCGACAGGAAGCCAGGAGAAATCAAGGTGGCAGAGTAAGCCATGCATCATGGAGAAACTATGATGATCTGAATGAGTATTTTTGGTAATGCTTCTAATTATAAAAATGCTTTTTATGCCCCAAATTCCAATTTTCTCTAACTAATTAGCCTTTAATTTTCTCTCGTTTAGGTCCGACAAATGCTTCAAGTTAGGCTGGCCAATGGACCCGAAATCTGATTTTTTTGTTCATTCGGTCTCTGATGATTCATCACGAGTTCATGCAGTATGTATAGATTTCTTTAAACTTAGAGTTTTATATACAATATTATTTTGTTACCATATAAGTTAGAAAATAATAATTTAACTCAGCTACAAGTTACCAAGTTAAGTTAGTTAACTGTTAGCATGTCTTATAAATATGTTTTTCTCCTCTTTTGTAATGATCTTCCACTGAACTAACTGATTTACTTGTGCTAATTTTGAATATGAACGCATGTAACATTTTGAGTACAATTATGAAAATAATCTATTTGTGAAGACTTTTCATATGGTTTCACATTGTAAGTTAGACATCTTTTCTTTTGCTTGTAACATCAGGGGCGCAACCCAGTGGTAGGAAAAAGGAAACCGAAAACAAATTTTGTTGAAGTGCGGACGTTTTTGCATCTTTACAGGAGTTTTGATCGGATGTGGATATTTCTTATACTGGTATTTCAGGTATATAACAAACCGCGAGCTTGATATGATTCCTATATCCAAACAGATTACATTTTAATTTCATTTTTATATTTATTATTTCTAGGCTATGGTAATTGTTGCATGGCATAGAGATGGATCAATTTTTGGCCTTTTTGATGTGGACGTCATTAGAAGTATTTTAAGCATATTCATTACTTATGCTGTTCTTAATTTTATCCAAGGTACTCTTCACACCTGTTGAGATCATTTTCATTTTCTAATTAAATCATTTTAGCCCACATATAGATAAATAATGTATTACTTTGTTGTTTGTAATGTCTGTCTATCAAGTTCATTTGAAAATATATAAAGCAAAGAGTAATGACATCTACATTTAAATGTAAGTGATTAACTTTGCAAATTTGAAACCAGTTCTAAATGTGAAGAGGCCACGTAGCATCTGACGTTTGAATGTAGAATAAGATTATTCAAAAAGTAAATCAGTAATGATGTCTGGTTATTCATACTTGTATATTTCACCCTTCCTATTGTTAATTCTGAAATATTTATAGGAATAGCTGAAATACAGTCCTTTTTATTCAGTTATCATAAATCGCTCAATGTGGCTGAGTGGTTGAACACTTGGGATATAAAAGCACCTTAATTAAGTTGGCCCAGGTTCAATCCACACATGTTTTTAGTTTATGGTGGCCTGCTGTTTTTCTTTTATTTTTATTTTATTTCTACCAAGTTAATTAAAGATAATTAAACTTAAACATCAACAACATTTTATTATGAAAAATGACTGTATATGTAAAGGACTTCATGACTATACAGATCTAAGATAATGTATAATCTCTAATGCATGTTATACAAGTCTGTTAATCTTTTGAATTAAATTTTCCTGTATACCAGAGCTCAACTTTATTCTTACTAATTTTCTTCTAATAAGAAGAATCTGTCATCATTTCCATATGTTTTACTAAGTTTTTGGACGTTGTATGTTCACATTTTATTTATTCTTACAAGTTTAATTGGTTCTTTTTGCAGCTTCTATGGATATAATTCTTAGTTTCTGTGCCTGGGGAAGCTTAAAACCTACTCAGATTCTTCGCTACATTCTGAAATTTTTGGTTGCTGCTTTTTGGGTAGTAATTCTACCCATTTGTTATTCAGAATCAGTTCCAAATCCAACAGGAATAGTGAGGTTTTTCAGTACTTTAGGAGGGAATTGGAGGGAACAATCGTTATATAACTATCTTGTAGCAATTTACTTGATACCCAACATACTTGCTGTCTTGCTTTTTTTGCTTCCGCCAATACGGAGACATATGGAACGTTCGAACTTTCGTATAATCACTCTTTTAATGTGGTGGGCCCAGGTAAGCTCACTTCAATGGCATTAGTTTATATTAGAAGTGATGGGTAGCAGGTTGAAAAGGATCGGGCTGGAACAACCCTAAAACACCTTTTTTGTTCATAAATGGATAACTAATGCATGAATCATGTTTACAATAATTGTCAGGATGATTGTTATCTAATCTGAACTTCTTAATATAGACAACTTAGGAGGTTGTAACATTAAAAATAGATTTTGGGCTGCTTTCAAACCTGTTTGACCCATCTATTTTAGCTGATTCTGTTAACAGCACATAAGTTAATGGGTTAAAATAGACACCTTTGTATTGATGTTATTTGCATCTTATTTTATTGAGTTCATGTTTTTATCAGCCAAAACTCTATGTTGGAAGAGGCATGCACGAAGACATCTTTTCTCTTCTCAAGTAAGATATATACTTTATCGATCATTTAACTTTACGAATATTATTATTCTTATTTTATTACTCTTGTTTCAGGTATACATCGTTTTGGATATTTCTACTAATAAGCAAGTTTGCATTCAGTTATTATGTGGAGGTAATTCTGTAGCTTTTCATGTAGTTACAAAAAAAATATCAACTTTATTGCTATTTAACCTTAATTTCTCTATCTATGAAAGCGAGCATGTGATTGGGTGTGTATCTAAGGTTAAGAAAAATTATGATCAAATGGTTCGATTTAGGTCATGTTTTGTCTATCTAGAATTTTTGGATATCATGATCCATTAGCTAATGGATCAAACCACAATTGATTCACGGGTTAGATCAGTTCGTTAGCCAATCTTATCCTTTGATAGGCTATGATGAAAGCCATATGAGATCATGGTTAACTTATGCTTGAATTTACATTATCACTGCAGGTATTACCATTGGTCATGCCCACAAAGTTAATCATGGGAATGACTGTTAGTAGTTATGAGTGGCACGAGTTCTTTCCGAACGGTAAAATCTTATATTATTTTAAATTTTGTTTGACTGATTATTTTGAGACGAATATCTCATTTCATATTTGTTTGTTTGAGGGTTTTGCAGTGACACATAATATCGGTGTTGTTATTGCTATTTGGGCTCCAATAGTCATGGTGAGTATTCGTGAAATTAATGGTGTTAACGAGTCACAGACCTATCTATTGTAATATAATTGCTGTTGTAGGTTTATTTCATGGACACACAAATTTGGTATGCAATATATGCTACTATCATCGGAGGAATCTATGGGGCGTTCAGCCACTTGGGCGAGGTTAGTTCGAATCCTTCATTTCACTATGAACCATTGATCATGTGTAACTATCAATTAGAGATCGCTAATCATGGTATATGTTTTTTCTTTAAATCTAATGGGTGAAACGGGTAAACTTTAGAAACTTAGTTAAACATTTAAATCCAAATGAAGTTAACAAGTTTAACCCATTTGGACCCAAATCCCAGGTAACACTATCTTTTCCTTTCATCGTTCATTATTTGATATTTGATCCTTAGATTCGGACACTGGGGATGCTACGGTCTCGATTTGAATCTGTTCCTTCGGCTTTCAACGAGCGCCTTGTACCCATGCTGAAAGGAGAACCCAAACGAGATCACTTGGTAATGCTAAACAACCTTTTGTTTTATGTTGTGTAAATGGAGCAGTTGCTGCAAGCACCTATGTGATATTTGCTTCTTTTTACTAAGATGAAAGTGTTCTACAGGAAGATAATTTATGGGTAAGGAAGAACATAGCCAAGTTTTCACAGGTGTGGAACGAGTTCATATTTTCACTGCGGATGGAAGACTTGATCAGTAACAGGTTATTCCTATCTCAGTCTTTGTTACTAGTTAAAAGTTGGGAATTTAGCAGGTTGAAGAGAAGGGTTAGGATTAGACTGAGTAATATAATTACGGGTCAATACAGTCCACGTCAGGTGGACCCCGCATACAGTCATGTCACATATGATTATTAAAACTACATAATTCAGATACTAATCTATTGTTGAAAATCGATTGAAGAGGTCATAAGAATTTAAATACAGTTTAGGTCACTTTCAGTGTTTTCCATTTTAGCCAAACTCTACCTTATTTTACCTCTTAGAGATGTAAAATTTACCCACAATGAACCCATTTGTAGGTTAATTGGCAAGTCTGCCACTTCAGTGCTTTAATAATAGAATAAGTATCAATTTGCAACTTTAAATTTTTTTGACAGCCTTCTTTTTATCTTGCTAGTGAGAGAGATCTACTTCTTGTACCGTATACTGTAAGTGATGTACCAGTTATCCAGTGGCCACCATTTCTGCTTGCTAGTAAGGTAAACTTTTTCTATACCTCAATTTCTTTTTGTCAATTGTTGTTCAATTAGCCGTTATCTGAAATTAAACGTCAACTATGTATTTGACTTCATGGCTCTTATTTTTTCTAAAGATCCCAATCGCATTAGACATGGCCAAAGATTTCAAGGGGAAGGATTCTGCAGATTTGTTCAGAAAGATCACTAACGATGATTATATGAGGTCAGCAGTGGTAGAGTGCTACCAAACATTGAAGGAAATACTATTAGGCCTTCTGGATGACGAAAGAGACAATATGTAAATTTTCTTACCTAAAAAAAGTACTATTTTTTATATATATTAGAAGTTATCTCTTAACAAGTCACTCTTTGCTTTTTATACAGGATTCTAAGGAATATTTGTCATGAAATAGAAACGAGCATTGGACAAAAAACATTTTTAAATAAATTTCGTATGAGCGAGTTGCCTTCACTTAATGATAAGCTGGAAAAGTTCTTAGACCATCTGGTAAGAACAAAATCTTCTAATTATAGCTATTATTCGTTTATCATCATTACTAAAAAATAGAGGTGCCATAACGTGTGGCTCTGGTCAGGCATTCAGTAAATGTATCAAAGAGAGCACCAACCAATGGTCTAGATTTGGGTAATGGTTTGAAGCATGTAAAATAATGGTACAAAACGAGTCAGTCTGGGTTGATTTAATCAACTTTGAATCTTAAACTCTTTATAACTAAATAACGTGATTGCAAAAACTATATGACCTTAAAAGCCTAGTTTTTTTTTAGAGAAAAGCTTTCCTGAAAATCAATGGTCTAAATTCTTTATGTACTTAAATAACATAAACATAAAAAGTATTGGCTTCGGTTGGGTTTGTGATTTGGGGATTTTATAGAAGAGCCAGAAGAATATAGAAATATAGGCTGAATTTTAAAGGGCCCCCCTCTATCTTCCCTTCTTATCCAATTTTTCCCAGGGGTGGGGCAAACACTCAAAATGGGTCAAAGCTGTGTTCGTTGTTTCGGTCGAGCTGGGTTGACCCAAACTTAGCTTTCAATTTTGAATAGAAATTTACATGATTTCAGTGATTGTTCGAAGAAACGGATATAAAGAGCTTTTATGATTTAAAAAAGACACTCAAGGCAACTTTTGACACGTTTGTCCTTTCAGTGTGATACGAATCGTGATTAAAACTAACAAGATAGTAAATAAGATAGATAGTCAATATTCGAGAGAACGATAATCCTCCCACAGTTTATCTTCGAG
Organism: Rutidosis leptorrhynchoides; assembly: GCF_046630445.1. Lineage (NCBI taxonomy): Eukaryota > Viridiplantae > Streptophyta > Magnoliopsida > Asterales > Asteraceae > Rutidosis > Rutidosis leptorrhynchoides. The sequence continues at coordinate 292,503,678 of NC_092339.1, read as the reverse complement.
AGCTAAACCAGCTCTCCAAGATATTAAAATTACTTAACCAATATTGAGTATCCTGATGTTACAGCCATATAGCCCTAACCAACATCGAGTATCCTGATGTTAAGCCATATAGCCATATTTATAAATCATAAATAGCCTGTTTTCTAAATTTGTCCCTAATCAATTAAACAAGATAATAATATAATCTCCTAATTATTACCATCCCTGGATAAAATATTACTCCGTAATAATAAATGTAACTTTTTTTAATTCCTCATGATAGGTGATACATATCAGAGTGATAATATAATTTTAGAAGAAAGTGGTTAATAGAGTTTTATGCTTTACACAAGACACTCTAGGCAACTCGTGACACGTTTGGGCTGTGTTCTGCTAAACTTCTTTTGTCACTCATTGACCCTTAAAGATAACACATGGCCATAATGGTTTCTTATATGAGTAATAGGGTCAAATTCACCACCTATACTTGAAGACTTAAATATCGTGTCAATATTTATAGTCATTCCGGTTTACACTATTTTCTGATTACTCCATTTTGGGCTCTGCCAGCAAGCAGATAATGTTGATCCTGAGAAATATGCATCCCAAATCATCAATGTCCTTCAGGATATCATGGAGATTATAACACAAGATGTTATGATTAACGGGCATGAGTAAGTCTTATTCTTTAAACTCTCAATAAACTAGTAGACTGATTTCTCAAATACTGTTATTAATTTCTTTTTGTGTACTTTCATGTAGAATACTTGAAAGAGTTCACTCTCATTACGATAATGACCAAAAGGAAAGATTTGAACGAATCAATGTCCGGCTAACTCAAATCAGATCTTGGAAAGAAAAGGTATAATCTGACCCTCACATTTTGGTTATAACTTATAACATTCTCTTATGATATATATTTTATTTGTGTTCGTAGGTGGTGAGGCTTCGTTTACTTTTAACTGTAAAGGAGTCTGCAATTAACGTGCCTATGAATTTGGAGGCTCGTAGGCGTATCACATTTTTTGCCAACTCCTTGTATATGAAAATGCCGAATGCGCCAGTGGTCCGTAACATGCTCTCATTTAGGTCAGTAATTTTTCGATCAATCACTTAATTATCTTTGTTCTGGGAACAAGCTGTAACTACTGTCTTTTTTCTTGTGTATACTTCAGTGTTTTGACTCCATACTACAAAGAAGATGTTTTATATTCCGAAGATGAGCTTCACAAGGAAAATGAGGACGGAATTACAATTTTGTTTTACCTTCAAAAGATATATCCTGGTAATTATTCATGTTATATTTTTACTAACAGCCATTTTACTGAGAATCAAAGACCATACGGTTTATTTATTGTTTTTGCATAACCAGATGAATGGAAGAATTTTGTAGAGCGAACTATAAATTACAACGATGTAACAGAAGAGACCCGTAAATGGGTTTCTTACAGGGGGCAGACCCTTTCGAGAACAGGTATTTTCATTTGTTTCAGGCTTGTTCTTTCATTTAGATATACACACATATATGTTGTACAGACTCATTGACAAACGTATGTCTTCAGTGCGAGGGATGATGTATTACAAGGAAGCTCTCGAACTTCAGTGTTTCCTAGACTATGCAAAAGATGACGGTTAGTTGGTTTTTTTGTTCTGTTTGTTTCTGAACAGCCAGTGTTCGAGGTGAAACATGGACAGATCGGGTGGGTTGTATGATGGGTCAAATTGGGTCATCTTTAGTGCAGGCAAAATAGGGTCGTGTTGGACAGGCATGCAAATACTTGATCTATTCTCTTTTTAAATTTTATAATGTAATAACATGTGAATATGATCACAAAAAATATATTATGTATATCTGTATCACGTTATATTACGTTTAGACTTCATATCTTAAACTTACCAATCAACCCTTCAAGTAAAAGTAGAAAACTTGAATTTTATTCTTCTAACTACATTGTGCGACAACTGAATGTGGGCAACCCATAATGAGAAGAATTCGATCCCCCATTTATTGGTAAACAAAAATGATAGCATGTATTATGATATGTCAAGGTTAAAAGTTAACAGATGATGAGTGTTTATCAATATCAGTGTTTGTTTCTTCTTATGTAATTCTTAGCTAACGGCTAGGCTTATCTCCACAGAAATTTTTACTGGTTTCCGTACATTTGATATGGATAAAAACCGTGAGGTTCTCAAAGATCGTGAAAGTGCAATGGCAGATATGAAATTCACATATGTAGTCTCTTGCCAAATCTACGGTGCACAAAAGAAATCCAGTGATGACAGAGATCAAAGTTGTTATGTTAATATCTTGAATCTTATGCTCACGTGAGTGTTGTGTAATAGATCGAAATTTATGCCAATGATAAATTTTCTAATTATATATTGAACTACTCAGGTATCCTTCTTTGCGAGTTGCTTATATAGATGAAAGAGAGGATACCGTAAATGGTAGATCACAGAAGGTTTACTATTCTGTTTTAGTAAAGGGTGGCGATCATTTGGATGAGGTAACTATAATTTCATTGCACAAAAATTATATGCATAGTATAGAGGTGAAAATTTGAAATTGCTTGACTTGGTTTGTAATAGAATTGTTTTATTCAAATATTTAGTTTCTTATTGTAATAGAACTGTTTTTTATAATTATTAGGTAACAAAAATCGATCATTTATAGTTCTTTTATATACACAAAAAGTTTTAGCAAGACAAGCCGACTTGACCCCCTTTGGCCCATAATAAAACTGACCCGTTACCAAACCGCCACCTCTAGTACACTAACAATCTGTGGATTAACGTTTTCTTTTGTGTTTTCTTGTTATATTATAGCAGTTGTAACACCTTAACTATCTTTTTTGACGTACTTGTGTGTTAGGAAATATACCGTATCAAGCTCCCAGGTCCTCCTACAGAAATTGGCGAAGGAAAACCTGAAAACCAGAATCATGCCATTATATTTACTCGTGGAGAAGCACTGCAGACCATTGACATGAATCAGGTCATTCCAAAACCAGTTAACGGCTCCTTGTTATGTCTTTTAAAAACATGTTCCAGTATCTTACCATTAATTTATAGGATAATTACTTTGAGGAAGCATTTAAAATGCGAAATGTACTGGAGGAATTCCATAAAGATCATCATGGTCAACGTAGACCGACAATATTGGGTTTGAGAGAACATATTTTCACGGGAAGGTTTGTATATATCGCATCTCAACTTATATTGTTGTATTGTAGCCTTTTAAACTTTGATGTTTTATCATTAAAGAGAAGGGATCAATGATTAACTACTTGCTCGTTTCCTTATTCTACAGTGTGTCGTCATTAGCTTGGTTCATGTCAAATCAAGAGACAAGCTTCGTGACCATCGGTCAAAGGGTTTTGGCAGACCCTCTGAGGTATAATCTTAAACCTGTCATCTAACATTTTAAGAGATCAAACTATAAATTTTGTGGGCCCATATCTTCTAGTTATAATGATAATGATTTAAGTTGTAATATAAGCAAAAATCTGATACATTAATTTTTCATCTGCTTGCAAATTGATATAAAGATAAATGAGTTACATATTTTAAACACATAAAAGTTTCTCTACTAATCTAATGCATCTGGAACATATACAATAATGTTATTTATCTTTACACTCCAGTAAGAGTTGAAAATGCAAAATCTTGTTATCAGAACGTCTTATCCACTAGGGTGTAGCAAATATTTTTTCATAACACTTTTAAACCTATATATTATTACGTTAAAAGAGTGTGATTCATTATTATATTATTTGCAAAAATGAATAAAGGTAATTTCAACCCATTTACTTTCTAGCTAGCCAAACAGGCAATGAGATTAGTTTAAAAGAATAGTTGTCAAGATCGTATAAAGTCACCCGAAGTGTATTTTGATGTATAAGTTTTTCACCCATGTTAGTCAATACATCATTTAACTATTGAGATATATATATTTAATAATAATTATTCTAATCCTCTTAACACACTAATGTAAGTTTATTTGGCTCAACCTGGCCGTTAGAAATGACTAATTTTGGCATTTTACCCAACCTGCCTGTATCCACCTCTAATATCAACCTATGCTGTGTAATTTTCTAAAATCCTACATGGTCATGATCAAATTTCTCAACATCAGAATCTTTATAATTCACAGGGTGCGGTTTCACTATGGTCATCCTGATATCTTTGATAGACTCTTCCACATAACCCGGGGTGGCGTAAGTAAAGCTTCAAGAACCATCAACTTGAGTGAGGATATATTTTCCGGTAAACCATCTAATCCCTCCAAGTACCGAATGACCACTTTTGAATGCATTATTAATTTGGTAACATATTTCAGGTTACAATTCAACTCTACGTGGAGGTTATGTTACACATCATGAATATATCCAAGTAGGCAAGGGCCGGGATGTTGGTATGAATCAGATTTCGCTCTTTGAGGCTAAAGTAGCAAATGGAAATGGTGAACAAACACTCAGCCGCGATGTTTACCGACTTGGACGGCGTTTTGATTTCTACAGAATGTTCTCGTTCTACTTCACCACAGTCGGTTTCTACTTTAGTAGCATGGTATGACAACACCTAATGTACTTTAATAGAAGTGGTAAAAACGGACGGGTCAGGCAAGTTGGATAACCGGTCTTAATGGGTTCAAATCAAAATGGGTCATTTTTAAAATCAAGACAAATTTGATCAAACACAAACTTTATAGTCATTTTCTAAGTTTGGATGTTAATACAGAACTTTTTTTACTAAAATTAATTTTATTTATATTTTTATAAAATAAATTAAAGGGTTTTTGAGCATTTGAATACACTTTAGATCACTTTTGACCCGTTTAAGCTTACCCTCCTCTTATCAGTAAAATACAACTCCATGTTGACCCGTTTTCATATAAATGGATTAAACACGCGACAAAGATTAACTTTTAGCTTTCACATTATTACTTGTGTCTGTAACGTCTTTTCTTATTCCTTTTCTCGTTATCCAGGTTACTGTGCTTATTGTCTATGTCTTTCTATATGGACGTATGTATATGGTATTAAGTGGGTTGGAAAGGCGAATTATAGACGAATCAACCATTAGTAGCAACAAGGCCTTGGAAGAGGCTTTAGCAACCCAATCTGTCTTTCAACTAGGGTTACTTTTGGTCCTTCCTATGGTCATGGAAATCGGTTTAGAAAGAGGATTTCGTACTGCATTGGGTGACTTCATCATAATGCAACTCCAATTAGCCTCTGTATTCTTTACCTTCCAGCTTGGCACAAAAGCGCATTATTATGGCAGAACGATTTTACACGGAGGATCCAAATACAGAGCTACGGGTCGTGGGTTTGTTGTTTTTCATGCAAAATTTGCTGAAAATTATCGGTTATATTCACGTAGTCACTTCGTCAAAGGGTTGGAATTGGCAATATTACTGGTTATATATCAAGTTTATGGGGATTCATACCGGAGCTCGAATTTATACTTGTTTATTACTTTCTCTATATGGTTTCTAGTTTGCTCATGGTTGTTTGCTCCGTTTGTGTTCAACCCGTCCGGGTTTGATTGGCAGAAGACAGTTGAAGATTGGACCGATTGGAAACGGTGGATGGGGAATCGGGGTGGTATCGGTATAGCGCAAGATAAAAGTTGGGAATCGTGGTGGGATGCAGAACAACAGCATCTTAAGTATACAAACGTTAGAGGCAGAATTCTTGAAATTATACTTTCGCTTCGGTTTTTTATCTACCAGTATGGTTTGGTATATCATCTTAATATTGCACGTGGCAGTACGAGTATAGTGGTTTGTTTCTCTTCCTTCCTTGTTCAGTTGTTTCGTATATAGGATATGGCAACAAAAGGGCCATTGGCCCAGTGGTATCGAGGTGGCCCTTCTAACCAGGAGGTTGGGGGTTCGAGTCCTGCTCGGGACAATTTGTATATATATTTCGTGGTTAATTCGTGTAATAGTGTGTGAGTTTGCTTTTCAAAAAAAAAAAAAAAAGGATATGTGCAGGTTAGACGGGCTGCATAACAAGTCAAAATGTGTACATCTGTACGGGTCAGTTTGGTTTGGCACGAAACGGAACTTTAAAAATAAACAATTATGAATAAAATGTATTTCAACACTTGTCTAAAAATTTGAATAACATTATATAAGGGTTTTTATGAATTATTAATACTCTTTGGTAGACTTTTGGCCTGTTTAACATTTTCTCTTCATGGTTACATTTTAATTGTACACATTTGACCTGATAGTGATAAAAGTAACACGAATCAATTGATCCGTAAGTAAATGGATCGAATTTTCCACTTGTAGTGGTTTATATTCTATCACTTCTAATTTTTTTCTTTCAGGTATATGCACTTTCGTGGTTGGTCATGATAACAGCTCTCCTAGCCTTGAAGGTAAGAACGAGTTAGTTATTATTAACATGTACAACCCTTAGGAATCGTAATGATACAAAATCATTCAAATCTCTAACCACATAGGATTGGCTAATTGATGGTGTACATGAAGCAGTCTATTTGATGATGTTACACCACAAGCCTAAAGTATCATGCTGACCCAATAACTTAACAACCAACTTATAAAAAAGAGATCTATGCAAAAACTAAAAAGAGAAATGGTTATCTGATTGGGCGGTGGAACTACTAACACTATATATATCCTGAAAATCTAACAATATATATATATATATATATATATATATATATATATATATATATATATATATATATATATATATATATATATGCTCCTTGTCAGTTGGTGTCAATGGGAAGAAGAAGATTTGGGACAGACTTTCAACTAATGTTCAGGATCTTAAAAGCACTTCTCTTTCTTGGCTTCCTTTCAATCATGACGGTCTTATTTGTTGTTTGTAACCTCATCATCGGCGACATATTTGCTGCCTTCCTTGCCTTCTTGCCAACAGGATGGGCATTCATCTTGGTAAGCAGCAGTTTGACTTATTACTTTTAGGTAGAGGTGGCAAAATGGGTGGGTCACATAAGTAACTTTTGGTATGTGTCAAAATGGCTGGCTCAGATACAACCAAAATACTTATCCCAGACAGTTTAATCCAATTTCAGTGAGTGGCATATGATCCGAAAAGTTATATTCTTTCAATGATACTCTACTTTTTCTAATGAAAAGGATTTAGGAGGTAAAATCCTTATATTTTCAACCCGTATTTTTGACCCACATCTCCTATTAATCTCATTTCAACCCGTATGTTTGACCCATATGTCCTATTCCTACTTTAGCTATGTACATATACGACATAATGCTTTAATTTTTTACCAAATTAACACAGCCAAATTAACTCATTAATAAGTAAAGGGGTCAAAGTTCGAAACTTGTACTCTAAAGGTTTGAGCTTAAGTCTCTCATAGTAATTTCAGTTTTTCGGAGAAAAAAAAATAAATAGAAAAATGAATACTACTTGAATTAGAATATTTTGATGATACTGATGGTGTTGGTTTTTGGCAACTTTGAAGATCGGTCAAGCATGCAGGCCTTGTGTGAAAGGCATAGGATTTTGGGACTCGATAATGGAGTTGTCGCGCGCATACGAATGTTTAATGGGATTAGTGATATTTATGCCTATTGTTATCCTGTCATGGTTCCCCTTTGTATCCGAATTTCAGACAAGGTTGCTGTTCAACCAAGCATTCAGCAGAGGTCTACAGATTTCGATGATTCTTGCTGGAAAGAAAGATAAGGACAAAACTCAAGCTACTTAGTAACAGATAACATAAGTAAACACCCACAGGGACTTTTATTTAGAATACTTATTAGAATACTTTAATCCTAGATCCCTAATTTATGTAAATTTTCGTTTCATATATTTCAGATTCAAAATTCTTTTCAAAGTTAGTTGTAATTATATAGTGTTTAATTAAATAGTCTTCACTTCTATCCCCATTAGATCACAAGGTTATATTAACCATAATTTCAATAATTGTTCAATTGTAACCAAACATTTTTTTTCCCCATTTTCTTTAGGCCTTCTAATAGTTAAATCACATGATTGGAAAAATAATCCCTAACACTAAACAGTATACGGTTACATGAGTGGTATGTAGAGTATATGGCCATTGCAAGGATATATAATCTTTTAAAACTCAAACTATGTGTATCTAATTTTTTCGTAGTTGTGGTACATAGGTATTTGACAAAATTGATAATATGTTTTATCTGTACGAATTCTCCATTCATGTTCGACAATTCTAACCAAACGATCTATCTTGATTACTTAAGTGAGTCTAGGAATTCAAAGGGAATTTTTCAGAGTAGACAAACAAGAATCAGTGTATTTATACAACTAGAAATGAAGCATAAAAATCCACAAAATTTAAACCCTGACGAGTTAGGAGGTATTGACAACTTTAAGCTCAAATCAAGCTCAAACAAAACACCAAAACCAAACCAATGTTGAGTTTTTATTTGGTTTCCATTTATGTGGAAGTTTTAGCCCAATGTTCCAAGCCCAACAAATTTAGGCCCAAAATGCTTGTTGACTTGGTCAAGCATCCTAGGCATTTTAAACTCCAAGTGTGCAGCTGGTTTTCATTATCAAAAAGCAGAGAGATCAGAGAGATAAATCAAGAAATAGAGTGAAAACCCCAATTCCCGTCTACAGTGACAGCAGGCCAGAAAACCTTCGATCCCCGGAGATCCGACCGTTGAATCTTCTTCATTTTTGGACTGTGTCTTCATGACATCAGTGCCAACATTTTCAACCGTTGAATTCATCTCAAGTGCTCTGTAGCTCGAGTTACAACAGGTCGAACAGTAGCAAACTTTTGGGTGATGAAATTCTTCTTTTGTCTTTAATTGTTTCATATACTTGTTGATTATTGTTGTTCAAGAGTATGATGTTGTATGCCTCTAGTTGATCTAGAGAAGGATTATTGTATTGCTCTCTTTGTTGATGATAGTGGAATTTAAGTGGCTTACGAGTCCCGTGGGTTTTACTCTGGATTTTGAGGGGTTTTCCGCGTAAAAAAGTCTCGTGTATTTAGTGTGTGCTTGATTATTGTTTAGCTACTGATTTGGGGACTGATTTGGGTTGGATTTGATATAGCTTGTTTGTTAGCATCCTCACGGTTTCATACGGGTCGGGAAATGTTTGTCAAACGGGTTAGTTTCTGCTGTGTAGATTGCTCGTTGTGACCTATTTTCCCATCAAATTGGTATCAAGAGCTAGGTTATTTGATTTAACTTGTGTGAAAGATGGAAGCTAATACAAGTAAAATGATTAGTTTAAATGGTTCAAATTATCATGTTTGGAAAGGCAAGATGGAGGATCTTCTTTATGTGAAAGATTATTATATGCCTGTTTTAACTGAGGATAAACCTGAGGAAAAATCTGATGCTCAATGGAAAATTTTGCATAGACAAGTATGTGGGTATATTCGGTAGTGGGTTGATGATAATGTTGTGAATCATATTACTGGGGAGACTGATGCTAAAGTCTTATGGAAAAAGCTTGAGCAGTTATATGAACGAAAGACTGGGAATAACAAGTTGTTCTTAATTAAGCAGATGATGGCTTTGAAGTATCATGATGGGACTCCTATTACAGATCACCTAAATGCATATCAGGGTATTATAAATCAGCTTGCAGGTATGGGTATCAAGTTTGAGGATGAGATTCAGGGTCTCTGGTTACTTGGTACATTACCGGACTCTTGGGAGACTTTTAGGACATCTTTGTCCAACTCTGCACCGAATGGTACTATCACCATGGAATTGGCTAAGGGTAGTATTTTGAATGAAGAGATGAGAAGAAAGTCACAAGGTTCCTCTTCACAGTCAGATATCTTGGTCACAGAAATGCGGGGGAGAAGTCATAGTAGAGGTCAGGGTAATAGAGGCAATCATCGTAGCAGCTCACGCAAAGGCAAATTTGCTAATGTTGAGTGTTATAATTGTCATGAAAAGGGGCACACAAAGTGGTATTGTCCAAAGTTGAAGAATGAGAAGAAAAAGGCATATGACAAGAATAAACAAAAGAAAAGTGATGGTGGTGATGATGATAAGGTTGAAGTTAACGCTATCACAGATGAGTTCTTTGTTTGTATTGATTATGATATGATCAATCTTACTCATGATGACACGAGTTGGATTGTTGATAGTGGTGCTACATGTCATGTTGCAATTTGTAGAGATCACTTCTCATCTTACACTCCAGGTGACTATGAATTTGCTAGGATGGGTAATGCCGGGTTATCAAAGATCATTGATATTGGAGATGTTTGTTTGAAATTTGACACGGGAATGGAGTTAGTTTTGCATAATGTAAAACATGTTCCGGATATGAGACTTAATGTTATTTCAATAGGCATTCTTGATGATGATGGTTATTATAACGGTTTTGGTAATGGTATTTGGAAACTAACTCTTGGTTCTATGATAGTGGGAAGAGGCAAGAAAGACTCAAGATTATACATCACGCGTCCGAAGATCATCCAGAACATTGTTAACGCAGTGGACAATGTTGATTCTACTGAGTTGTGGCATAAAAGACTTGGCCACATGAGTGAAAAGGGGATGTCTATCTTGTTCAAGAAGAATGTGTTGTCGGGTGTTAGTGGTATTGATTTGAGTAAGTGTTCTCACTGTTTGGCAGGAAAACAGACCAGAGTTGTGTTTAAGAGTCATTCTTCTTTTCGAATGGAGAACGTACTTGATCTAGTTCATTCGGATGTTTGTGGGCCTATGAAGACTAGAACACTTGGTGGATGTTCCTACTTTGTTACATTCATTGATGATCATTCCAGGAAGGTGTGGGTTTACACCTTAAAGTCAAAAGATCAAGTATTTGAGAAGTTTAAGAAAATTCATGCACTAGTTGAAAGGCAAACGGGGAAGAAACTCAAGTGTATTCGGACTGATAATGGCGGTGAATACATTGGCAGATTTGATGCTTACTGTAAGGAGAATGGTATTCGGCATCAAAAGACTCCACCAAAGACACCTCAGTTGAATGGCTTAGCAGAGAGGATGAACAGAACTTTGGTTGAGAGAGTTAGATGTTTGCTTTCACATGCAGGGTTGTCCGATTCCTTTTGGGGTGAGGCTTTAAATACGGCAGTTCATATTATTAATCTAACCCCTTGTGTTCCTTTGCGTTTTGATGTTCCTAACAGGGTTTGGAGCGGCAAAGATGTTTCTTACCGTCATTTACGAGTCTTTGGATGTAAAGCATTTGTTCATGTTCCCAAAGATGAAAGGTCAAAGCTTGATATGAAGACTAAGCTATGTGTATTTCTCGGCTATGGTGAAGATGATTTCGGGTACAGGTTATATGATCCAGTTCAAAAGAAAATTGTACGAAGCCGAGATGTTTTTTCAGAAGATCAAATGTTGAAAGATGTTGAGAAAACAGAGTCAGTTCCTCAACATAATGCCGATCTTGCTGATTTGGATCTGGTTACTCCACAACATGTTGATTCACATGTTAATGATGATGTTCATGATAATGAACATGGTACTGATGATAATGATGCTCCGGAGCAGTTAGAGATTCCAGTACTAGATGTGCCCTCATTTGTCCCACTTAGGCGGTCTACTCGAGACCGTCATCCTTCTGTTAGATATTCTGCTGATGAGTATGTATTACTCACTGATGGGGGAGAGCTAGAGTGTTATTCAGAAGCAATAAAAGATGAGCATAAGAAAGAGTGGGGTGAAGCTATGCAAGATGAGATGAATTCTTTGTATGAGAACAATACTTATGACCTGGTGAAGTTACCTAAAGGCAAAAGAGCTTTGAGAAACAAATGGGTATTCAAAGTGAAGACATATGAGCTGTAGTGTCCCGTCCTAATCCATCTGGACGAAGTCACCAACATCTGGTCCCATTGCGATGATCGACTCCAAGTAATGTCTTTAAAATGAGCAAATGCACAGCGAAAGGTTTCTTTCATACCTGAGAATAAACATGCTTTCAAGTGTCAACCAAAAGGTTGGTGAGTTCATAAGTTTATCATAAAACAATAAAATTCATCATTTTGATAGACCACAAGATTTAAATGCTGCATGGTACAAATGAGCCCGAATCCTATACCCACCTGTAATGTACATGCGATATCTTTTAAATACAGTACACCTTTATCGTGTACAAAATCATCTTTCATAAATCTTAGTAACCGTACACATATCTCGTGCACAAAAATAACATACACGTAACCGGTGTATAAAATCATTCTCTCGATACATAACATTCATATCAATTGGTGTCAATTATCATGTCCACATAATTCAATGGTGGCAATTATCATGTCCACATAATTCAATGGTGGCAATTATCATGTCCACATAATTCAACGGTGGCAATTATCATGTCCACATGTTTCAACAATAATCCGCAGAACTTCTGTCTGCATAATAATTCATTCGAGGAATGTTTTGCTTATGTCTATCTCGTCAAACATTTATAAAAGCATTTCATGTATTCGCAGTTTAAAATATATTTCAAAAGCATTTAATAAAGCAGTTGTAAAAACAGCGCATGTATTCTCAGTCCCAAAAATGTAAAGAGTAAAAGGGATCATATGAAACTCACTCTACAATATTTTGTAGTAAAAATATTCATACGACGATACTGAACAACGCAGGGTTGGCCTCGAATTCACGAACCTATATCATTCATATATGTATTAAAACATATTCTTATAATCGAACAATTTATTTATATATTAATTTATATATTATATATTTTAATTGGTGTTTATATTCAAAATGATTATTATTTATATAGTTATATTAATATATCCATATTTATATATATAATTTTTTAGTGTTATATTTAAAATCAATAGTTTGTTTTATGTAAATATTTATATAACTAATATTAAAAAGTTTGATATATATGTAGTTATGTAAAATATTAATAATAAAAATATTGATATTGTTAGTAATAATACTAATAGTTACAAAAGTGTTTCTAATACTAATTTTAATGAAAATAATGATAACTTGCATTATCTTCATAATAATGATAATAAAATTAATGTTAATGATAACAATAACTAATATTGATTTTAGTATTAGCATAATAATAATAATAATAATAATAATAATAATAATAATAATAATAATAATAATAATAATAATAATAATAATAATAATAATAATAATAAATAGAAATAAAATTACTACCTCAAAAGCTTTCAAAAAAAAAAATTTACGCCACAGACAAGGCCTAAACCCGCGACGTCCGGCTAACCCGATATTGTCCTTAACCATTGAGCTACTAGTTCAATCTTGGTTTAAATTCTATATTTATTTTATTTAACCCATCTTTCCAGCCTTAACTATATCTCTAAAAAAAATGTTTCTCCCATGTCGTTTCACAAACACACACCCTACCCACTTCTCTATCCTTTCAATTTTGTAACCACCTTCCCCTTAAACCATTTTAACCCTTAGTATTCTGCCTCTTTCTTCTTCTCCTAAAACCCATTTAATATCTTCATATCGTCTTCTCCTCATTATCATATGGTAACATCATAATACTTCATACCATTATTATCACGTATCATATCATCATGAATCATTATCATAAGCATCATTATTATCATATTATAATACCATCCTTGTTAAACAAAACCAATCACCCTCATTAACTATCCATAATTAGGCCCACTAGGATTACTACGTTACTAGTCCCTTTAGGGTTTAATGACCCATTTATTTTGGATTGATTAAAAGGAGCTTGACTTTTAACATGGATATTTCCACCTACACTTCCTATTCCATAATCTAATCATAACATATAGGTGGCCGACACCTTAAATATAATACTAAATTAAATGTAACTCAAAAAGAATTACAATGAGTGATTGATGGTTTATTACGGCCCACCCATTATTACGAGAAGAAAGCAACTCAAAACAAAAAACGTGGTCGACTTTTATTCACTGTTGAAAAAGAAAATGAGACATGAGGTGGCTTTTATTTATTGGTGAAGGTGGTAACATGTGGTGACCGAAAGTTGCAGCATTAAGCTGCTGTGATGGTTCGACAGAAATATGAAGCAGAAAGACGGTCGCGTTTATAGCAGTTTGTATGTGTGTGCGGTTATTTACATATGACTTTATGATTTGTTCATCAAGACAGAAATGGAAGAGAGGAAAATGATGATTGTGGGGTGGGGTCTTTGGTTAAAAGAACAAGCAAGTAGTAGTCGCTGGATTTGTTTCAAAGGGTAAAAGCAATCAAATAAAGTAATGAAAGTAATTGGTTCGGTTCCTTTAATCACTAAGTGGAATCATTTGTTGGATGTTTGTCGGCCAATAGAGAAAAAGAAGGACACGATGGATTTGCAGATTCATATTATAAATAGTGCTCCTTTATCGTTCTTGGTTCCTTTATATCCCCAAACGTTTTTACTGCATCGTTGTTAATAGAACACAAATAAAGATTATAGCAGCAAGAAAAAAAAAAAAGACAGAAGGTAACTGTGCAGTTGTAAATGGTTGGTTATTTAATGATGTTATTCGAGAGACAGCAGGCGAATTAGTTGTAGTAGTAACCATATTGCAGCAGCATATTATGCTGGTTCGATGTGGTGATTGGTTCGAGCTGAAACAGAAAACATACCACAAACAATAACGGCATTAAGGGTTGATCATTAATGATTGTTTGAGTCGTGAAGGTGGTGATATGGTTTGTTTGTTGATCTTCGAATAGCAGAGATGAGAACAAAGATATATGGATGCATGTATTTGGTTTATGTTTGTGTGAAGTGGATAGATAGATGATAATCAAGTGAGTTTGATTTCGTTAGTTTCTGTTTTTAATCCTCATTTGCAGTGATTACTAGTTTTGTAAATAGATAGTAATTGTATAATTGAGCTAATAAAAGATGATTTGATCATTTTGTTGGCATTGAGAAATTGATTCCATCGGGTACAAGTTTTGAAGACAAGAAGGACATTGAAAATGAATTAAATAATTAACTTGATGTTGATTTACAACTGAATATGGCTGTATCTGATGATTCTCTGGATCTGATAACGTAATTGGAGATCAAACACAATCAAAAATAGTTCTATGGCTACTTTTAACAATTTCGTACGATTTATACAAATTCATATATTTTATATGCATATAATTGTATTTATGTTTATATATATATATATATATATATATATATATATATATATATATATATATATATATCTGTATATACATTTATTATATATATATATATATATATATATATATATATATATATATATATAAGTGTGTTTATATATCGGTTTATATAATTCTATACAAAATTCAAAATTTTGGAAATTATCAAATATAAATATATTACTACTATTAATAATACAAATAATGATATTACTAATAACAATAATATTATTGATATAGGAATTAGTAATAACAAATGATAAATAATAATGTGATAACATAAATTCTAATAAAAATGGTGAGTCTTAGTGATAATAATAAATAATCATAACAATATTTAAGATTGTATCTTTAATCATTCTAAATCATATGTGGTTAGAATTATATTAACTTCTCTAAATAATAATCGAAACGTCCAACGAGTATTACAATCTTTTAATATTTATTTTTAATATACTTTAATTATATATAGTTATGTTTTAAATAATAATTATTATAATATCTTATTTTTTATTTTATTTTACATAATTAATTTTAAATACAACAACATATAATGTTTCAAATTATTTTTCCAATTTCCATTTATATATATATATATTTACATATACACACATAATTATTTACCATTAATTGTTCGTGAATCGTTGAGAACGGTCGATAGTCAAATGCATATATGAAACAGTTTAAAATTCTTGAGACTCAACCTAACAGACTTTTCTTATCGTCTCAAAATCATATAAAGATTAAGTTTAAATTTGGTCAAAAATTCCCGGGTCGTCACAGTACCTACCCGTTAAAGAAATTTTGTCCCAAAATTTGATCGAGGTTGACATGGCTAACAATCAGAATGTTTTCCTGACGAATATGAGTTGATAAATAGAGTTTTATTACTGTTGAGTAATATGGATAAGATAATTCGTTTATTCGAAGCGTACGAGTGAAGCTGTCACAAAAGATTGAGATAGAGATTTAACTTTTGACGTAGTGAATTTCCGGAATTTAAGGAATTTAAAGAAAATCTTCTAAATCTAAAAGATTTGATTCTTCGGCGAATAAGAAAATTAAGATTCTCTAATTAAATACGGAGATCTGCCTTGATTTTTCTATCAGATATTTCACTATAAATTAACTTCTTCCATTCCGTTACTCTTACCATTCCTATACCCAATTCCCAAATTCAAAAGTTTAAGAAAATGCTAAATCCAGTTCCGATCCTTGTCCTTATCCTTACTATCACAACCATCATTCTCCTTTTCCAACTTCCACCAGAGAAATCTGCTTACTTCTACTTTGCCCATGGGGTTATAGTGCTTTTAATCATCCCGTGTCTTTATGTTGATATAAACATTGATATATACGGTTTGTAATTTATATGTTGTTATCGGGCTTTATATCTTCCCTTATACTTCGAAGTCCTTGCTTTTGTTTTCTATAATCATTGTCATCCCTAGTTAATACTTCCCTCTATTTGCTACGATTTATACTCCAATTTCTATTTCGGAGCTTTGTCCCTTCGTTTCTTCTTCTTGCGATTGGACATCTCTTGTAATGGTCCAGAATTCGTAGATATAGGTTTCAGAATGAACATTGTTAATGTTCTAAGAAAGAAATGGTAATAGCACAATTTGACTTGTCAAATTACCAGAATTCAAGGAAAGATAGGACTATCAAGAAAAACATGTTCTTGATATGTTTATAGATTAGACAGAACGTAAGAGTCGTGTAACATGGCACATGATGATGTTATGATATGTGAATCATCACGTTTCATTAGAAACTCAGCATGACTTACTGTAATATAATCACATTGATCAAGTGTCATTATATTATACTAACTCATGCATCAATTTCCAACACTACTTCAAAATCATTCATAATTTAAATTCGAATGTTTCAGAATTTAGAAACTAAAATAGTTTCCTTTATGATATATCACAGATAGCACGAAGAGATAAATAATTTCGGATGAGAATATTTATGAAAATATCCTCAGAAATATCGAAGATATTTATGATGATATTTTGAATTTCTAAGTTCGATGATTGATAAAGAAAGATTTTCTGCAAGATTTTAACATGAGTACGGAGCTAGATATTCGTTGAAGGTTTCATCGGATTCAGAATTACCTGGTTTCTTTGAATATATGGTATGGTCCTTGTATTTGGCCTTGGTTTCCTTCATGGTTTGCTCAATCTATTTTCCAGTTCCAACTTTTCCGAGCTTTTCCAACATACTATTCTTTATCATCAAACTTCCGATGATTAAAGTCATTTACGGTTGTCTACGGTTTCTACTGCTTCATTCAGCTTTTTCAACATTCAAAGTATTGATTTGTAGACTGAGTGCTTTTCAGAATTTCAGAATGAAAGATCATAATTCTAAGGGATAAATATCATACATATAACTGTTGATGTAGATATGCTGTGAGTTTTCAAAGTACTGATTGCTGATTCCCGGTAATTGGTATGGCAGTTCTCGTTACAAGATGCGGATGAGTATATGATAGGGTTTCAATGAATAAATATAGTGATTTATCAGAGAGATTTAAGCTAAGAAGCAACGAGGTTGCTGGTACGTCTGCTGGTAATATGGTGGAATATAAAAAAATTCTCCAGTATCAAAAGGGTAATCGTATATATCAGGTTTATAGTAAGGCTACTTCGAATGAAAAGTCGAAGTTGGCTTGCTGGAGCTGTGACAAAATTGGCTACTTTGAAAAGGAATCGCAAAGTTATTTTTGCTAATAAATGCCAAAGGATGTGACGCGGCTACATGTTAAACTTTTACTCAGTTGCCGAGAGTTTTTCATGTGCATAACTATATGCATAAATCTTTTCTTCCGTAGATGAAGTGTGGTTGGTTCATCCTCTCGTTTGAGGTGTTTTCAAGAATTATGAAATGTTTGAACGCAGTTTGGAATCGTCAAGATACAAATGAGGTTTAAGATGAAATCAAGTGGCAACTTGAAGAATTTGTTTAGTTTAATATGTTATAATCAATATTTTAATTCATTTTAATTGTCCAATGTCAGCAGTCCACAGTTGACAGTCCACAATTAACAGTCCAATAATTCATATATAGCTTAATATATAATATCCGAATTAATTAATACGTATCGTGACCCGTATACATCTCAGACTCGATTACAACTCAAAGTATATATATTATTATAGAATCAACCTCAACCCTGTATAGAGAACTCGATCATTACTGCATATAGAGTGTCTATGGTTATTCCAAATAATATATATATATATATATATATATATATATATATATATATATATATATATATATATATATATATATATATATATATATATATGCATCGATATGATATGTCAAAACCTTGTATACGTGTCCCGATATTTAAAGTGCGTAAAAATAAATAACAGAAATTAAATGACGATAAATAAAGTGCGTAAAGTAAATAACTGAAATTAAATGACGATAAATAAAATTGCGAGAATGTAAATTGCGATAATTAAATTGCGATAAATAAAATGTAACCAGTTAGCTAGGAACAATTAGCTAGGAACAGTTAGCATGGATTCTTAATAAAATTCCTCATAGTTAATTTGTTTGTTTCTAACAAATTTTATTTTGTCAAATGTTTTCTTCATTATGCCATTTGTTAGATTCTGATAGATTAAAATCCAAATATGAAATTGAATGAAAATGGTTATTTTGTGGTGAACGGATATGTATATCTGTGAATGTAAGTAGGATAATAAATGAATGTTGAATCAGCTTCGTCGAATGTACAGTGTAACTTTTTAATGTGAAATCTAAATATTCCTCGGGTATTACCTACCCGTTAAAATATTTTCACCATTAACAGTTGTACAAAAGAATTTTCAATTACAATCTTTATGAAAATATATATAAATATATATTTTCTTCAGATGTAATCATGGATTTAATGAGTAGATATAATATTAACTCATTTGATTTACCTTTAGAACTAGAATACATAATCTCTAAAACATTAGAGATTACATAATCATCATGAAGAACGAAGATAACCGACGTAGAACAAGATGTAGAGCGAAGATTATGCTCGAGGTATAGATTGCGATGATGAAGCGTGTGATGTTGTGGCTTATGTTATTGGTGGTACTGGTATTGATGTTGGTGCTGGTGATGTTGCTGAAGCTGGTAAATTTTGCACCATTTTCTCCAAATTCATTTACTCGAGCGCGAAGTTTGTTGACTTCTTCTATTATTCCAGAATGATTGTCAGTTAGAACGAGCGGATGAATAAGGTTTTGAATTTTTAGATAGAATATACTCGTGGCGAGATATTCGATAAATGAGGCTGAAGATGGTATTTCAGACTGATTCGCCGGTAAGTGCTTCGGGTTCTTCGTCAAGAGGTAAATTCGGTTGGTGAAAAGGATCGCCTTCTTCGCGTCTCCATTGATTAAGTCGACTACGAACCCATCAGATGAATTGGGGATGGCTGATTGATGGATTCATTCTGGTGACACCGCTTTCGGAGCTTAGGTGTATATCCATGTCGGAATAGCTGTCGGAATAACTATCGGAATAGCTATCGAAATCTGAGGGACTCGAATTGGTTGAGGGATTCATCTCGTACGATCAGATGAAGGATTTTCGATAAGAAATGGATTATAGGATGTAGTTTAATACCCTACAATACATAATTTACATATGCATATATAATACTAAAATCCCATAAGTTACGGAGGAATCTACAGGAAATGTCAGGCAAAGTTTACAATAACAGATACGCTAAGATATGAATTAGCAGATATGCTAAGATATGAATTTTGTCTATACACTAATCATGCAATCAATGAAATAAGATGTTTCTAGACTAAGGATGATAAGCAAGTGATTCTCTAAGAATGATAAGCAGGTAATTTTTGACACGAAATGATAAGCAAAACTTTTGACATGCAGACACGGTCGAAGTCCAGACTCACTAATACATCCTAACGACTATCAGTTAGACACACTAATGCAAGACCCAGTTCGCTAAGACCACCGCTCTGATACCAACTGTAGTGCCCCGTCCTAATCCATCTGGACGAAGTCACCACCATCTGGTCCCATTGCGATGATCAACTCCAAGTAATGTCTATAAAATGAGCAAAAGCACAACGGAAGGTTTCTTTCATACCTGAGAATAAACAGGCTTTCAAGTGTCAACCAAAAGGTTGGTGAGTTCATAAGTTTATCATAAAACAATAAAATTCATCATTTTGATAGACCACAAGATTTAAATGCTGCATGGTACAAATGGGCCCGAATCCTATACCCACCTGTAATGTACATGCGATATCTTTTAAATACAGTACACCTTTATCGTGTACAAAATCATCTTTCATAAATCTTAGTAACCGTACACATATCTCGTGCACAAAAATAACATACACATAACCTGTGTATAAAATCATTCTCTTGATACATAACATTCATATCAATTGGTGGCAATTATCATGTCCACATAATTCAATGGTGGCAATTATCATGTCCACATAATTCAATGGTGGCAATTATTGAAATGTCCCGTTCTTATTGATTAAAAACGTTCCATATTAATTGATTTCGTTGCGAGGTTTTGACCTCTATATAAGACGTTTTTCAAAGACTGCATTCATTTTTAAAACAAACCATAACCTTTATTTCATAAATAAAGGTTTAAAAGCTTTACGTAGATTATCAAATAATGATAATCTAAAATATCCTGTTTACACACGACCATTACATAATGGTTTACAATACAAATATGTTACATCGAAATCAGTTTCTTGAATGCAGTTTTTACACAATATCATACAAACATGGACTCCAAATCTTGTCCTTATTTTAGTATGCAACAGCGGAAGCTCTTAGTATTCACCTGAGAATAAACATGCTTTAAACGTCAACAAAAATGTTGGTGAGTTATAGGTTTAACCTATATGTATCAAATCGTAACAATAGACCACAAGATTTCATATTTCAATACACATCCCATACATAGAGATAAAAATCATTCATATGGTGAACACCTGGTAACCGACATTAACAAGATGCATATATATAAGAATATCCCCATCATTCCGGGACACCCTTCGGATATGATATAAATTTCGAAGTACTAAAGCATCCGGTACTTTGGATGGGGTTTGTTAGGCCCAATAGATCTATCTTTAGGATTCGCGTCAATTAGGATGTCTGTTCCATAATTCTTAGATTACCAGACTTAATAAAAAGGGGCATATTCGATTTCGATAATTCAACCATAGAATGTAGTTTCACGTACTTGTGTCTATTTTGTAAATCATTTATAAAACCTGCATGTATTCTCATCCCAAAAATATTAGATTTTAAAAGTGGGACTATAACTCACTTTCATAGATTTTTACTTCGTCGGGAAGTAAGACTTGGCCACTGGTTGATTCACGAACCTATAACAATATATACATATATATCAAAGTATGTTTAAAATATATTTACAACACTTTTAATATATTTTGATGTTTTAAGTTTATTAAGTCAGCTGTCCTCGTTAGTAACCTACAACTAGTTGTCCACAGTTAGATGTACAGAAATAAATCGATAAATATTATCTTGAATCAATCCACGACCCAGTGTATACGTATCTCAGTATTGATCACAACTCAAACTATATATATTTTGGAATCAACCTCAACCCTGTATAGCTAACTCCAACATTCACATATAGAGTGTCTATGGTTGTTCCGAAATATATATAGATGTGTCGACATGATAGGTCAAAACATTGTATATGTGTCTATGGTATCTTAAGATTACATAATATACAATACAAGTTGATTAAGTTATGGTTGGAATAGATTTGTTACCAATTTTCACGTAGCTAAAATGAGAAAAATTATCCAATCTTGTTTTACCCATAACTTCTTCATTTTAAATCCGTTTTGAGTGAATCAAATTGCTATGGTTTCATATTGAACTATATTTTATGAATCTAAACAGAAAAAGTATAGGTTTATAGTCGGAAAAATAAGTTACAAGTCGTTTTTGTAAAGGTAGTCATTTCAGTCGAAAGAACGACGTCTAGATGACCATTTTAGAAAACATACTTCCACTTTGAGTTTAACCATAATTTTTGGATATAGTTTCATGTTCATAATAAAAATAATTTTCTCAGAATAACAACTTTTAAATCAATGTTTATCATAGTTTTTAATTAACTAACCCAAAACAGCCCGCGGTGTTACTATGACGGCGTAAATCCGGTTTTACGGTGTTTTTCGTGTTTCCAGGTTTTAAATCATTAAGTTAGCATATCATATAGATATAGAACATGTGTGTAGTTAATTTTAAAAGCCAAGTTATAAGGATTAACTTTTGTTTGCGAACAAGTTTAGAATTAACTAAACTATGTTCTAGTGATTACGAGTTTAAACCTTCGAATAAGATAGTTTTATATATATGAATCGAATGATGTTATGAAAATCATTACTACCTCAAGTTTAGTAGGTAAACCTACTGGAAGTGACAAGAAATGATCTAGCTTCAAAGGATCTTGGATGGCTTGAAAGTTCTTGAAGTAGGATCATGACACAAAAACAAGTTCAAGTAAGATTTTTACTCGAATTAAGATAGTTTATAGTTATAGAAATTGAATCAAAGTTTGAATATGAATATTACCTTGAATAATAAAGATAACCTACTGTATGTAACAAAGGTTTCTTGATCTTAGATGATTACTTGGAATGGATTAGAAAGCTTGGAAGTAAATTAGTAAACTTGAAGGGATTTTTGAAGTGTTCTTGAAGTGTTCTTCCTATGATGATTATAGCTTGATTCTTGAAGTGATTTTTGATGAAGATGATGATTAACTACTGGAAAAATACGTTCATAATAGTGTGTGTGTGTGTGTGTGTGTTGAGAGAGAATTAGAAAGAGAATTGGAAGTGAAATGGAGTGAATGATGAGTGGTAATTGGTGAGTGGTGAGTGGGGTTAAAAGGAGTTCTAGTTAGTTGACTAGCTCATGGTAGAAGTTAAAATTGATTAGTCATACATGACATAATCAAGAGTGGAATCCCATGCTAGTTCCTATTGGTATATACTCATAGTAAGTACGTTTTGAAGCTGTGTATAATACGGGTAAGAATACGACTAGAATTCTTGATGAAAGAAAAGAATGGAAAAGTAATTGTAACCATTTTCGTTAAGTATGAGTGTTTTGATATATGTCTTGAAGTCTTCCAAAAGTATTTTAATACATCTAAATACACTACATGTATATACATTTTAACTGAGTCGTTAAGTCATCGTTAGTCGTTATATGTAAGTGTTGTTTTGAAACCTTTAAGTTAACGATCTCAATTAATGTTGTTAACCCATTGTTTATTATATCTAATGAGATGTTAAATTATTATATTATCATGATATTATGATATATTAATATATCTTAATATGATATATATACATTTAAATGTCGTTACAACGATAATCGTTACATATATGTCTCGTTTCGAAATCCTTAAGTTAGTAGTGTTGTTTATATGTATATAACTCATTGTTAATATACTTATGGAGATACTTACTTATCATAATCTCATGTTAACCATATGTATATCCATATATATATCGTCATGTCATTTTTACAAGTTTTAACGTTCGTGAATCGCCGGTCAACTTGGGTGGTCAATTGTCTATATGAAACATATTTCAATTAATCAAGTCTTAACAAGTTTGATTGCTTAACATGTTGGAAACATTTAATCATGTAAATATCAATCTCAATTAATATATATAAACATGGAAAAGTTCGGGTCACTACAGTACCTACCCGTTAAATAAATTTCGTCTCGAAATTTTAAGCTGTTGAAGGTGTTGACGAATCTTCTGGAAATAGATGCGGGTATTTCTTCTTCATCTGATCTTCACGCTCCCAGGTGAACTCGGGTCCTCTACGAGCATTCCATCGAACCTTAACAATTGGTACCTTGTTTTGCTTAAGTCTTTTAACCTCACGATCCATTATTTCGACGGGTTCTTCGATGAATTGGAGTTTTTCGTTGATTTGGATTTCATCTAACGGAATAGTGAGATCTTCTTTAGCAAAAAATTTCTTCAAATTCGAGACGTGGAAAGTGTTATGTACAGCCGCGAGTTGTTGAGGTAACTCAAGTCGGTAAGCTACTGGTCCGACACGATCAATAATCTTGAATGGTCCAATATACCTTGGATTTAATTTCCCTCGTTTACCAAATCGAACAACGCCTTTCCAAGGTGCAACTTTAAGCATGACCATCTCTCCAATTTCAAATTCTATATCTTTTCTTTTAATGTCAGCGTAGCTCTTTTGTCGACTTTGGGCGGTTTTCAACCGTTGTTGAATTTGGATGATCTTCTCGGTAGTTTCTTGTATAATCTCCAGACCCGTAATCTGTCTATCCCCCACTTCACTCCAACAAATCGGAGACCTGCACTTTCTACCATAAAGTGCTTCAAACGGCACCATCTCAATGCTTGAATGGTAGCTGTTGTTGTAGGAAAATTCTGCTAATGGTAGATGTCGATCCCAACTGTTTCCGAAATCAATAACACATGCTCGTAGCATGTCTTCAAGCATTTGTATCATCCTTTCGCTCTGCCCATCAGTTTGTGGATGATAGGCAGTACTCATGTCTAGACGAGTTCCTAATGCTTGCTGTAATGTCTGCCAGAATCTTGAAATAAATCTTCCATCCCTATCAGAGATAATAGAGATTGGTATTCCATGTCTGGAGACGACTTCCTTCAAATACAGTCGTGTTAACTTCTCCATCTTGTCATCTTCTCTTATTGGCAGGAAATGTGATGATTTGGTGAGACGATCAACTATTACCCAAATAGTATCAAAACCACTTGCAGTCCTTGGCAATTTAGTGATGAAATCCATGGTACTGTTTTCCCATTTCCATTCTGGGATTTCGGGTTGTTGAAGTAGACCTGATGGTTTCTGATGCTCAGCTTTGACCTTAGAACACGTCAAACATTCTCCTACGTATTTAGCAACATCGGCTTTCATACCCGGCCACCAAAAATATTTCCTGAGATCCTTGTACATCTTCCCCGTTCCAGGATGTATTGAGTATCTTGTTTTATGAGCTTCTCTAAGTACCATTTCTCTCATATCTCCAAATTTTGGTACCCAAATCCTTTCAGCCCTATACCGGGTTCTGTCTTCCCAAATATTAAGATGTTTCTCCGATCCTTTGGGTATTTCATCCTTTAAATTTCCCTCTTTTAAAACTCCTTGTTGCGCCTCCTTTATTTGAGTAGTAAGGTTATTATGAATCATTATATTCATAGATTTTACTCGAATGGGTTCTCTGTCCTTCCTGCTCAAGGCATCGGCTACCACATTTGCCTTCCCCGGGTGGTAACGAATCTCAAAGTCGTAATCATTCAATAATTCAATCCACCTACGCTGCCTCATATTCAGTTGTTTCTGATTAAATATGTGTTGAAGACTTTTGTGGTCGGTATATATAATACTTTTGACCCCATATAAGTAGTGCCTCCAAGTCTTTAATGCAAAAACAACCGCGCCTAATTCCAAATCATGCGTCGTATAATTTTGTTCGTGAATCTTCAATTGTCTAGACGCATAAGCAATCACCTTCGTTCGTTGCATTAATACACAACCGAGACCTTGCTTTGATGCATCACAATAAATCACAAAATCATCATTCCCTTCAGGCAATGACAATATAGGTGCCGTAGTTAGCTTTTTCTTCAATAACTGAAACGCTTTCTCTTGTTCATCATTCCATTCAAATTTCTTCCCTTTATGCGTTAATGCAGTCAAGGGTTTTTCTATTCTGGAAAAGTCTTGGATGAACCTTCTGTAGTAACCAGCTAGTCCTAAAAACTGGCGTATGTGTTTCGGAGTTTTTGGGGTTTCCCACTTTTCAACAGTTTCTATCTTTGCCGGATCCACCTTAATACCTTCTTTGTTCACTATGTGACCGAGGAATTGAACTTCTTCCAACCAAAATGCACACTTTGAAAACTTAGCGTACAATTCTTCCTTCCTCAATACTTCTAACACCTTTCTCAAATGTTCACCGTGTTCTTGGTCATTCTTTGAGTAAATAAGTATGTCATCAATGAAAACAATGACAAACTTGTCAAGGTATGGTCCATACACTCGGTTCATAAGGTCCATGAACACAGCTGGTGCATTAGTTAAACCAAACGGCATGACCATAAACTCGTAATGATCGTAACGTGTTCTGAAAGCAGTCTTTGGAATATTATCTTCTTTCACCCGCATTTGATGATACCCGGAACGTAAGTCAATCTTTGAATAAACAGACGAGCCTTGTAGTTGATCAAATAAGTCGTAGATTCTCGGTAGTGGGTAGCGGTTCTTGATGGTAAGTTTGTTCAACTCTCGGTAGTCGATACACAACCTGAATGTACCATCTTTCTTCTTGACAAACAAAACAGGAGCTCCCCACGGTGATGTGCTTGGTCGAATGAAACCACGCTCTAAAAGTTCTTGTAATTGGCTTTGCAGTTCTTTCATCTCGCTGGGTGCGAGTCTGTAAGGAGCACGAGCTATTGGTGCAGCTCCTGGTACAAGATCTATTTGAAATTCAACGGATCGCTGTGGGGGTAATCCCGGTAATTCTTTCGGAAATACATCAGGAAATTCTTTTGCAATGGGAACATCATTGATGCTCTTTT
Organism: Rutidosis leptorrhynchoides; assembly: GCF_046630445.1. Classification (NCBI taxonomy): domain Eukaryota; kingdom Viridiplantae; phylum Streptophyta; class Magnoliopsida; order Asterales; family Asteraceae; genus Rutidosis; species Rutidosis leptorrhynchoides. Next base: position 292,476,870 of record NC_092339.1, on the reverse strand, counting down.
CTTCAGTTTGTACTTTCTCGACGTGTGCTAGAACAACATAGCAACCTTTTCTTATTAGTTTTTGTGCCTTCAAATTACTAATAATATGTAGCTTCGTGTTGCCCTTTTCTCCGTACACCATTAAGGGTTTTCCTTTTTCTCGTATAATGCGAATTGCATTTTTGTAACAAACGATCTCTGCTTTCACTTCTTTCAACTAATCCATACCAATTATCACATCGAAACTCCCTAACTCTACTGGTATCAAATCAATCTTAAATGTTTCGCTAACCAGTTTTATTTCTCGATTCCGACATATATTATCTGCTGAAATTAATTTACCATTTGCTAATTCGAGTAAAAATTTACTATCCAAAGGCGTCAATGGACAACTTAATTTAGCACAAAAATCTCTACTCATATAGCTTCTATCCGCACCCGATGTGACAACCCGGAAATTTCCAACCAAATTTAAACTTTAATCTTTATATGTTTCCGATACGATAAGCAATATTTGTTAAGTTAAATTGCAAGAATTTTAAACTATGTTCATACATTCATTCAACCTCGACCATGTTCCAACGATTCACAAACCATTAAACGAATATGATTATATATGTATATGTGTATATATATTATAACTTGAAACGTAAACAAAATATTAGATTAAATACTTTATATGATTGTATCTGTTTCAAAATATTTATCAATGGAATTAGAAGATAAGATCAAATGATTGAATTATCAGATATATTGAATTATGATTACAAGTCTCTGTTGAAAGGCCCACATTGATTTGAGAAATCTTTCCGTTTTAACAATATTCGGAAAATGGTAAAGTGATTTATAAATAAGAACAAATTGTCAATCATTGAGAACTAGACAAAGGATAGTGGAAGATTGAATCTCATAAAGACTCGATTGATCTATTTAGTTTCAAACGTACAAAAACGTTTTCAGTTTAAAAAGAACTTTATTATTAAAACGTATATAACTTTTATAAATATCTAGAACCACTTTTGACAACTCATTACTTAACTAGTATGATAAAGATAACGATATTTATATTTTATTTTATTAAATATATATAACGATTTAAATTAATATTATATATATTTATACGCGTATTATACGTACATAGTTTTATACTTTTACTATACTTAAACTTTACATTTACTTTATTTTTACTTTACTTTAACTTTAATAATTCACTTTAATAATTCATACTTTAATAATTTACTTTAATAATTCATACTTTAATAATTCACTTTAATAATTCATACTTTAATAATTCACTTTAATAATTCATACTTTAATAATTCATACTTTAATAATTCACTTTAATAATTCAAAAATCTATTATAAATAGAATTCAATAGGTTTCATTATTTCATAGAAACTTGAAAATATTTTTCTCTAAACTTTCTCAATCGATTTACATATATATATTTACTCCGTATTATTTCAAGATATTATTAGTATACATAAAATATTACGACGGAGTGCTGTCCGAGTGATTTCGAAATTGTTTTTCGAGTAGGATAGGATTAAGGAAATTATGGGTTATAGCTATGGAGGTGATTGAGTATGGTTCATGGGTATGCTCGTGAGGTCAATATAGTGTTTATCATTTCCGTTACGTCTACGTACCTTTCCTGCAATATTGAATCTCAATATTGATACGTGAGTACTCATAATTTAACTTTTACATACTAATAGTGTATCCCTGACTAGTGCTCGAGTATTTAGGATTATGCATGCTTGTACTTTTGATATTGCCCTTAGACAGGTTAGGTTGAATATTGAATTAGTTACACTTGCGGTTGAGATAAGGTATAAGATATGCATGTCCTTGGAAAGCTAGCGAAAAGTTAAGGACTTTTCCTTTAGATATCGAATGGTTTCGATGAACGGATTAGAAGTTATAATCAATTGAATTTTCTATATTTTTATTAAAAATGATTATTATTATCGTCGTTTTTATCGTAGTTCTAGTTTTATCTTATTATTATCATTATTATTATCTTTATCAATAAAAGGGATTTATCATTAAAAATTGTTATTTTTTTTATTATTACTATAGTTATTATCGTTAAAGTTATAATTAGTATTATTATTATTATCCAATTATTATTATTATTATTATTAGTATTATTATTATTATTATTATCATTATTAATATATATATCATTATTTAAAAATGGATATTGTCATTGTTATTATTATTATTACTATATTATCATTAAGATAATTATTAGTATTATCGTTAAAAATGTTATAGTAACTATCATTATTAATATTAGTGTAATTAAAACAAATATTTGTAACACCTAATTATTTTGATTACTATTATTATCATTATTATGAACACGATATAAAAGACGATTAAAAGCTATTAAACGAAACGATTAGGAAATAATGAGTAAGAGTATCATGATGAAATTAAAATATTATAAGATATTGATTTAGATAAAATTATCGTTCTTATTATTTTTATCATTACTATTATTATTAAAAATATCGTTAGTATTAAAACTATCATTTTAACAAAAATTATCATTTTAATAGAAATGTCATTGTTACTATAAAATATCATTATTATTATTATTATTTTAAATAGAATTATTATTTTAAAGATAATATTAAAACTTATCGTAAATATTAAAGTTATCATAATTAGAATTATCGTTTTATCATAATGTCATCTTAGTAATTATAAATATTGATATTTTTATAATAATTATTATTATTACAAAATAATACAACTTTTACTTACTATCATTATAGATATTATTTTATCAAATAAATATGTGATACAAACATATTTTACTACGTGTAATAACTTACTTTAATAATACCTATCATATTATCTTTATGATATTAAATGAACCCTATAAATTTTATTATTTAATATATATAAAAGTATATTATATTATATAAATTTAATATAAAATTTTATTTATTAATAAATAAATTATATTATTTACTCTAATAAATCTTTTAAAAATATTTAAAAATATAAAACGAAGATATTTAAACTATATATTAATCATGTATAGATTTTTAGAAATTATTTTGAGTCAAATTTACTTTTGTTGACTTTTGCATATTAGTCTCGAGCATTAGGATTGTGGTACACTATGACTGGGCCTAATTTGTTAGACAAATATTGACCAACACATAATTATATATAATTAATTTAGGTTCGTGAATCCGAGGCCAACCTTGCACTTGTTCAATGACGTTATATGTATTTTTACTACGAAATACAGTATGGTGAGTTTCATTTGCCTTTTTACCCTTTATATTTTTGGGACTGAGAATACATGCGCTTTTATAAATGTTTGACGAAATAGACACAAGTAATTGAAACTACATTCTATGGTTGAATTATCGAAATCGAATATGCCCCTTTTTATTAAAGTCTGGTAATCTAAGAATTAGGGAACAGACACCCTAATTGACGCGAATCCTAAAGATAGATCTATTGGGCCTAACAAACCCCATCCAAAGTACCGGATGCTTTAGTACTTCGAAATTTATATCATGTCCGAAGGAGGATCCCGGAATGATAGGGGATATTCTTATATGTATCTAGTTAATGTCGGTTACCAGGTGTTCACCATATGAATGATTATTTTTGTCTCTATGCATGGGACGTATATTTATGAGAACTGGAAATGAAATTCTTGTGGTCTATTAAAATGATGGAAATAAATGATTATGATAAACTAATGAACTCACCAACCTTTTGGTTGACACTTTAAAGCATGTTTATTCTCAGGTGTTAAAGAAATCTTCCGCTGTGCATTTGCTCATTTTAAAGATATTACTTGGAGTCTTTCATAGCATATTTCAAAGAACGTTGCATTCGAGTCATTGAGTTCATCAAAGATTATTATTAAATCAATTTATAGTTGGATAGTGGATATTATGAAATGGTATGCATGCCTGTCAATTTTTGATGTAAAGAAATTTTGTCTTTTAAAAACGAATGCAATGTTTGTAAAATGTATCATATAGAGGTCAAATACCTCGCAATGTAATCAACTATTATGAATCATTTATAATGTATATGAATGGGTCATTTCAGTTGGTATCAGAGCAGTGGTCTTAGCGAACCAGGTCTGCATTAGTGTGTCTAACAGATAAGTCGATAGGATGCATTAGTGAGTCTGGACTTCGACCGTGTCTGCATGTCAATAGTTTTGCTTATCATTTTGTGTCAAAAATTAACTACTTATCATCCTCAGGAAATTACCTGCTTATCATTTTTAGTCTAAGACACGTCTTGCTGCATTGATCGCATGAATAGTGTATATACAAAAATTCATATCTTAGCGTATCTGCTAAATCATATCTTATCGTATCTATTACTGTAAACGTTGCCTGATATATCCCGTAAATTCCTTCGTAATTTACGAAATCTTTTGTTCTATATATATGGATATTCTATGTAATTAGAATACCATCCGATAACCGAAAATCATTTCATATCAAAAAAAAAAAAATCCTTATTCAATCGTACGAAATGGAATTCATCATTAATTCAAGTTCCTCGGATTTCGAAATGGAATCCCACTCCAGCTCCGAAAGTAGTGTGACAGGAATAGATCAACCAATCAGTCATCACCTATTATGGATTAATTGGGGATGGGTTCGTAGCCTCCTCAATCATTGGAGACAAGAAGAAGGTGATCCCTTCCATCCACCACATTGCCCTCTTGACGAAGAACCTAAAGCACTTACCGGCGAACCTGTCCGAAACACCATTTTCTCGCTCATTTCCAGAGTATCTCGTCACGATTATATATTACATCAAATTTTAGATTTTATTTATCCGCTCGTCCGAACCGACAATCACCCCGGTGTAATAGAAGAAGTCAACGAGCTTCGCGCTCGGGTAGTGGCTTTGGAGAATATGGTGCAGAGATTACTAATACCAGCAGCAGCATCAGCAGCATAACCAGTACCACCATCATCAACGCCAACAGTACCATTACCACCTCCAACCACAACCGCGTCGTAAACCTCAACTTCACAATCTGTCCCACGAGCATCAACGTCATACGCACCATAGATACCAAGGAGTACCAACAACAATAACTGACGAAGTATTAATTCATAACTTCATTGGAGAAACATTCCGCGGCGATTATGTAATCTCTAAAGTCTTAGAGATTATCTAATCTTGCCCTAACCATAAATCAGTTAAGCGAACCAAAATGATAGAAGGAAGAGTAGAAACCCTGACAAAAATGGTGTGTGATTAACAAGCTAAACTTGCTTTACCAACATCATCAACAGTACCGTCAGCGTTACCAGCATCGTCAGTACAGTCAACATCCGAATCAACAACACCGATAACATCACAAACTCCGTAAGTTCAAGAATCACTGTGGACATCATTACGAATCAATAACGTGCATATTGTATCAACGAGTTATGAAGAATTAACTCATTCCCTCTGAAGAAATTATATGTATATTATATATATATATATATATATATATATATATATATATATATATATATATATATATATATATATATATATATATATATATATATATATATATATATATATATATATATATATATATTTTGAAATAAATCTTTCCGTGCTAAGCTATTGTGTGTGAATCTTAACTACTCGGTTAATTCATATTACAAATATGCAATAATGTACGTCCTTCGGTTGCAACTTAACCAGCGTTAACTACAATCTCTGTCGCAATTCAACAAATTCCAATTCATAATAAATCAAGTATATATTTGATTTTACACTTTCATCATCGATGTACCCGAAACTTTTCAGATAACATCATTCGTACTTTGCGAAATTCACAAGAATTCCACGAACCGAACATCATACATCAACAAATAACGAAGTATTGATTCATAATTTCAATGTCATTAAAGAAATACTGCGTAAAAGTTATGTACTTTTTAAAGCCTTTAGGGATTATTCAATTCTAGTTTCAACCGTAAATCAAATGAGTTTAATTTAACATTAACTCATTAAATCTATGTTACATCTGAAGAAAATATACATATATATATATTTTCATAAAGACTGTAATAAAATTCTTTTGTACAAAATATTAATTGTGAAATTTTTTTTTAACGGGTAGGTAATACCCGAGAGATATATAAATTTACAATTAATATGTTACATTCTTCGAATCTGATTTAGCAAATCATCCATTATACTCCCTACTTTCACAACAATATACATTCTTTTATAGAAATCAAAACAACCATACTCATTCAAAATTTAATTACATATTCTGATTTTGAAATCTCAAAATTCAACTTGAGATATGACCAAAATCATCACTCTTAGATCCTTACATCTTTCACAAGCTATATTTTGACTTCAAAACTGTGTTAGAATATCAAATGTATGTTAACGATTACAATCTGTGTTCAAACCCTTCAAAAATTTCTGAAGACACTTCGAATGATGAGCAATCGAGATGATGATCCAACCACATGTTACCCACAGTTATGTACCCGAAAAACTCTTGAAACCAAAGTAAAAGTTTAAACAACGTATCCGCGTCAGATTCTTTGGCATTTATTAGCAAAAATAACTTTGCGACTCCTATTCAAAGTAGCCAGTTTTGTCACAGCTCCAGCAAGTCAACTTCAACTTTTCAGTCAGACTAACCTTATTATAACCTTGAGATATACACCTTCGTTACCAGGGAACCTTTTACATTCCACCACATTATTAGCAGATATACCAACAACTTCATTACCCTTTGACTTTAGCCTCTCCAAAAAGTCATTATAATTATTCATTGAAACCCCATCATTTACTCATTCGCATCTTGTAATGAGAATTGCCACACGAATCATTGGGAATTAGCAATCAGTATTTTAAAATCTCGCAGGATGTCTACGACAACAGTTATATGTGTATATATAACGTCTATCTTCTGGACTTAATTTGAATGTGAAGTTTCTGAAAAATACTCCGAACTACGAATTGGTTCTCCGAAAATGGAAAAAAAAAAATGCTGATGAAGCAGCAAAAACTATAAACGACTTTAAACGGTAAAAGCTGGATGATAATGATGAAGTGTGTTGGCAAAGCGCAGAAAAAGAGAAGTTTTGGAACTGGAAAATGGATTGAGCAAAGTAGGAAGGAGGCTGTGGACAAATTACAAAGACTGAACCTGACTTCAAAGGATCCAAATGATTCAGTACCTGCTGAAGTCATTAACGAATACCTTGCTCCTGACTCTAAACCCCTACGGACAATATTCTTCATCATCCTCTGATATTAGAAATTCTAAAATATCATCATATCTTTCATTATAAATATCCTCCATATTTCTGAAGATATTTTTTTAATTTTTCTTATTTGAAATCATTTACCTCTTCGCGCTATTTGTATTACATCATAAAAGAAACTATTTTAGTTTCAAAATTCTGAAACATTCAAGTTTAAAATAGGAATATTTTGAAGTAATGTTGGGAACTGAAGCATGAATTAGTATAATATAATGACACTTGATCAATGTGATTATATTACAGTAAGTCATGCTGAGTTTCTAAATGGAACGTGATGATTCGCAGATCATAACATCATCATGTGCCATGTTATACAACTCTTGTATTCTATTTAACCTCTAAAATATCAAGAAAATATTTCTTGATGATTCGGCCTTTTCCAAGGTATTCTAGTAATTTGACAAGTCAAGATCGTGCCATCACAATTTCCTTCCTAGAACATTAACAATGTTCATTCCGAAATTCATATCTGTGAATTCTGGACCATTACAAGCGGTGCTTAATCGCAAGAAGAAGAAACGAAAGGACAAAACTCTGAAATAGAAATTGGGGTATAAATTGCAGCAAATAAAAGAGAGCATTAACTGTGAGTGATAATGATTATAGAAGACAGAAGCAAATACTTTGAAATATAAGGGAACATATAAATCCTAACGACAAACCAGAAATTATAAACCATATATATCGATGCATATAGCAATATAAAGACACGGGAGAACTAGAAACACTATAAACCTAAGAGTATAGTAGAAGTAAATAGATTCTTCCGGCGGTAGATGAAAAAGAAGAATGACCGATATGAAAGTTAGAAGTATATCGAGAATCAGAACTGGATGGAGCATATTGATGAATACTTTAAAATATGAGTTGAGGGGGAAAGAATAGAAGGTGATGAAACATGACTAGGAACTTAGAAATCAACAGATTTAACTCACACAATGGCGGAATAAGTGAATCAAACCCTCTAGTAAATAGGTTAAGTTTTTTTTGATTAATTTAGTCAAACCACAACTAAATCAAGTGTGATTAGATCAACACATAGAGCTATTATTCACCACCTGGGTGATTTGGACTGAGAGAGAATCGGAGGAGCTCACTAGATCTGAGTGTGTGTAACAAATGAGAGGCTTAACCTAAAATGAAGAACATAAGACTTTATATACCCCTGCTATTGACTCACCTATACGATTCATTCATCACACGTATGAGTTGGCTTCATCAGTCGTACGGGTGATCACTCACTCGTGTCTTCTCATTTAGGTTGTAATTGTGACTTAGCTCAGCATCAACCGTGCGTATGAGCCTGTCAGCTGTACTAGTGAGGCTTCGCTCGTACGTCTGACTAAGTCTAACATAGTTAAACATCTAAATCTCATTCCTGCAGTTCCTGTAACCACATACAAACACAGATAGGATAATAACGAGCAATCATGGTGGCCTGTAAACTGTTGTACCTGCAATGGACGCGGGTAGATGTATAGGAACTTGCATAAAATGCATCAACAGAAGGTGTGAGTTGTAAGGAAACGAAGGAGGTGAATTTATAAGAAAATCTCCTACAGAACAATTAAAATGGACGATCGCATTTAAAGTGGATCCTAATTCCCTTGATTACCGGAGAGTCAAATCTTATTAAGAAGATTTTCTTCAAATCCCTTGAAATCTGGAAATCAATCATATCTACGTCAAATGATAAGATGAATCTACACTTACTCATTTCACTCTTCTATGTTAGCTTCATTCGTACTCTTCATATAAATGGATTGTTTATCCAAATTATTCGCTGATGATAAAACTCTAATTTTTAGCCCGTATGCATCATGAAAACATACTTATTATCATTCACGACCTTTCCACTCAAATTTCGGGACGAAATTTCTTTAACGGGTAGGTACTGTGACAACCCGGAAATTTCCAACCAAATTTAAACTTTAATCTTTATATGTTTCCGATACGATAAGCAATATTTGTTAAGTTAAATTGCAAGAATTTTAAACTATGTTCATACATTCATTCAACCTCGACCATGTTCCAACGATTCACGAACCATTAAACGAATATGATTATATATGTATATGTGTATATATATTATAACTTGAAACGTAAACAAAATATTAGATTAAATACTTTATATGATTGTATCTGTTTCAAAATATTTATCAATGGAATTAGAAGATAAGATCAAATGATTGAATTATCAGATATATTGAATTATGATTACAAGTCTCTGTTGAAAGGCCCACGTTGATTTGAGAAATCTTTCCGTTTTAACAATATTCGGAAAATGGTAAAGTGATTTATAAATAAGAACAAATTGTCAATCATTGAGAACTAGACAAAGGATAGTGGAAGATTGAATCTCATAAAGACTCGATTGATCTATTTAGTTTCAAACGTACAAAAACGTTTTCAGTTTAAAAAGAACTTTATTATTAAAACGTATATAACTTTTATAAATATCTAGAACCACTTTTGACAACTCATTACTTAACTAGTATGATAAAGATAACGATATTTATATTTTATTTTATTAAATATATATAGCGATTTAAATTAATATTATATATATTTATACGCGTATTATACGTACATAGTTTTATACTTTTACTATACTTAAACTTTACATTTACTTTATTTTTACTTTACTTTAACTTTAATAATTCACTTTAATAATTCATACTTTAATAATTCACTTTAATAATTCATACTTTAATAATTCACTTTAATAATTCATACTTTAATAATTCACTTTAATAATTCATACTTTAATAATTCATACTTTAATAATTCACTTTAATAATTCAAAAATCTATTATAAATAGAATTCAATAGGTTTCATTATTTCATAGAAACTTGAAAATATTTTTCTCTAAACTTTCTCAATCGATTTACATATATATATTTACTCCGTATTATTTCAAGATATTATTAGTATACATAAAATATTACGACGGAGTGCTGTCCGAGTGATTTCGAAATTGTTTTTCGAGTAGGATAGGATTAAGGAAATTATGGGTTATAGCTATGGAGGTGATTGAGTATGGTTCATGGGTATGCTCGTGAGGTCAATATAGTGTTTATCATTTCCGTTACGTCTACGTACCTTTCCTGCAATATTGAATCTCAATATTGATACGTGAGTACTCATAATTTAACTTTTACATACTAATAGTGTATCCCTGACTAGTGCTCGAGTATTTAGGATTATGCATGCTTGTACTTTTGATATTGCCCTTAGACAGGTTAGGTTGAATATTGAATTAGTTACACTTGCGGTTGAGATAAGGTATAAGATATGCATGTCCTTGGAAAGCTAGCGAAAAGTTAAGGACTTTTCCTTTAGATATCGAATGGTTTCGATGAACGGATTAGAAGTTATAATCAATTGAATTTTCTATATTTTTATTAAAAATGATTATTATTATCGTCGTTTTTATCGTCGTTCTAGTTTTATCTTATTATTATCATTATTATTATCTTTATCAATAAAAGGGATTTATCATTAAAAATTGTTATTTTTTTTATTATTACTATAGTTATTATCGTTAAAGTTATAATTAGTATTATTATTATTATTATCCAATTATTATTATTATTATTATTAGTATTATTATTATTATTATTATCATTATTAATATATATATCATTATTTAAAAATGGATATTGTCATTGTTATTATTATTATTACTATATTATCATTAAGATAATTATTAGTATTATCGTTAAAAATGTTATAGTAACTATCATTATTAATATTAGTGTAATTAAAACAAATATTTGTAACACCTAATTATTTTGATTACTATTATTATCATTATTATGAACACGATATAAAAGACGATTAAAAGCTATTAAACGAAACGATTAGGAAATAATGAGTAAGAGTATCATGATGAAATTAAAATATTATAAGATATTGATTTAGATAAAATTATCGTTCTTATTATTTTTATCATTACTATTATTATTAAAAATATCGTTAGTATTAAAACTATCATTTTAACAAAAATTATCATTTTAATAGAAATGTCATTGTTACTATAAAATATCATTATTATTATTATTTTAAATAGAATTATTATTATAAAGATAATATTAAAACTTATCGTAAATATTAAAGTTATCATAATTAGAATTATCGTTTTATCATAATGTCATCTTAGTAATTATAAATATTGATATTTTTATAATAATTATTATTATTACAAAATAATACAACTTTTACTTACTATCATTATAGATATTATTTTATCAAATAAATATGTGATACAAACATATTTTACTACGTGTAATAACTTACTTTAATAATACCTATCATATTATCTTTATGATATTAAATGAACCCTATAAATTTTATTATTTAATATATATAAAAGTATATTATATTATATAAATTTAATATAAAATTTTATTTATTAATAAATAAATTATATTATTTACTCTAATAAATCTTTTAAAAATATTTAAAAATATAAAACGACGATATTTAAACTATATATTAATCATGTATAGATTTTTGGAAATTATTTTGAGTCAAATTTACTTTTGTTGACTTTTGCATATTAGTCTCGAGCATTAGGATTGTGGTACACTATGACTTGGCCTAATTTGTTAGACAAATATTGACCAACACATAATTATATATAATTAATTTAGGTTCGTGAATCCGAGACCAACCTTGCACTTGTTCAATGACGTTATATGTATTTTTACTACGAAATACAGTATGGTGAGTTTCATTTGCCTTTTTACCCTTTATATTTTTGGGACTGAGAATACATGCGCTTTTATAAATGTTTGACGAAATAGACACAAGTAATTGAAACTACATTCTATGGTTGAATTATCGAAATCGAATATGCCCCTTTTTATTAAAGTCTGGTAATCTAAGAATTAGGGAACAGACACCCTAATTGACGCGAATCCTAAAGATAGATCTATTGGGCCTAACAAACCCCATCCAAAGTACCGGATGCTTTAGTACTTCGAAATTTATATCATGTCTGAAGGAGGATCCCGGAATGATAGGGGATATTCTTATATGTATCTAGTTAATGTCGGTTACCAGGTGTTCACCATATGAATGATTATTTTTGTCTCTATGCATGGGACGTATATTTATGAGAACTGGAAATGAAATTCTTGTGGTCTATTAAAATGATGGAAATAAATGATTATGATAAACTAATGAACTCACCAACCTTTTGGTTGACACTTTAAAGCATGTTTATTCTCAGGTGTTAAAGAAATCTTCCGCTGTGCATTTGCTCATTTTAAAGATATTACTTGGAGTCTTTCATAGCATATTTCAAAGAACGTTGCATTCGAGTCATTGAGTTCATCAAAGATTATTATTAAATCAATTTATAGTTGGATAGTGGATATTATGAAATGGTATGCATGCCTGTCAATTTTTGATGTAAAGAAATTTTGTCTTTTAAAAACGAATGCAATGTTTGTAAAATGTATCATATAGAGGTCAAATACCTCGCAATGTAATCAACTATTATGAATCGTTTATAATGTATATGAACGGGTCATTTCACCCGAATCAAATAAAACGTAAGCAGATTTATTGTCAATAAGAAACGTACCCGTAACAAGCTCCGGGTCTTCCTGTGCCTCTGCCGCATTAATATTGAAAACTCTTCCGCGGCCTTGTCCATTCGTGTTCTCCTGGTTCGGGCAATTTCTAATAATGTGGCCCGGTTTTCCACATTTATAATAAACTACATTGGCATAACTTGCTCCGACACTACTTGCTCCGCCATTACTCGTTCCGACACCATTTGTTCCTTTCGTTCTATTAACCCCTGGTCCGTAGACCTCACACTTCGCCGCGCTATGACCATTTCTTTTACACTTGTTGCAAAATTTGGTGCAGAACCCCGAGTGATACTTTTCACACCTTTGGCATAGCTGCTTCTGATTGTTGTTGTTGTTGCGGTTATTATTGTTGTTGGGATGATTGTTGTAGTTGCTGTTGTTGTTGTTGGGCCGTTTGTTGTAGTTGCAATTGATGTTGCGATTGTTGGGATAATTGTTGCGATTATTGTTGTAATTGCTGTTGTTGTTGTATTGGTGATTCTTATCACCGTTTTCCTCCCACTTTCTTTTTTTTTGCTTCACAATGGCCTCTTCAGCAGTCTGTTCTTTAATTCTTTCTTCAATCTGGTTCACTAGTTTGTGAGCCATTCTACATGCCTGTTGTATGGAGGCGGGCTCGTGTGAACTTATATCTTCTTGGATTCTTTCCGGTAATCCTTTCACAAACGCGTCGATCTTCTCTTCCTCATCTTCGAATGCTCCCGGACACAATAGGCACAATTCTGTGAATCGTCTTTCGTACGTGGTAATATCAAATCCTTGGGTTCGTAACCCTCTAAGTTCTGTCTTGAGCTTATTGACCTCGGTTCTGGGACGGTACTTCTCGTTCATCAAGTGCTTGAATTCTGACCACGGTAGTGCGTACGCATCATCTTGTACCACTTGCTCTAGATAGGTATTCCACCATGCTAACGCAGAACCTGTGAAGGTATGCGTAGCGTACTTCACTTTGTCCTCTTCAGTACACTTACTTATGGCAAACACCGATTCGACCTTCTCGGTCCACCATTTCAATCCGATCGGTCCTTCGGTTCCATCAAATTCCAAAGGTTTACAGGCAGTGAATTCTTTGTAGGTGCATCCTACACGATTTCCTGTACTGCCAGATCCAAGGTTATTATTGGTATGTATCGTAGCCTGTACTGCGGCTATGTTTGAAGCTAGAAAAGTACGGAATTCCTCTTCATTCATATTCACGGTGTGTCGAGTAGTCGGTGCCATTTCCTTCAAAATAGTCAAATGGAACAAGTTAATCTTACAGAATATTAAGAGTAGTTAATAGTATTTCGTAGCATAATATGAACTCATTTATAAAAGCTTTTTCTTCATATTAGCGTTTTATAAGTTTAAATTCGGGTAGTACCTACCCGTTAAGTTCATACTTAGTAGCTAATATACAATTCAACTACTACAATTCTATATGAAAAACTGATTGTAATAATATTTCGCGTTCAAACTTTTATACAATATTTTACAAACTTACAATACCGTTTATTTTACATAAAGCATGAAATATAGCACACAATAACTTTGATACAAGATAGTTGTGAAGATAATTCTAGCTAGTAAATAAAGACACATAATTCATACGTCCAGAAACAAGTCATGCATTCTGGTTTTACTAGGACTACTTCCCATCCTTGGTCTTGTGGAACATAACCATTATGGCCGTTGATAAGACAGCGTGTTGTAACGTCGTCAAAGGGACGAGGGTTATGTAATGACCAACAGTCTCATAATAACCTAAAAACCTCATTTCTTACCCCAATTACCGACTCCGTCACTTGTGAGAACGTTTTGTTTAATAGTTGTAGCCCGATGTTCTTGTTCTCACTTTGGTGAGAAGCGAACATTACTAACCTGTAAGCATAACATACTTCTTTATGTTGCATGTTAGCCGCTTTTTCTAAATCACGAAGTCCTATATTCAGATATACTGAGTCAAAATACTTTCTTAACCCGTTGCGTAAAATAGCATTTGGGTTCCCCGCAATATATGCGTCAAAGTAAACACATCGTAACTTATGGATTTCCCAATGTGATATCCCCCATCTTTCGAACGAAAGCCTTTTATAAACCAAGGTATTCTTGGAACGTTCTTCGAATGTCTTACAAACTGATCTCGCCTTAAATAGTCGTGCCGAGGAATTCTGACCGACTCTAGACAAGATTTCATCAATCATGTCTCCGGGTAGGTCTCTTAAAATATTGGGTTGTCTATCCATTTTGTGTTTTTATACTGTAAAATAGACAAGAGTTAGATTCATAAAAAAATATACTTATTAATACAAGCAATTTTTACATATATCATAAAGCATAAGCACACTATATTACATATATTACACCACACGAATACAACTATCTTATTCCGACTCGCTCGTTTCTTCTTGTTCGGTTTTGGTTCGTTTTACCAAGTTTCTCGGGATATATGATGATCCCCTAATACGAGCCGTCGTTGTCCACATTGGTTTAGAAAAACCTGGTGGTTTAGAGGTTCCCGGGTCATTGTTACAACTTAAGGACTTCGGGGGTTGACGATACATATAAAGTTCATCAGGGTTGGAATTAGATTTCTCTATTTTTATGCCCTTTCCCTTATTATTTTCTTTTGCCTTTTTAAATTCAGTTGGGGTAATTTCTATAACATCATCGGAATTCTCGTCGGAATCCGATTCATCGGAGAATTGGTAATCCTCCCAATATTTTGCTTCCTTGGCGGAAACACCATTGACCATAATTAACCTTGGTCGGTTGGTTGAGGATTCTATTTTACTTAACCGTTTTATTATTTCCCCCACCAGTTCTATTTCTTCTTCCGATTCCGATTCTTCTTCCGGTTCCGACTCTTCTTCCGGTTCCTCTTCGGGAACTTGTGAATCAGTCCACGAATCATTCCAATTTACATTTGACTCTTCATTATTATTAGGTGAGTCAATGGGACTTGTTCTAGAGGTAGACATCTATCACATAATATCAAACACGTTAAGAGATTAATATATCACATAATATTCATATGTTAAAAATATATAGTTTCCAACAAAAATGTTAAGCAATCATTTTTAAAGAAAACACGGTCGAAGTCCAGACTCACTAATGCATCCTAACAAACTCGATAAGACACACTAATGCAAATTTTCTGGTTCTCTAAGACCAACGCTCGGATACCAACTGAAATGTCCCGTTCTTATTGATTAAAAACGTTCCATATTAATTGATTTCGTTGCGAGGTTTTGACCTCTATATAAGACGTTTTTCAAAGACTGCATTCATTTTTAAAACAAACCATAACCTTTATTTCATAAATAATGGTTTAAAAGCTTTACGTAGATTATCAAATAATGATAATCTAAAATATCCTGTTTACACACGACCATTACATAATGGTTTACAATACAAATATGTTACATCGAAATCAGTTTCTTGAATGTAGTTTTTACACAATATCATACAAACATGGACTCCAAATCTTGTCCTTATTTTAGTATGCAACAGCGGAAGCTCTTAGTATTCACCTGAGAATAAACATGCTTTAAACGTCAACAAAAATGTTGGTGAGTTATAGGTTTAACCTATATGTATCAAATCGTAACAATAGACCACAAGATTTCATATTTCAATACACATCCCATACATAGAGATAAAAATCATTCATATGGTGAACACCTGGTAACCGACATTAACAAGATGCATATATATAAGAATATCCCCATCATTCAGGGACACCCTTCGGATATGATATAAATTTCGAAGTACTAAAGCATCCGGTACTTTGGATGGGGTTTGTTAGGCCCAATAGATCTATCTTTAGGATTCGCGTCAATTAGGGTGTCTGTTCCCTAATTCTTAGATTACCAGACTTAATAAAAAGGGGCATATTCGATTTCGATAATTCAACCATAGAATGTAGTTTCACGTACTTGTGTCTATTTTGTAAATCATTTATAAAACCTGCATGTATTCTCATTCCAAAAATATTAGATTTTAAAAGTGGGACTATAACTCACTTTCACAAATTTTTACTTCGTCGGGAAGTAAGACTTGGCCACTGGTTGATTCACGAACCTATAACAATATATACATATATATCAAAGTATGTTTAAAATATATTTACAACACTTTTAATATATTTTGATGTTTTAAGTTTATTAAGTCAGCTGTCCTCGTTAGTAACCTACAACTAGTTGTCCACAGTTAGATGTACAGAAATAAATCGATAAATATTATCTT
Organism: Rutidosis leptorrhynchoides; assembly: GCF_046630445.1. Classification (NCBI taxonomy): domain Eukaryota; kingdom Viridiplantae; phylum Streptophyta; class Magnoliopsida; order Asterales; family Asteraceae; genus Rutidosis; species Rutidosis leptorrhynchoides. The sequence goes on along the minus strand of NC_092339.1, from coordinate 292,459,755 downwards.
GAATCAATCCACGACCCAGTGTATACGTATCTCAGTATTGATCACAACTCAAACTATATATATTTTGGAATCAACCTCAACCCTGTATAGCTAACTCCAACATTCACATATAGAGTGTCTATGGTTGTTCCGAAATATATATAGATGTGTCGACATGATAGGTAGAAACATTGTATACGTGTCTATGGTATCTCAAGATTACATAATATACAATACAAGTTGATTAAGTTATGGTTGGAATAGATTTGTTACCAATTTTCACGTAGCTAAAATGAGAAAAATTATCCAATCTTGTTTTACCCATAACTTCTTCATTTTAAATCCGTTTTGAGTGAATCAAATTGCTGTGGTTTCATATTGAACTCTATTTTATGAATCTAAACATAAAAAGTATAGGTTTATAGTCGGAAAAATAAGTTACAAGTCGTTTTTGAAAAGGTAGTCATTTCAGTCGAAAGAACGACGTCTAGATGACCATTTTAGAAAACATACTTCCACTTTGAGTTTAACCATAATTTTTGGATATAGTTTCATGTTCATAATAAAAATCATTTTCTCAGAATAACAACTTTTAAATCAAAGTTTATCATAGTTTTTAATTAACTAACCCAAAACAGCCCGCGGTGTTACTACGACGGCGTAAATCCGGTTTTACGGTGTTTTACGTGTTTCCAGGTTTTAAATCATTAAGTTAGTATATCATATAGATATAGAACATGTGTATAGTTAATTTTAAAAGTCAAGTTAGAAGGATTAACTTTTGTTTGCGAACAAGTTTAGAATTAACTAAACTATGTTCTAGTGATTACGAGTTTAAACCTTCGAATAAGATAGTTTTATATATATGAATTGAATGATGTTATGAACATCATTACTACCTCAAGTTTAGTAGGTAAACCTACTGGAAGTGGTAAGAAATGATCTAGCTTCAAAGGATCTTGGATGGCTTGAAAGTTCTTGAAGTAGGATCATGACACAAAAACAAGTTCAAGTAAGATTTTTACTCGAATTAAGATAGTTTATAGTTATAGAAATTGAATCAAAGTTTGAATATGAATATTACCTTGAATAAGAAAGATAACCTACTATATATAACAAAGGTTTCTTGATCTTAGATGATTACTTGGAATGGATTAGAAAGCTTGGAAGTAAATTAGTAAACTTGAAGGGATTTTTGAAGTGTTCTTGAAGTGTTCTTCCTATGATGATTATAGCTTGATTCTTGAAGTGATTTTTGATGAAGATGATGATTAACTACTGGAAAAATACGTTCATAATAGTGTGTGTGTGTGTGTGTGTGTTGAGAGAGAATTAGAAAGAGAATTGGAAGTGAAATGGAGTGAATGATGAGTGGTAATTGGTGAGTGGTGAGTGGGGTTAAAAGGAGTTCTAGTTAGTTGACTAGCTCATGGTAGAAGTTAAAATTGATTAGTCATACATGACATAATCAAGAGTGGAATCCCATGCTAGTTCCTATTGGTATATACTCATAGTAAGTACGTTTTGAAGCTGTGTATAATACGGGTAAGAATACGACTAGAATTCTTGATGAAAGAAAAGAATGGAAAAGTAACTGTAACCATTTTCGTTAAGTATGAGTGTTTTGATATATGTCTTGAAGTCTTCCAAAAGTATTTTAATACATCTAAATACACTACATGTATATACATTTTAACTGAGTCGTTAAGTCATCGTTAGTCGTTATATGTAAGTGTTGTTTTGAAACCTTTAAGTTAACGATCTCAATTAATGTTGTTAACCCATTGTTTATTATATCTAATGAGATGTTAAATTATTATATTATCATGATATTATGATATATTAATATATCTTAATATGATATATATACATTTAAATGTCGTTACAACGATAATCGTTACATATATGTCTCGTTTCGAAATCCTTAAGTTAGTAGTCTTGTTTATACGTATATAACTCATTGTTAATATACTTATGGAGATACTTACTTATCATAATCTCATGTTAACCATATGTATATCCATATATATATCGTCATGTCGTTTTTACAAGTTTTAACGTTCGTGAATCGCCGGTCAACTTGGGTGGAAAATTGTCTATATGAAACATATTTCAATTAATCAAGTCTTAACAAGTTTGATTGCTTACCATGTTGGAAACATTTAATCATGTAAATATCAATCTCAATTAATATATATAAACATGGAAAAGTTCGGGTCACTACAATTATCATGTCCACAGAATTCAAAGGTGGCAATTATCATGTCCACATAATTCAACGGTGGCAATTATCATGTCCACATGTTTCAACAATAATCCGCAGAACTTCTGTATGCATAATAATTCATTCAAGGAATGTTTTGCTTATGTCTATCTCGTCAAACATTTATAAAAGCATTTCATGTATTCGCAGTTCAAAATATATTTCAAAAGCATTTAATAAAGCAGTTGTAAAAAAAGCGCATGTATTCTCAGTCCCAAAATTGTAAAGAGTAAAAGGGATCATATGAAACTCACTCTACAATATTTTGTAGTAAAAATATTCATATGACGATACTGAACAACGCAGGGTTAGCCTCGGATTCACGAACCTATATCATTCATATATGTATTAAAACATATTCTTATAATCGAACAATTTATTTATATATTAATTTACATATTATATATTTTAATTGGTGTTTATATTTAAAATGATTATTATTTATATAGTTATATTAATATATCCATATTTATATATATAATTGTTTAGTGTTATATTTAAAATCAATAGTTTGTTTTATGTAAATATTTATATAACTAATATTAATAAGTTCGATATATATGTAGTTATGTAAAATATTAATAATAAAAATATTTATATTGTTAGTAATAATACTAATAGTTACAAAAGTGTTTCTAATACTAATTTTAATGAAAATAATGATAACTTGCATTATATTCATAATAATGATAATAAAATTAATGTTAATGATAACAATAACTAATATTGATTTTAGTATTAGCATAATAATAATAATAATAATAATAAATAGAAATAAAATTACTACCTCAAAAGCTTTCAAAAAAAAAAAAATTACGCCACAGACAAGGCTTGAACCCGCGACGTCCCGCTAACCCGATATTGTCCTTAACCATTGAGCTACTAGTTCAATCTTGGTTTAAATTCCATATTTATTTTATTTAACACATCTTTCCAGCCTTAACTATATCTCTAAAAAAAAATGTCGCTCCCATGTCTCAAACCCTTGACCTCTCGTTTCACAAACACACACCCTAACCACTTCTCTATCCTTTCAATTCTGTAACCACCTTCCCCTTAAACCATTTTAACACTTAGTATTCTGCTTCTTTCTTCTTCTCCTAAAACCCATTTAATATCTTCATATCGTCTTCTCCTCATTATCATATGGTAACATCATAATACTTCATACCATTATTATTACGTATCATATCATCATGAATCATTATCCTAATCATCATTATTATCATATTATAATACCATCCTTGTTAAACAAAACCGATCACCCTCATTAAGTATCCATAATTAGGCCCACTAGGATTACTACGTTACTAGTCCCTTTAGGGTTTAATGACCCATTTATTTTGGATTGATTAAAAGGAGCTTGACTTGTAACATGGATATTTCCACCTACACTTCCTATTCCATAATCTAATCATAACATATAGGTGGCCGACACCTTAAATATAATACTAAATTAAATGTAACTCAAAAAGAATTACAATGAGTGATTGATGGTTTATTACGGCCCACCCATTATTACGAGAAGAAAGCAACTCAAAACCAAAAACGTGGTCGACTTTTATTCACTGTTGAAAAAGAAAATGAGACACGAGGTGGCTTTTATTTATTGGTGAAGGTGGTAACATGTGGTGACCGAAAGTTGCAGCATTAAGCTGCTGTAATGGTTCGACAGAAATATGAAGCAGAAAGACGGTCGTGTTTATAGCAGTTTGTATGTGTGTGTGGTTATTTACATATGACTTTATGATTTGTTCATCAAGACAGAAATGGAAGAGAGGAAAATGATGATTGTGGGGTGGGGTCTTTGGTTAAAAGAACAAGCAAGTAGTAGTCGCTGGATTTGTTTCAAAGGGTAAAAGCAATCGAATAAAGTAATGAAAGTGATTGGTTCAGTTCCTTTAATCACTAAGTGGAATCATTTGTTGGATGTTTGTCGGCCAATAGAGAAAAAGAAGGACACGATGGATTTGCAGATTCATATTATAAATATTGCTCCTTTATCGTTCTCGGTTCCTTTATATCCCCAAACATTTTTACTGCATCGTTGTTAATAGAACACAAATAAAGATTATAGCAGCAAGAAAAAAAAAAGACAGAAGGTAACTGTGCAGTTGTAAATGGTTGGTTGTTTGATGATGTTATTCGAGAGACAGTAGGCGAATTAGTTGTAGTAGTAACCATATTGCAGCAGCATATTATGATGGTTCGATGTGGTGATTGGTTCGAGCTTAAACAGAAAATATACCACAAACAATAACGGCATTAAGGGTTGATCATTGATGATTGTTTGAGTCGTGAAGGTGGTGATATGGTTTGTTTGTTGATCTTCGAATAGCAGAGATGAGAACAAAGATATGTGGGTGCATGTATTTGGTTTATGTTTGTGTGAAGTGGATAGATAGATGATAATCAAGTGAGTTTTGATTTCGTTAGTTTCTGTTTTTAATCCTCATTTGCAGTGATTACTAGTTTTGTAAATAGATAGTAATTGTATAATTGAGCTAATAAAAGATGATTTGATCATTTTGTTGGCATTGAGAAATTGATTTCATCGGGTACAAGTTTTGAAGACAAGAAGGACATTGAAAATGAATTAAATAATTAACTTGATGTTGATTTACAACTGAATATGGCTGTATCTGATGATTCTCTGGATCTGATAACGTAATTGGAGATCAAACACAATCAAAAATAGTTCGATGGCTACTTTTAACAATTTTGTACGATTTATACAAATTCATATATTTTATATGCATATAATTGTATTTATGTTTATATATATATGTATATGTATATATATATATATATATATATATATATATATATATATATATATATATATATATATATATATATATATATATATATATATATATAAGTGTGTTTATATATCGGTTTATATAATTCTGAACAAAATTCAAAATTTTGGAAATTATCAAATATAAATATATTACTACTATTAATAATATAAATAATGATATTACTAATAATAATAATATTATTGATATAGGAATTAGTAATAACAAATGATAAATAATAATGTGATAACATAAATTCTAATAAAAATGGTGAGTCTTAGTGATAATAATAAATAATCATAACAATATTTAAGATTGTATCTTTAATCATTCTAAATCATATGTGGTTAGAATTATATTAACTTCTCTAAATAATAATCGAAACGTCCAATGAGTATTACAATCTTTTAATATTTATTTTTAATATACTTTAATTATATATAGTTATGTTTTAAATAATAATTATTATAATACCTTATTTTATATTTTATTTTACATAATTAATTTTAAATACAACAACATATAATGTTTCAAATTATTTTTCCAATTTCCATTTATATATATATATATATTTACATATACTCACATAATTATTTACCATTAATTGTTCGTGAATCGTTGAGAACGGTCGATAGTCAAATGCATATATGAAACAGTTTAAAATTCTTGAGACTCAACCTAACAGACTTTTCTTATCGTCTCAAAATCATATAAAGATTAAGTTTAAATTTGGTCAAAAATTCCCGGGTCGTCACATGAGCTTACTTCACAACCAAGGTACAAAGCTTGGTTAGTCCTTAAAGGATTCAGCCAGAAAAAGGGTATTGATTTTGATGAGATTTTCTCTCCGGTCATGAAGATGGGATCTATTCGAGTGGTTCTTGGGTTAGCTGCTAGTCTTGATCTTGAGGTTGAACAGATGGATGTCAAGACTGCTTTTCTTCACGGTGATTTGGATAAGGAAATCTACATGATGCAACCTGAAGGTTTTTGGGTTAAGGGTAAAGAAAATTATGTTTGCAGACTTCAGAAAAGTCTATATGGGTTGAAACAAACACCGAGACAGTGGTATAAGAAGTTTGAGTCGGTTATAGGAAAGCAAGGCTACCGAAAGACAACTTCAGATCATTGTGTTTTCTTTCAGAGGTTTGGTGATGATGATTTCATCATATTGTTGTTATACGTTGATGATATGTTGATTGTTGGTAAAAATATTAAAAGAATTGCGCAGTTGAAGCGAGAATTGAGCAAGTCTTTTGCTATGAAAGACTTGGGACCAGCAAAACAGATTCTTGGCATTCGGATTTCTAGAGATAGAGGTGCTAAGACATTACATATATCACAAGAGCAATACATTGAAAAGGTGCTTAGTAGATTCAACATGGAGAATCCTAAAGTGGTTAGTTCCCCTCTTACTAAAAACTTTAAGCTAACAGATAGAGATTGCCCTTCTTCAAAGGAGGATGTTGAGGAGATGGATAAAGTTCCATATGCTTCAGCGGTTGGTAGCTTGATGTATGCTATGGTGTGTACTAGTCCTGATATAGCTCATGCGGTAGGTGTTGTTAGTTGGTTTATGTCAAATCCGGGTAAGAAGCATTGGGAAGCAGTTAAATGGATTATGAGATATTTACTAGGTACTTCAAAATTGGGTATCACGTTTGGAAATGGAGAGCCGATGCTTGTTGGTTATACGGACTCAGATATGGCAGGAAACAAAGATAACATGAAGTCCACTTCTGGATATTTGATGACTTTCGCAGGGGGAGCGGTTTCATGGCAATCAAGGTTACAAAAGTGTGTTGCATTGTCTACGACCGAGGCTGAGTATATGGCAGCAGCAGAAGCGTGCAAAGAACTATTGTGGATGAAAAGGTTTCTACAAGACCTTGGGTTTAAGCAATCATGATATGTGGTTCTTTGTGATAATGAGAGTGCGATTCATTTGGCTAGAAAGTCTATGTATCATAAGTGGACAAAACATATTGATGTGCGGTATCATTGGATTAGAGAACATCTTGAAGATGGTTTGTTTGAACTTGAGAAAGTTCATACCGATGAAAATGGTTCCGACATGTTCACAAAGGCTTTAGCAAGTGAGAAGCTTAAGGTATGTTGCTCGATCGCCGGGATGGCGATCCCTTCCTCATAATTAGAAAGGGGGAGATTTGTTGGGTTTTTATTTGGTTTCTATTTATGTGGAAGTTTTAGCCCAATGTTCCAAGCCCAACAAATTTAGGCCCAAAATGCTTGTTGACTTGGTCAAGCATCCTAGGCATTTTAAACTCCAAGTGTGCATGTAACGACCCTGGATTTTTCAACGTTTATTATTAATACTTATTATTATTAATATGTGTGATTAAACGAATGTATGTTATTACATTTACATGTTGCCATGACTAAACGCACTTGACTTTAATTACCCGAAACGTCTTTGTGACACCCGGAACTTTCACGAATAATATTTTTAGATATTATTTGCATTCATGATTAAGTTTATTAATCAATTTAATTAACTAAAGTTGTTAGTTAGTTACTTGGGCTTTTAATTGGATTTAATTGTTAATTAATGGAACTTGGGCTTGTTTAAAGTAAATGGACTCATGATATTAGGCTTCCAAGCCCACCCTACCTTTTAAGTGGACAAATTAGCCCACACTTCCACTAGTAAGTATTACTTGAACATGGAAACTAGTTAGTTATATCAATTGGAATCTAGTTTGCTCATAATCCCCATGAACAACCATCCATTAACCAACTTTGTAAGCTTTAACATGCTTAAGACTAGTGTGTAATTTGCTCCTCCCTCTCCCACTAGCAAACCGTCGGCCATCCCTAGCATATGGGGAGTTTTTTTTCTTCATTTTTCATTACTTCAAACACTCTCATTCTCTCATTCTCCAAAACACACTTCAACTTGCACTTCAACTTTTCTCTCTTTTCTCTCAAGTTTGTAAGTATTATGAACTTCATTTCTCTTCTTTTTCATCAAACAAAACCGAATCCTAAATCATCCATCATCATCATTTGTTGATTGTTACTTGTTCTTGATTTTGTTTAACTACTTGTCTTGTTAATTGTTGTTACTTACTTTCATGTTACAAGAATAAACTTTCTAGTTTGATTCTTCATATTAATCTTGTTTTTCCAAGAACATACAAGAACTAACTTTCTAGTTATGTTCTACATACATTATGTCAAAAGATTTAAAGTTCATGTGTTGTAACTCATACTTGAAGTTCATGAAGTAAACTTTAAAGTTTACTTTCTAAAGATCAAACTTTGGTTTGAATCTTTAAAGTATGAACAACCATGAACAAATTATTTGTTTACTTAGCTTACTTCTTCATTCTTGCACATTAATTTCATGTAATTAGTTTAAATGGTCAAGTACTACAAGTTAGTCTTGATCTCATTAATCTTGAACTAAAAGTTAACTTGAAAGTTCAAGAACATATAAATAAGTTTTCTTTAAATATAACTTTGTATACTTATGCTTGATCTAGACTTTTGGGTCTTGGATCTTCAAGATCTAACTAAGAACTATGTTCTACATCTTAAGATCTTGATTTATAAGTTCAATTTCAAGTTTGTAACTTATTATTAGTTTTAAAGTTCATGTATGTATTACATCTAAGACTTTGATGTAACTTTGGTTCATCAAACTTCATACAACTCTTAAGTAAGTTGTGCTTCATGTCTTAGACTTACACAAGGGTTATGATGGTCATAACTTGGTAAATATGATGTAAACACATCAATGAGTTGTACACTTGAAGCTATAGGCATCAAGGATGAGAACCATGATGAACATCAAACACCAAACCCACCGGAACCCATTATTTTTTTCTGCTTACTGTTCTCTGCCTACTGTTCTGCTGTTTATGTAACAGACCAGTAGACCTGGGCAACTGAGACCTTGATTTTCAAATATATCTTTTCGAGTAGATAATTTTTTATATAAGACTCGTCTTAATCCGAGTTACAGTTTAGGATTTATGGCCCTCCGATCGTCATTATGTCCTTTAACGTTGTGCAGAAATTTCTGACCTACTCGCACTTAGACCGTCGCCACGGTCAAACGAAGACGATTTTGCTTCTGTAAATTTTACCACACTTAAAGGACTCATATATGGAGCCATGGCCACTGGTCTCACCTTATTTCAGTAAAGGTAGAGGCCGTGGTGACTGATCGAAGTCAGCTTTTGTTTTAAACTACTTTCATGAACGAAACCTACTTTACACCTTTTGTTAAATGATGAATGATAATGACCCTTAAGACCTTATTTATATACTTTTAAACCTATTAAGACGATTTACTGACTTAGTACTATTTGCCTTAGGTTGAGGACCTTCGGACTGATTACTTGCACACCTTTTCCGAACCGACTTTACGACTACATTATCATTGTGAGTTATAGCATTCCCTTTTTACTTTAACTTATTTTGGGAACTGAGAATACATGTGGATTTTATGTTTTACATACTAGGCACGAGTACTTAAACTTATATATGTGTGGGTTATACAACGGCATAAACATTCCCTTTAGCTCGGTAACGTTTAATCATTGGTTTTTGAACCGGTGAACGCGAATCTTAGATATGGATCCATAGGGTTTGACATCCCCACTCGGGCTAGTAGCGCTAGCATTTAACGAGTGTTTAATACTTCGTAGACATACGCACTTGCCAAGTGTACTTTCAGGGGGTATAAACGTTAAGTTAGTTACCAAGTGCCCACGGTTAACATATACTTTATCATACTGTTTTGAAACGCTCTTTGTAGCACTAAAATCTCGTAACCTACCTTACTTACTATTATACTTTGACATTTTAAAGCATGTTTTTCTCAGGTGCTTGAGGTTAGCTTCCGCTGTGTACTAGTCGTGCTGTAGACACCCGCTGCTTAGAGTTGTCATCGCATGAACTACTTTACCTTGCATTCAAACTTTAGTACTTTTGAACTATGACTTGTAACGACCATTGTGGTCACATATAATTATTATTTGCTTCTACTTAGTGAAGCATGCTTTTGGATTGTAAAACATTCGATGTTGGTTTAGACATCACTTTATTTATGAATGCAAACTCTTTTTGAAATCGCATATAGTACTTAACCTTGTAATGATCCTGTTGTTGATGATTCGTACACGATGGTTTTGTACGGGGCATCACATTTGGTATCAGAGCATTGGTTGTAGGGAATTAGGTTGCATTAGTGAGTCTAAGACCGACCCGAGTAGGATTCACTAATAGGACTAATCTACAACTTGCTAGTTTACGTGTTTCTACTGAACTTACTGCATGCTGCTGCTTGCTTTTACTGCTATATGCCATATGCTACTGCATGATTTCAGTACTGTATAATATTACTTGCTTTCGATTGCATGCTACTTCTGTACGACTCGTTATTATTGCCATGCTACTTATTGCTGTACATGATTTAAACTGTTGGCCTAATACGTGCTTGCTTTATGACTTACTGACATGGAAAATTTATTTTTCCTTGTTCAGATGTCGGATGTACCACCTGCTAGCGTTTTAGGCAGTTTAGACTCTTCAGCTACTCCACCTACCACCGTTGCCGATCCACCGATCCCGATACGCACGAGTGACCCCGACGCTTCATCTTCCGGGACTAGCAGCCAGCCGCCTGCACCAGTGGCTACTATTGACGGACATGTGGATCCTACGGAGATTCCAGCTCCGTCTGCTCCCGGACCCTCGGATTCACAGCCCCGCATCGGTGGTGTTGTGATCCCCGCGGAGTTCGGGGAAGGGCCATTCCGTAACCATATGCGCATGCCGTGCCGACGCGCTCCAGATGGACGTTTAGTGCCGATTCTGCCATTCAGACACAGAGAGATGTTGGCCGCCTTCGGACTGCCAGTTCAACCACCCGTGTCACCACCACATGATTCTGATGATCCTTCATCTGATGACTCCTCTACAGATGACTCCAGTGACTCCGATGAAGAGAACCTTGATGACGTACCTATATAGGCACCCTCCACCCCGCCGAAGAAGCGGTACCGTCCTGATGGCACCGTTATTCCAGGGGTGAATAGAGGTCGTGCTTTCACTGACGCTTTTGGTCGGTGTCGGAGGGTTACTGCCCGTAAGCGGCTTGTGCCGTACCCTGCCGACCTACTCATACGTAAGGCACCTCATTACGTGCTGACTATTTCTGGAGCCGGGACATCTGCACCCCGTTTTGTGCGGTCTTCACCACCCGCTCCACCAGCACCGTCCGCTCCACCCGCACCACCTGCACCACCAGCACCACCTGCCCCACCATCTCCCACTGTCGAGGAATTGACAAGGGAGGTGGGAATCCTCCGAGCTCGGGTTACTGAGCTCGAGGAGCAGTTGACTCAGGTTTTAGACATCCTACACCCACCTTCACCGTAGGACCTTTTGTATTAGATTTCATGATGTAATCTAGTTGTAGTTTCATATTTCACTTATGTATTGTACGAACTTATTCAGATGTATGAAACTTATTATTATTAAGGAATGGAAACTTTGTGATGTTACTTTTTGCACAAGTGTTCTATCTACGTTACTGTATGGTGTTTTGCGGTACTTGTATCAACTTGCGTTACTTAATTAACATGTGTTGTGCTGTTTACATGTTGGTTGTTATACACTATATTATTATATATTAAATGCTGGATTTTGACTTGAGTCAAAATGTTTGTATAGAACATCATGGCTAACGGTCGATCCATACCTACTGCTGCTCAAATTGAAGAGATGATCCAAGAACGTGTAGCTGCAGCCCTAGCAGAAAGAAACCTCCAAGCTCCACCGCCAGCACCACCGGTTATCCCACCCGTTCGAAATGGGTGTACTTACAAGGAATTCCAGAGCTGCAAACCACATAACTTCAGTGGAACCGAGGGACCAGTTGGTCTCACCAGATGGTTCGAGAAACTTGAATCAGTATTTCGAGTTAGCAACTATTCGGAGGACAACAAGACCATGTTTGCTTCGTGCACGCTATCTGACGGCGCGCTAACGTGGTGGAACACGTTAGCTCAAGTGAAAGGCATTGATGAGGCGTATGCTACGCCATGGGAGGAATTCAAAGCTGCTATGATTGATGAGTATTGTCCGAGAACCGAAATCCAGAAGATGGAGATGGAATTCATGCAGTTAAAGGCCGTTGGGAACGACCTTGACGGTTACAACAGGAGATTCTTGGAACTAGCTCTTATGTGTCCGACAATAGTCACCCCGGAATTCAAGCGTATGGAGAGATACTTCTGGGGACTCCCTAAGTCTATCAAAGGAAACGTCACATCGTCCAAACCACCGAATGTTCCCGAAGCAATGCGCATGGAGCATACCCTCATGAATCAGATTCTTATTGATGAGCCGGAGAAGGCTAAGTTTGAGGCTGGTAGTAGCGAAAAGCGAAAGAGGGATAATAACAACAACAACAACAATAACCACCACAACAACAACAGGGGGAGAACCTATGACCAGACCCCTGCCAAGAGGCACAACAACGGTGGAAACCCTAACCCCAACAACAACACCAACTCCAACCCGAACTATAAGGGAACCTTACCACAATGCAAGAGGTGTTACAAACACCACACTGAGTATTGCAATGTTGTCTGCGAGAAGTGCCAACGGTCTGGGCATGTTGGAAAAGACTGCAAGGTCACCACTTTGAATAGGAAGCCGAATACCAATGGACCTAAAAAGTGCTACGAATGCAGGCAGATGGGCCATTTCAGAAATGTGTACCCAAACAAGCGAAAATATGGCGGGCCACCCCGTGGTAGAGCTTTCAACGTTAATGCAAGGGATGCACGCGATAACCCCGACTTGGTGACAGGTATATTCAAAATCAACAATCTTTTAGCTTCTGTCTTGTTTGATACTGGTGCGGATAGAAGTTATGTATGTATACATTTTTGCGATAAGATTAATTGGTCATTAGTCCCCTTAAAAGAGAGTATGCTTGTCGAGGTCGCCAATGGAAAACTTGAAAAGGTTGACCATATTAGTCGTGGAGCTATTATCAACATAGCTGGAGCAGATTTCGAAATTGATTTGATACCTATCAAACTGGGAAGTTTTGACGTGATCGTCGGTATGGATTGGTTGAGCAAGATAAAGGCCGATATTATTTGTGGAGATAAAGCACTTCGCATACCACAAGGAGATGGCGAACCACTGGTTATCTATGGAGAAAGATGTACCTCGAAGTTGAACCTCATTAGTTGCGTGAAAGCGCAAAAGATTATGAAGAAGGGACGTTTTGCTGTCCTAGCACATGTGAAAGCGGTAGAAACTGAGGTGAAGAGCGTGAACGACATTCGAATTGTGAACAAATTTTCCGATGTCTTCCCAGAGGAATTGCCTGGATTACCTGTGACGACCCAGAGATTTTCGACCAAATTTAAATTTAATCTTTATATGTTTCCGACACGATAAGCAAAGTCTGTAATGTTGAAATCTCAAAAACTTTGGAACTACGTTCATATATTCAATTGACCTTTTGACTAGTTTCGACGATTCACGAACCTATAATTGTAAACATAAATGTAAGTATAAATATATATATATATATATATATATATATATATATATATATATATATATATATATATATATATATATATATATATATGTAAATAATTATATATTATAAATTAAATATATTACTAAACTAGTATGTGATTTAGATAGAAAACTTAAAATTGATATTTAAAACATGATTATATATGAAGTAATGAAATATGTAAATGTATATATACATGATTAAGATACATAATTATTAATTGTATGTATATTATAATATATATAAAAATGTTAAAAATACTAAATATTAAATATTTGCTATTAATTAATATATATTAAATTACATAATTAATAATATGTAATATTGATATATTCAATTTAAATTTAATAATAAATATAGTTGTTATACTAATGTTATTAGGATCATATTTATTAATTTTTAAGACTAAATATAAAATACATATAATATAATTGCAACTATATAAAAACAGACATATCTATACATATATATACTGTTATATACTTATAATTATTATCCATACGGATACACTGTTATTAATTTATAATTACTATTATATATATATATGTACGTATGAAGTAATCAATATTATATACTATATACGAATACATACAGATATATAAAAATCAAATACAGATTTACATCCTTGTCTAACTGTAATAGATTTGTACTTTTGAAATCTGATTGTTGAAATTAATCCACAAGTTGATACGGGGCAGTTAGCAATCGTAGTCACTTTTGTTATTTGTTTTCTTCCTTTCTTCCTGACCTCGTTGTCTGATTGAGAAAAAAAAAGATACCACACTCAGCATATAATCGAGCTTCCACCATCTACAAACCATCTTCTTTCTCCTGTCTCCTTTTGTTTTGTCAAGCATCAAACAATCGTCCACAACCGCCACCCTTTCTATCTCAAACCATCGTCAAATAATCACCACTTTAAACCCGGTACAAACTGCACTTTTGTTTCCGTCTACAACTTCCACGAACACCCATGACCACCTTCTCCTTCTCTCTCTATCCTCTCTCTCTCCTATATTTTTTCTCAAATGGTCCACAACAAAACCCATATGATAATGATGATGTTTCTCATTTTTCGGTTTCATAAGCCACCATCTCCTAATCACCACGATCACCATCACAAAATACCTTAAACCACCACCTTCTTATGGCGACTGCTACTCACATGTTTCTGCTTTTTTCGTCGGCCACAAACAATCACCAAACAAAACCCAATTTACTACGCTAGTTTCTGTTTCATTTGGAACCATCAACCCGCTGATCAAAACAACCATGTAAACCAAATACACCCGGCTCCTTTTATTTATTTATTTTTTTTTTCTTTTTCTCGTTCTTGATTCCTGACAAACAGCAGCATATGCTGCATAAATATATTGAACTTAATAGCCACTTGTTTGCTTTTGCAAGAATTCTTTTTTCCTTTATCCCTTTATGGCCGACACTTCCCAATTATATAACCCATTCGAGTGTTTTATTAGAAGTATAAATAATGTTGATATTTTAGTTGAATACCCACCCATTATCTCCTGTCTAACCTATTTAATTCAAAACTGGATATTAAAAATCGTTATGGGATTGAGTACAAAGTTTGGGCCTGCAATTGGACTGCTTTGATCTTAAATTTTAGTTGGGCCAGGAACCAATTCCTGTTTTGATGTGCACCCAGTCCGAACCCATACACCATCACCTGCTATGCTGCAGCTAATTTCCTATCACCATCGACAAACACACAAGTTACTTCAATACCTAGTGTACTTGCATAATATGTACTGAATCTACAGTTTCTGTTTCCTGCTTCTATTCAATCACCAACCATCTCCATCACCATCGCTATTTTATTTCTGTTTCTTGCTCGTTATTTGTTATTGTTCTGATTGATGTTCGATGAGAAAAACAAACTTGTTACATACTTCTGTTTTTCTGTTTTAAAACTGCCATAAATCATCACCTATAATCTAGTTGTTGTTACTTCTGTTTACTAAATCCAAACCGCAACCAACTGTTCGCTGCTAACTGTTTCAGTTATGTCGACATCACCACCACAACCCCACCCTAAACCCACGAAATTACTTTTGTAAAAAGGGCTGTTTAGATTATTTAAACCACTTGGACTCGAATTATTACTTGGACTTTCATGGGCCAAATGAATCTTTCTTGAGTTTAGCAACTTGGGTCGTGTACATGTTCCAATTATTGGACCGTAATTAATCTTCAATTTGGCTTGGGAAACTATTTTTGGGCCGATTACTAGTATTACTTTCCACTTGGGTCACAACGGTTCTTGGGCTCAATCATACAAAACAGGATGGTGAGGCATAATAAACGGCGAGGGTGGAGAAAATAGAATGATAATGATGTCGATATCATAATGGTGAAAAGAATAATGAAATGATAAACAATTATGATGATGTTAGTTAATGGTGATAATAAGAGAAAGATGATGACGAATAGTAACGTACACGAATACCTGATGATGATGATGATGACGTTATGAAACACATGATGGTATAAACATAAATCTTATTATCTTTATCATATTATTATTATTATTATTATTATTATTATTATTATTATTATTATTATTATTATTATTAGTACTATTATTATTATTATTATTAAACTAACCCTAAATATTAAAATTATGATCATTATTATTATTATCATTAGTATTAATAGGATTATTATAATTATTGTTATTATTATCATTATTATTATTATTATTATTATTATTATTATTATTATTATTATTATTATTATTATTATTATTATTATTATTATTATTATTATCATAAGTATTAGTATTATTATTAGTAGTATTAGTATTATAGATATTAATATAAATAATAGTAACATTATTATTAGTAAAATCATTATTTTTATAATTATTATTATTAGTATACATTATTATTAAAAATTAACATTTTTATTAAAGGAATTATCTTTATTAAAGTTATCATTTTATCATTAATATTAAAAGTATTATTTTTAACTCTATTATCATTATTATTATTTTTATCATTTTTAATATTATTTTAGTATTAATATAATTTTAACAAAAAAAGATATATATACATATATATACAAAAATGTATTAAATACATATAACGTAAAAAATTTATATTTCTAATTACTTTAAATAAATAAAATAATTATATGAAACATATAGGTTATTAATATAAAAATGATATAATTAATAAATTCATAAATATATAAATTGTTCGATTACAATTATGTGTGTTAATATATATATAAATGATATAGGTTCGTGAATCCGAGGCCAACCCTATACTTGTTCAATGTCGTCATATGTATTTTTACTACGAAATACAGTATGGTGAGTTCATTTGCTCCCTTTTACTCTTTACATTTTCGGGACTGAGAATACATGCGCTATTTTTACAACTGCTTTATTAAATGCTTTTGAAATATATTTTGAACTGCGAATACATGAAATGCTTTTATAAATGTTTGACGAGATAGACACAAGCAAAACATTCCTCGAATGAATTATTATGCAGACAGAAGTTCTGCGAATTATTGTTGAATTATGTGGACATGATAATTGCCACCATTGAATTATGTGGACATGATAATTGCCACCATTGAATTATGTGGACATGATAATTGCCACCATTGAATTATGTGGATATGATAATTGCCACCAATTGATGTGAATGTTATGTATCGAGAGAATGATTTTATACACAGGTTATGTGTATGTTATTTTTGTGCACAAGATATGTGTACGGTTACTAAGATTTATGAAAGATGATTTCATACATGAGAAAGGTGTACTGTATTTAAAAGATATCGCATGCACATTACAGGTGGGTATAGGATTCGGGCCCATTTGTACCATGCAGGATTTAAATCTTGTGGTCTATCAACATGTTGAATTTTATTGTTTTATGATAAACTTATGAACTTACCAACCTTTTGGTTGACACTTTAAAGCATGTTTATTCTCAAGTATGAAAAAAATCTTCCGCTGTGCATTTGCTCATTTTAAAAGACATTATTTGGAGTCGATCATCGCAATAGAACCAGATGTTGGTGACTTCATCCAGATGGATTAGGACGGGGCTTCACAGTTGGTATCAGAGCGGTGGTCTTAGCGAACCAGGTCTTGCATTAGTGTGTCTAACTAGTAGTTGATAGGATGCATTAATGAGTCTGGACTTCGGCCGTGTCTGCATGTCAAAAGTTTTGCTTATCATTTCGTGTCGAAAATTACCTGTTTACCATCCTTAGAAAATTACCTGCTTATCATTCTTAGTCTAGACACATCTTACTGCATCAATTGCATGAATAGTGTATAGACAAAATTCATATCTTAGCGTATCTGCTAATTCATATCTTAGCGTAGCTGTTACTGTAAACTTTGCCTGACAACTTCCGTAGATTCCTCCGTAACTTATGGAATTTTAGTATTATATATGCATATGTAAATTATGTATTGCAGGGTACTAATCTACATCCTATAACCTATTTCTTATCAAAAATCCTTCATCTGATCGTACGGGATGAATCCCTCAACCAGTTCGAGTCCTCGGATTCCGACAGCTATTCCGATATGGAGTTTCACCTAAGCTCCGAAAACGGTGTCACCAAAATGAATCAATCAATCAGCCATCCCCAATTCATTTGATGGGTTCGTTGTCGACTTAATCAGTAGAGACGCGAAGAAGGCGATCCCTTCCACCAACAGGATTCACCTATTGACAATGAACCTGAAGCGTTTACCGGCGAACCTGTTCGAGACACCATTTTCTCTCTCTCATTTTCAGAGTATCTCGTCATGATTATATTTTATCCACAATTCTAAACCTTATTCAATCTGCTCGTTCTGACAGACAATCATCCCGGAATAATAAAAGAAGTTAACGAATTTCGCGCTCGAGTAATCAATCTGGAGAATATGGTGCAAAATTTACTAGCTTTAGCAACGTCACCGACACCAACAGTACCATCAGTAACAACACCAGTACCATCAACAAATCCATGCCTCAACATCTCATTTTGTACCTCGAGTATAATCATCGTTCTACGTATCGTTCTACATCATTTATCTTCATTCGGCATGGCGATTAGGTAATCTCTAATATTTTAGAGATTATGTATTCTAGTTCTAATGATAAATCAAATGAGATTAATATCATTTTGACTCATTAAATCCATAGTTACATCTGAAGAAAATATATATGTATATATATTTTCATAAAGATTGTAATTAAAAATTCTTTTGTACAAACTGTTAATTGTAAAAATATTTTAACGGGTAGGTAATACCCGAGGAATATTCAAATTTCACATTAATAGGTTACACTGTACATTATTCGAATCTGATTCAACGATCATTTACTATCCTACTTACATCCACAGACATACGTATTCGTTCATCACAGAATAACCATATTTATCCTATTTCGTATTGGGATTTTGATTTATCAGAATCCAACAAGTGGCATAATGAAGAAAACATTGGACAAAATAAAAATTGTTAGAAACAAACAAATTAACTATGAGAAATTTTGTTAAGAATCCACGCTAACTGTTCCAAGCTAATTGTTCCTAGCTAACTGATTATATTTTATATTATCGCAATTTAATTATCGCAATTTACATTCTCGCAATGTTATTTATCGTCATTTAATTTATGTTATTTACTTTACGCACTTTATTTATCGTCATTTATTTTCTGTTATTTATTTTACGCACTTTAAATATCGTGACACGTATACAAGGTTTTGACATATCATATCGACGCATCTATATATATTATTTGGAATCACCATAGACACTCTATATGCAGTAATGATCGAGTTCTCTATACAGGGTTGAGGTTGATTCTATAATAATATATATAATTTGAGTTGTGATCGAGTCTGAGACATGTACACGGGTCACGATACGTATTAATTAATTCGAATATTATATATTAAACTATATATAAATTATTGGACTGTTAACTGTGGACTGTCGACTGTGGACGAATAATATTGGACAATTAAAATGAATTAAAATACTGATTATAATATATGAAACTAAATAATTCTTCAAGTTTGCCACTTGATCTCATCTTAAACCTCATTTGTATCTTGACGATTACAATCAGCGTTCAAACATTTCATGATTCATGAAAACACCTCAATCGAGAGGATGAACCAACCGTGCTTCATCTACAGAAGAAAAGATCGATGCATATAGTTATACACCTGAAAACACTTGGAATCTGAATAAACGTTTAACATGTAGCTGTGTTAAATCCTTTAGCGTTGTTATTACCGAAAATAACCTTGCAATCCCTTTTCAAATTAGTCAATTTTGTCACAGCTTTAGCAAATCAAATTTCGACTTTTCGTTCGAATAAATTTTATTATAACCTTGATATATATGCGTGCTCTTTTATTGTTACCAGGGAACCTTTTATATTCCACCATATTACCATCAACGTTTAATCATCTAAAGACACAATTCTCTTAAAACCACCTCGGATTAATAACCGATGATTCAGATTTCGTAGCATTAAATGCAGAGGAAACAGAAAAATGGTAGATGGTCTAAACGACCAAAAGTTGATGATAAAGAAAGGAGTGTTAGGAACGCTCAATAGAAAATTTGGTACCGAAAAACAGATTGAGCTACCCATGAAGGAAACCAAGAACAAATACCAGGACCATACCATTTATTCAAAGAATCCAGGTAATTCTGGATCCGATGTAAACTTCAACGAATATCTTACTCTGAAGTCATGTTAAAAATCATGCGGAAAATCTTTCTTCATCAACCATCGAACTTAGAAATCCCAAAATATTATCATAAATATCTTCGATATTTCTGAGGATATTTTCATAAATCTTCTTGTCCGAAATTAGTTATCTCTTCGTGCTATCAGTGTTATATCATATAGAAACTGTTAGTTTCTATATTCTGTAAACTTTCGAGCTTAAAATATGAATGTTATTGAAGTAATGTTGGGAACTGATGCATGAGTTAGTATAATATAATGACACTTGATCAACGTGATTATATGACAGTAGGTCATGCTGAGTTTCTATTGGAACGTGATGATTCACAGGTCATAACGTCATCATGTGCCATGTTACATAACTCTTTCATTCTGCTTAACTTCTGAACATATCAAGAAAATATATTCTTGATAGTTCCATCCTCAGGGATTCTGGTAAATTGACAAATCAAATCGTGCTAATGCATTCCTTTCTGCTTAGAATACGATAATCATTCGAAACCCCATACTTACGAATTCTGAACCATTACTCGCTTTACTAGAGGACGAGAGGAGAATAAAAAGGCAAAGAACTCCAAAATATAAGAGAAAATATAAAGCCCAATAATAACACGGAGGTTACAAACCGTGGATATTAATACGAATAGCAATATAAAGACACTGTATAGTTAAGAATAGTATCACCCCAAGGTAATAGTAGAAAGGAATAGATTCCTCTGGTGGTAGTTGAAAAAGAATAGTGATTGATACGATAATCAAGAAGATATTAAGGATTAGAACTGGACTAAGCATTTTCACAATCTTTTGGATGTATGAACTAAGAAAGAAAGTATAGGAATGGTGAGAATAATGAAACGGAGGAGGTTAATTTATAATGGAAATATCAGACAAAGTAGTCGAGGCAGATCACCGTATTTAATTATAGAGATTTTAATCTCCTTATTCGCCGAAGAATCAAATCTCTCAGATATCGAAGCTTTTTTTTAAATCCCTTGAATTCCGGAATTCAATCGCGACTACGTCAAAAGTTATGGAAAATCTCCATTTCTTCATCTCGATCTTTTGTGATAGCTTCATTCATACGCTTCGATTAATCGAATCATTTTATCCATATTACTCAATGATGATAAAACTCTATTTATCAACTCATATTCGTCATGAAAACATTTTTATTGTTAACCATGACCACCTCGCTCAAATTTCGGGACGAAATTTCTTTAACGGGTAGGTACTGTGACGACCCGGAGATTTTTGACCAAATTTAAATTTAATCTTTATATGTTTCTGACACGATAAGAAAAGTCTGTAATGTTGAAATCTCAAAAACTTTGGAACTACGTTCATATATTCAATTGACCTTTTGACTAGTTACGACGATTCACGAACCTATAATTGTAAACATAAATGTAAGTATAAATATATATATATATATATATATATATATATATATATATATATATATATATATATATATATATATGTAAATAATTATATATTATAAATTAAATATATTACTAAACTAGTATGTGATTTAGATAGAAAATTTAAAATTGATATTTAAAACATGATTATATATGAAGTAGTGAAATATGTAAATGTATATATACATGATTAAGATACATAATTATTAATTGTATGTATATTATAATATATATAAAAATGTTAAAAATACTAAATATTAAATATTTGCTATTAATTAATATATATTAAATTACATAATTAATAATATGTAATATTGATATATTCAATTTAAATTTAATAATAAATATAGTTGTTATACTAATGTTATTAGGATCATATTTATTAATTTATAAGACTAAATATAAAATACATATAATATAATTACAAATATATAAAAACAGACATATCTATACATATATATACTGTTATATACTTATAATTATTATCCATACGGATACACTGTTATTAATTTATAATTACTGTTATATATATATATATATATATATATATATATATATATATATATATATATATATATATATATATATATATATGTACGTATGAAGTAATCAATATTATATACTATATACGAATACATACAGATATATAAAAATCAAATACAGATTTACATCCTTGTCTAACTGTAATAGATTTGTACTTTTGAAATCTGATTGTTGAAATTAATCCACAAGTTGATACGGGGCAGTTAGCAATCGTAGTCACTTTTGTTATTTGTTTTCTTCCTTTCTTCCTGACCTCGTTGTCTGATTGAGAAAAAAAAAGATACCACACTCAGCATATAATCGAGCTTCCACCATCTACAAACCATCTTCTTTCTCCTGTCTCCTTTTGTTTTGTCAAGCATCAAACAATCGTCCACAACCGCCACCCTTTCTATCTCAAACCATCGCCAAATAATCACCACTTTAAACCCGGTACAAACTGCACTTTTGTTTCCGTCTACAACTTCCACGAACACCTATGACCACCTTCTCCTTCTCTCTCTATCCTCTCTCTCTCCTATATTTTTTCTCAAATGGTCCACAACAAAACCCATATGATAATGATGATGTTTCTCATTTTTCGGTTTCATAAGCCACCATCTCCTAATCACCACGATCACCATCACAAAATACCTTAAACCACCACTTTCTTATGGCGACTGCTACTCACATGTTTCTGCTTTTTTTGTCGGCCACAAACAATCACCAAACAAAACCCAATTTGCTACGCTAGTTTCTGTTTCATTTGGAACCATCAACCCGCTGATCAAAACAACCATGTAAACCAAATACACCCGGCTCCTTTTATTTATTTATTTTTTTTCTTTTTCTCGTTCTTGATTCCTGACAAACAGCAGCATATGCTGCATAAATATATTGAACTTAATAGCCACTTGTTTGCTTTTGCAAGAATTCTTTTTTCCTTTATCCCTTTATGGCCGACACTTCCCAATTATATAACCCACTCGAGTGTTTTATTAGAAGTATAAATAATGTTGATATTTTAGTTGAATACCCACCCATTATCTCCTGTCTAACGTATTTAATTCAAAACTGGATATTAAAAATCGTTATGGGATTGAGTACAAAGTTTGGGCCTGCAATTGGACTGCTTTGATCTTAAATTTTAGTTGGGCCAGGAACCAATTCCTGTTTTGATGTGCACCCAGTCCGAACCCATACACCATCACCTGCTATGCTGCAGCTAATTTCCTGTCACCATCGACAAACACACAAGTTACTTCAATACCTAGTGTACTTGCATAATATGTACTGAAGCTACAGTTTCTGTTTCCTGCTTCTATTCAATCACCAACCATCTCCATCACCATCGCTATTTTATTTCTGTTTCTTGCTCGTTATTTTTTTATTGTTCTGATTGATGTTCGATGAGAAAAACAAACTTGTTACATACTTCTGTTTTTCTGTTTTAAAACCGCCATAAATCATCACTTATAATCTAGTTGTTGTTACTTCTGTTTACTAAATCCAAACCGCCACCAACTGTTCGCTGCTAACTGTTTCAGTTATGTCGACATCACCACCACAACCCCACCCTAAACCCACGAAATTACTTTTGTAAAAAGGGCTATTTAGATTATTTAAACCACTTGGACTCGACTTATTACTTGGACTTTCATGGGCCAAATGAATCTTTCTTGAGTTTAGCAACTTGGGTCATGTACATGTTCCAATTATTGGACCGTAATTAATCTTCAATTTGGCTTGGGAAACTATTTTTGGGCCGATTACTAGTATTACTTTCCACTTGGGTCACAACGGTTCTTGGGCTCAATCATACAAAACAGGATGGTGAGGCATAATAAACGACGAGGGTGGAGAAAATAGAATGATAATGATGTCGATATCATAATGGTGAAAAGAATAATGAAATGATAAACAATTATGATGATGTTAGTTAATGGTGATAATAAGAGAAAGATGATGACGAATAGTAGCGTACACGAATACCTGATGATGATGATGACGTTATGAAACACATGATGGTATAAACATAAATCTTATTATCTTTATCATATTATTATTATTATTATTATTATTATTATTATTATTATTATTATTATTATTATTATTATTATTATTATTATTAGTACTATTTTTATTACTATTAAACTAACCCTAAATATTAAAATTATGATCATTATTATTATTATCATTAGTATTAATAGGATTATTATAATTATTGTTATTATTATTATTATTATTATTATCATTATTATTATTATTATTATTATTATCATAAGTATTAGTATTATTATTAGTAGTATTATTATTATTATAGATATTAATATAAATAATAGTAACATTATTATTATTAGTAAAATCATTATTTTTATAATTATTATTATTAGTATACATTATTATTAAAAATTAACATTTTTATTAAAGGAATTATCTTTATTAAAGTTATCATTTTATCATTAATATTAAAAGTATTATTTTTAACTCTATTATCATTATTATTATTTTTATCATTTTTAATATTATTTTAGTATTAATATAATTTTAACAAAAAAAGATATATATACATATATATACAAAAATGTATTAAATACATATAACGTAACAAAATTTATATTTCTAATTACTTTAAATAAATAAAATAAGTATATGAAACATATAGGTTATTAATATAAAAATGATATAATTAATAAATTCATAAATATATAAATTGTTCGATTACAATTATGTGTGTTAATATATATATAAATGATATAGGTTCGTGAATTCGAGGCCAACCCTATACTTGTTCAATGTCGTCATATGTATTTTTACTACGAAATACAGTATGGTGAGTTCATTTGCTCCCTTTTACTCTTTACATTTTCGGGACTGAGAATACATGCGCGATTTTTACAACTGCTTTATTAAATGCTTTTGAAATATATTTTGAACTGCGAATACATGAAATGCTTTTATAAATGTTTGACGAGATAGACACAAGCAAAACATTCCTCGAATGAATTATTATGCAGACAGAAGTTCTGCGAATTATTGTTGAATTATGTGGACATGATAATTGCCACCATTGAATTATGTGGACATGATAATTGCCACCATTGAATTATGTGGACATGATAATTGCCACCATTGAATTATGCGGATATGATAATTGCCACCAATTGATGTGAATGTTATGTATCGAGAGAATGATTTTATACACAGGTTATGTGTATGTTATTTTTGTGCATAAGATATGTGTACGGTTACTAAGATTTATGAAAGATGATTTCGTACACGAGAAAGGTGTACTGTATTTAAAAGATATCACATGTACATTACAGGTGGGTATAGAATTCGGGCCCATTTGTACCATGCAGGATTTAAATCTTGTGGTCTATCAAAATGTTGAATTTTATTGTTTTATGATAAACTTATGAACTCACCAACCTTTTGGTTGACACTTTAAAGCATGTTTATTCTCAAGTATGAAAGAAATCTTTCGCTGTGCATTTGCTCATTTTAAAAGACATTATTTGGAGTCGATCATCGCAATGGAACCAGATGTTGGTGACTTCGTCCAGATGGATTAGGACGGGGCTTCACATTACCGCCGCTGAGAGCCGTAGAGTTTCAGATTGATTTAGTGCCAGGAGATGCACCTGTAGCTCGCGCACCTTATAGACTCGCACCTTCTGAGATGCAAGAATTACAGAGTGAACTATAAGAGCTGTTAGATCGAGGGTTTATCCAACCAAGTTTCTCGCCTTGGGGCGCACCTGTGTTGTTTTTGAAGAAGAAGGATGGATCCTTCCGTATGTGTATCGACTACCGTGAACTCAACAAATTGACTATCAAGAATCGGTATCCTCTTCCACGAATTGATGATCTTTGTGACCAACTACAAGGATCGAGTGTCTACTCAAAGATCGATTTGCGATCCGGTTATCACCAGTTGAGAGTGAAGGAAAGTGACGTGATGAAGACTGCATTCAGGACCCGTTATGGTCATTATGAGTTTCTCGTGATGCCATTCGGTTTGACAAATGCACCTGCCGTGTTCATGGACCTCTTGAATCGTGTCTGCAAGCCTTAGTTGGACAAGTTTGTCATCGTCTTCATAGATGATATCCTCATCTACTCAAAGAGCGAAGAAGAACATGAGCAACACCTCCGACTAGTACTTGAACTCTTGAGACAAGAGCAACTTTACGCCAAATTCTCCAAGTGTGAATTTTGGTTGAAGGAAGTTCAATTTCTGCGTCATGTTGTGAGCGACCAGGGTATCAAAGTTGATCCCGCCAAGATTGAAGCCATCAGAAAGTGGGAGACCCCCACTACTCCGACGCATATTCGCCAATTTTTAGGTCTCGCCGGTTATTACCGAAGGTTTATCGAAGGTTTTTCTCTGATTACGCGTCCTTTGACCGCGCTGACTCACAAGGGCAAGAAGTTCATTTGGGAACCCGCACACGAATCAGCATTTCAAACTTTGAAGAAGAAGTTAACCACCGCACCTATCCTATCACTTCCTGAGGGCAGTGATGACTTTGTTGTTTATTGTGATGCATCGAAGAGTGGTTTTGGTTGTGTACTGATGCAACGATCAAAAGTTATTGCCTATGCCTCCCGCCATTTGAAGATTCACGAGCGGAACTACATTACACATGACCTTGAACTTGGAGCCGTTGTCTTTGCGCTGAAATTGTGGAGACACTATTTGTATGGAACTAAGAGCACTATCTTCACCGATCACAAGAGTCTCCAGCACATCTTTGATCAGAAGCAACTGAATATGAGACAGCGTCGATGGATCGAGATGCTCAATGACTACGATTGTGAACTCAGTTATCACCCTGGGAAGGCTAATGTTGTAGCTGACGCTTTAAGCCGAAAGGAGAGGACGGCACCTCTTCGTGTTAGGGCTCTGAACATCACCATCCATTCGAACCTCAACAGCCAAATCAGAGTAGCCCAAGATGACCCTCTCAAGGAGGAGAACATATTTCACGAACATTTGAACATACTTGTCTCTCGATTCGAGGTTAGGGAGTCTGAACTCCGATGTTATGCCGAAATAATTTGGGTACCTCTTTATGGGGATCTACGGAACCTCATACTTGATGAAGCACACAAATCGAGATATTCGATTCATCCTGGAGCGGGCAAAATGTACCACGACCTTAAAGAACAGTATTGGTGGCCGAATCTTAAGAAGGACGTTGCGACCTATGTTGGTAAATGTTTAACCTGCTCGAAAGTTAAAGCCGAGCATCAGAGACCTTCTGGTTTACTTCAACAGCCGGAGATCCCACAATGGAAGTGGGAAAGGATCACAATGGATTTTATCACCAAGCTGCCAAAGACGGTGGGCGGATACGATACCATTTGGGTTATTGTTGACCGCCTCACCAAATCTGCACACTTCCTAGCGATGAAGGAAACTGATACAATGGAGAGACTTGCTCAACTATACATTAAGGAGGTTGTATCTCGTCACGGTGTACCTTTATCGATCATCTCCGATCGCGATCCCCGTTTTGCCTCTAGATTTTGGCATTCTTTGCAAGAAGCCATGGGAACTCGTCTTGACATGAGTACTGCTTATCATCCTCAGACTGACGGGCAAAGTGAACGAACGATTCAGACCTTGGAGGACATGTTGCGTGCTTGTGTTATTGACTTCGGAAAGGACTGGGAAAGGCATTTGCCACTAGCAGAATTCTCGTACAACAACAGTTATCACTCGAGCATTAATGCTGCACCTTTTGAAGTGTTATATGGTCGCAAGTGCCGATCTCCTATTTGTTGGGCCGAAGTAGGCGAAAAGCAAATCACCGGACCCGAGGTAGTCAACGAAACCACGGAGAAGATTGCTCAGATTCAAGCGAGACTTAAGACTGCACACGATCGTCAAAAGAGTTATGCCGATCTTAAACGTAAGGACTTTGAATTCAACGTTGCTGATCGTGTAATGTTGAAGGTTGCGCCTTGGAAAGGTGTGATCCGTTTCGGAAAGCGTGGGAAGTTAAACCCGCGATACATTGGTCCTTTTGAAATCTTGGAACGTGTTGGACCCGTTGCATACCGTTTGGATCTACCAGCACAATTGAGCTCAGTTCATCCTACCTTCCACGTGTCAAACTTGAAGAAGTGTCTTGCTGCACCTGAACTTATCATACCACTTGAGGAACTTACAATTGAAGACAAACTCCACTTCGTGGAAGAGCCTGTTGAGATTATGGATTGTGAGATCAAAACTTTGAAACGCAACAAGATTCCGATCGTCCGAGTACGATGGAATGCCAAACGAGGACCTGAGTTTACTTGGGAGCGAGAGGATCAAATGATGCGGAAGTATCCTCACCTTTTCCCGACTCCTCCATCTACCTCAGCTTAAATTTCGGGACGAAATTTTCTTTAACAGGTGGGTAATGTAACGACCCTGGATTTTTCAACGTTTATTATTAATAATTATTAATATTAATACGTGTGATTAAACGAATGTATGTTATTACATTTACATGTTGCCATGACTAAACGCACTTGACTTTAATTGCCCGAAACGTCTTTTTGACACCCGGAACTTTCACGAATAATATTTTTATATATTATTTGCATTCATGATTAAGTTTATTAATCATTTTAATTAACTAAAGTTGTTAGTTAGTTACTTGGGCTTTTAATTGGATTTAATTGTTAATTAATGGAACTTGGGCTTGTTTAAAGTAAATGGACTCATGATATTGGGCTTCCAAGCCCACCCTACCTTTTAAGTGGACAAATTAGCCCACACTTCCACTAGTAAGTATTACTTGAACATGGAAACTAGTTAGTTATATCAATTGGAATCTAGTTTGCTCATAATCCCCATGAACAACCATCCATTAACCAACTTTGTAAGCTTTAACATGCTTAAGACTAGTGTGTAATTTGCTCCTCCCTCCCTCACTAGCAAACCGTCGGCCATCCCTAGAATATGGGGAGTTTTTGTTTCATTTTTCATTACTTCAAACACTCTCATTCTCTCATTCTCCAAAACACACTTCAACTTGCACTTCAACTTTTCTCTCTTTTCTCTCAAGTTTGTAAGTATTATGAACTTCATTTCTCTTCTTTTTCATCAAACAAAACCGAATCCTAAATCATCCATCATCATCATTTGTTGATTGTTATTTGTTCTTGATTTTGTTTAACTACTTGTCTTGTTAATTGTTGTTACTTACTTTCATGTTACAAGAATAAACTTTCTAGTTTGATTCTTCATATTAATCTTGTTTTTCCAAGAATATACAAGAACTAACTTTCTAGTTATGTTCTACATACATTATGTCAAAAGATTTAAAGTTCATGTGTTGTAACTCATACTTGAAGTTCATGAAGTAAACTTTAAAGTTTACTTTCTAAAGATCAAACTTTGGTTTGAATCTTTAAAGTATGAACAACCATGAACAAATTACTTGTTTACTTAGCTTACTTCTTCATTCTTGCACTTTAATTTCATGTAATTAGTTTAAATGGTCAAGTACTACAAGTTAGTCTTGATCTCATTAATCTTGAACTAAAAGTTAACTTGAAAGTTCAAGAACATATAAATAAGTTTTCTTTAAATATAACTTTGTATACTTATGCTTGATCTAGACTTTTGGGTCTTGGATCTTCAAGATCTAACTAAGAACTATGTTCTACATCTTAAGATCTTGATTTATAAGTTCACTTTCAAGTTTGTAACTTATTATTAGTTTTAAAGTTCATGTATGTATTAGATCTAAGACTTTGATGTAACTTTGGTTCATCAAACTTCATACAACTCTTAAGTAAGTTGTGCTTCATGTCTTAGACTTACACAAGGGTTATGATGGTAAAAACTTGGTAAATATGATGTAAACACATCAATGAGTTGTACACTTGAAGCTATAGGCATCAAGGATGAGAACCATGATGAACATCAAACACCAAACCCACCGGAACCCATTATTTTTTTCTGCTTACTGTTCTCTGCCTACTGTTCTGATGTTTCTGTAACAGACTAGTAGACCTGGGCAACTGAGACGTTGATTTTCAAATAGATCTTTTTGAGTAGATAATTTTTCATATAAGACTCATCGTAATCCGAGTTACGGTTTAGGATTTATGGCCCTCCGATCGTCATTATGTCTTTTAACGTTGTGCAGAAATTTCTGACCTACTCGCACTTAGACCGTCGCCACGGTCAAACGAAGACGAGTTTGCTTCTGTAAATTTTAACACACTTAAAGGACTCATATACGGAGCCATGGCCTCTGGTCTTACCTTATTTCAGTAAGGGTAGAGGCCGTGGTGACTGATCGAAGTCAGCTTTTGTTTTAAACTACTTTCATGAACGAAACCTACTTTACACCTTTTGTTAAATGATGAATGATGATGACCCTTAAGACCTTATTTACATACTTTTAAACCTATTAAGACGATTTACTGAGGACCTTCGGACCGATTACTTGCACACCTTTTCTGAACCGACTTTACGACTACATTATCATTGTGAGTTATAGCATTCCCTTTTTACTTTAACTTATTTTGGGAACTGAGAATACATGCGGATTTTATGTTTTACATACTAGGCACGAGTACTTAAACTTATATATGTGTGGGTTATACGACGGCATAAACATTCCCTTTAGCTCGGTAACGTTTAATCATTGGTTTTTGAACCGGTGAACGCGAATCTTAGATATGGATCCATAGGGTTTGACATCCCCACTCGGGCTAGTAGCGCTAGTATTTAACGAGTGTTTAATACTTCGTAGACATACGCACTTGCCAAGTGTACTTTCAGGGGGTATAAACGTTAAGTTAGTTACCAAGTGCCCACGGTTAACATATACTTTATCATACTGTTTTGAAACGCTCTTTGTAGCACTGAAATCTTGTGGCCTAACTTACTTACTGTTATACTTAAACTATAGCTCACCAACCTTTGTGTTGACATTTTAAAGCATGTTTTTCTCAGGTGCTTGAGGTTAGCTTCCGCTGTGTACTAGTCGTGCTGTAGACACCCGCTGCTTAGAGTTGTCATCGCATGAACTACTTTACCTTGCATTCAAACTTTAGTACTTTTGAACTATGACTTGTAATGACCATTGTGGTCACATACACTTATTATTTGCTTCTACTTAGTGAAGCATGCTTTTGGATTGTAAAACATTCGATGTTGGTTTAGACATCACTTTATTTATGAATGCAAACTCTTTTTGAAATCGCATATAGTACTTAACCTTGTAATGATCCTGTTGTTGATGATTCGTACACGATGTTTTTGTACGGGGCATCACAGTGCAGCTGGTTTTCAGTATCAAAAAGCAGAGACATCAGAGAGATAAATCAAGAAATAGAGTGAAAACCCCAATTCCCGTCTACAGTGACAGCAGGCCAGAAAACCTTCGATCCCCGGAGATCCGACCGTTGAATCTTCTTCATTTTTAGACTGTGTCTTCCTGACATCAGTGCCAACATTTTTAACCATTGAATTCATCTCAAGTGGTCTGTAGCTCGAGTTACAGCAGGTCGAACAGTAGCAGAATTTTGGGTGATGAAATTCTTCTTTTGTCTTTAATTGTTTCATATACTTGTTGATTATTGTTGTTCAAGAGTATGATGATGTTGTATGCCTCTAGTTGATCTAGAGAAGGATTATTGTATTGCTCTCTTTGTTGATCATATTGCAATTTAAGTGGCTTACGAGTCCCGTGGTTTTTACTCTCGATTTTGAGGGGTTTTCCACGTAAAAAGTCTCGTGTATTTAGTGTGTGCTTGATTATTGTTTAGCTACTGATTTGGGGACTGATTTGGGTTGGATTTGATATAGATTGTTTGTTAGCATCCTCACGGTTTCATACGGTTCGGGAAATGTTTGTCAAACGGGTTAGTTTCCGCTGTGTAGATTGCTTGTTGTGACCTATTTTCCCATCAACCAATCAACCCCATTCCTTCCCTAAAGAAACCCAAAAACAAAATCTATCCACTAAAATAAAACAAGTAGATCGATATTAAATAATAGAAGTAAATAAGCACCAATCTAATAACGTTTACCAATAATTATACCAACGATGATTGACACTAATGCTACTGCCTATTCAGAATCACCAAACCTAGATTAATTACCCAGTGACATGTCAGTAATCTGACACGGACGTCTAGGTACAGCATAACGAGTAAGGCTTGTCCCAAAATTCATTAGTATCTTCAACTTGCATTTGTGTGGTTGATGAGGTTGGGGTGATGGGACAACATTTATCTTGCTCTTTCGTTTCGATGATGTATTTGAGATTGTTCCTAAGTCCCTTGATTTTACCTCACTTGAAGTCGAATTGTCCGCAATAACATTCAGTTATAATGTCAATACACCATGTTAAGTTTTTAACATTAGGAGAATCAGTTACTTATAAACATCAGCAAAAGTAGGTATCAAATTGTTAATGGCCATCAATTCAGAAACCATACTAAGCTATATTTGACCATCATTGAACCATAGTGGTCCAATCTCTTTTATGACCATTAAATTTATAACTTATAATATATTTTTTATATAATAAAATCTTGTCATAAACAAAAATAGTTTAAAACCAAAGGGTCATTGGTTCAATGGTATCAAGATATCCAACCAGGAGATTGAGGGTCCGAGTCCTACTTAGGACAAACTGTATATATTTTTCGTGGTTATTTTGTTTAGTGGTGTGTGAAAAAAAGTAAAAAACTAATATAGCGTAAGTATATCCTTATCTTAGCTTCAAATGAGTAAATGGGTGCGGAGAAAGTTTTCCATGTGAGGCTACCCGGGCGAGGGGCAACCTAACCGAGTTATCTCACAATGAGCATCTTAAAAGAGTTTCAGATGAGAAAAACATATTAAAGTATGTGTCTCCATATTACATATAATTCATTATTAAAGTCCCGGTCCACGTGTAATTGAATGTATACATTCAATAGGTTGAGAATGCTACCTATTTGTTTGCTTTTGCAGTAAGATCTATGACTTGTTTCTTCAAAAGTGAGAGTGATGCCTTATTTGCTTCAAGCTCCTTCAAAGCAACGTCTCGTTCCAACTCCTTATATGCATGCGTCTTTTTGTTTTTCACGTGCATAAAAATGACTATATGAGATTCCTTATCGATATAGTGATTACAATATCATAAACATAGTTATAAAATATGAACAGCTACTGACCAGTTCAGGATGGTATTTTGGGCTGTTGATAGTTCCTTTTCAAGATTCTTTATTGTTAGAGAGTAGTTACTACTTAGGGATGGCAACGGATGTTAAGTCCATCAAAATATGGATGGTCTAAATAAATGATAAGCAGATATGGATATGGATAATGTGAAAAATTAATGGATAGGATCGGATATGGATAACAATTTATCATCCACGGATATATCCATATATGTAACGACTGAGCCCAGGGGATTTCTGGGTGCAACAGTCCAGCCACCCCGTAGCATGATATTGTCCGCTTTGCCTGCAGGCGCACGGATTTTTCTTGGCGACCACACGTGACGAGCACTTTCCCAGGAGGTCACACTGAAATGTCCCGTTCATATTGATTATAAACGTTTCATATTAATTGATTTCGTCGCGAGGTTTTGACCTCTATATGAGACATTTTTTCAAAGACTGCATTCATTTTTAAAATAACCATAACCTTTATTTTATCTATAAAGGTTTAAAAAGTATTACGTAGATTATCAAATAATGATAATCTAAAATATATCGTTTACACACGACCATTACATAATAGTTTAC
The DNA here is from genome assembly GCF_046630445.1 of Rutidosis leptorrhynchoides. Taxonomy (NCBI): domain Eukaryota; kingdom Viridiplantae; phylum Streptophyta; class Magnoliopsida; order Asterales; family Asteraceae; genus Rutidosis; species Rutidosis leptorrhynchoides. The sequence goes on along the minus strand of NC_092339.1, from coordinate 292,425,683 downwards.
AATAAGAATATATTACATCAAAAATAAGTTTCTTGAATGCAGTTTTTACATAATATCATACAAGCATGGACTCCAAATCTTGTCCTTATTTTAGTATGCAACAGCGGAAGCTCTTAATAATCACCTGAGAATAAACATGCTTAAAACGTCAACAAAAATGTTGGTGAGTTATAGGTTTAATCTATATATTATCAAATCATAATAATAGACCACAAGATTTCATATTTCAATATACATCCCATACATAGAGATAAAAATTATTCATATGGTGAACACCTGGTAACCGACATTAACAAGATGCATATAAGAATATCCCCTATCATTTCGGGAAATCCTTCGGACATGATAAAAACGAATTCGAAGTACTAAAGCATCCGGTACTTTGAATGGGGTTCGTTAGGCCCAATAGATCTATCTTTAGGATTCGCGTCAATTAGTAGATTGGTTTACTAATTCTTAGGTTACCAAGCAAAAGGGGCATATTCGGTTTCGATCATTCACCCATATAATGTAGTTTCATTTACTTGTGTCTATTTCGTAAAACACTTTTAAAACTGCATGTATTCTCATCCCAAAATATTAGATTTTAAAAGTGGGACTATAACTCACTTTCACAGATTTTTACTTCGTCGGAAAGTAAGACTTGGCCACTGGTCGATTCACGAACCTATAACAAATATGGATATATCAAAGTATGTTCAAAATATATTTACAACACTTTTAATATATTTTGATGTTTTAAGTTTATTAAGTCAGATGTCCTCGTTAGTAACCTACAACTAGTTATCCATAGTTAGATGTACAAAAATAAATTGATATATATTATCTTGAATCAATCCACGACCCAGTGTATACACGTCTCAGGCTAGATCACAACTCAAATTATATATATTTTTGGAATCAACCTCAACCCTGTATAGCTAACTCTAACATTACTGCATATAGAGTGTTTATGGTTGTTCCAAATAATATATATTGATGGGTCGATATGATATGTCAAAACATTTGCATACGTGTCTATGATATCCCAAGATTACATAATATATTAGAATAAATGTATAATACAATATAAGTTAGCTAGGATATGATTAATATAGATTTGTTACCAATTTTCACGTAGCTACAACAAGTAAAAATATCCAATCTTGTTTTACCCATAACTTCTTCATTTTAAATCCGTTTTGAGTGTTTCAAGTTGCTATGGTTTCATATTGAACTTAAGTTTATGAATCTAAATAGAAAAAGTATAAGTTTATATTCGAAAATACAGGTTACAAGTCATTTTTGTAAAGGTAGTCATTTCAGTTGAAAGAACGACGTCTAGATGACCATTTTGGAAAACATACTTCCACTTTGAGTTTAACCATGATTTTTGGATATAGTTTCATGTTCATAAGAAAAATAATTTTCCCAGAAGAACAACTTCTAAATCAAAGTTTATCATAGTTTTTAATTAACTAACCCAAAACAGCCCGCGGTGTTACTACGACGGCGTATGTCCGGTTTTACGGTGTTTTTCGTGTTTTCAGGTTTTAAATCATTAAGTTAGCATATCATATAGATATAGAACATGTGTTTAGTTGATTTTAAAAGTCAAGTTAGAAGGATTAACTTTTTTTTGCGAACAAGTTTAGAATTAACTAAACTATGTTCTAGTGATTTCAAGTTTAAGCCTTCGAATAAGGTAGTTTTATATATATGAATCGAATGATATTATGAACATCATTACTACCTCAGGTATTATGGATAAACCTACTGGAAATGAGAAAAATAGATCTAGCTTCAAAGGATCCTTGGATGGCTTGAAAGTTCTTGAAGCAGAATCATGACACGAAAACTAGTTCAAGTAAGATTTCCACTCGAAATAAGATTGTTATAGTTATAGAAATTGAATCAAAGTTTGAATATGAGTATTACTTTGTATTAGAAAGATATCTTACTATAAATAAGAAATATTTCTTGAGGTTGGATGATCACTTTACAAGATTGGAAGTAAGCTAGCAAACTTGGAAGTATTCTTGATTTTATGAAACTAGAACTTATAGAATTTATGAAGAACACTTAGAACTTGAAGATAGAACTTGAGAGAGATCAATTAGATGAATAAAATTGAAGAATGAAAGTGTTTGTAGGTGTTTTTGGTCGTTGGTATATGGATTAGATATAAAGGATATGTAATTTTGTTTACATGTAAATAAGTCATGAATGATTACTAATATTTTTATAATTTTATGAGATATTTCATGCTAATTGCCAAATGATGATTCCCACATGTGTTAGGTGACTCACATGGACTGCTAAGAGCTAATCATTGGAGTGTATATACCAATAGTACATACATCTAAAAACTGTGTATTGTACGAGTACGAATACGGGTGCATACGAGTAGAATTGTTGATGAAATTGAACGAGGATGTAAAAGCATTTTTGTTAAGTAGAAGTATTTTGATAAGTGTCTTGAAGTCTTTCAAAAGTGTATGAATACATATTAAAACACTACATGTATATACATTTTAACTGAGTCATTAAGTCATCGTTAGTCGTTACATGTAAATGTTGTTTTGAAACCTTTAGGTTAACGATCTTGTTAAATGTTGTTAACCCATTGTTTATCATATCTAAAGAGATATTAAATTATTACATTATCATGATATTATGATATATTAATATATCTTAGTATGATATATATACAGTTAAATGTTGGTAGAACGATAATTGTTACATATATGACTCGTTTCGAAATCATTAAGTTAGTAGTCTTATTTTTACATATGTATGATGATGCTAAAAACGAACATATATTTCATAGCATTATTCTTCAAGAAAGACAAGATTTTAGTTGCAATTGTTCTATTTAAAAGTGATATTCGTTTAAATAATAAAAGGTGAAGATAAAAGACAGATTCGACGAATTGAAGACGCAAACGACCAAAAAGCTCAAAAGTACAAAATACAATCAATGAGGTTCCAATTATTGATAAGAAACGTCTCAAAATTACAAGAATACAAGATTCAAAACGCAAAGTACAAGATATTAAATTGCACGCAAGGACGTTCAAAAATCCGGAACCGGGACCAGAGTCAACTCTCAACGCTTGACGCAACGGACTAAAAATTACAAGTTAACTATGTATATAAATATAATATAATATATAATTAATTCTTAAAATTAATATATATATTATAATATATTTATAAAACGTCGGCAAATTAAAAGACAAACCTTTGTGAGCTGGAATTACGAACTCCGCGAGTTGTGGAGTATGGAGGCCAAAAATGCCGCGACTCGCGGAGCAGCCAAATACGAAAATCCCTATAAAACCCAACGAATTCTGATCATTTTTATATCCAATATATCAATCTCTCTATATCTGTACATAATATTTATATTTATATTTATATTTTAATTTCAATTTTAAATCCTAATAATAAGGGTATTTTAGCGAATGTTGTAAGGGCGTAAGTCGAAATTCTGTCCGTGTAAAGCTACGCTATTTTTAATCATTGTAAGTTATGTTCAACCTTTTTAATTTAATGTCTCGTAGCTAAGTTATTATTATGCTTATTTAAAACGAAGTAATCATGATGTTGGGCTAATTACTAAAATTGGGTAATTGGGCTTTGTACCATAATTGGGGTTTGGAAAAAAGAACGACACTTGTGAAAATTAGACTATGGGCTATTAATTGGCTTTATATTTGTTTAACTAAATGATAGTTTATTAATTTTAATATAAAGATTTACAATTGGACGTCCCTATAAATAACCATATACACTCGATCGGACACGATGGGCGGGATATTTATATGTACGAATAATTGTTCATTTAACCGGACACGAGAATGGATTAATAGCCACTAGAATTATTAAAACAGGGGTGAAATTATGTACAAGGACACTTGGCATAATTGATAACAGAGTATTAAAACCTTGGGTTACACGCAGTCGATAACATGGTGTAATTATTAAACAAAGTATTAAAATCTTGTTACAATTTAAGTCCCCAATTAGTTAGAATATTTAACTTCGGGTATAAGGATAATTTGACGAGGACACTCGCACTTTATATTTATGACTGATGGACTGTTATGGACAAAAACCAGATGGACATATTAAATAATCCAGGACAAAGGACAATTAACCCATGGGCATAAAACTAAAATCAACACGTCAAACATCATGATTACGGAAGTTTAAATAAGCATAATTCTTTTATTTCATATTTAATTCCTTTTATTTTATATTTAATTGAACTTCTAATTATAACACTTTTATTTATTGTTATTGTATTTAATTGCACTTTTAATTATCGTACTTTTTAATCGCAAGTTTATTTTATCGCACTTTTATTATTCGCAATTTCATTATCGTTATTTACTTTACGCTTTAAATTAAGTCTTTTATTTATTTAATATTTCACTTTTGGTTTTAACTGCGACTAAAGTTTTAAAATCGACAAACCGGTCATTAAACGGTAAAAACCCCCCTTTATAATAATAATATTACTTATATATATATATTTGTATTTTTATAAAAGTAAACTAATATAGCGTTAAGCTTTGTTTAAAGATTTTCCCTGTGGAACGAACCGGACTTACTAAAAACTACACTACTGTACGATTAGGTACACTGCCTATAAGTGTTGTAGCAAGGTTTAAGTATATCCATTCTATAAATAAATAAATATCTTATGTAAAATTGTATCGTATTTAATAGTATTTCCTTGTAAAATATAAAGCTATTTATTATACACCTCGCACGACATCAAGTATATTTTTGACGCCGCTGCCGGGGACAATCTAGCTTAAAAGCCAGAAGCGCAACGCTAAATAATAAAAAAATAAAAAAAGATTTTTATTTTTAGTTTACTTTTATTAAAATTCACTTTTGTAAAAATACGTTTTTAATTATTCGAAAACATAAAAAGAAAACAAAAATATAAATATTTTTAAGAATTTGTTAAATATTTAAGTTTTGTAAAGTTTCTTTATTTTTATTTTATAAAAATATAAGTTTTATTTAAATATTTTGTTTTTATTAAAATATAAAAAAAAACGTCGAATTAAATCCTGTACCTGAGTTGAATTTTGGAACCCCGCGACTCGCGGAGTTTGCAGCTTTTAATACCGCAACTCGCGGAGCCTCCCTGACACACGTAACAGAAACCCTAATCAGCATTAAATACGGGGTAATTATTATTTATTTATTATTATTAACCCTAATTACTTATTTATTATTATAATTAGTTTTAAGTTTTTAAATTAAATTGTATTTTAGTTAAATTAGTTTAATTAAAATATAAAATTAATAGTTTAATAAAATAAATAATATTTTTATAAAAATTGTAATTTTTACAACTTTTTGTATATTTTTATATTTTGTCCCTTTTTAATTATTTTAGCGTAATATTTGTATTTTTCGCTCGTATTTAGTTTTAAGATATAGTTTTTGCCATAGTTATTTTTTTTTTACTTCTAGATTTTTAGGCTTTGCCGTAAAATCCCTTAAGTGCTTTTTCTTTAGACTAAGATTTAGGTGCTTAGAATTTTGTGACGCCTTTTTAAGTTTTAGTACCTCTTTTTAAGTTATTGCCATTTGGGATATAGTTTTTCTTATAAGCTTTAATATTTTTAGACACCTTTTACCTATGTATCAATTATCATTCCAATTAGTAATCTCAATTTGCGATTATAATTTTAAGTTAGTGATAGTAATAAGGTTGGGTTAGTCGAGTGTTTTTAAGTTCTATAAGTCATTTCTTTTTATTTCTTATTTTCCGACGCCTTTTATTTTTCAACCCTTTTCTTTTTCTTTTTCGACGCGCTCTTTTTCTTTCTTATTTCTCGCTATTCTAGTTTTTAGGACATAGATTTTTATTCTACTTCTTATCTAAATTTCTTAAAATTACGAAAATTTATTTTAAGTGGTTAAATTGATAGACATCAAAATTTTCTGGTTCGTAGTAATAGTTGGATTTGTACGTGGACCGGGTTATTGGAGCCAAACAGTCCTCAATTATATTGAGACCAAACGAATCATGCCCCTCTGCTGCATCTTTTGGCTATTCGAAACGTGGGCAAAATCAAAAAAGTCTATTAATTGGATAACTTATATAATTTTTCTTTCTTTTTAAAAACTAATAGGATATTCAGTGAATGCACCGAGCAAGACGTTCACCACCTTTTGTACGTTCACCACCTGTAACTAGATCAAGACATTTAGCAAATATTACCGCCGTTGATTTTTCTTTAGAATCGTCATCCAGTCGACCAAGTACTCCAGTTCAAATTTCCGATAATCCATTTTTTGAACCCGACCTCACAATTGAGAATCCGGATAATATTCAGGGACGATTCATAGATCCTGAACCATTAAATTTTCCTCCGGAACCACCAATCATTCAAACAGAGATTGTTGAGGAACGAACCATTAAATCAGAATCCTCTAGTGATTCCGATTCAACAAATTCAATTATGGAGAATCTAGAACCTTTAAGTATGGAAGACCGAATGAGAGCTAAACGCACTGGCCAAGGTCACGCAATTACTCATCCAGACATTAATGCGCCAGATTATGAAATCAAAGGACAAATTCTACATATGGTGACTAATCAATGCCAATTTAGTGGTGCGCCGAAGGAAGATCCAAACGAACATCTTCGTACCTTTAATAGGATCTGCACTCTATTTAAAATAAGAGAAGTTGGGGATGAACAGATATATCTCATGTTATTTTCCTGGACTTTAAAGGGAGAAGCTAAAGATTGGTTGGAATCGTTACCTGAAGGGGCGATTGATATATGGGATGTTTTAGTTGAAAAATTTCTTAAACAATTCTTTCTGGCATCTAAAGCTGTAAGACTTCAAGGAGAAATTGTTACGTTCACACAGAAGCCGAATGAAACTCTATATGAGGCGTGGACAAGATTTGGAAAGTTATTAAGAGGATGTCCGCAACATGGTTTAGACACCTGTCAAATAGTACAAATATTCTACCAAGGATGCGACATCACTACAAGGAAAGACATAGATATAGCAGCTGGTGGTTCTATTATGAAGAAAACCGAAACTGATGCTTACAAAATTATTGATAACACTGCTTCCCACTCACATGAGTGGCACCAAGAAAAAGATATCGTTAGATCATCTAAAGCAGCTAGAGCTGATTCTAGCCATGACTTAGATTCCATTTCCGCAAAGATAGATGCTGTCGAGAGACGAATGGAAAAGATGACCAAGGATATTCACTCAATACGAATTAGTTGTGAGCAGTGTGGAGGACCACATTTGACAAAAGATTGTCTCAGTATTGAACTTACAATGGAACAAAGAGAGAATATTTCATACATAAACCAAAGGCCTGGAAATAATTATCAGAATAATTATCAACCGCCAAGACCGATCTACAATCAAAACCAGAATTATAACAGAAATGTTCCATACAACAACCAACAAGGTCCTAGCAATCAACAAGTGTCCAACAATAATTACAATCAGCAAAGACCTAATTTTCAAAACAAACCACCACAACCCGATGATAAAAAGCCGAATTTAGAATATATGATGACGAAGCTAGTTGAAACTCAAACGCAGTTTTTCACATCTCAGAAACAAACTAATGAACAAAATGCTCAAGCATTTAGAAATCAACAAGCTTCTATTCAAAATCTAGAACAAGAAGTAAGTAACCTAGCAAGATTAATAGGTGAAAGAAAACCGGGAAGTCTACCTAGTGATACAAATGCTAACCCCCGGAATGAAACAGGTAAAGCCATTACCACAAGAAGTGGTACAACACTTAAACCACCTGAAATACCTGTAACTTCTAATGAAGCTATTCCTACTCCACAAGAACCACAACCTGATCAAGATAAGGAAAAAGAACCGGTAGTTGAAAAGGTTAATGAAGATAACACAGTTAAGGCTAAACCTTATGTTAAACCATACCAACCACCACTTCCTTACCCGAGTAAAATGAAAAAAGAGAAACTTGAAGCCGAGCAATCTAAATTCTTGGATATGCTTAAACAGATAAATGTAAATCTTCCTTTCATTGATGTGATTTCAGGAATGCCTAGATATGCTAAATTCTTGAAAGATCTAATCTCAAATAGAAAGAAAATGGAAGAACTCTCGGCTGTTACTATGAATGCTAATTGTTCAGCAGTGCTATTGAATAAAATACCGGAAAAACTATCTGATCCAGTAAGTTTCACAATTCCATATTTTCTGGGTAGTCTTAGTTTAATAGAAGCATTAGCAGACTTAGGTGCTAGTATAAATTTAATGCCGTATTCACTATACGCTAAACTAGACCTTGGAGAATTGAAACCAACCAGAATAAGTATACAACTAGCCGATAGATCAATAAAATATCCTAGAGGGATAATGGAGAACATGCTAGTTAAAGTTGGTACTTTAGTATTTCCAGTAGATTTTGTTGTTCTAGACATGGAAGAAGATTCTCAAGTTCCTCTCATATTAGGAAGACCATTCTTAAACACGGCTAAAGCAATGATAGACGTGTTCGGTAAGAAATTGACCCTAAGTATAGAGGACGAGAGTGTTACCTTTTCAGTTGATAGAGAAATGCAACAACCACAATCTGTAGATGATACATGTTATTATATTCAAACTATAGATGCACATGCAGAATTATTAGAAGAATTTCCAGAATTACAAGGAACAGGAGAATGTTCTTTAGGAGAAGGAACTGAACAAATTGATGAAGCTGAAATGATAGCTACACTTATAGCTAATGGATATGAACCAACAACAGAAGAAATTCAAATGCTAAAAGAAGAAGACAGATATCGATATAAATCATCGATAGAAGAACCTCCGAAATTAGAGTTAAAGCCACTTCCAAACCATTTGGAATACGCTTATTTACATGGTGAATCTGAATTACCTGTAATAATATCGTCTTCTCTTACTGAAAATGAGAAATCACAGCTCATTTCTGTGTTGAGAGCTCATAAACCAGCCATTGCATGGAAGATTCATGATATTAAAGGAATAAGTCCTTCGTATTGCACACATAAAATCCTTATGGAAGAAGGTCATAAAACGTATGTGCAACGCCAACGAAGACTAAATCCTAATATGCAAGATGTAGTTAAGAAAGAGATTATTAAACTGCTAGACGCAGGTCTAATTTATCCAATTTTTGATAGTCCATGGGTAAGCCCAGTTCAATGCGTGCCTAAGAAGGGTGGCATGACTGTCATTACAAATGAGAAAAATGAGCTTATTCCTACAAGGACTGTAACAGGATGGCGTGTATGTATTGATTATAGAAAATTAAATGACGCCACCAGAAAAGATCACTTTCCCTTACCTTTCATTGATCAAATGTTGGAAAGATTAGCCGGAAATAGTTACTATTGTTTTCTAGATGGATTTTCCGGATATTTTCAAATTCCAATAGCACCCAAAGATCAAGAGAAAACCACATTCACGTGCCCTTATGGTACTTTTGCTTACAAACGCATGCCATTTGGACTTTGCAACACCCCTGCAACCTTTCAAAGGTATATGATGGCGATTTTTCACGACATGATAGAAGAATGCATGGAAGTTTTCATGGATGACTTTTCAGTCTTCGGTGATACATTTGAAACATGTCTAGCTAATCTTGAACGAATGCTGATTAGATGCGAACAATCAAATCTAGTTCTTAATTGGGAGAAATGCCATTTTATGGTTAAAGAAGGCATCGTTCTTGGACATAAAATCTCAAAAGAAGGAATTGAAGTGGATAGAGCTAAAGTAGATGTAATTGCTAAACTTCCACATCCCACCAATGTTAGAGGAGTTAGGAGTTTTCTAGGGCATGCCGGTTTTTACCGACGTTTCATAAAAGATTTTTCTAAAATTGCCACTCCTATGAATAAACTCCTAGAAAAGGATGCTCCATTCATCTTTTCAGATGAATGTATCAAATCTTTTAATATTCTTAAAGAGAAACTCACTAATGCGCCGATCATGATAACACCGAATTGGAATCTACCGTTTGAATTAATGTGCGATGCAAGTGATTTTGCAATGGGAGCCGTTTTAGGACAAAGGATTGAAAAACGATTTCAACCTATATATTATGCTAGTAAGACGTTACAAGGAGCACAAACAAATTATACAACTACTGAAAAAGAACTCCTTGCTATTGTCTTTGCTTTTGACAAATTTCGTTCATATCTCGTTCTAGCAAAAACGGTGGTCTATACCGACCATTCTGCTCTTAGATACCTATTTTCGAAACAAGATGCTAAACCAAGATTAATCCGTTGGATCTTACTCTTACAAGAGTTTGATATTGAAATCCGAGATAAAAGAGGAGCAGAAAATCTCGCCGCTGATCATCTTTCTCGTCTTGAAAATTCCGAATTAGAAGTTCTAAATGAATCGGCCATACAAGACAACTTTCCTGATGAATATCTATTGAAGATAGATTATAATGAAATTCCATGGTTTGCAGACTATGCAAATTACTTAGTTTGTGGATTCCTTGAAAAAGGATTGTCGTACCAAAAACGAAAGAAATTCTTTAGTGATATAAAACACTATTTCTGGGAAGATCCACATCTTTTTAAAAGTTGTCCAGATGGAATAATACGCCGATGTGTATTCGGAGATGAAGCTAGTAAAATTTTAAACCATTGTCACACAGGACCAACAGGAGGGCATTATGGGCCTCAACTAACAGCAAGAAAAGTTTACGATGCTGGATTCTATTGGCCTACAATTTACAAAGACGCACACCTTCTTTGTAAATCCTGTGATGCTTGTCAAAGGGCCGGAAAAATAAGTCAACTTGATGAAATGCCACAAAATGTTATCCAAGTATGTGAAGTATTTGACGTTTGGGGTATTGACTTTATGGGTCCATTTCCAAAATCTCATAATAATCTCTATATTCTCGTAGCCATTGATTATGTATCTAAATGGGCCGAAGCACAAGCTCTCCCAACTAATGATGCACGAGTTGTAGTCAACTTTTTAAAACGTCTTTTTGCAAGGTTTGGAACACCGAAAGCTTTAATAAGTGATCGGGGTACTCATTTCTGTAATAATCAACTTGAGAAAGTTCTTAAAAGATATGGAGTAACTCATAAAATCTCCACCGCATATCATCCGCAAACAAGTGGACAAGTTGAAAATACCAACCGAGCTTTAAAACGTATTCTAGAGAAAACCGTAGGATCAAATCCGAAGGAATGGTCCATTAAATTGGAGGATGCACTCTGGGCTTTTAGAACAGCCTACAAAACTCCAATTGGAACCACACCTTTTAGACTTGTTTATGGAAAAGCATGTCATCTTCCAGTAGAAATTGAACACAAAGCATTCTGGGCTTTGAAGACATGTAATCTTGATATACATGAAGCTGGACGTCTACGATTAAGTCAACTAAACGAATTAGAAGAATTAAGACATGAAGCATACGAAAATTCGTTAATCTATAAAGAAAGAACGAAGAAATGGCATGATAAAAGAATCAAAAGTTTAAAAGAATTTAAAGAAGGAGACAGAGTTCTTCTTTTCAATTCACGATTCAAGCTATTTCCTGGAAAATTGAAATCAAGATGGTCTGGATCATTCATAGTCAAAAGAGTTTTCCCATACGGAACAGTAGAATTAATAAATTCAAATGGGATTGAATTTAAAATTAATGGTCACAGAGTTAAACACTACATAGATAGTCCGATGGAATTCAACAATGAAGTTAATCACAATTTCGATACCACAGCTAACTAAGTGTGGGGAGAATCAAGTCTTTAAAGGATAATATGTATTTCTGTTAGAGTTAGATTGTCTGTTTTCGTGTAGTTCTCGAAAATGGAACCCGAATGGTCTTTCCCTAGCAGACCCTAAAGAACTAGTCTTCTCCCCCCATTCTGAATTTTTATTTTTTTTAGGAAATGAAGTGTAGTGACCCAAACTTTTCCATGTTTATATATATTGATTGAGATTGATATTTACATGATTAAATGTTTCCAACATGTTAAGCAATCAAACTTGTTAAGACTTAATTAATTGAAATATGTTTCATATAGACAATTGACCACCCAAGTTGACCGGTGATTCACGAACGTTAAAACTTGTAAAAACTATATGATGACATATATATGGATATATATATATATATAGTTAACATGATACTATGATAAGTAAACATATCATTAAGTATATTAACAATGAACTACATATGTAAAAACAAGACTACTAACTTAATGATTTTTAAACGAGACATATATGTAACGATTATCGTTGTAAAGACATTTAATGTATATATATCATATTAAGAGATATTCATACATGATAATATCATGATAATATAATAATTTAAAATCTCATTTGATATTATAAACATCGGGTTAACAACATTTAACAAGATCGTTAACCTAAAGGTTTCAAAACAACACTTACATGTAACGACTAACGATGACTTAACGACTCAGTTAAAATGTATATACATGTAGTGTTTTAATATGTATTTATACACTTTTGAAAGACTTAAATACACTTATCAAAATACTTCTACTTAACAAAAATGCTTACAATTACATCCTCGTTCAGTTTCATCAACAATTCTACTCGTATGCACCCGTATTCGTACTCGTACAATACACAGCTTTTAGATGTATGTACTATTGGTATATACACTCCAATGATCAGCTCTTAGCAGCCCATGTGAGTCACCTAACACATTTGGGAACTATCATTTGGCAACTAGCATGAAATATCTCATAAAATTACAAAAATATGAGTAATCATTCATGACTTATTTACATGAAAACAAAATTACATATCCTTTATATCTAATCCATACACCAACGACCAAAAACACCTACAAACACTTTCATTCTTCAATTTTCTTCATCTAATTGATCTCTCTCAAGTTCTATCTTCAAGTTCTAAGTGTTCTTCATATATTCTACAAGTTCTAGTTACATAATATCAAGAATACTTTCAAGTTTGCTAGCTCACTTCCAATCTTGTAAGGTGATCATCCAACCTCAAGAAATCTTTATTTCTTACAGTAGGTTATCATTCTAATACAAGGTAATAATCATATTAAAACTTTGGTTCAATTTCTATAACTATAACAATCTTATTTCAAGTGATGATCTTACTTGAACTTGTTTTCGTGTCATGATTCTGCTTCAAGAACTTCGAGCCATCCAAGGATCCGTTGAAGCTAGATCCATTTTTCTCTTTTCCAGTAGGTTTATCCAAGGAACTTAAGGTAGTAATGATGTTCATAACATCATTCGATTCATACATATAAAGCTATCTTATTTGAAGGTTTAAACTTGTAATCACTAGAACATAGTTTAGTTAATTCTAAACTTGTTCGCAAACAAAAGTTAATCCTTTTAACTTAACTTTTAAAATCAACTAAACACATGTTCTATATCTATATGATATGCTAACTTAATGATTTAAAACCTGGAGACACGAAAAACACCGTAAAACCGGATTTACGCCGTCGTAGTAACACCGCGGGCTGTTTTGGGTTAGTTAATTAAAAACTATGATAAACTTTGTTTTAAAAGTTGTTATTCTGAGAAAATGATTTTTATTATGAACATGAAACTATATCAAAAAATTATGGTTAAACTCAAAGTGGAAGTATGTTTTCTAAAATGGTCATCTAGACGTCGTTCTTTCGACTGAAATGACTACCTTTACAAAAACGACTTGTAACTTATTTTTCTGACTATAAACCTATACTTTTTCTGTTTAGATTCATAAAATAGAGTTCAATATGAAACCATAGCAATTTGATTCACTCAAAACGGATTTAAAATGAAGAAGTTATGGGTAAAACAAGATTGGATAATTTTTCTCATTTTAGCTACGTGAAAATTGGTAACAAATCTATTCCAACCATAACTTAATCAACTTGTATTGTATATTATGTAATCTTGAGATACCATAGACACGTATACAATATTTCGACCTATCATGTCGACACATCTATATATATTTCGGAACAACCATAGACACTCTATATGTGAATGTTGGAGTTAGCTATACAGGGTTGAGGTTGATTCCAAAATATATATAGTTTGAGTTGTGATCAATATTGAGATACATATACACTGGGTCGTGGATTGATTCAAGATAATATTTATCGATTTATTTCTGTACATCTAACTGTGGACAACTAGTTGTAGGTTACTAACGAGGACAGCTGACTTAATAAACTTAAAACATCAAAATATATTAAAAGTGTTGTAAATATATTTTGAACATACTTTGATATATATGTATATATTGTTATAGGTTCGTGAATCAACCAGTGGCCAAGTCTTACTTCCCGACGAAGTAAAAATCTGTGAAAGTGAGTTATAGTCCCACTTTTAAAATCTAATATTTTTGGGATGAGAATACATGCAGGTTTTATAAATGATTTACAAAATAGACACAAGTACGTGAAACTACATTCTATGGTTGAATTATCGAAATCGAATATGCCCCTTTTTATTAAGTCTGGTAATCTAAGAATTAGGGAACAGACACCCTAATTGACGCGAATCCTAAAGATAGATCTATTTGGCCTAACAAACTCCATCCAAAGAACCGGATGCTTTAGTACTTCGAAATTTATATCATATCCGAAGGGTGTCCCTGAATGATGGGGATATTCTTATATATGCATCTTGTTAATGTCGGTTACCAGGTGTTCACCATATGAATGATTTTTATCTCTATGTATGGGATGTGTATTGAAATATGAAATCTTGTGGTCTATTATTATGATTTGATATATATATAGGTTAAACCTATAACTCACCTACATTTTTGTTGACGTTTTAAGCATGTTTATTCTCAGATAATTATTAAGAGCTTCCGCTATCGCATACTTAAATAAGGACGAGATTTGGAGTCCATGCTTGTATGATATTGTGTAAAAACTGCATTCAAGAAACTTATTTTGTTGTAACATATTTGTATTGTAAACCATTATGTAATGGTCGTGTGTAAACAGGATATTTTAGATTATCATTATTTGATAATCTACGTAAAGCTTTTTAAACCTTTATTGATGAAATAAAGGTTATGGTTTGTTTTAAAATGAATGCAGTCTTTGAAAAATGTCTCATATAGAGGTCAAAACCTCGCAACGAAATCAATTAATATGGAACGTTTTTAATCAATAAGAACGGGACATTTCAGTTGGTATCCGAGCGTTGGTCTTAGAGAACCAGAATTTTGCATTAGTGTGTCTTATCGAGTTTGTTAGGATGCATTAGTGAGTCTGGACTTCGACCGTGTTTACTTGAAAAATGATTGCTTAACAAATTTTGTTGGAAACTATATATTTTTAACATGTGAATATTATGTGATATATTAATCTCTTAACGCGTTTGATATTATGTGATAGATGTCTACCTCTAGAACAAGTCCCATTGACTCACCTAATAATAATGAAGAGTCAAATGTAAATTGGAATGATTCGTGGACTGATTCACAAGTTCCCGAAGAGGAACCGGAAGAAGAGTCGGAACCGGAAGAAGAATCGGAACCGGAAGAAGAATCGGAACCGGATGAAGAAATAGAACCGGTGGGGGAAATAATAAAACGGTTAAGTAAAAGAAAATCCTCAACCAACCGACCAAGGTTAATTATGGTCAATGGTGTTTCCGCCAAGGAAGCAAAATATTGGGAGGATTACCAATTCTCCGATGAATCGGATTCTGACAAGAATTCCGATGATGTTATAGAAATTACCCCAATAAATTTAAAAAGGCAAAATAAAATAATAAGGGAAAGGGCATAAAAATAAAGAAATCGAATTCCAACCCCGATGAACTTTATATGTATCGTCAACCCCCGAAGTCCTTAAGTTGTAACAATGACCCGGGAACCTCTAAACCACCAGGTTTTTCTAAACCAATGTGGAAAACGACGGCTCGTATTAGGGGAACATCATATATCCATAGAAACTTGGCAAAACAAACCAAAACCGAAGAAGAAGAAACAAGCGAGTAGGAATAAGATAGTTGTATTCGTGTGGTGTAATATATGTAATATAGTGTGCTTATGCTTTATGATATATGTAAAAATTGCTTGTATTAATAAGTATTTTTTTTTTTATGAATCTAACTCTTATCTATTTTACAATATAAAAACACAAAATGGATAGACAACCCAATATTTTAAGAGACCTACCCGGAGACATGATTGATGAAATCTTGTCTAGAGTCGGTCAGAATTCTTCGGCACAACTATTTAAGGCGAGATCAGTTTGTAAGACATTCGAAGAACGTTCCAAGAATGCCTTGGTTTATAAAAGGCTTTCGTTCGAAAGATGGAGGATATCACATTGGGAAATCCATAAGTTACGATGTGTTTACTTTGACGCATATATTGCGGGGAACCCAAATGCTATTTTACGCAATGGGTTAAGAAATTATTTTGACTCAATATATCTGAATATTAGACTTCGTGATTTAGAAAAAGCGGCTAATATGCAACATAAAGAAGCATGTTATGCTTAAGGATTAGTAATGTTCGCTTCTCACCAAAGTGAGAACAAGAACATCGGGCTACAACTATTAAACAAAACGTTCCCACAAGTGACGGAGTCGGTAATTGGGGTAAGAAATGAGGTTTTTAGATTGTTACGGGACTGTTGGACATTACGTAACCCTCGTCCCTTTGACGACGTTACAACACGATGTCTTATCAACGGCCATAACGGTTATGTTCCACAAGACCAAGGATGGGAAGTAATCCTAGTAAAACCAGAATGCATGACTTGTTTCTGGACGTATGAATTACGTGTCTTTATTGCCTTTGCTGAACGACTTGTGTACTAGCTAGAATTATCTTCACAACCATCTTGTATCAAATTTATTGTGTGCTATATTTCATGTTATATGTAAAATAAGCGGTATTGTAAGTTTGTAAAATATTGTGTAAAAGTTTGAACGCGAAATATTATTATAATCAGTTTTTCATATAGAATTGTAGTAGTTGAATTGTATATTAGCTACTAAGTATGAACTTAACGGGTAGGTACTACCCGAATTTAAACTTATAAAACGCTAATATGAAGAAAAAGCTTTTATAAATGAGTTCATATTATGCTACGAAATACTATTAACTACTCTTAATATTCTGTATGATTAACTTGTTCCATTTAACTATTTTGAAGGAAATGGCACCGACTACTCGACACATCGTGAATATGAATGAAGAGGAATTCCGTACTTTTCTAGCTTCAAACATAGCCGCAGTACAGGCTGCGCTACATACCAACAATAACCTTAGATCTAGCAGTACAGGAAATCGTGTAGGATGCACCTACAAAGAATTCACTGCCTGCAAACCTTTGGAATTTGATGGAACCGAAGGACAGATCGGATTGAAACGGTGGACCGAGAAGGTCGAATCGGTGTTTGCCATAAGTAAGTGTACTGAAGAGGACAAAGTGAAGTACGCTACGCATACCTTCATAGGTTCTGCGTTAACATGGTGGAATACCTATCTAGAGCAAGTGGGACAAGACGATGCGTACGCACTACCGTGGTCAGCATTCAAGCACTTGATGAACGAGAAATACTGTCCCAGAACCGAGGTCAATAAGCTCAAGACAGAACTTAGAGGGTTACGAACCCAAGGATTTGATATTACCACGTACGAAAGACGATTCACAGAATTGTGCCTATTGTGTCCGGGAGCATTCGAAGATGAGGAAGAGAAGATCGACGCATTTGTGAAAGGATTACCGGAAAGAATCCAAGAAGATATAAGTTCACACGAGCCCGCCTCCATACAACAGGCATGTAGAATGGCTCACAAACTAGTGAACCAGATTGAAGAAAGAATTAAAGAACAGACTGCTGAAGAGGCCAATGTGAAGCAAGTCAAAAGAAAGTGGGAGGAAAACGGTGATAAGAATCACCAATACAACAACAACAGCAATTACAACAATAATCGCAACAATTATCCCAACAATCGCAACATCAATCGCAACTACAACAAACGGCCCAACAACAACAACAACAACAACAATAACAACAGTAACTACAACAACCATCCCAACAACAATAATAACCGCAACAACAACAACAATCAGAAGCAGCTATGCCAAAGGTGTGAAAAGTATCACTCGGGGTTCTGCACCAAATTTTGCAACAAGTGTAAAAGAAATGGTCATAGCGCGGCGAAGTGTGAGGTCTACGGACCAGGGGTTAATAGAACGAAAGGAACAAATGGTGTCGGAACGAGTAATGGCGGAGCAAGTAGTGTCGGAGCAAGTTATGCAAATGTAGTTTGTTATAAATGTGGAAAACCGGGCCACATTATTAGAAATTGCCCGAACCAGGAGAACACGAATGGACAAGGCCGCGGAAGAGTTTTCAATATTAATGCGGCAGAGGCACAGGAAGACCCGGAGCTTGTTACGGGTACGTTTCTTATTGACAATAAATCTGCTTACGTTTTATTTGATTCGGGTGCGGATAGAAGCTATATGAGTAGAGATTTTTGTGCTAAATTAAGTTATCCATTGACGCCTTTGGATAGTAAATTTTTACTCGAATTAGCAAATGGTAAATTAATTTCAGCAGATAATATATGTCGGAATCGAGAAATTAAACTGGTTAGCGAAACATTTAAGATTGATTTGATACCAGTAGAGTTAGGGAGTTTTGATGTGATAATCGGTATGGACTGGTTGAAAGAAGTGAAAGCAGAGATCGTTTGTTACAAAAATGCAATTCACATTATACGAGAAAAAG
Source organism: Rutidosis leptorrhynchoides (assembly GCF_046630445.1). Classification (NCBI taxonomy): domain Eukaryota; kingdom Viridiplantae; phylum Streptophyta; class Magnoliopsida; order Asterales; family Asteraceae; genus Rutidosis; species Rutidosis leptorrhynchoides. The sequence goes on along the minus strand of NC_092339.1, from coordinate 292,406,926 downwards.
GAAAACCCTTAATGGTGTACGGAGAAAAGGGCAACACGAAGCTACATCTCATTAGTAATTTAAAGGCACAAAAACTAATAAGAAAAGGTTGCTATGCTGTTCTAGCACACGTCGAGAAAGTACAAACTGAAGAAAAGAGCATCAATGATGTTCCCATTGCAAAAGATTTTCCCGATGTATTTCCGAAAGAATTACCGGGATTACCCCCACATCGATCCGTTGAATTTCAAATAGATCTTGTACCAGGAGCTGCACCAATAGCTCGTGCTCCTTACAGACTCGCACCCAGCGAGATGAAAGAACTGCAAAGCCATTTACAAGAACTTTTAGAGCGTGGTTTCATTCGACCAAGCACATCACCGTGGGGAGCTCCTGTTTTGTTTGTCAAGAAGAAAGATGGTACATTCAGGTTGTGTATCGACTACCGAGAGTTGAACAAACTTACCATCAAGAACCGCTACCCACTACCGAGAATCGATGACTTATTTGATCAACTACAAGGCTCGTCTGTTTATTCAAAGATTGACTTACGTTCCGGGTATCATCAAATGCGGGTGAAAGAAGATGATATTCCAAAGACTGCTTTCAGAACATGTTACGGTCATTACGAGTTTATGGTCATGCCGTTTGGTTTAACTAATGCACCAGCTGTGTTCATGGACCTTATGAACCGAGTATGTGGACCATACCTTGACAAGTTTGTCATTGTTTTCATTGATGACATACTTATTTACTCAAAGAATGACCAAGAACACGGTGAACATTTGAGAAAGGTGTTAGAAGTATTGAGGAAGGAAGAATTGTACGCTAAGTTTTCAAAGTGTGCATTTTGGTTGGAAGAAGTTCAATTCCTCGGTCACATAGTGAACAAAGAAGGTATTAAGGTGGATCCGACAAAGATAGAAACTGTTGAAAAGTGGGAAACCCCGAAAACTCCGAAACACATACGCCAGTTTTTAGGACTAGCTGGTTACTACAGAAGGTTCATCCAAGACTTTTCCAGAATAGCAAAACCCTTGACTTCATTAACGCATAAAGGGAAGAAATTTGAATGGAATGATGAACAAGAGAAAGCGTTTCAGTTATTGAAGAAAAAGCTAACTACGGCACCTATATTGTCATTGACTGAAGGGAATGATGATTTTGTGATTTATTGTGACGCATCAAAGCAAGGTCTCGGTTGTGTATTAATGCAATGAACGAAGGTGATTGCTTATGCGTCTAGACAATTGAAGATTCATGAACAAGATTATACGACGCATGATTTGGAATTAGGCGCGGTTGTTTTTGCATTAAAGACTTGGAGGCACTACTTATATGGGGTCAAAAGTATTATATATACCGACCACAAAAGTCTTCAACACATATTTAATCAGAAACAACTGAATATGAGGCAGCGTAGGTGGATTGAATTATTGAATGATTACGACTTTGAGATTCGTTACCACCCGGGGAAGGCAAATGTGGTAGCCGATGCCTTGAGCAGGAAGGACAGAGAACCCATTCGAGTAAAATCTATGAATATAATGATTCATAATAACCTTACTACTCAAATAAAGGAGGCGCAACAAGGAGTTTTAAAAGAGGGAAATTTAAAGAATGAAATACCCAAAGGATCGGAGAAGCATCTTAATATTCGGGAAGACAGAACCCGGTATAGGGCTGAAAGGATTTGGGTACCAAAATTTGGAGATATGAGAGAAATGGTACTTAGAGAAGCTCATAAAACCAGATACTCAATACATCCTGGAACAGGGAAGATGTACAAGGATCTCAAGAAACATTTTTGGTGGCCGGGTATGAAAGCCGATGTTGCTAAATACGTAGGAGAATGTTTAACGTGTTCTAAGGTCAAAGCTGAGCATCAGAAACCATCAGGTCTACTTCAACAACCCAAAATCCCGGAATGGAAATGGGAAAACATTACCATGGATTTCATCACTAAATTGCCAAGGACTGCAAGTGGTTTTGATACTATTTGGGTAATAGTTGATCGTCTTACCAAATCAGCACACTTCCTGCCAATAAGAGAAGATGACAAGATGGAGAAGTTAGCACGACTGTATTTGAAGGAAGTCGTCTCCAGACATGGAATACCAATCTCTATTATCTCTGATAGGGATGGCAGATTTATTTCAAGATTCTGGCAGACATTACAGCAAGCATTAGGAACTCATCTAGACATGAGTACTGCCTATCATCCACAAACTGATGGGCAGAGCGAAAGGACGATACAAACACATGAAGACATGCTACGAGCATGTGTTATTGATTTCGGAAACAGTTGGGATCGACATCTACCGTTAGCAGAATTTTCCTACAACAACAGCTACCATTCAAGCATTGAGATGGCGCCGTTTGAAGCACTTTATGGTAGAAAGTGCAGGTCTTCGATTTGTTGAAGTGAAGTGGGGGATAGACAGATTACGGGTCCGGAGATTATACAAGAAACTACCGAGAAGATCATCCAAATTCAACAACGGTTGAAAACCGCCCAAAGTCGACAAAAGAGCTACGCTGACATTAAAAGAAAAGATATAGAATTTGAAATTGGAGAGATGGTCATGCTTAAAGTTGCACCTTGGAAAGGCGTTGTTCGATTTGGTAAACGAGGGAAATTAAATCCAAGGTATATTGGACCATTCAAGATTATTGATCGTGTCGGACCAGTAGCTTACCGACTTGAGTTACCTCAACAACTCGCGACTGTACATAACACTTTCCACGTCTCGAATTTGAAGAAATGTTTTGCTAAAGAAGATCTCACTATTCCGTTAGATGAAATCCAAATCAACGAAAAACTTCAATTCATCGAAGAACCCGTCGAAATAATGGATCGTGAGGTTAAAAGACTTAAGCAAAACAAGATACCAATTGTTAAGGTTCGATGGAATGCTCGTAGAGGACTCGAGTTCACCTGGGAGCGTGAAGATCAGATGAAGAAGAAATACCCGCATCTATTTCCAAAAGATTCGTCAACACCTTCAACAGCTTAAAATTTCAGGACGAAATTTATTTAACGGGTAGGTACTGTAGTGACCCGAACTTTTCCATGTTTATATATATTAATTGAGATTGATATTTACATGATTAAATGTTTCCAACATGTTAAGCAATCAAACTTGTTAAGACTTAATTAATTGAAATATGTTTCATATAGACAATTGACCACCCAAGTTGACCGGTGATTCACGAACGTTAAAACTTGTAAAAACTATATGATGACATATATATGGATATATATATAGTTAACATGATACTATGATAAGTAAACATATCATTAAGTATATTAACAATGAACTACATATGTAAAAACAAGACTACTAACTTAATGATTTTTAAACGAGACATATATGTAACGATTATCGTTGTAAAGACATTTAATGTATATATATCATATTAAGAGATATTCATACATGATAATATCATGATAATATAATAATTTAAAATCTCATTTGATATTATAAACATTGGGTTAACAACATTTAACAAGATCGTTAACCTAAAGGTTTCAAAACAACACTTACATGTAACGACTAACGATGACTTAACGACTCAGTTAAAATGTATATACATGTAGTGTTTTAATATGTATTTATACACTTTTTAAAGACTTAAATACACTTATCAAAATACTTCTACTTAACAAAAATGCTTACAATTACATCCTCGTTCAGTTTCATCAACAATTCTACTCGTATGCACCCGTATTCGTACTCGTACAATACACAGCTTTTAGATGTATGTACTATTGGTATATACACTCCAATGATCAGCTCTTAGCAGCCCATGTGAGTCACCTAACACATGTAGGAACCATCATTTGGCAACTAGCATGAAATATCTCATAAAATTACAAAAATATGAGTAATCATTCATGACTTATTTACATGAAAACAAAATTACATATCCTTTATATCTAATCCATACACCAACGACCAAAAACACCTACAAACACTTTCATTCTTCAATTTTCTTCATCTAATTGATCTCTCTCAAGTTCTATCTTCAAGTTCTAAGTGTTCTTCATATATTCTACAAGTTCTAGTTACATAAATTCAAGAATACTTTCAAGTTTGCTAGCTCACTTCCAATCTTGTAAGGTGATCATCCAACCTCAAGAAATCTTTGTTTCTTACAGTAGGTTATTATTCTAATACAAGGTAATAATCATATTCAAACTTTGGTTCAATTTCTATAACTATAACAATCTTATTTCAAGTGATGATATTACTTGAACTTGTTTTCGTGTCATGATTCTGCTTCAAGAACTTCGAGCCATCCAAGGATCCGTTGAAGCTAGATCCATTTTTCTCTTTTCCAGTAGGTTTATCCAAGGAACTTAAGGTAGTAATGATGTTCATAACATCATTCGATTCATACATATAAAGCTATCTTATTCGAAGGTTTAAACTTGTAATCACTAGAACATAGTTTAGTTAATTCTAAACTTGTTCGCAAACAAAAGTTAATCCTTCTAACTTAACTTTTAAAATCAACTAAACACATGTTCTATATCTATATGATATTCTAACTTAATGATTTAAAACCTGGAGACACGAAAAACACCGTAAAACCGGATTTACACCGTCGTAGTAACACCGCGGGCTGTTTTGGGTTAGTTAATTAAAAACTATGATAAACTTTGTTTTAAAATTTGTTATTCTGAGAAAATGATTTTTATTATGAACATGAAACTATATCCAAAAATTATGGTTAAACTCAAAGTGGAAGTATGTTTTCTAAAATGGTCATCTAGACGTCGTTCTTTCGACTGAAATGACTACCTTTACAAAAACGACTTGTAACTTATTTTTCTGACAATAAACCTATACTTTTTCTGTTTAGATTCATAAAATGGAGTTCAATATGAAACCATAGCAATTTGATTCACTCAAAACGGATTTAAAATGAAGAAGTTATGGGTAAAACAAGATTGGATAATTTTTCTCATTTTAGCTACGTGAAAATTGGTAACAAATCTATTCCAACCATAACTTAATCAACTTGTATTGTATATTATGTAATCTTGAGATACCATAGACACGTATACAATGTTTCGACCTATCATGTCGGCACATCTATATATATTTCAGAACAACCATAGACACTCTATATGTGAATGTTGGAGTTAGCTATACAGGGTTGAGGTTGATTCCAAAATATATATAGTTTGAGTTGTGATCAATACTGAGATACGTATACACTGGGTCGTGGATTGATTCAAGATAATATTTATCGATTTATTTCTGTACATCTAACTATGGACAACTAGTTGTAGGTTACTAACGAGGACAGCTGACTTAATAAACTTAAAACATCAAAATATATTAAAAGTGTTGTAAATATATTTTGAACATACTTTGATATATATGTATATATTGTTATAGGTTCGTGAATCAACCAGTGGCCAAGTCTTACTTCCCGACGAAGTAAAAATCTATGAAAGTGAGTTATAGTCCCACTTTTAAAATCTAATATTTTTGGGATGAGAATACATGCAGGTTTTATAAATGATTTACAAAATAGACACAAGTACGTGAAACTACATTCTATGGTTGAATTATCGAAATCGAATATGCCCCTTTTTATTAAGTCTGGTAATCTAAGAATTAGGGAACAGACACCCTAATTGACGCGAATCCTAAAGATAGATCTATTGGGCCTAACAAACCCCATCCAAAGTACAGGATGCTTTAGTACTTCGAAATTTATATCATATCCGAAGGTTGTCCCGGAATGATGGGGATATTCTTATATATGCATCTTGTTAATGTCGGTTACCAGGTGTTCACCATATGAATGATTTTTATCTCTATGTATGGGATGTGTATTGAAATATGAAATCTTGTGGTCTATTATTATGATTTGATATATATAGGTTAAACCTATAACTCACCAACATTTTTGTTGACGTTTTAAGCATGTTTATTCTCAGGTAATTATTAAGAGCTTCCGCTGTCACATGCTTAAATAAGGACGAGATTTGGAGTCCATGCTTGTATGATATTGTGTAAAAACTGCATTCAAGAAACTTATTTTGTTGTAACATATTTGTATTGTAAACCATTATGTAATGGTCGTGTGTAAACAGGATATTTTAGATTATGATTATTTGATAATCTACGTAAAGCTTTTTAAACCTTTATTGATGAAATAAAGGTTATGGTTTGTTTTAAAATGAATGCAGTCTTTGAAAAACGTCTCATATAGAGGTCAAAACCTCGCAACGAAATAAATTAATATGGAACGTTTTTAATCAATAAGAACGGGACATTTCATGAAGACTGCCTGTGAACTAAACCATGGTCTAATGCTACACGCTTTGATCACTAAACGTAATAATGACACACTTCCGAGTGAAATAGTATCAGTAATCAGAGAAAGATTGGACGGAGTAAGAAAAGAATCCAGATGCGAAGATAATAAGTTACAATTTGGTAAAGGAAAATCAAAATCCGCAGCGAAAAGAAGAGCACGACACCTAGAAAGATGTCACAAATGCGGAAAATGGTCACATGGAGGTAAATGTTCAAATAATCAAACCTATTCAAATACCGAATTTGTTACTTTATGCAGAGACGGACCGTTCATATGTTTAGAAGAAAAAACACTGAATGCTCGAGGTTACGCCTATGTAGCCATGGAAAACCAATTAAACCGACTATCGTATGAATGGGATAGATCGTATAACTAAGAATACTATCTCACAGGTAAGTCTGTACAGTTTTTATTTTTATTTTTATTTTTAACCTTTTGATAATAAACGCTAATTTGTTCGCTATAAAGTATTAAATTGGTATTGAATAAAATTAGGTTTGGCGACCGAAATTATTGATATCTGTAGTGACCCGGAAATTTCCGATCAAATGTAAACTTCAATCTTTATATATTTCCGACACGATAAGCGAAGTCTGTAATATTGAGTCCCGAAAACTTTGAGATTAATATTCATGTAATCAATTACCCTATTACTATGCTCGACGGTTCACGAACAATTGTTGTAACTAAATATGTATATATAAACATTAATAAATATAAATGTATGTATATATAATAATTAAATATAATTGAAACATTAAACTTGTTATTACTTGTATTATCAAGTATTATCCTTAAAAATCATTAATTTTATTATTAATATTATGATCATTGTTATATTTATAATTATCATTATAATTATTATTATTTATTAGTATTAGCAATATTGTTATTATTATTATCAATTTCATTACTATTATTAGTATTATTGTAAATTATTATTATTATTAGGAAATAATACATTTTGTAAAAAAAAAATAATAATAATATTATTATTATCACCTTATTATTATTAGTATCATGATTATTTATTATTAGTATTAATACAATTATTATTGCTAATATATTTATTAATTATATAAACTATATAAAAATCAAGAAGTTAGTACAGTTTGTTACATGTAAACATCCAACTATACTGAATCCTTGTTTCTGTCCCTTAAATGAATTCCAAATCGAATCAAATCCTATAACCATGCCAAAATCAGTTGAGAGTCATTGTCTCCCTTTATTTTTCTTTATTTATTTTATATTTTTTTTCTGCTGAATGATTCTGTGATGACAATCACAATACATTATGTAACTAATCAACTAAGCTATTAAACGAAATATTCACCTTATCATTATCAGTTATGAACTCTCTCAATTTTTACTTTCCGATAAAAAAAAGAAATATAAACTGTATCAGGTACCTCTGTCCCGTTTATTATTATTTTTTTTCAACTTATTCGAATTCGAAATTTATTCCAAAATCTATTAATGAGGTCTTGTTAGGAATCATCTTAACAAACTTCCTGCAAAGTTTCAACTTCCAATTCATTTTATTGATCAAGGATTTACGAGTCAAAGTTTTGAATAAAAAAAGTCAACAACTGTTCTTCATAAAAATTCGAACTTGTTGTTATGATTTAAGTGAAATCAAGGTTTGAGAAAGATTATAGGAAGGATTTAGAATACATTTAATTTTGTAATTATCTTCTGAAAGAGTCTGAATTTCGAAATCGGGTTTTGGGTCTGTGTGTTCTTCACAATATCTGTTACCGGCATATATATATACATATAAAATTTTTTTCTTTTCTTCTAGCAATTAAACATTTACTTAGGTGATTTATGTTTCAAATTCGATTTCTAATACAAATTTGAAAATTCATTATTCTGTTTTTCATTAATTTCCCTGGTCAGTTTCAATTGAGAAAGAAGAAGAAGAAGATTGGTTCAAAAGAAAACGGGTTATAAAATTTATGTTTCTATTAATTCCAGAAAAACTTGAACGGTTCATTGGTTAAGAGTGCTAGGGGGTTAACGTGAGGTCGCGAGTTCGAATCTGGGCAACGACAGTTATTTTAGGAAATTATCCTTTGAGGTAGTTTTCTTTTTATTATTTATTATTATTATTAATATTATTATTATTATTATTGTTATTATTATTGTGTTAATAATGATTATAACTAATATTAACGTTATGAGTATTATTATAATTAACTAACTAATATTATTATTAACATTTTTTTTTATTATTACTACGATAATGATAATCGTTAACAATCCTAATATTTAGGAATATCAATAATTACCCCTATATACTAATATGCATGGGCAAAATCGTAGTTTCAGTTTTATCCGAATGTCGTTTTGAGTTTGCGTTCACACTACACCCGGCCCCTCAAATTCGGCTTCATATACAAAACGACCCCCCAACTTTCTACCTTTTTACTAATATGCATGGGCAAAATCGTAGTTTCAGTTTTATCCGAATGTCGTTTTGAGTTTGCGTTCACACTACACCCGGCCCCTCAAATTCGGCTTCAGTTTTATCCGAATGTCGTTTTGAGTTTGCGTTCACACTACACCCGGCCCCTCAAATTCGGCTTCATATACAAAACGACCCCCCAACTTTCTACCTTTTTACTAATATGCATGGGCAAAATCGTAGTTTCAGTTTTATCCGAATGTCGTTTTGAGTTTGCGTTCACACTACACCCGGCCCCTCAAATTCGGCTTCATATACAAAATGACCCCCCAACTTTCTACCTTTTTAGGGGTAAAAAGCGTAAATATATAATTTAAAAAAAACAAAAGAAAATGATTCCACCCGTATTTTTAACGGGCCCTATCTTCTCGCTCGGCCCGAGTTAAATTTTTTCGAGACCACCGTTCAACTCGAAAAAATCAGACGGACACAACGGGACTAACTATGCGTGAAACGGACATCGTTAAAAAAACACTAAATAACGGGCCCTATATTCTCGCTCGGTGCGAGCTAAATTTTTCCGAGACCACCGTTCAACTCGAAATTATTTTACGAACACAACGCGACTAACTATACGCGAAACGGACATCGTCAAAAAAACACTAAATATTTCGAGCTATATTTCATACATATACGTACACGTCCAACAAACAACCCAACCTACCAGATATATTAGGTACCAAACAACGTATATACAAATATGACCGCGCGTTGAACACAACCGCAGCAACGTGCGGTCGAATTTTTTCTAGTTGTAATCAAACTAAGAGTATTATTATTATCATTATCATAAGTATAGCATTGAAACCATTATTATTATTATTAGGGATAAGTTCATTTTTCTTATTTGTTACTATCATTAATAATAGTATTACCATTAGTAGTATTAGTAAGTAGATTGTTATTATTAAGTATTAGGTATTATTATTAAGATTATTATTAGTAATAAGATTGATATAAGTATTATTATTTATATTATCACAAGTATTATTATTATGTAATTACTAAAATCACTATCATAAATATCATTAACAGTAAAATTGATATTTTTTACAAGTATTATTATTAATATTATTGTTATTGTCACTAATAGAGTTATTATTAACATAAGTATATTATTAATGTTATTATCACTATTTTTACTAATATTAACTTAGTATAATTTGAACTACGGTTTTGATAAACAAATGAAATACATAAATATATATATATATATATATATATATTTAACACATATAACATAACAAATAATTTTATTATATAAAAGGAATATATGAAAAATAAATATATTATTAATATAAAAATAATATCATTAATAGGTTACATATATAAACTTATTCAACTACGATTATGCGTATTAATATATATACACAAATGATATAGGTTCGTGAATCCGAGGCCAACCTTACACTTGTTCAATGATGTTATATGTATTTTTACTACGAAATACAGTATGGTGAGTTTCATTAATCCCTTTTTAAATGCTTTTGCAATATATATTTTTGGGACTGAGAATACATGCGCTGTTTTTATAAATGCTTTACGAAATAGATACAAGTAATCGAAACTACATTCTATGGTTGGATTATCTAATCGAATATGCCCTTTTTATTAAGTCTGGTAATCTAAGAATTAGGGAACAGGCACCCTAATTGACGCGAATCCTAAAGATAGATCTATCGGGCCCAACAAGCCCCATCCAAAGTACCGGATGCTTTAGTACTTCGAAATTTATATCATGTCCGAAGGAGGATCCCGGAATGATGGGGATATTCTTATATACAAATTGTGAATGTCGGTTACCAGGTGTTCAATTCATATGAATGATATTTTTGTCTCTATGCATGGGACGTATGTTTATGAGAAATGAAAATATGAAATCTTGTGGTCTATTAAAATGTTGGAAATGATTATTTATGATAAACTAATAAACTCACCAACCTTTTGGTTGACACTTTTAAGCATGTTTATTCTCAGGTGTGAAAGAAACCTTCCGCTATGCATTTTTCTCATTTTAAGGACAATACTTGGAGTCGATCATCGCTCTGGAATCAAAGGTTGATGACTTCGTCCGGATGGATTAGGACGGGTCTTCACAATATCATTCAAAAATTTATTACATCACTGCGAAATTTAACGTTTATTCTTAAGGTATAAATATCTTTAATCAATCAACCCAAAATATTTCAAAAATTCGTCATGAGTTAAATTAGGTTATGGAACCGAAATTACTTTACCGAAAAGAGTGGCGCATATTTTTGATAATATTTGATTGATTAAAGTGGGATAAAAAGCCAAACAGATTTTTTATTTTATTTTTACCATGTTTTTAAAATTAATATATAAATCTTAAATTAATATTGTAAACTTTGTAAAATCAATATATTTAAAATTGTAAATATTTGAAAAATTAATATAAGTTTGGTGTGAATTTATAATATGAATTTTTAAATTAAGTTTGGTGTGAATTTATAATATGAATTTTTAAATTAAGTTTGGTGTGAATTTTTAATTTTTAAAATATGAATTTTATTTTTATGCATTTTAAATTGTAAGTTTGGTGTGAATTTTTAATATTAATTTTGAATTTTATATTTAAGTTGTGTGAATTTAAAAAAAAATTTACTTTATTTCGCTAAGTTAAAAATATGATTTTTAAAATTCGTCGTAAGTTGAAGACTAGGTCATTGAACCGAAATTGCTTTACCCAAGGGAGGGAAGAGAACTTTTATTATCATTATTTTTAATCTTATTGAATTAAAGTATGCCAAAAACATAAAAAAAAAAAAAAAAAAAAAAACCAAAAATCTAAGCTTTTAAAACAATCGCTTGAAAAAGATAAATTTTAAAATTTTGTTGAAGGACGGACTAGGACATCGATCCGAAACGACCTCGTCCTAAATAACAAGGGACACAAAATTTTAAAATTAATTACTTAATTGTTTTAATTAGTATAAGATATAAAAAAAATACAAACTCCGCGACTCGCGGAGTTTGAAGGGTCAACCATCGCGACTCGCGGAGGGACCAAAACCCAGAAAAAATAAAAACGTAATCAGCTCAGTCCACACACCACAACACAAAAATAAACTGCGAAATAAACCCGAAAAAACCTGAAAACACACTCCCAAATTCACAATTTTTGACCGTTAATCATCAAATCTTTTACTAAAATCATGTTAAGAAGGATGCTATCAAGGAATTACTCAAGAAAAACGGTAAATTTCTACACCTAAACACCATTTAATCCGAAAATTGGTGTTCTTGAGCAATTTTATACCCAATTTGATTTTGATGCTTTTTAGTGTAATTATGCTTAAATTGTTTATGTATTATGCTTGTATAACCTAGATTGATGCTATTTAACATGATTAGAAGCCTTAAACTTCAAATTTTGAGTAATCTAGGGTTTGTGTTCTTGAGCAAATTTGGGGCTTTTTGATATAAACAGGTTATGGCCGATTTTTGTCATGAATTGTTGCTAAATTAAGTGGTGTAACATGTTTAGGTAGTTAAATGATCCAAACTTTGAGCCTAAACATGATTTTGAGAATTAAAGTGGACTTTTTTAAGTCTAAAATTCATGAACTTGATTTTTGAGAGATAATGCCATTTGAAACTTGTTTAATTGCTAGTGATGATTATTTTGACATGTTATTTGAGTTAAATGCTTATGAACTTGGCGAACATTTTCGTATATGCTCATTTGAAAAAGTGTAGATTTGATGAAAATATGAAAATGAGCTTAAGTTTGATATAAATTGATCATGTCATTGTAATTATTTTGATTGATGATTTTGCTGACACTAATGCATATTTGGATGCACAAAAATTGTGTTTGATGTGTTTTGCAGACTGAAAGGGGTGAATCTTCATCCCAAGCTCGCAATGCTCCTGCTGAGAATACAGAACAACAGGAGGTGGATAACTACTACAAACAAGATATACCTCATCCAGTCATGACATTTTCTGATATGCATTTGGAAGATTTGCATCCGAACCTGAGATTTGACAGACTTTGGATAGATTATCCAAAATACCAAAGGGGTTTTCATACTCTTCATTCTAAAGCTGTTGAAGTACCTAGGGTCATAGAATGGGGACCATTAGAAGCTGTAGAATTGGCCGGGCCAATTAGGGAATTACTTGCACAGAGGTATGGTAATTCTACTTTTAACGATTGGGTACGGTTATTCAACATGCGTAGACCTGTATATAAAGTATGGTGTGAAAAATTGTTGTGTAGTATAAAATTAAATGATCGGGTAGCTAGTTTAACCGATCGATCTTTTATTAGATTTTTGTTAGGAGGTTCGATGCGCCACATGTCTTTACTAGACATGGCTTAGGCTTTACGTATATATACGTCTGAGGAGTTAGCATCTGCAGATTGTAGAGGGTTGATATTAGGAAGATAGACAAAAATTTTGATACGCATGGTGTATGGAGTCAAATGACTAGCCATCACCGATTCAAAGGGGAAAATTACTCTTATTTGGATATAGATAGAGCAGAGTTAAGAGTAATTCATAGGTTTTTAGCTCATTCGATTACACAAAGAGGTAAGAATAAGGAAAAGGTAAATGAACAGGATTTGTTTTACCATATGTGTATTCGAGACCCACAAAGCGCTGTAAGTATACCTTATTGTGTGGGTTATTATTTATCAGCTATGGTTAGGGGGATGAGACCGCATAGCATAATAGGAGGTGGTATATTTATTACTTTGATTGCTGAATATATCGGTGTGGAAATAAGTCGGGGGGATTATTAGTCGAAGAACCAGAACCCCGCGATACAATAGGTTTAAATGTATACCATGGTGCGAAGGTTTTGAAGAGGCAAAATAACGCCGCAGTACAATACCTTGATAGACATCCACAGGTTGAGAGAAACCAACAGCAAGGTAATGTAGGAGGGGGAAATGAAATGGCAGAAATGCAAAGGTTTATAGCTTCACAAGAGTATGAAAATGCTAGACATAGAGCATTTGAAGATTGGCAAGTTCATCAAAACCAAATCATAGCTTATTGCCAACAAATAGGTAGAAACTATATTCCTACTCCATCGCCCGTATTTCCTCCCTGGTCTATAGAGATCCAACCACCGTATCCTACGTATAACCCAGCCGAAGCATTTTATAACACATATGGTTATGCATGGAACCCCTACTGGTATCAGTATCATCCCTAGTCTACTTAGTTTTATTTATTTTATAATTTGTAATGTTGATACATTTAATACTTATGTTGGATTTGTATTAGTTTTTATAATTTTCTAAATTTTATTATTAGATTTTAATAATTTTTGAATGTGGGGTAATATACCAAACTTCAAAAATATGTATATATGTTTGCAGTTTATTTTATGTACACAACAGGGTAAAACAACGCATTTTCAAAGACTGGCATTAAGTTCAGCAAAAGCAACTAATTTTGACGACAAGATGCAAAATAAATGTGATATAACAACAAGACGGAATGAACAAATGATATGCACCATTTATCATTCAGCAAACAAACGCCAATATGTTTGGAAACTTTGGTAAAATTTAATCATTTTCACACAAATCACCCTCAATAATTTAAATTGTTACTGATTTCTTGCAAATGAGGGCATTGCAAGATCTTAAGTGTGGGAAGGGGTTAAATTCTTTCGGATTTTTAAAATTTTTATCTTAAACACTTGGTTACCATTAAAAATACTAGTAAAGCAGTAGTTGTATTAGAATCTAGTGCTCTCTGATAATAAAGAACAGCCCTAGTCTTATATACTGACTACCCAATTCTAGCAAAATTTTTCAAAATTTTCAATTAAATGAACTCAAAATCATGTTTATACATATTTATGAACGATAAAACTAGGTGTTAACACCGAAATTATTGTTACCTTGGAAAGGACATAAATTGAAAAACAAACCAAAATGTTAGAATTCATTTAAAATGGAATAGAGGACAATAAAAAGGAAAATAAAAGCCAAGTGTGGGAAAAATTACCAAGTTATCTTAAACATATGTCACATATTTCTGTAACAAATAACTGAAAATATTTTTGCTTTGGACTAAACTAAACTGTTTTACCCGATGAAAGAAAAGAAAAATTGGATCTACACGATGAATCAATTCCATCATTAAAAGGAAGTAAAGTCTTCCAAAAAAGACACGCGCTTCTTGATTTAGGTCAAGAAGTTGTCGTCCAGACAAACTGTAGGTTGACGAAAAATCTAGAAAAGTCATCACTAAAATCAGCAGGAAATCCACGGACCTCAGCATTAAACAGGGTCGCCAAGTGGTCAGATTTATCCTAACCATGAGAAGGATTTATCTCGTACAATGGGGGGCACCATGCAAATTAGCTGGATAAGACTAATGAATCAGATCACCAGAAAGGATAATCTCCTTAAAAGATCAAAAATCAGCTTTTAAGCCTGATATTACTCAATCCTTGAGATTGACCTTAAAGATTGAGAATTACAAACTCATGGAATTCAATGATATCTAAACTCGAGCCTGAACGAGAAAATATTTTGATCAAAATTACAAACCGATTTGTTTTCTAAAAACCCATTTTCAATGCGTTCATTACCATTGAACGTAAAATCCTAGGAATTCACCTGGAATTCATTAGGTCACCTGAACCAAATCGGGTGTCAACCGTAAGAACGGTGGTTGTATAGCATGGTCGAAGACAGGACCTTGTGCCAGACTGAAAAATCATAAGGGTGAGCTTTACTATTGCTCCTACCAAGGATAGTAATTGCGTCCGACACGTTATAGACCATAATTAAAAGCATGTCAGGGGACATTGCCTTAACAGTTGCTTGTTCAACGCTTTCCTTTACAACCGGACTGTAGTTTACCGAAAGGTAATATACGGGACAAGTAAACTGGACGTGTTGCTTTCCAAATACAATGTTAGCAAGTGGGTGACACAAAACCGCAAGTTTTGAGCTAAAATTTTCAAATCTGAAACCCACCAAACCCACAAAAAGAATTTTCAAACACCGGTGAAGGGTTATTCCGGAAAACTTATCTAGGGTAAAAACTAGATTTAATTTTCAAAAGATCAAATGTTTTCATAAAGATCCAATTTCCTTAATGGATCTAAATTTTGATAGTCATGTGGGACTGTAAACCATATCATTACTACCATTGTTTATACCGCCGTATAGAAATCACTGATGTACAAAGTGTGAAGAATAAAGAAGTGATTCTAGTATTTCAAGACTATATTGCTTGAGGACAAGCAACGCTCAAGTGTGGGAATATTTGATAATGCTAAAAACGAACATATATTTCATAGCATTATTCCTGAAGAAAGACAAGCTTTTAGTTGCAATTGTTCTATTTAAAAGTGATATTCGTTTAAATAATAAAAGGTGAAGATAAAAGACAGATTCGACGAATTGAAGACGCAAACGACCAAAAAGCTCAAAAGTACAAAATACAATCAATGAGGTTCCAATTATTGATAAGAAACGTCTCAAAATTACAAGAGTACAAGATTCAAAACGCAAAGTACAAGATATTAAATTGCACGCAAGGACGTTCGAAAATTCGGAACCGGGACCAGAGTCAACTCTCAACGCTCGACGCAACGGACTAAAAATTACAAGTTAACTATGTATATAAATATAATATAATATATAATTAATTCTTAAAATTAATATATATATTATAATATATTTATAAAACGTCGGCAAATTAAAAGACAAACCTTTGTGAGCTGGAATTACGAACTCCGCGAGTTGCGGAGTATGGAGGCCAAAAATGCCGCGACTCGCAGAGCAGCCAAATACGAAAATCCCTATAAAACCCAACGAATTCTGATCATTTTTATATCCAATATATCAATCTCTCTATATCTATATGTAATATTTATATTTATATTTTAATTTTAATTTTAAATCCTAATAATAAGGGTATGTTAGCGAATGTTGTAAGGGTGTAAGTCGAAATTCTGTCCGTGTAACGCTACGCTATTTTTAATCATTGTAAGTTATGTTCAACCTTTTTAATTTAATGTCTCGTAGCTAAGTTATTATTATGCTTATTTAAAACGAAGTAATCATGATGTTGGGCTAATTACTAAAATTGGGTAATTGGGCTTTGTACCATAATTGAGGTTTGGAAAAAAGAACGACACTTGTGAAAATTAGACTATGGGCTATTAATGGGCTTTATATTTGTTTAACTAAATGATAGTTTGTTAATTTTAATATAAAGATTTACAATTGGATGTCCCTATAAATAACCATATACACTCGATCGGACACGATGGGCGGGATATTTATATGTACGAATAATCGTTCATTTAACTGGACACGGGAATGGATTAATAGCCACTAGAATTATTAAAACAGGGGTGAAATTATGTACAAGGACACTTGGCATAATTGATAACAGAGTATTAAAACCTTGGGTTACACGCAGTCGATAACCTGGTGTAATTATTAAACAAAGTATTAAAATCTTGTTACAGTTTAAGTCCCCAATTAGTTGGAATATTTAACTTCGGGTATAAGGATAATTTGACGAGGACACTCGCACTTTATATTTATGACTGATGGACTGTTATGGACAAAAACCAGACGGACATATTAAATAATCCAGGACAAAGGACAATTAACCCATGGGCATAAAACTAAAATCAACACGTCAAACATCATGATTACGGAAGTTTAAATAAGCATAATTCTTTTATTTCATATTTAATTCCTTTTATTTTATATTTAATTACACTTCTAATTATAACACTTTTATTTATTGTTATTGTATTTAATTGCACTTTTAATTATCGTACTTTTTAATTGCAAGTTTATTTTATCGCACTTTTATTATTCGCAATTTCATTATCGTTATTTACTTTACGCTTTAAATTAAGTCTTTTATTTATTTAATATTTCACATTTGGTTTTAACTGCGACTAAAGTTTTAAAATCGACAAACCGGTCATTAAACGGTAAAAACCCCCCCTTTATAATAATAATATTACTTATATATATATTTGTATTTTTATAAAAGTAAACTAATATAGCGTTAAGCTTTGTTTAAAGATTTTCCCTGTGGAACGAACCGGACTTACTAAAAACTACACTACTGTACGATTAGGTACACTGCCTATAAGTGTTGTAGCAAGGTTTAAGTATATCCATTCTATAAATAAATAAATATCTTGTGTAAAATTGTATCGTATTTAATAGTATTTCCTTGTAAAATATAAAGCTATTTTATATACACCTCGCACGACATCAATGTAGTTCATTGTTAATACACTTAATGACATGTTTACTTATCATTTATCATGATTAAACATAGTTTATCAATATCTTAATATGATTCATATGTATTTAGTAAGACGTTGTTATAACGATAATCGTTATATATATCGTTTCGAGTTTCTTAATTCAATAAACTCAATTTTATGTATATAACTCATTGTTAAAATACCTAATGAGATACTTACTTATCATAATATCATGTTAACTATATATATAATCATATATATGTCATCATATAGTTTTTACAAGTTTTAACGTTCGTGAAGCACCGGTCAACTTGGGTGGTCAATTGTCTATATGAAACCTATTTCAATTAATCAAGTCTTAACAAGTTTGATTGCTTAACAAGTTGGAAACATTTAATAATTTAAATAAAAATTTCATTTAATATATATAAACATGGAAAAGTTCGGGTCACTACACTACCTACCCGTTAAATAAATTTCGTCCCGAAATTTTAAGCAGTTGGAGGTGTTGACGTATCTTCTGGAAATAAGTGCGGGTATTTCTTCTTTATCTGATCTTCTCATTCCCAGGTGAACTCGGGTCCTCTACGAGCATTCCATCGAACTTAAACAATTGGTATCTTGTTTTGTTTAAGTCTTTTAACCTCACGATCGATTATTTTGACGGGTTCTTCGACGAATTGAAGTTTTTCATTGATTTGGATTTCGTCTAATAAAATAGTGAGATCTTCTTTAGTAAAACATTTCTTCAAATTTGAGATGTGGAAAGTGTTATGTACAGCCGCGAGTTGTTGTGGTAATTCAAGTCGGTAAGCTACTGGTCCGACACGATCAATAATCTTGAATGGTCCTATATACCTTGGATTTAATTTCCCACGTTTACCAAATCGAACAACGCCTTTCCAAGGTGCAACCTTAAGCATGACCATCTCTCTAATTTCAAATTCTATATCTTTTCTTTTAATGTCGGCGTAGCTCTTTTGTCGACTTTGGGCGGTTTTCAACCGTTGTTGAATTTGGATGATCTTCTCGGTAGTTTCTTGTATTATCTCCGGACTCGTAATCTATCTATCCCCCACGTCACTCCAACAAATCGGAGACCTGCACTTTCTACCATAAAGTGCTTCAAACGGCGCCATCTCAATGCTTGAATGGTAGCTGTTGTTGTAGGAAAATTTTGCTAACGGTAGATATCGATCCCAACTGTTTCCGAAATCAATAACACATGCTCGTAGCATGTCTTCAAGCGTTTGTATCGTCTTTTCGCTCTGCCCATCAGTTTGTGGATGATAGGTAGTACTCATGTCTAGACGAGTTCCTAATACTTGCTGTAATGTCTGCCAGAATCTTGAAATAAATCTGCCATCCCTATCAGAGATAATAGAGATTGGTATTCCATGTCTGGAGACGGCTTCCTTCAAATACAGTCGTGCTAACTTCTCCATCTTGTCATCTTCTCTTATTGGCAGGAAGTGTACTGATTTGGTGAGACGATCAACTACTACCTAAATAGTATCAAAACCACTTGCAGTCCTTGGCAATTTAGTGATGAAATCCATGGTAATGTTTTCCCATTTCCATTCCGAGATTTCAGGTTGTTGAAGTAGACCTGATGGTTTCTGATGCTCAGCTTTGACCTTAGAACAGGTCAAACATTCTCCTATGTATTTAGCAACATCGGCTTTCATACCCGGCCACCAAAAATATTTCTTGAGATCCTTGTACATCTTCCCCGTTTTAGGATGTATTGAGTATCTGGTTTTATGAGCTTCTCTAAGTACCATTTCTCTCATATCTCCAAATTTTGGTACCCAAATCCTTTTAGCCATATACCAGGTTCTGTCTTCTCGAATATTAAGATGCTTCTCTGATCCTTTGGGTATTTCATCCTTTAAATTTTCCTCTTTTAAAACTCCTTGTTGCGCCTCCTTTATTTGAGTAGTAAGGTTAGTGTAAATCATTATATTCATAGCTTTTACTTGAATGGGTTCTCTGTCCTTTCTGCTCAAGGCGTCGGCTACCACATTTGCCTTCCTCGGGTGATAACGAATCTCAAAGTCGTAATCATTCAACAATTCAATCCATCTGCGCTGCCTCATGTTCAGTTGTTTCTGATTAAATATGTGTTGAAGACTTTTGTGGTCGGTATATATAATACTTTTGACCCCATATAACTAGTGCCTCCAAGTCTTTAATGCAAAAACCATCGCACCTAATTTCAAATCATGCGTCGTATAATTCTGCTCGTGAATCTTCAATTGTCTAGACGCATAAGCAATTACTTTCGTTCGTTGCATTAATACACAACCGAGACCTTGCTTTGAGGCGTCACAATATATCACAAAATCATCATTCCCTTCAGGTAATGACAATATAGGTGCCGTAGTTAACTTTTTCTTCAATAATTGAAACTCTTTTTCTTGTTCATCCTTCCATTCAAATTTCCTCCCTTTATGCGTTAATGCAGTCAAGGGTTTTGCTATTTTGAAAAAATCTTGAATGAATCTCCTGTAATAAATAGCTAGTCCTAAAAATTGGCGTATGTGTTTCGGTGTTTTCGGGGTTTCCCACTTTTCAACGGTTTCAATCTTTGCTGGATCCACATGAATACCTTCTTTGTTCACTATATGATCGAGGAATTGAACTTCTTCCAACCAAAATGCACACTTTGAAAACTTAGCGTACAGTTTTTCTTTTCTCAGCAACTCTAGCACTTTTCTCAAATGTTCTTCGTGCTCTTGATCATTCTTCGGATAAATAAGTATGTCATCGATGAAAACAATGACAAACTTGTCAAGATATGGCCCACACACTCGGTTCATAAGGTCCATGAACACAGCTGGTGCGTTAGTCAATCCAAATGGCATAACCATAAACTCGTAATGACCGTAACGCGTCCTAAAAGCAGTCTTCGGAATGTCATCCTATTTCACCCGCATTTGGTGATATCCAGAACGTAAATCGATCTTCGAATAAACTGACGAGCCTTGTAGTTAATCAAATAAGTCGTCGATTCTCGGTAATGGGTAACGGTTCTTGATGGTAAGTTTTTTCAACTCTCGATAGTCGATACACAAACTGAATGTACCATCTTTCTTCTTGACAAACAGAACAGGAGCTCCCCATGGTGATGTACTTGGTCGAATGAAATCACGCTCTAAAAGTTCCTGTAACTGACTTTGTAATTCTTTCATTTTGCTGGGTACGAGTCTGTATGGAGCACGAGCTATTGGTGCAGCTCCTGGTACAAGGTCTATTTGAAATTCAACGAATCGATGTGGGGGTAATCCCGATAATTCTTTCGAAAATACATCGGAAAATTCTTTTACGACGGGAACATCACTGATGTTCTTTTCTTCAGGTTTAACTTCCTCAATGTGTGCTAGAATGACGTAACAACCTTTTCTTATTAGTTTTTGTGCCTTCAAACTACTAATAAGATTTAACTTCGCGTTGTTCTTTTCTCCGTACACCATTAAAGGTTTTCCTTTTTTACGCATAATGCGAATCGCATTTTTGTAACATACGACCTCTGCTCTTACCTTCTTCAACCAGTCCATGCCAATTATTACATCAAAACTCCCTAACTCGACTGGTATTAAGTCAATCTTAAACGTTTCATCACCCAGTTTAATTTCTCTATCCCGACATATATTATCTGCTGAAATTAATTTACCATTTGCTAATTCGAGTAAAAATTTATTATCCAAAGGCGTCAATGGGCAACTTAATTTAGCACAACATTCTCTACTCATATAGCTTCTATCCGCACCCAAATCAAATAAAACATAAGCAAATTTATCGTCAATAAGAAACGTACCCGTAACAAGCTCCGGGTCTTCCTGTGCTTCTGTCGCATTAATATTGAAAACTCTTCCACGGCCCTGCCCATTAGTATTCCCCTGATTCGGGCAATTTCTAATAATGTGGCCCAATTTTCCACATTTATAACAAACAGCATTGGTATTACTTGCTCCGACACTATTCGTTTCGGCATTACTTGTTCCGATATTATTTGTTCCATTAGTTCTGTTAAACTTTGGTCCGTAGAGCTCACACTTTTTCGCGCTATGACCATTTCTTTTACACCTGTTGCAAAATGTCGTGCAAAACCCCTGATGATTTTCTTTACACCTATGACATGGCTGTTTTTGGTTTTTGTTGCCGTTGTTGTTATTGAGGTTGTTGTTGGGATTGTTATTGTTGTTGAAACGGTTTTTGTAGTTGTTGTTGTTGGGATGTTTGTTGTGGTTAGGATTGCGGTTATTGTTGCGATTGTTGTTGCGGTTGTTGGGATAGTTGTTGCGATTTTGGTTGTAATTGTTGTTGTTGTTGTACTGGTGACTCTTGTCACCGTTTTCCTCCCACTTCTTCTTGAGTTATTTCATGTTGGCTTCTTCGGCCGCCTGCTCTTTAATTCTTCCCTCAATCTGATTTATGAGTTTATGAGCCATTCGACTTGCCTTCTGTATAGAAGCGGGCTCGTGTGAACTCACATCTTCTCGAATCCTTACTGGTAACCCTTTTACAAATGCGTCGATCTTCTCTTCTTTATCTTCGAATGCTCCCGGACACAATAGGCACAACTCTGTGAATCGTCGTTCATATGTGGTAACGTCGAACCCTTGTGTTCGTAACTCTCTAAGTTCTGCCTTGAATTTATTGACTTCGTTTCTAGGACGGTACTGATCGTTCATCAATTGCTTGAATGTCGACCACGGTAGTGCGTAAGCAGCATTTTTTCCTACCTGTTCAAGATAGGTGTTCCACCACGTTAACGCAGTACCTGTGAAGGTATGTGTAGCATACTTAACTTTGTCCTCTTCAGTACACTTACTTATGGCAAACACCGATTCGACTTTCTCGATCCACCGTTTCAATCCAATTGGTCCTTCGGTTCCATCAAATTCCAAAGGTTTGCAGGCAGTGAATTCTTTGTAGGAGCATCCTACACGATTTCTTGCGCCGTTAGCTGCATTGCTAGATTCAGAGTTATTGTTGGTATATAGCGCAGCCTGTACTGCGGCTATGTTTGCAGCAAGAAAGGTACGAAATTCCTCTTCGCTCATATTCATGGTGTGTAGAGTAGTCGGTGCCATTTCCTTCAAAATAGCCAACTGAATCGAGTTAATCATACAGAATATTAAGAGTAGTCAATAGTATTTCGTAGCATAATATGAACTCATTTATAAAAGCTTTTTCTTCATATTAGCGTTTTATAAGTTTAAATTCGGGTACTACCTACCCATTAAGTTCATACTTAGTAGCTAATATACAATTCAACTACTACAATTCCATATGAAAAACTGATTATAATAATATATCACATACAAATATTCTTCAAACTTACAACATCGCTATATTACATATAACATGAAATATAGTACACTTTGATATAGGACAGTTTTGAAGATAAATCTAGTTAATACGCAAGTTGTTCAGCAAAGGAAATAAAGACACGTAATTCATAAGTCCATAAACAAGTCATGCATTCTGGTTTTACTAAGACGACTTCCCATCCTTGGTCTTGTGGAAAATAACCGTTATGACCTTTGGCTAGGCAGCATGTTGTAATGTCGTCAAAAGGATGAGGGTTTCGTAATGTCCAACAGCCCCGTAATAATCTAAAAACCTTGTTTCTCACCCCAACTACTGAATCTGTCACTTGTGGGAAGGTTTTATTTAAAAGTTTCAATCCGATGTTTTTTTTCTCACTTTGGTAAGAAGCGAACATCACTCACCCATAAGCATAACATGCTTCTTTATGCTGCATGTTAGAAGCTCTTTCTAATTCACGAAATCCTATGTTGGGATATGTTGAGTTAAAATAGGTTCTTAACCCGTAGCGTAAAATTGCATTTGGGTTCCCCGCATTTAACGCTTTAAAGAAAACACGGCGTAACTTATGGTCTCCCCAATGTGATATACCCCAACTATCAAAGGAAATCCTTTTATAAACTAAGGCATTTCTGAAAAGTATTTAAAATGTTTGACAAGTTAATTTTGCCATAATTAATTGTGCTGATGCATTCTGACCGACTGTAGACAAGATTTCCTCAATCATATCCTCTGGTAGATCTTTTAAAATATTTGATTGTCTACCCTTAACGTCCATTTTGTTTTTATCCTGTAAAATAGACATGGATTAGATTCGTAAAAGATAATTAACAAACAATACAAGCAATTTTTACATAGAACATAAAAGTACAAGCACACTACAATACATATAATACATAACATGATTACAACCCTCTAATCTGAATCACTGGTTTCTTCTTCTTCGGACTTGGTTCGTTTTCCTAATTTTCTAGTAATATATGGTGTTCCTCTAATACGAGCTGTCATTTTCCACAATGGTTTAGAAAAACCTGGTGGTTTAGAGGTTCCCGGGTCATTGTTACATTTTATGAAATACGGACGTGGCCGATACATATAAAGTTCATCGGGGTTGGAATCGGGTTTCTCTATTTTTATACCTTTTCCCTTATTATATTCTTTAGCTTTATTAAATTGGGTCGAGGTAATTTTTATAACATCATCGGAATCCTCATCGGGATCCGATTCATCGAAAAATTAGTAATCTTCCCAATATTTTGCTTCCTCGGCGGAAACACCATTGACCATTATTAACTTTGGTCCGTTGGTTGAGGATTTTCTTTTATTTAATCGATTTACTATAGGTATCAATATTTCTTCCTCCGGAACCTCTTCTTCTTCCGATTCCTCCTCTTCCGGCTCCTCCTCTTCCGGCTCCTCCTCTTCCGGTTCCTCTTCTTCCGGTTCCTCTTCGGGAATTTGTGAATCTTCCCAAAATATATTCGACTCTTCATTATTATTAGGTGAATCGATGAGATTTGTACTAGTGGTAGACATCTATCACACAATATCAAACATATTAAGAGGTTAATATATCACATAATATTTATATGTTAATAATATATAGTTTCCAACAAAAGTGTTAAGCAATCGTTTTTAAAGAAAACACGGTCGAAGTCCAGACTCACTAATGTATCCTAACAAACTCGATAAGACATACTAATGCAAATTTCTGGTTCTCTAAGACCAACGCTCGGATACCAACTGAAATGTCCCGTTCATATTGATTATAAACGTTCCATATTAATTGATTTCGTCGCGAGGTTTTGACCTCTATATGAGACGTTTTTTCAAAGACTGCATTCATTTTTAAAATAACCATAACCTTTATTTTATCTATAAAGGTTTAAAAAGCATTACGTAGATTATCAAATAATGATAATCTAAAATATACCGTTTACACACGACCATTACATAATGGTTTACAATAAGAATATATTACATCAAAAATAAGTTTCTTGAATGCAGTTTTTACATAATATCATACAAGCATGGACTCCAAATCTTGTCCTTATTTTAGTATACAACATCGGAAGCATTAACTTTTGTTTGCGAACAAGTTTAGAATTAATTAAACTATGTTCTAGTGATTTCAAGTTTAAACCTTCGAATAAGGTAGTTTTATATATATGAATCGAATGATGTTCTGAACATCATTACTACCTCAGGTTTTGTGGATAAACCTACTGGAAATGAGAAAAATAGATCTAGTTTTAAAGGATCCTTGGATGGCTTGAAAGTTCTTGAAGCAGAATCATGACACGAAAACAAGTTCAAGTAAGATTTTCACTCGAAATAAGATTGTTATAGTTATAGAAATTGAATCAAAGTTTGAATATGAGTATTACCTTGTATTATAAAGATATCTTACTGTAAATAAGAAAGATTTCTTGAGGTTGGATGATCACTTTACAAGATTGGAAGTAAGCTAGCAAACTTGGAAGTATTCTTGATTTTATGAAACTAGAACTTATAGAATTTATGAAGAACACTTAGAACTTGAAGATAGAACTTGAGAGAGATCAATTAGATGAAGAAAATTGAAGAATGGAAGTGTTTGTAGGTGTTTTTGGTCGTTGGTATATGGATTAGATATAAAGAATGTGTAATTTTGTTTACATGTAAATAAGTCATGAATGATTACTAATATTTTTGTAATTTTATGAGATATTTCATGCTAGTTGTCAAATGATGGTTCCCACATGTGTTAGGTGACTCACATGGGCTGCTAAGAGCTGATCATTGGAGTGTATATACCAATAGTACATACATCTAAAAGCAGTGTATTGTACGAGTACGAATACGGTGCATACGAGTAGAATTGTTGATGAAACTGAACGAGGATGTAATTGTAAGCATGTTTGTTAAGTAGAAGTATTTTGATAAGTGTCTTGAAGTCTTTCAAAAGTGTATGAATACATATTAAAACACTATATGTATATACATTTTAACTGAGTCGTTAAGTCATCGTTAGTCGTTACATGTAAATGTTGTTTTGAAACCTTTAGGTTAACGATCTTGTTAAATGTTGTTAACCCATTGTTTATCATATCTAAAGAGATGTTAAATTATTACATTATCATGATATTATGATATATTAATATATCTTAGTATGATATATATATATATATATATATATATATATATATATATATATATACAGTTAAATGTTGTTACAACGATAATTATTTTTACATATGTAGTTCATTGTTAATACACTTAATGACATGTTTACTTATCATTTATCATGATTAAACATAGTGTATCAATATCTTAATATGATTCATATGTATTTAGTAAGACGTTGTTATAACGATAATCGTTATATATATCGTTTCGAGTTTCTTAATTCAATAAACTCAATTTTATGTATATAACTCATTGTTAAAATACCTAATGAGATACTTACTTATCATAATATCATGTTAACTATATATAATCATATATATGTCATCATATAGTTTTTACAAGTTTTAACGTTCGTGAATTACCGGTCAACTTGGGTAGTCAATTGTCTATATGAAACCTATTTCAATTAATCAAGTCTTAACAAGTTTGATTGCTTAACATGTTGAAAACACTTAATCATTTAAATAACAATTTCATTTAATATATATAAACATGGAAAAGTTCGGGTCACTACACACACA
This sequence comes from Rutidosis leptorrhynchoides, assembly GCF_046630445.1. Taxonomy (NCBI): domain Eukaryota; kingdom Viridiplantae; phylum Streptophyta; class Magnoliopsida; order Asterales; family Asteraceae; genus Rutidosis; species Rutidosis leptorrhynchoides. Next base: position 292,379,863 of record NC_092339.1, on the reverse strand, counting down.
TCCCGGTAGTGCCCTTGGCCAAACACGCTTAACTGCAGAGTTCTCATGGGATCTGCTGCGCTTGTGGTCCCAAAACGCGTCATGCTAGGAAATGTATCAACACCCTTATAAGGCATGCTTCGTTCTCCTCTCCAACCGATGTGGAACGGATGTTACAATCCTCCCCCTAATGGAACACAGCATCCTCATTGTGCACGTTGGTCCGGGATCTGGCTCTGATACCACCTGTAAGGACCGAGCCCAGGGGATTCCTGGGTGCAACAGTCCAGCCACCCCGTAGCATGATATTGTCCGCTTTTTCCGCAGGCGCATGAATTTTTTTGGCGACCACACGTGACGAGCACTTTCCCAGGAGGTCACCTGATAACGCCAAATTCATACACATTTTTATTAGCGTTATCGATTCTTGTTATCGATAATTTTAACGCTTTTCGAAGATTTAGAGATGGTTCGAGCTAAAATGAAGATTTATATTTAAAGAGTGGTTTATGTGCTTTTTAGAAGATCTAAAAGAGGTTTACGCTAACCGAAATCGAACCGAAGCAAAATAACGCGCGAATGACAAAGATTAAATTTATTTTCTGTTGGGAAGAAGTTGCGGTCGCGAAAGTTAAAGTTCGTCGCCAAATTATATGGCAAGCTGTTTCTTGTTTAAATGTTGGGCCATATATATATATATATATATATATATATATATATATATATATATATATATATATATATATATATATATATATATATATATATATATATAGTGGTAGGATCAAGAGGGAAGTAACCAATCGGGAGGAAGCGGGGGGAAGCAAATTTTTTTTTTTTTTTTTCGTTTTTTGAAAAAACTTTGTTCACGAACATTATAGATGAGATGAAAATATGAACATTTAGTAGAGACACTTTGTGATAAATGTTTTTATATTGGCGGGAAAACGCTCGAAGAAGTAATATATAACAATTATCGTGTTTTTCGAGCGTATATTGAGGTTTTAGCTATTGGGGTTTAGATATTAGGGTTTAGATATTAGGGTTTATAGGGTTTAGATATTAGGGTTTAGAAATTTAGGGTTTAGGGTTTAGATTTAGGGTTTAGATTTAGGATTTAGATTGAGTTTTTAACACGAACGGTTTAGAGTTTAGGGTTTAGGGTTTAGGGTTTGGTGTTTTGGGTTTATGGAATAAACCCAAAACACCAAACCCTAAACCCTAAACCCTAAACTCTAAATCGGGCTAAATTTTACTTCACAAAACATGAAGAAAAAAAACGTTCATATTCTTCACGAACAATATTATCTTGAATGTTATTTTTGTCGATCGTTTTCCGGCTTAAATAATAACATTCATCACGAAGTGTCTCTTCTAAATGTTCATATTTTCGTGTGATCTTGATGCCGGGAAAAAAAATTTCCAAAAAAAAAAATTTGCTTCCCCCTGCTTCCCCCCGATTGGTTACTTCCCAATTGATCATGTCCCTATATATATATATATATATATATATATATATATATATATATATATATATATATATATATATATATATATATATATATATATATAGGAGTATTCAAATGAGAACATTCTCATATTTAAATTCTATGAGAACACTTCTGGTCCACATGTTCAATTTAATTAATTAAATACAACAACAACACAACTCAATCCGACATAAGTGGGGTATGTGGGAGGTAAGATGTAGACAATCCTTCCCCTATCCGAGAATAAAGACAAGTCATTTCTCCACCCAGAGTGAAATACTCTCAAGAGTAGAGAAAGTCATCCCTCTCTTTATTCGACGGATAAAGAGATTGCTTCCGAGAGGACCTCCGGCCTTTACGTAGGAAATTTTTTTTTAAGAAAATAAAAATACTAAAATAAAAATAATAATAGACGCCATGAAAATGGTAGAATCAAATTTTCATGAGTTTTAAATCATGCCTGAAATTTAATTTAGGCTCTAAGAGTCAGTCAAGTCGCTAATAAATCGACGATTGTTATCGACTCAATAGAGCCGTAAATTTAATTAATTAAATATTAAATAAATTAATATTTAATTGGAAAAGAAACAAGAGGGGTGTAATGGTAATTAGTGATTTGCAGTTACGAGTATTCAGGTACATTTTTTAATCATGCACATGAACTGTTTTTTTTTTTTTTTTTGAAGTACTTATTTAATATTCTTTCACGATAATTTGCATTCAAACTCGCAACGGTTTCTCTTGTTAACTGGCATTAAAATTGTTTGCAATATCTGGAAATGAATAAAGAAGGCGATAGCATCCCATCATAGTTGTTGCAGTATACTCAATAAAATATATTACCATTACCATTACCATTACCATTACCACTTTATACTAAACCACATAGAGGTTTGGTCAAAGTTTGGTCGTTTTGACCAAACCCACCCCAAATTTGGGGTCAAAACGACAATAATGAACAAGGGAGGAGAAAAAACCAAACAACCCTCGAACTTTGTTCATTTTCCACATTCAAACCCCATAATAGGTGTACAAAAAGAAACTTATTACTCCCTCCGTCCCAGATTAATTGTCCCCAGACAAAAAACACACAGTTTTAGAAAATCCCACTAACTTTATTTCTCCACCAATGAAATATCTTCTCTCTCCAGATCCACCAATGAAATATCTCATTTCCTTTCTATTTATGGAAGTAGACAATTAATTTGGGACATCCCAAAATGAAATACTGGACAATAATTTAGGGACGGAGGTAGTATTTTAATTAAAAATCCTAAATAAACTTCACCCATATTTTCAACGGGACATATCTTTCCGCCCGCCTCGCGTTAAATTTTTTCGAACACACCGTTCAACTCAAAAAATTCTTATAAACACAACGTGACTAACTATACTCAAAACGAACACTTCTAAAAAAACGCTAAATACCTCGGATATATTTAATACATACACATACCTAGGTACTAACTATTTTGTAAATACATATCGCTCCGTTAACTATGAATGCACAACCCAAAAGCCCCGCAGCATCGCGCGGGTCCATTTTGCTAGTTTTATATAAAACACGGAGTATATAATGTATGCTAATATCTTATGAGATCCCAAATGTATTAATATCTTACTTATATATAATTTGGTGATGTTGATGACATCAGTTAGCTTGCTTGCCCAAGCTTTGAGGTTATATCCATGTTATTACATTAATTTGGATGATGTAATAATTAATCATTTCTAATATCTATTTAATTTAATTTAATTTAATTTAATTAATCAAATAATATAATAATACTCACCTAAAACTTCCTTCGGAAGATTTTACTTTATTGGCCTATACTTACCTGAACATATGATAATATCTCTTCTCTCTTTATTATTTTTTAAAAATTAGCCTTCCTTTTCCTTCTTCCAACACAAATCAGTATCAATATAAAATCTCCTTTTTGGCATTCTTGAGAATTTCATCAGGCTCGATTTTTTCATGTTTGTCTCCGATTCAGGTTCGTGTTCATCACCTTTGCCATCTGTTCATCCCCTTTGTAACGGTACTTTAACTCGGATTCAGGTTTATCTTCGATTTCTTCAAGTTTATATCTGATTTCTTTAGTTCGATTTTGTCATGTTTCTGTTTATCTCTTTATTTCTTTAACTCGGATTAAGGTAACTAAATTGATTATGTATCATATACGTTTAATTATGTTTACACATTTTTTATTTATTCTTTTTTTTTTTTTCTTTTTTTTTTTTTTAAGTTATTTCATTCCACTGAACTTTGTTATTTAAATTGAGGTATGAAGTGTATCTGTATATGTATAATTTATATTAATTCTTTAATGTTGTTAATGTTAGATTGTTAAGCTGGGTATGAAGTATATCAACTCTTAAATCCATGTTAAAGTAATGATGTCTTGATCATCAGAGTTCAAGATAAGTAATTGTTTATTAAAGAAACTCATTTTTAATTTGAAAGTTATTTTACTTTTGAATGTGGTTCCATTTAGGTTTATGTAAAGTAAGATCTGCTTAATTGGACTATAGACCCAAATGCGATGGTTTTTGAAATGCTGCTTTAAAAAATGCGTAAAATAAGCTTGAAGAGACGCCTAGACCATGCTTTTGGAGAATATCACCGTGGTATACGAGTTTATATACAACTCTAGGGATATTGATGATAGTGTTTTTTTCGAGATTTCAATTTTGGTTTTTCTTAGTTGGAGATTAGTCACTGTGGTAAATGAGCTTATCATCTTGGACGCACACAAAGTGTTCGATGAAATGAAGGAGATGACTTTATTTTTTATTGGCCGACAATGCAACTTGGATATTGAATCAAAGAAACAAGTGACATATTAGGGTATTTAATATACACCAGGTAATCTATTTTAAGTTTTTAATAAATATTTACTGTATTCGTTTATAGTTTATTAGATTTAATATACTGAGTTATGTAGAGATATAAAGCACTTTAAATGGGTGGTTCATCCAGATTCTAGGTTATTAGGGTCAGTTGGTCTGTTTTTTGAAATGTTTAAAAGAATAGCTTGGCAAAAGAAGGGTCATTTATCATCGGATTAGGCCAGTATCTAACTAATGGGCATCTAAGAATAAAATTTACTATGAGAATTTACTTAGCAAATTATTTTTTTCATATCATATGGACTATAAAGTTAGATATCTATATATTGTAAAAGCCTGTGTGTGTGTGTGTGGATTTAACCGATTTCGAGATATGCGGTTCATTAATTATCATTGTGAATGTTTATGTATGTAAGGCATCCGAATGGGCCATGAGATACAGAGCTTCGAGTAGATTCTATCATAACACAACGGTTCTTTATTGGTAACCTTTACTTCCTCTGATGAAGAATGGGTAATTGCCCAGGTCGTTGCTCTATCTTGCAAAGACATGTTCACTTTAATTGATCAGAAGGATAGAAAGGTAACATATGTTTCTATATTGTATGTCATGCACCTTTTTTGTATCTCTGTGGTTATGTTTACTTTCAAATCTTTTGTTTATAAAATTTATATGCAAGTTGTTGTGTTGGATTAGGAAGTGCTAAGTTCGAATTATTTAGTTTTGAGGTTTGCGTTTGGTTGTTTTATGGTTTTTAGTTTCTCTGGATTTAAAAGTTATAGTTTTTTTTGTATGAATATCTTTTTTGATGACATTTCACTGTGAAATTTCAAAAGGATAAGAGTACAACAATAGTACAAGAGAGGTGACCAGCATCATTTTTTTGGGACTTCAAGCTATGTACATCACTCTTTTCTGTTATCTCTTCATCATGTAACCATATCTCTTCATTTTAACATTGATAATATCTATTCATTTTAGAACTTATGTGGTATTTGTTGTATTATATGAAGGTAGAGGTTTATCGTAGTATATGATGGTGGTGGTTTGTTATTTGATTTGGTATTTATATGTTTATGTGCTATACAAGTTAAGTATATCTTAGTATATCTTAGGAGATTTTTCCTATATATGATGTAACGTTCTTGGGTGGTAAGGTTATGCATATAAAAATGGCATTCATTAATGATGAGCCTTTTTGACATAAACCCTGTATATCTTGTATAAAACATGACTTGTGAAATCACGATACTACAATGGCTTTGTGTATAAAAGCATTTGTACAATTCATAATTGAATGGTCCCGATTTTTATTTGGGCATGTTTGACACCTTATTAGAATCGATAATTTTGATGTGTTTTTTCACTAGAATCGATAATTAATTATAACGTATTTTTAATTGTTTTGTGTAAGGCTTTAAGAACAAACCCGTGTTTTCACGGGTCTTATACTAGTTTAATATATTCAATTATACATAACAGAGATCAAGAAATCAAATTTATCACTACTTTTTGTCAAATGAGTATAGATTGAAGATGGTAATTGATCGGTTTTATATTTTTTCGGATGCATCAAAGTCTATATCAGTTTATGGATGCTTCAATAATTTTCATGCTTAAAACTAAGTTATTACGGATGCTTCATCATCGGAATATGGATGCGATGTCTCTAGACTCGATGCGTACAAAAATTTTCATGTGTAAAAATGAGTTGTTACGAATGCTTCATTATCGGCATATAGATGTAACGTCTCTAAACTTTATGCATACAACAAGTTTCATGTGTAAAAATGAGTTGTTACGGATGCGTCACATCGGAATATGGATGCAACGTCTATAAACTTTATTCATACCACAATTTTCATGTGTAAAAATTAGTTGTTACGGGTTATGCATCATTGAGATATGGATTCCGCTTGTGTAAAAATTTGTATTCATGGGTAATAAAAAATCAATTTGTATTCTTGATGCAACAACCGATGCATCCTTGGGTAATTATAAAATCAAGTTGAATTCTTAATGCAATATCTATTTGAAATTATTATTAACATTGGATGATGCCTGCGTAAATCTTTAGAAAAATATATGGAGTAACTGTTAAAATTAAAGACGAGAGCTATACCCGAGGATTAAGGCATGTGAATATGGGGACGGCAAAATTCCATATGTATCCAATTTTTAAAATCTTTGTAAAGTTATTGATTTATGAAATGTGTGACTAGAAAGTGTTCTTACCATTACTATTACCATTACCATTACCATTACCTTTACTACACCCCTTTATACTAAACTACATCAAATTTGGGTCAAAACGACAATAGTGAATAAGGGAGGAGAAAAAACCAAACAACCCCCAAACTTTGTTCATTTTTCACATTCAACCCCCATAATAGGGGTGCAAAAAGAAACTTATTATTTTAATTAAAAATTCTAAATAAACTTCACCCATATTTTTAACGGGACATATCTTTCCGCCCGCCTTGCGTTAAATTTTTTCGAACACACCGTTCAACTCAAAAAATTCTTATAAACACAACGTGACTAACTATACTCAAAACGGACACTTCTAAAAAAACGCTAAATACCTCGGATATATTTAATACATACACACACCTAGGTACTAACTATTTTGTAAATACATATCGCTCCGTTAACTATGAATGCGCAACCCAAAAGCCCTGCAACATCGTGCGGGCCCATTTTGCTAGTTATATAAAAATGAGAATGTTTTCACCGGACTTGACCTCACATATCTAGCCATGCGATCGCATGGTATTTGTGCCTTGGGGCCATGTGATCGCATGGGCTCCTTGGCCAGCTCATGATCCTCCAATTAAAACTGCCGACACTTGTTTTAAATTATTTAATATATATTTACTTAATTTATATATATATATATATATATATATATATATATATACACCCCATAGTCCATATACGTTTATAATGGTGGTTTTTTTTGGGGGGGGGGGGGGGGGGGGCGATAGATAATATCCATCCATCTCTGTACGTTTACATCTCAACTTTGTAAAATAGGTTTTCTTTTTATTATTCTTTCTTTTATCAACCTTGGAGGCCAAGATTAAAAGGAGAAGCAGGAGGAAGTTATTAAATTTTTTAAGTCTACGAGGAGTTAGACATCATCAAGGTGAAGTTTATTACTTCGTATTATATTTTTTATGCATGTTCCTTCGAGGCTACTGTACGACTTCTGTTTTTCAAACTTTTTTATTTATTGGATATTGCTTCAACTTTCGAACAATTAGTACATCTATACCTGATTATTGCAATGGTTAAATTTATGTACTTAATCTATTTGTTTAGTTGTTTAATTTTGCAATGGTTAAATTTATGTAATTAATCTATTTGTTTAGTTGTTTAATTTTCATGAATAACTAAATTCCTTTTTATTCATCTAGATGATTGAGCCTAGGTGATGAATTGCTTATTTTTATGATTTCTACATAATTGTAATTGTTCTTGATTGTTGGTTTTTATTACTCCCATTGATTAATCCCTCACTTGTATGTTTCGTTGATTAATTAACGACAGTTAAGTGATTGATAGACTTGCTAGGCTATGGACACATGATTTAGTATTCGTTGAATTGTATAAGGGACACCAAATCACAAGTAAACGATAACAATTGATCCATTAATCGAGTAGATAATAATGAAGCTAAAAAGGGACACTAATTTATCTTTCACTAACTACATCTTTAATAATTATTATTTAATTGATTGTGTGCTTGGTTGAAAGATCCATTGTTGGTTGAATTATTCGAATTGAACCCGTCACATAGGTTATTTATTAGTTAACGACAGTTAATTGACGATTAATAACTTATGCTTCAACACCTTATGTGATCTGGACAATTGTGTGAATATGTAGGGACATCGAAGTAGGAACATAATTGGTGATTGGTTTGTGTTTAGTTCTTTCAATCGTGAGGTTACATAAGGACACCGAAGTAGCCTAGGTTTTATGAAAATAAAACTGGACTGAGTCACATGATTTATCGGTTTTAATTGAAGCAATCCAGATCCTAGTGAATTGATTCTAGGTGGATACGCTTGTCTCATCTGAATTCTTGTTTATTTACTTTGCGTTAACTAGTTTTAAACCAAAACCCCCATTTTTACAACTCGTTCTTCAGAATAATTATTAGTTTTTAAATCTTAAACACTGCTCTCTGTGGACGAAATCGTAATCATATTACAATAAGATTAGGTGTTTTACGCATATCATCACCCATCCCGGTAGTGCCCTCGCTCGAGCACGCTTAACTGCAGAGTTCTCATGGGATCTGCTGCGCTTTTGGTCCCAAAACACGTCATGCTAGTAAAGGTCTCCACACCCTTAATAGGCGTGCTTCGTTCTCCTCTCCAACCGATGTGGGACGGATGTTACAATTTTTAAAATCATCAAATTAATTGAAGATAACAAAAATCATAAATAACGATTGATTGAGATACATCATCGTCGTCGTTAAGATATGTGTGTTGGTTGACATTTCGGGTTGACATTTATTACATTTGGGTTGTCTTGAAAACTTACAAATGTTTGGATTTCCTTTTTAGGTAATACCTTTTCAATAAATGATCAATGTTTGTTTAAAATATTCATATAGAGTGATCGATCAAGGTTATGTGACCAAGTAAACGTTGGTCGTCAAGGATTAATTTGACGGGACGTTTCAATATATCACCCAAATACATATATACATACTTACTTAAGATTATGTGATGATTTGGTGAATGCAACGTTTCCTTGATAAATATGCCATGTAAGACTCCATGAACATAGCTTGTCTAACATATAAGCAAACAGCGAAAGACTTCTAGGAAACCTGAGAATAAACATGCTAACAAGTGTCAACACAAAGGTTTGTGAGTTCATAGTTTTAATGTTTCGTATAATCTGTATATAAAGGTGGATCACAAGATTTCAGTTGTTTCATCCAGAAACGTTTATCAAAATATTCTACAAAATTGAGCACCCTGGTAACTAAACTTAACGTATATATATTTTATACCCTTTGTATAATCATCTTAATAATACACGCAAACCAACGTGTACGCTTCTCAAATAGCATACGTCCGTTAAAAGGCTAGTGCTCTAGCTCGGACGGGGATATCAAGCCCTATGGATCCATATACTACTACTCGCGCCCACCAGTTCTTATAACCGACAGTTACTAGTTACCAAAGCTAAGGGATTTTCGGTTCAAACTCAGTGTAGAATTTAGTATGTACTTGTATCCATTGTGTTTAAAATAAAGTGCATGTATTCTCAGCCCAAAAATATAGATTTCAAAAGCAATTAAAAAGGGATCAATGAAACTCACGCATATAAATATTGTATATCGGTTAATAAAGCATTTGCATGTATTCTCAGCCCAAAAATGTAGAGAGTAAAAGGGATCTTATGAAACTCACCTTATCAGCATATAAAGTCGTTCATCGTAATGTGATCGAAACTCAGAGTATCGAATAACCATAGATCTCAACGTATCAATATTGAGATTTAATATTGTAGAAAAGTACGTAGACGTAACGGAGATGATAAACACTAGGTTTGATTCACAAATATACCCCCGAACATTACCCATAACCTCCTTGGCAATAACCCATAATTTCCTTAACTCTAGCTTGCTCGTAAACTTGTTTTGAAATCGTTTGGACATAACCTCGTCGTAGTATTTTATGTATAATACTAATAATATTACTAATAAAAATAATAAGATTAATAATAATAATATTAATCTTAATAATAATATATATATATATATATATATATATATATATATATATATATATATATATATATATATATATATATATATATATATATATTTGAGAGACAGAGAGATTTTGAAAAAAAAAGTAAATATATTCGAACAAAACTTGCGAGCTTTATAGACCTGGCCTGATTTCCACTGCCATGCGATCGCATGGCTGGGCAGTGTAATTCCCATGCGATCGCATGGGAAACTTTTCCAGCTCACAATGTTTTGGCAACTAGCTCGTCGACATATTTTTATAATATATATATAATATATAATTTAAATTAATTAATTATATATTATATTTTATTCTCGTGCATAGTTGATTTGTAATTTTTGTTTCGATAAGTCATACGTCGTCACTCGACTTATGTCCCAGTTCCGGTTTTTCGAATGTCCCTTCGTACGCTGAGAAAACTTGTACATTACATTTTGGGACACGTACCTTAGTCAAAATATAGTCTTAAATTATCCCTAAATTATATCACTCAAAATATAACTTATACATTTGAGTGTTTTGGTCATTTACATCTATAAATCATCGTCTCGCTATTTGTTAAAATACATTTTAAAATAGTGTTTACTGTAGCAATTCACTGTAGCAAAGTCAATTTCACTGTAGCAAGTAGTGATTTTCGAAAACACTGTAGCATTTTGAGTACTGTAGCAATTTGAAAATACTGTAGCAAATTAGTGTTTTACTGGTTCATCTTAAATGCTTTAGTTAACTTATCTAAATATCAATCGAATCAATAAATGAATGTTACTATCGTTTACTAAATAACTTGAAATTATATATATGTATATATCTTTTTAATATACATAAATCAGTTTTTAAATACACATTGGAAGTTATTTATAAATAAATTTTAATAATAAATATTCCAACTTATCATATATATTCAAATAGATATTTAAACCAATAAGTTTAATGTACGGTCTCAAACAATTAATACATTGTTACCTTTTCAAATTATAGTATATATGTATCTATTTATATATAATTGTTCGCGAATCGTCGAAAACAACCGAAGGGTATTTAAATAGATAAAAGTAGTTCAAAAATTTTGAGATTCAGTTTTACAGACTTTGCTTATCGTGTCGGAAATGTTAATCATACAAAGATTAAGTTTAAATTTGGTCAGAAATTTCCGGGTCATCACAGAAAACGGCCTGCCAGCAAACGGGCACCAAAAACGGCTTACCCTGGCAAACGGCCTTGGCAAACGGCTTGCCAAACGACCTGCCAAACGGCCTGCCAGCCGTTTGCCAGGAAAATTTTGCCTATTTAAAGAGCCTTTTGTATTCATTTCAACACACACCAATTCTTCACTTATCTCTCTAAATATCTCTCTATAGTCGCTCTCTAGTGATCTATAGGAGATTAGTTCTCTCTCTACTTTCTCTCTCTAGATTCTAGAGAGAGAAAATTACAAAGATTAGGAAAAAATAATTATCTCTCTATTGTCGCTCTCTAGTGATCAATAGGAGATTAGTATGTAGTTAGTAGTAGAAGCTATCGAGCATTGTAACGCTACGGATATTATGAAGAAATACAAGTGTTATTCGGCTGACATTATTCGGTAACATTTATCCTTTCTTTTATTAATTTATTATAATATTCTTGTTCGATGTTTATGATTTATTAATATTAGAAATGCTTGTTGCCATGATGTGTGAGTAATTGCTTGATTGTTTGCAATGATTTAATAATGTTAGTTAGGGATGATTATCGTTTCATACTCTCTTTCTGTCTATGATATTAAACCTCGTTATTATCGTCCTTCCACCAATAAACGTGATTAAAACCTTTTATAAAGTCGACATTATAAAGGTAATTAATTATCTGTGTTTATACATTGGTCAAGGTATGAACCCATCGGAAATACTATAAAGTACATGGGGAATTACCATAGGACCAGATCAAGACATTGGTCAAGAGTATAAGACTCGAGGAAATACTGTTGCAACAGTAGAGTACAGTGTTGATGTACTATAGGACCACTTGAGCATGGTCAAGGTTAGAAGCTATGGAACCACTATAAGTCTAGTACATGGTGGATAACTAAGGGATTTATTGGGTAGATTTAAGTAAGGGCTAGTTTAAGTCATAAATAGGAGTTTAACGCACTGCAATACAAACTAAGCTTATAAATCTTTAAGGATGACTGAGAACTATCAGAGGTTCTAATTTGTCTACAAACACTTAGATTTTACCAAACCATTGACAGAAAGGAATTCGAAACACAATCATAGCCACTTACTTGGGTGATACACTAAGGTGTTAAGAAAGGTTGGATATTATATGTATATGGCTATGCTACTTTATTCGTGCGCCCAAGGTATGCATTGCATCCAAGATGGACCGCTTATATCCTTAAACCAGATAAAGCGTCGGGAGTGGAGCATAGTCCACCCGATCAGAATCATGATAGCCTAGTTCCTCGTGACATGCTAATCAAGAAATCAATTAGTAGATAATCTAGTGTTTACACCAAGGTATATCTATCCAATGAGTGTCTCACAATTATCCCGACACTACGTTATCTTAAATCATGGTGAACCACGTCTTCTCTGTCCTTAGCTGTTGCATGCTAGCTAGCTTATTTTAATTATATTGCTTTAATATTTTAAATACAATTATAAATCAAATCAACCCAACTATTGCTTTTACACAATTTGATATTTCGGATAAAAGTGGTTTCTAGAATAAACCGGTTGGACTTGGTTGTTGGATTTTCCGAACAGTCGCCAATTTATTGGGACCAAAATGATCCTGCCTCTCCACACAAGGTGTACCTGGCCACTAGTCTTGGATACTAAATTATGTATAAACCCAATCTTAATTACTAGATTATCTGAATAAGCTCCGTTTCAAATTCGACCGCTCAAGGAACGACCCTAGTTCATATTTTCCCTTACTAACCCATAGGAAGGAATAATAGATTTAGGTCCATCATATATAAATTAAATAATCAACTTCTTATGTTGATATCCTGAATTGACGTTTTGCGACCTAACGATACCGCATAAATAAACCGTCCGATTCGGGCATATCATCTGTCCATTAAATCCCTATTTTGATGTTCTTTGTTTCGGGCTAGTAAGCCCATGTATTGCTGTTGTAATCCTTATTTTCACTTTTTGTGAAAACCTTCAATATATTACACCTTTTTGTCAAAAAAAAAGTAATAAATAATTATAATTATTATAATTATCAATTAATATAATAATAATAATAATTATTATTGTGAATAAAATTTGAATTTGTCAGAATATATATATTTTATATAGTATTTGTCAGTTATTTAAGAAATCAACACAGTTTCAGTAGTAATGTTGAATTAATAATAATAAAAATAATGCAAACAACTTATAACCTAAAATAACAAATAATACATAGTTGAAAACCACAATATAAATAAAAAAATGGTTTAGTTTGCAGTCGATATTTGTGTGTTGCACCATACTTGCAAGCTCTGATGTAGAACGACGGTTTATAGCACATCTAAACACATAGTACCTACAAAACATGATATCAATGGGATGTTATCGCCACACGTTAAGAAATATTGGATGAGCAATATAAAATGACAACTTTTTAATAAAGAAAAAACAAGAAATAATGAAAGTCCTTAACGTTGTTGCAAGATGGCAAGTATTAAAATTTATCTATAGTCATGCACTCATGTGATCATGGGTAGTTTGTCATTTATCAGGTATTAAACTAATCAGTTTTGGTTTGATTGTATCTCAAATATATCGAATGGGTCAAAGGAAAAAAATAACCAAATAACTAACACGAAACATGTTAAATAAATTATGCAAGACTCAAAAAGATAACTTTATATTCTATTCTATAATATATGCAAAGATAACATGTTTTACATTACTTTTTACCGCGTTCGACTATATTCTTTAAATATACAACTTACTTGACTTTTAACCCGCCGGATATAATAGATGAAACTGAGATAAACACCACGCAGATCGATCCACTGTAAGTAAAACGGGTTGAATTTGCCACCTGTCAGCGATAGATGACTACTATTTGGGTACCTTACCAATATTAGGGAAAGGAACATTAATGTAAAGCCTCCTTATTCTTGAATCACTTTAGTCTGTGAAAAAAATGAATACTAACTTAAAAAACTTAAAAATTGTGATAACCAATCACGGAACAATAAAGATATAGAATAACCATTTCATATAGGGTATTGATATCCTTCATATGGAGTTTATAAAGTTTTCACATGTTGCTACCATCATATTTCAAGGCCACAACAGCTGCATAAGCAACATCAGGCAAGACACAACATACACCGAATGAATCTTGAAAATAGCATATGTATAGCAAAGTGTTTAGAATTAATAAAGTTATACCTTAAAAAATATTAGATTAAAAGGGAAGGAAAATTACTTCATACTTGGTAGAAGCCCCGTTGACAAGTTAAAGAAAATTGTATTTTCTAGCAAACTAAGCCCACTGATTTAAGAATCAAGATCCGATCATCTGTACGAAGCATTACTATGGGTCACAAAATTGTGCCCCAAACCAAAGAAATCATTAGTTAATAATAACTGGAGTAACTGATGATAATCGCAGCACAATTGGCAAGCTATAAAATGTATTAAAAAACTATTTTTGGCTCCACAACTAAATGACACTATAAAAAGAACTATAAAAAAGACAATCTAATCGTAAATTGTTCTTATATGACACTATAGTAATAGATTGAAAGATAACAAACAAAA